>NC_135783.1:221349471-221949471 GCF_051106095.1 Pogona vitticeps | reverse complement strand
TTTATCTTAGATCTTGTTTCCTTTCTGACAGAAAAGAGAAGGATAGATTTTCAACAACTCCACAGAACACCAACACAGCAACAATAGAGGCATAATAATTAAAAGCTGCTTTATCTCCAATGGGCTTGTACTTCTGAAGGAATGATTATATATTTCCATGATCCACAATATGTAATATATTTTCTCCTAGTGTTGTTGTTACAAATAGATGATGAAGAATCTTAATAAGCTGGAGGGGCATCAAACATGCAGATTGCTACCAAAATATATTAGAGGTGTTATGTTGGAATTACTGGATACCCACAGTGGTATAATGGATAGAGTAATGGACGGACCCAGGAGCCCTGGGTTCAAATCTCCACTCAGTCACAGAAACTCACTATATGGTAAAACCATTTCTTAAATATCTCATTTACCTTGAAAACCCTATTAGGGTCACTATACTGTAAGTCATTTTCAATTTGACAGCACTCAGCAGCATCAAAGTGGGAATCCATCCATAGAGTTTTATTACCACCGATTTTCACAGGTTCTTGGTATAATAAGGAAAATCCAATGGAAGAGGCTGTGCTTTAATGAAATAGAATATTCTATAGAATTACAGAAATTAATTAAGTGTTAAAATGTGATAAACACTTAGCATAAATAAAGAGTTATATAAAAAATCTGTCCCAAATTAATATCCAGGTTATTTCTTGTTGTGTAACGAATTGTTTATACACATTTAGGTGTTGGCAACATAGAAAATGTAGAATAAAAGTTAGAAACTGTAATGAGGATTATCATCAACAGCACAACAGGGTGGAGCAGCGTTTGTGTCTGCTGTCTGTTTTAAGTAGCTTTAGTCAGTTTTAGTTTAAATAGCTTAAGTTATTTCAGTTTTAAGTTTTTAATTGCTCCAACCTTCAGTTTCTAACCTTGGTTCTGGTAAGTCTTTTAAATTTTTCTGGAGTCACAATAAGATTCTAGCGAGTCGGCCTCCTAAGATGGCCGAAGGAGCGCAGAGATTAACTTCAGCTTTATCTCATTCTCAAACAACAATAACAGCTGCATTCAGCCATAGCATAGAGCTGGAAGACTTATCCATTCACTATCTGAAACGGAGCTCCTGATAATTTTTCCACGTTTGTATCAAGCTCTTGCCCCATCCTGTTTCGGCATTCCAGCTGTTACCTGAAGAACAGCTTATTGCTGAATTCTGGAGTTTTTGTATTTTATGATCTATTTTAACTCAGAACCTTGGAGGTTTTTCAGAGGGGTTGTTGGAAGAATATCCCTCACACAAGAAGGAGGACAAGATAAGTAACTGTTTAAATGTTAAGCTAGTGAACAAATGGCCAGGACTTAGTTTCATTCTTTCTTTCTTTCTTTCTTTCTTTCTTTCTTTCTTTCTTTCTTTCTTTCTTTCTTTCTTTCTTTCTTTCTTTCTTTCTTTTTTCCTTCTGAAAAGCACTCAGGGCACTTTGAATTCTCAGATTAGGGAATTTAAACCAGCTAATATGGTTATCACAAGGCAGGGTTGCAAGTTGTTGGGGACCTCAGCCCCGAAAGCACTTGAATTACCATAGAGGAAAAGACAAACAAAAATTTCAGTCTTTTCCCCCTATAAGAACAAAAAGGGAAAATCCACTGTGGATATTGATTCCTTAGATAACCCTGATGGTACCTACCAGTTATATCTATGATCTGGACTGGTCAGTAGATTACTCTTGGGGCAAACTGGAAATGGAAACTAATGAGAGAGCATTAAACATGGCAATGGAAATTGTTCAAGCTGAGAGCCTGGAATATACAATTCTTGGAAATGATAGAAGATATACTTCTGTAAATATAGAAGGGGAGATAGGACAAAAGGTAGAATTCAAATCCCCCCCCCCAAGACGCTAATATTGAATGGCCAAATACGTGGAAGAACCAAGACACACGGTTTAACTTTAGGGTGGTGGGAGATGAAATTAATGAGAGAACAAAGGCTGCCTCCAGCCCCATCTCAGAAAAGGGAGCAGAGGCTGCTGCAGAGGGATTGGAAGCCCCAAGAGAAAAATTGTTTATGAAAAGTATTAGGCTAATATACAGTGGGGTCTTGACTTACGAACTTAATCCATATTGGAAGGTGGTTCTTAGGTCGAAAAGTTCTTAGGTCGAATCTGCATTTCCCATAGGAATGCATTGAAAACCATTTAATCTGTATCTGCTCTTTTCCATCCATAGAAACTAATGGGAAGCTGCTATTCCACCTTCTGCCACTAGAGGGGGATATTTTTCTTTTTTCCCCTTAGGTTCAGGAAACGAGGAGGAAGGCAGGGAACAGTTTGCAAAGCACTTTAGAAATCTTTTTTTTTCAAAGAAGCCAATTTTAAATCATCTTTTAAAGCATGTTGTGCTGATTTTTTTCAGCACAAAGACACACAGGCAGGCTTTTTAGGTGCTGAGCAAGCCTCCCCAAGCCTCTTCAGAGCCAGCCCATCAGCTGATAGGCGGGGAGAGGAGGGGACAGGAGCGGGGGGGGGGAGCACACAATGGCTGCCAGGCTCCCTTCTGGTGTGGGCTTTTAGCTGTTTCCTGCTCTTTTTCCTGCTGTTTGGGGGCTACCAAGGGCTGGTAAGTGAGTTTCTTTTATTTATTTTTAAGTTTCTGATCCTTTTTTTCCCTCCAGAAGCCTCTAAGGGGAGGGAGGGGGCACTTTTTTTCCTGTACGTAACTCGAAGGAAATTCGTATGTCGAGTCCTTATTTCCCCTATAGGGTGGGTTCATAAGTTGAATTGTTCACAAGTAGGGTCATTCGTAAGTCGAGAGCCCACTGTACAAGGAATTGGAGGCAATAAAACAATTCCTGTCAGGGTGTCATGGGTTGCTAAGCACAATGGCTGAGATATGCTTGAGGGATGGAGGACTACACTGCACAAATAAAAAATGAAACTGTGGAACATGAGAATCACGATAAAGTGAGTCACAAAAAGATCAACTGTAGTAAGGGAAAAAGTTCTAAGAAGCACTAACAGCGAACTGGCAAGAGGAGTAAAAATATTTCTAAAAATGGAAAAAAGAAATAACAGACCCAGCACCTGGAGAATTCCAAGAAAATGAACTTCCAAAGCCTTTTTACACTCCTGGAGAACTATACACAAAATTTACTCAAATCATCTCCATGGAGAGACCCTAAGCACGACATACTTCAGCCTGATCAGCTTTGTCCTGTATTATCCAATAATTTGGGCCCAGTTATGTCTACAAATGTGCCAAGTAAGTCAATAATTAAGGAAGATGTTGCCCAAGACTCACAGCAGCAAGTCTCTGGTGAAGAACCAGGTTGGATAGCTGAGAGGTCCAATTCTAACCAAGAAGGAAGCAAACTAGCAATACCACCACAATGGGAAATGATTCTGAATGAGGAAAAGCTGGCTTTTTTAACTTTTTCAAAGCCCAAAGGTATACTCTCTCAGCTGAAAAGTAAAATCCATATTTTGCAGCTGTTAACACGAAGTTGTTCCAGAGATCACCATAAAGGATATAATGCACATAGAATATTTGTCTCCAGACTATTTCAACAAACATGCAGTGGTGACATTTATGAACTGGCAGATCACGGGGGCTGTATATGGTCATAAGAATGAACTCCTGAGGGCAGGTTTGGTTGTGACAAGATTCTTCGAGAACATCAGACAGACATGCCTATTACATAAAGATTCAAAAAGTCAATCAAAATATACTGGTCTCTGCAATCATATTAATTTGAAGATGGTCAACTCCCTAAACATGACACGCATCAATGTGGGAAACAACAATCAGCATGTCCATCAAAAGACACACATATCTTTCAAGTACCAGAAGAGGAGGAATTGTTAAAATCCTTTATGGCACTACTTTATCAGACTCAAGATATAATAATCAATAGAATATCAGTCTTGAAAGATACCCTCATTCACCTCCAAGGTTCTGATAATGACATCACAACAATGGATGGATCTTTGCAGGGTAGAAACAGCCAAGGAACAGTAGAGAAGCAGAAAAAATGAAATATTTGCCCCCTTTTAAATAAAGGAAATAGTTCAGTCTACAACCATTCACCTCCTGAGAATTGCCAGCCCAACACACTTTCAAGAGAATCAACTACCAAACAACCCACTTTGGATGTTCCACCAGGTACTGTACATTCAAATGATCTTAACCAAGTTCCACAAACTACTAAATGCTGTACATCTGCAAGTATGTCACTTAAACCAAAACAGGATTTAATCTTACAAGAATGCCTAGACCTAACCAGTGGGGACAAAATAATAGCTACTGAAAAAGCCATGGCCAAAGCTAACTCTCCTAGCCTCTCACAACTGGAAGTGACTGAGATAATCCATGTACCTGTGCCTGAGTTTATATTCAATAGCAATTTAGAAGTACCCCATGAAAGTCTAACTGCACCCTCAACAGTATCTACGCTGTCACCAACCTGTATTATTTCAAGACCAAAGCTAGTTGGGACCTTTAAAATTATTGAAGCAAATAATGATGCAGAAAAGGCAGCTAGGCCAGTTATCAAAAAAATAAATGAAGACTGGCTACACCTACAGGTCTTACAACCTCATGAATTTGGTTCATATCCTACTCATAAAACATCATCTAGGGCTCAAAATCTCTGTCCCTCCACAATAAACAATGGCAATATCTTTCTGGACCAAAAGTATGCCCACCATCTTCTTGAGAAACTACATAGTTGGATGGAAGAGGAAAATCTTCTAGATGATGAACAAGCAGGATTTAGATCAGGATGCTCTACGGGAGATCACGGTATAGTTTTACAACATCTGGTGGATAAATATTCATTTAAGACCAAAGGAGCACTATATACAGCCTTTATTGATTTCAAGTCTGCATTTGATATGATCCCACGAAACAGGCTTTGGCAGAAGTTGGAGACAACCAACACTGATAGGCAGCTGCTGCTCCTGATTTGCTGCCTCTATGCAAAAACCAGGTTGAAGGTGAGATGTAACAGGGCAGGTCACCTCACCAAGGTCATCCTCACATATGCTGGTGTCAAACAAGGCTGTGTATTGGCTTCCACTTTGTTCAACATCTATATTAATTCCTTGGTTAGGAATTTAACTGGAACCAACTTTCACCCCCCCCCCCAATCTAGCAGATAGACACCTTTCTACTCTCTTATATGCAGATGATGTTGTACTTATCTCATTAACCTGTGTTGGCCTACGGCGGTTATAAAGAGCCCTGGGCTGTAAAACTGAAGAGTTAGTAATTAATTATGATAAATCAAAAGTCTTAGTGTTTACTAGGAAATGGATCACAAATAAATAGCAAATAAATTACCACCTAATTGAGCAAGTCAAATCTTATAAATATCTGGGTGTGATCTTTCAGTCCTCAGGATCTTGGAAGGCTCAATTAGCCAGCGCTATTGCAAATGCTCAGAGACGTATTAAGTCACTCATACATTTTTTTTCTTTGCAAAAGAAGGTTAGCATATACTATCAGCCATATAGGTCTTCAATGGCAAGGTGTCAGCACAGATGTTATATGGTGCACAATGCAAAGCGTACTGCTTATACTGCTTCTACAATGGCGTAGATACAAAAATTTTACTGCAATGGAGTCCACTCAAACAAAATTTCTGAGAACTATTCTTGGACTCCCGAGTTGTGTGCCAAATGTACTTTTACAATTAGAAACAGGACAGATGTTGATAGAGTCTTGGGCATGGATACTTTTGGCTAAAAATGTTCTTCACCCGTGTGGGATTGGCTCCTTAGTGCTAACTGATAAGTTTCAGTCCAGATGGGATCTATGGATGAGAAATTAAATAATTTGGGCCTCTCGAGAAGTGCTGTTTTGTTAACAGGCTATACAAAAGCAAAACAGGAACTACACCAGTGCATCACAGACAATGAGCTGCAACACCATGTAAGCATAGCTACGGTCCAGCCTGGCTTTATAGATTATGGTCACACATTTTTACCTGCAAGCTATCTGAATATTCTGACACTTCCAAAATATAGAAAAGCTTTTACATTAACAAAGTTTAATATACTTCCTTCAGCCCTGCTGGAAGGCAGATACAAGAACATTCCTTCTGAAGAACGCTTATGTATTTGTGAGGCTGGTGTGGTGGAGACAGTTGGCCATGTTCTGTTTTATTGCTCCTTTTACACTGGTTTCTGTGATACTTTTATTCATCCAGTTTTACAAAGCATCCCTGGAAGAGATGATGAGTACTATACATGTTATCTGCTGGCAGACCAGTGTCCATCAGTAACGATTAAAGTGGCCATCTTCTGTGCAGCAGCACTAGTCTGCAGGTGAGAAATGGTGCCTTAACCCTCTAGATATATACAGTACATGTATGAATATGTATGTATTGGGGGTGGGGTTATGCTTCTAATGACTATCTATGGAATTTGTCTCCCTTAGAATCTGCTGGACATAATGTATATTACAGTTGTATTGATAGTGTTTATTCTTATGCAGTTGTTCTGTGTTATTCACATCTGATCTGTTGATCGTACATATAAAATCAAACAGCACAACGTCATACATGTCTGCTCTAAATAGATATAAAATCCATTAGGGCTTACTCTTAAAAAACTGGGTATACACTTCACAGCCTCATTGTAATTTTTTTTTATAGTAGCTGAATTGTTTCTTGTTTGTTTGCTTTTTTATTATCAAACCTGGCAGCAAAATTTGGGTTGCCTGGAGTCTCAATTACTCCTCTTCTCCCCACCTTTGAATACGAGCCATTAAATGTATGACATTCTCCCTCACATACCAACTCTGCCCCTTATAGGCATATTTTCTGGAAACTTAGAATTCATAACCACTTTGCAAATAAAAAAGCAATTGAGGAGGTAGTGATCTACAATATATCAGAAACCATTAAAAGTTTCATTGCAGGAAAAGCAGAAACTGAATCAAAAATTGGCCTTCCAAGTAAAAATAAAAGCAGCTATTTTGTTACTTTCACATAGCATTTAAAGATTCGCCCAAGCCATCCTAGGGAAGACATTGCAGCAAATACACTCTCATTTTTTTTTTTCAAATTTCTGAAGCAGAAGTTGACTTACTATTTTCTTTATTTGAAAGAAAAAGATCAAAAAGGTTTGCACATGCTTTCCTTTGTGCCGTCAGTGGTCTAAAATACCCTGCAGCAGTTGTTCGTATAAAATATGTCTCAGCCCTCACCACTGGTTATGCTTCCTAGGGTTGCAGGAAGTTACTAAGAAGAACTGTTAGGATGTCATTCAGGGTTTGTCCATAAATCAAGGCTTTATAGGTTCAATAATACAATCAGGAAAATGTAGAGGCTAGTCACAAAGCAGTCTGGGTCTGGAGGCCCATCAAGCCAGGGAACAAGGAATGCTGAGACCAATAGAGCAAGGCTACCCAGAAAGAGAAGCTGGTTTTAAACATTGCATGAGTGTCTGCATTCTGCTTTCTAATACCAATGGTGTGGGCACCTCCCTTGCCCCAGCTGTCATTAACTAGATACTCACTAGAGCTGGAATGGTTTTGCTGAAGATACTGACTGCACCTCAGTTGAGCATTGCCTTGTGCTGCTGAGGGCTGGAGGAAGGAATCTCCATCTTAGGTTTAAACTCTGTCTGGAGAGAGGGAGCATTCTCTGGGCAGATCAGATTATGCCTCTCATGTCCTTGTCCTGGCTTTGCTGGCTGAGGCCTCCAGCTCATCCCTAGAACCCTCCAGCTGAATGATGTTCTCCTTTGAGGAAGAGCCCACCAGGTAAGTCATGGTGTCTGTTAGTATGGTTGATCTGCTTTGGGCAATTTGAGATGTCTTGTGCCACCCTGTCCTCAGCCATAAATAAGTAATACAATTCATTTTGTAACTTTTCCAATTCATTTTGTAACTTTTCTCTGACAACGGTGTGGGATGAATAAGGTTACACTGGGTATTAAAAAAATCTCTGAAAGAAATATTCATATCTCAAACACAACATCACACCGATATTAATTACTTTTGCTAAACGTGACACTGTGTCTTATTTCATTTCTAATACAGTGTTGTCTTTTTACATCATACACAGAGAGAGGAAAAGGGAGAGAAAACTCTAAGAACAACCTAAACACTTTAAATGGAGACTCTGGAGTATGTCCTAAGTGGGGAGTGGATTATGGCAACAACATGTCTGAATGTTCTCTCTACTCACAACAGATTATGGATAATTTTTTATTCCTAGTAACACAGGAATATAGCCTTATACAAAGTCAGATCATACTAGTTTCATAAGTACACTACCACCCTGACTTGGCAATGCTTCTGCAGGTTTCAATTTTCCCTGCGGTGCTTGGAGAAACAGGAACTGAACCTTGAGCAGGAGGGCAACCACTGAGCAATGACCTCTCCCACAGAAATCACTTCTGCGGCCCAGGCTAAGCCACAATTAGCATTGCTTCCCTGCAATGTGTGGTGTTAAAGTACTGCCACAAATACATTGAGTCATCCAGAGTGGCTACAGGCATCTGTTGGATGAATATGCTTACAGTGGCCTTGATGAAGGAAGTTTTCAGATATCATCAGCGTTCGTAATGAGGTCAGGGCATCCTATTCAGTTCTCTAGTAAACTGAAATCCAATTCAGGGCATGCTTTTAGAGGACACATTAAATGAAGTAACGGAGAAGCTGTGGAGGTAATGACAATCTGAGAAACTATCTGCACAGCTCTCCAATGGTCTGGTTCTTCACACATGAATACAGGTAAATAAAATGAAATGAAGTGGATGTGACCTAGATGGATGGAATGTACTTTTTTCTTAATCAATAAGGTATAATTAAAGTCATTTTCTTGTTACTTTACTGCCATCACATCTGATGTCCTCGAGATGAGTTGAATCACAACTTCTTCTTCTCCAACCAGCATGGCTGTTGGTTATGTTGGCTGGCTATGATAAGAGGAACAATCCAGCATATATGGAGGGACTATTTGATGACTATTATAACAACAGTAATAATAGTAGCAGCAGCTACTATTATTACTGTAATAGTAATTAATTATAAATTGAAATGTAAATGTACTTATTATATTTTATGATTTTTTGATATTTGTAATCCTCCCTGAGTAGACGCTGTCTAGGGGGGCAGGGTAAAAATCTAATAAATAAATAATAAATAAATAAGCAGTAGTAGAAATAATAAATTCTTCACTTTAAATGGAGAATTCATACACACACAGTACAATGCAAATAACAATGTCTTCAGTGAAAGAAGTGCTAACTCTTTTCTCCTTAAACTCCTTTATGTATATTTCACTAGTTGTAATGATCCCCACGTGGCCTCTGCTTGTTACACCAAACAAAGAGCTCATGGTACGTGCCCCTCACTGCCTCTAGTTGATTACATCAACATTACCTATTATTAATGATAGATGTCCAGGCCATACAGTATGTCATTTTAAAAGAACCAAATAGAAATTGTTTATTGTTACAGATGTAAATACTTGAAGCAATGTTGTTAACTCTTAAACATTCTCCTTTATGCACTCTCAACCATCACTTTCCTGCCCAAACTCCAAATCTCTCTCTCAATCTCTTCAACTAAACTCAAACTCCCTACTAAACTCCAATTCCTCCTGCTGAGTCTCTTATACCTCGTGACTCTGCCCCTCCAGCACTCCCATTGGTCTATGCCAATAGCATATGAGTATTCATATCCTGGGCGGACACCACACTAGTTAATAACAGAGATGTGATATTTGCCCAGGGCAGGCAAATATGAGTATTGCCACCATAGGTGGCTTGCCCAATGGGACGCTCCCCACAGAACTGGACCATCCAGTTAATGCTTGCAGTGCAGCATACAGGGCTGTAGTCTTTCACACTGTGCCAATCACGGAAGTAGCCTGAATGGGACTTCCCTGCCTCCCTGCACTGCTGACCACTCAGCAGCTGAGTGGGGAGACTCATCATCCTGCCTCCTCACCTATTGGTCAGCAGCACATAGAAGCAGAGAAGCCCCAGCCGGGTTACTTCTACAATTGTCACAGCACGCACAATAACAGCTGTGTGCATCACACCGCAAGTGGTAAGTAAACAGCCCAGCTCTGGGGGGGGAGGGTCCAATCAGCTCAGCCACATCTGGTGGCAATATTCATATTTGTCTCCCCCAAGAGACAAATACGAATATCCCATCTCTAGTTAACAACCAAGTACAGTGGTGCCCCGCATAGCAATGATAATCCATTCTGGAAAAATCGTCGCTATACGGATTTGTCGCTATGCGGAACAAAAAAGCCCATAGGAATGCATTAAAACACGTTTAATGCATTCCTGTGGGCAAAAAACTCACAGTTCTGCGAAAATCCTCCATACGGCCGCCATTTTCGCTGCCTGGTAAGCGAGGAATGGGCGCGAAAACACTGCGGGCGGCCAGTTTTTTACCCGGTGGCCATTTTGGAACCGCCGATCAGCTGTTAGGAAAACATAGCTATGCGAAAATCGGTAAGCGAAACAGCTTACCGGTCATCGCAAAGCGATGTTTTACCATTTAAAACATCGCAATGCGATCACAAAAACGATCACAAAAAAAACATTGCTATGCGGATTCGTCATTAAACAGGGAGCCCATTATGCGGGGCACCACTGTACATATTCTTTATAAATTTATTCTGAAAGCAAGCTGACAGCCAACAAGATGGAAACACTCTCCAGTTTATTTATGGGTTCATCCTTCTTAGAGTGACAGTTAAGAAAATGGAAACACCATTCACAAAATGAATTCAGCTTCCAAAAAACTTTTCTGACCTATGGTACTAGAAGAGGGACTATTTATTATTATGTATGGCAGAGCTGAAAGAGATGGCACACAATATTGGCTCCATAACCCATTAGTGATTCTCTGAACTATCTAACATTGAACTGTCCTAGGGACCTTTACTGCAGGTTTGCCCTAAACAGTGACAACAGTCATGGAGAGCTACAAAACTTCACAGATGATTTTTCCCAGCATTACTGGAAAATGTTTAAGTGACATATATGTCACACTTTTTAACAGTAACACATGGTTTTCCTCCAGACACCCAAACACCAAAAAACATTGGCCTTCTTGGGCTAAATGCATTCTCTCCTAGTTTTGAAAGCTGATATATGTTGTTTATGAAACCTTCACTATTTGGTATTAAAAATTTCCCTTGCTTGACTGAGTCAATATACAATTGAGTTCAAATATATTAATAATAATGTGTCATCAAGTCAATTCCAACTTGACTAGAAAATAATTTACCTTTTAAGGACAGTAAACATTCCTATGACTTTGTGCCTAATTCGTTTTTAAACATAGTTGATAGCAAACTATTTGAAATTGCTGCAATGTACGGAGTTTAGATTTCACCTTTCGTATGTTTCTTGAAATAGATGAAGGAATATGAAGGAGATCTGCACAGACTATATCCAAGACCTGCTGGTAGCCTTAAAGTATCATGCTGAAACATCAGTGCCATAAATAGCCTCTGGAAGGTGACACTTCTGTGAATGTCACCAAGCTTATTGAACTAAACTGTAATTTGCCCATTAATCTCAAGCTCTTCTGCTAACATGGACTAATAAAGGCTAAGCTCTGTAGAACCAAAGAAACTATCGCATATAGGTCTCTGGAGTCTTCTTGAAGGAAAAGCATTTTGTCCAAACAACCTTTTGGATTAAAAAGAGAGAAAGAGAGAGAACAGTTCCATCTTGAGCAGTCTCTGCCTCCCTGCTATGCAAGAGGTGA
Organism: Pogona vitticeps; assembly: GCF_051106095.1. NCBI lineage: Eukaryota > Metazoa > Chordata > Lepidosauria > Squamata > Agamidae > Pogona > Pogona vitticeps. The sequence goes on along the minus strand of NC_135783.1, from coordinate 221,937,741 downwards.
ATACTAGCATAAAAGGAAAAAGACACCCCCCTCCTACCACATGGGGGATAAAAGGGGACTACTGCCCCTGCTTCTATAATGCATGTGGAGAAAATCAGTGGTGATTGGTATGTCCAAAAAGAGTGGATGAACCAGATATGGTACGAGGGAGATGAGATGACTCCCTCACCCTGTCTAATAGGTAGGCTGGTCTTGAGTACAAAGTCATAAGCGAGGCCAAAAACACAAAGTGTAAAGAACTATTCTGCAATGCAACCGAGCACTTTCTTGTGCAGCCCTCTTTTCCCAGACTGGCCAACTAAGTTCCTACAGGAAACCCAGAAGCAGGATATGAGCATGTCAGTACTTTTGTGATCGTTCTTCCCAGGATCTGTATTTTACCAAATTTCCCCAATGGCTATTCCAGCTCGGGAAGATATTTGTTTTCAGCCTATAGGGTGTGCTTGCACAAACAAATTAATAAAGAACCAATGAGCCATCCAACCAACCAACGTAGCTAGTTTCAGAGGTGACATTGGCTGTATCTGCTATCCAGAATACTTTTAAGCAGTGGCCACTAGATCTGCAGAGCAGCCTCATGACCAAAGACTGTAATTGCTTTTTGTAATAAAGCAAGATGGCAGATTATCTAGAGCAGCTAGCTTTGATTCCATGCATAATCAGGACTTCAAGCATTTAGGTCTGCAGTATGACCTTCTCTCTCCATCTTATCTTATTGGCTAGTCATATTGCTTTATGTTGCAAGTTTTCCTCTGACTAATGCAGACTATTTTTCAAGTGGTATAACAACTACTTTGGGACCTTAGGTTTTCTAGCCTCTATACAGAGAACAGTTTTTTTTTCTGTAATAGATTTTCCAAACCCTAAAGTTTGCCTATCTCATGGTAGGTAATTTAAAGGCACACTAACAAGCCAATCGTTGCAGGAATGCTTTCCTGTTGTATTTAACATTTTGTTTCACTCCCACCTGACCTATTTCTCCCTGCAGTAGCCTACTTTAGCTGAGATGCAGGTTGTTAGGTAGTGATATTTTTCATAGATTCCAAATATCATTCTGGGCAATAGAAGAAAAGTCAAGTTACTGCAATTCCAAACTACATCTGTTAAGGGATTTGCTGTAATTAATTAAAGATGTACAAAATGACAAATTTAAAATGTCTTTTAAAATTCAAAATGTCTTTCAGACACCCAGTTGCAATTAAGTTTTAGTCCTTAATCCACCTTGCCCAATCCATTTTCATCACAAGCTGTTGTCTTTGAGACAAGGATATTTTTTAATCATACTAGATTCAAACAGCTGTAAAGGGAGCTTTCATTCACCTGTAGATGAGGTTCCTTTTACCTTATCTTCAAGTCTCAGACTTGATGTAAGCTAATAAAGTTCTCAAGTTTTTGGTCATTTTATATGCACGTGTGAAACCATAACTTCTGTTTTATGTTTCATTAGGAAAACGGTTGCTTTATAGGGATACTAAAGGGTGAAATTTTTCTTTCAGCATGCCCAAAACACAAGGAAGAACTCTCATCAGTGGTGCAAAACTATCACTAGGATGTAGAAGCTCATGAAATGGCAAGTTATTTATATTAACCTTAGTCTTTTCAAAATGTGAAGACCTTTCTAGATCTAGACAACAGAGGATATACAAAGCAAAGTAGCCAGTAGTAGACTTACGGCAATGATGCCATGTGCTATAATAAAATAAGTACTATGTCAAGTTGAATGATGATACATAAATTCTGTTGATGTGCATGTGTAAATCATGTGGAAAATCATATCTGTCATCAGAACAGAAAGAAAGAAAATCTCTCTGCTCTCAATTTCCTACTTGCTCTCTGAATGTAGTAAAAACATCAGCTGTCCTTAAGTTCCATCCCCAAAGCAATTAACTAGTAATTAAATGGATTATGCCCAAATCCTCAAACCAACCAAAAAAATTTAAAAAAAGTTGATTAGCTACTGTTGTATTTATTTCTGGATGCTTTAACTATTTTGCTTTTATTACTCATTTTATATTGTCACTTGTTTGGTGAAACATGGAAAGTGTCCATGGAACACACTTCTGCACATATACCTATAGTGTACATTATTTATAAATTTTGTACCTTTCTAAATACTAAAGAAATGAAAAGGGGAACGTGCAAGATGATGTGAACACTATGGAAGACACAGGTTAGGAAAATAAGGACTTCCCATGATTTTATTTGGATTGGAAGACATGGAAAAACATTAGCTGTTTAAACTCACACCCTGCTCTGAGCTTCAGATCACACTGTTTTCTTCTTATGCTAGTGTGGAACTGGAGGTCTTCAAAGTCTAAAACTGACTGTGACCTTGTCCCCTACTTTCCCCTTCCCTGTTTCATCAGGTTATGAAATGTCAAGGTATAGCCTTGTTGTTATAGCCTTAATTATCCCCTTGAATGCTGCAACTAAGACAAATCAGGAGTATTCTTACAACATATCTATATAGGTTTCTCAGTAAAACTTACACAGTGATACTGAGGTATGAAGGGATCTCCATAAACCACGATCTGCCAAGAAAAGGCAGTTTATGGATCAAATAAATAGGTGCATTTTCCTCAAAGGTTCTTTTTCCCCTCAACTATTTCATTATTCTGAGATTCAGAGGAAATCCAAATTATATCATCATGTTATTCCTCTCATGGTATTCCTGTCAAGGCTTTTACTGAAGACTAGTAAAAGTACCTAGTTTTCCATGAGTTGCATAAATTGAGGCTATTATATTTAGGGGATATCATGAAAAGAGAAGGCTCACTGGAAAAGTTGAAGGCAGCAGGAAAGGAACAGACACAGTAATATAAAGAGGTTGACTTCATCAGAGAAGCCACAATCTTGAATCACAATAGCTGAGCAAGGCTGTTGAGCACAGGGCATTTTGGAGGTTACTCATTCACAGGGTGGCCATAAGTCAGAGGCAACTTGACAGCACAAAATTACTAGTAGTACTACCAGTATCATTGCACCTTACGGGGTTGGTTTCAAAATGAAAGTTGTATTGAACAGACAGAAGTTAAAGCATGCACAAAAGTGCAACACGTATGTAGGTCAATATAAATTATTGCTCTTTTAAACATGGCAATCATACGTTTACTTTCTAAGATGTTCTCATTTGCTAAAGGAAGTGTGCCTACAATGTGTTCTGCATGAAAAAAATTATGACATTGTGAAAAGGGTTTTAAAATTCTACAAACTCATGATTAACCTTCAGTATATAAGGAAGCATATCTATCAAATTTCTACATAGCAATGGCAATGCCTTATCTTGCAATGTCAGGAGGACAAACTCCGTGTACCAAGGCAGGACTGAAGTTAAATAATAAGTACTGTAATAAGTACTGTTTGAAGCAAATGTGAAGGAGATGGAAGTGAAGAGTTTGATATAGGGATCGGAACAGAAGAAACTAGACTACAAAATTTATGCTATGATTCCTTCAAGCTTCTGTATTTAGGCAAAATACACAGTGAAGGGTGTTAATGATAAGACCTTCTGGAAGTCATTAATTCATAGGCCTGCCATAAATTGATATGACCACATACAATGGTGGCAATGATGGTGGAAACTGCAGGATACAGTGTTTATTGACAACTCTTAGATTACAAGGTTCAGCTTGGGAATCTTAAGGTTGATGCATATAATCAATCACTAAGTATAGCATCACATGACTGTTTATAAAATATTGCAAATATTCATATTGCTTCCATTTCAAAGTGCAGCGAGACCCTTCTAGAATCTACTAGTCCTTAGCATCAATTTGGAAATTCAGAGGAAAACAAAAACAAATCACACTCATTGACAAGATAGCACATCTCAAAGATGTCCAGGAACATCGTGTACATGTTAAAAGAGGCTAGCAAGGCTTGTCCTGGTTCTCCCTGAAGCCAATTGCATACTTTTCAAGCACTGTCCTTGGGGCAAAAAGAAATCTGAATTCTAAGCTGAGACAAGATATGGTATGAGTCCCATGATTAGTTGAAACATTAAAAAAAGGTTCATGTGGGCACAGTATTTATTGGGCACTTAGAATGATTAACTTATACATAATGCTATACATCTGGCTGGGTTGTAAATATGTGGTCAATAAAATGTAGTATCTGTTTAATGGTTGTGGAGGACACCACGATTAGACAATTCACCTGCAATAGTCTGGGGCATGTGTGTAAGAGAGAGAGAGGGAGAGGGAGAGAGAGGGAGAGAGAGCATACTTTGCAAGTTTGAATGAATACAGCAAGGCAGAGACAGAAATTAAAAGAAGAAATTTGTAGCTAAAGTAATTTTAACTGTCTGTCTGTATAAGCTGCTCTCTGAGAATTTGATGTTGTCTGTGTAGTCTGATTAGTCTGTTTGCATCCAATATGCTCTATTTGCAAGTATGCAAATAGAACCAGAACATAAAGAGACCATGGAATGGGACAGATGTGACAGAAAAGAAAATTGCTGTTTGTTGACTTCTGGCTTGCTGTTGTGACTGATGATGATGTATTTGATTATGGCTATTAATGCTGTCTACTTTAAAACACAAATTCTGAGAGGCGGGGCTTTGTTGTGGTGCTGCCAGTAGCTCCAATTCTATCTGCAGTTACCAGATATTGTTGGAGTAACATAGAATTAAACTAAGATGAAAGCAGGAGGGTAATCAAACTGTGAAAAAGCAAAAAGTTGATTTGTTATTGTAATATGAATTAATTGGATGACGGTATACTCTGCGTTCTCCTATCCCCCTAACCCTTTTTCCCTCTTCCCTATTTCCCCTTACTTTTTGTATTCCCTACCCTGTCCTTAAATAAATACTTTAAAAAACACACACACAAATTCCAAGCGCTGAACAGGGAAGCTCTGATGTCTTAGCATCAGATTTTGGACAAACATTGGATGGCATCCCCATGTTTAACCAGATGACCCCTACATGATAGGTCTTCTCAGCAGAAGGCACAGCTGTGAACCTTTGAGGGCACTGCAGATACACACTTGCACCTGAGCATCATAGAGACAGGCTTCATTAACTTGCTGTTACCTTCCCTTTCTGGGCATGATTCTGGCCACATTTCCTTTCTCTCTGGACACAGTACTCTCTATATATCAAACTGGCCAAGGAAACCAAAATACTTTGAACTGTAGTCAGAAAATTCTGTCCCAAATCTAAATAACCTTTCAAAAAGCCAGAAGATGTGAGACATCACTGGGAAGGCACATCACCTATGTAGCGGATACCCTGCCTTCCCATATATGTAACGGTGTTAGCCTGCCCCAATGGGAGCTGTTGGGAGGCAGAGCCAGAGAAACCAGAGAAGAGATGAGGAGTTTAGGAAGTTCAGTCAGTGACAGTGAGAGGTAAAGGTTTGACGAGAAAGGAAGATAGCTTGGGTTTGAGGCAGAGAGAGAATTTAAGCAGTGAATAGTCAGTGTGTTATTGGTATTAGTTAAGATAGAAGAGGTTAAAGGAAAATACTGAAGCTTTGTGTAACTTTAAGAATGTGCTTAAGAACTATTCCTGAAACAAACTGTAACCAACAAACCTGTTTTATTTCAAAGTTAAGTACTGAATGGAGTTCAGTCTTTCATAGGAAATATGGTTGGTAAAGAGATTAACTGGTGGCAGCGTGGTAAAGGATGTGTTGGGATATTTTCATGACCTCTTTATTTGGTAAAACAAGCAGGGGCAATGGGTTAAACATCACAACCTATCAACATTTACCACTGATGAGCCTTCAAATTCCAGGCAACAATGTGCCACAGACTGGGAACAGTTTAACAACTACAAGAAGGTTAGCCAGGAAGTTGTTACCTCATCTCAGCCAAGAGATGGTCCTAGAAAAGTCACTGTTCTGTGTCCCTTCCATCTACAAAAGGGATGTAACAATTCTGACCTACTTTATAGTGCTACTTGAGAAGTTGTTGCTAGAAGGCTTGCCTCATGGTGCCAAATTGGCTACTACAATTTTCTCTGAAGCAATGACAGTGTGAAATAATTGTAATCTGCATCAGTGGAAGGACTACCTATATGGATGGAATCACAGGTATCCAAGATATATACATGCTTATAATAATATTTGCACTTGCTGAGAGGCTTACTAAGCCAAGACTTTGCTTTCTGTATCTTATGGGAGTCAAGCTACATGCTGCAATGAAAAGCAAACCTTCAACACCAAGGGTTGTTAACTGTTTTCCTACCTATTATTTGCTACTGAAACAGCTCAAAAACACAGATTTAGAATTCAACTGTCCACCCTCTGAACACCTCATGTAATTCAACATATTATTTCTAGCTGCCTTGATTTATAAACCTGATATTCATTCTCTTTTGTTCGCATTTTACAAACGTTAATTTTTACACTGTTCTATATGTTGCAAGCAAATATAGAAAATGTCATAGATGAAGCTACATTTTAAATGCTTGCTATATTCAAGGATAAGTTGTGCAATGAAGCCATTAGAGAAACAGAGGAGGGAACAGAGGAGGGGAGATGTCATCATTTAAAACCTACAGAAGAAAGCCACAACAACCTATAGAACAGTGAAAACATCACATTAGGTTACCTGATAATAAAACAGTAGAAACACATGTGTAAAAAAAAAGTCTAGTGTAATACTATAATTTGCATAACAGAGAGTAATTGCTGTATCTTGAGATACAATATTTTTCCCAGTTTTGATAAAGAACATAACATTCAGAAAATACCTTCGAGAAGAATTGGTAGCAGCTACAACATTCTCCTTTATTTTCTCCAGAAAAAGAGAGAAAATGTGACCTGATTAAGAAACATAGCTCAGCAGTAGTAGCTTTGACCCATCTCTTTTGATAGAAGACAAGTGCAGCCTGACTGAGAAAACAGTGACTCAAAAGCACATTCTCCTAATCTCTCTAAGGGAGAAGGATCCAGCTGAGCATTACCAGGCAATAAGATTCTCTGTATGTTCTCTTTCAAAGAGTGACAAGTGGACCTCATAAAGAAGAAATGAAATGAGGAGTCTGTTCACTCTTGTTGACTACAAGAAACTGTAAAACAAAGAAGGCTGTGGACCCTTTTGTCAGACACACACACACACACACACACACACACACACACACACGAGATGAATCCCATAATTGTGCTTAGGTAATGACATAAGACATAATTAAAAGTTGTGTTTTCAGAATTCCTTTCTGACATTTCATCCTTCACAAGAAATTTAGGCTAATACATATGAGCACAAGTCCTTCCATAAGCCAGAAAGAGATACCTCATCTCAGGTCAGAGATTGGAAGGCTTGAAAGATTATGCATCAGGAGAATTACCTGACATAGTGTGCCTACTAACTAGGCTTGGCCTTGGCCTTCTGGGGTGGACAAGTTGGAAAAATGCCCAAGGCACAGGATGAACCGAAACACCAAATTCATTCCTGGTTTTTGTTTTTGTTTGTTTGTTTGGGTACAACACTGGTAGGCATATAAGACTATAAGGCTGCATTATGTTGTGGGCAATGGCAATGTCCAAATGTATTTTTCGAAGCAGCAAAGGAAGTACACTGGAGAGTCACTGCATATGGCAATAATGTCTTTTTAAAACTAGTTACTTCACTCCAACAGAGGGCCTACCCCTATATCTGAGATATGAATGATAGCATTCAGGAAGGAATGTAACAACAGCCACTTTATGTGTGTGCTGAATTTAATAAAGAATGTAAACCATGAAGTCTGTAACTCCATTAGAGTCAACCTTTGAGCCACCTAAACCATCTGACAGAGACTTCCTTGGAATCCTTGCAGTGCAGAAGCAAGGCATGGAAAGAAGAGCAGCAAATATCCTATGTGCCCTGTTTCATAGCCTTTGCTGGAAGTAAGCTTGGGAGTTAGCAGGGTTTGTTATACTGCTATGTTTTGCAATTTTGCATATACCATACAATTTGGTAAGACTGTAAATATGCAAGAATGCCCAGGGGAGTGCAATTGAGGAAATCTGTTCCATGTCCCTCAAAATAACCCTTTACTTCAGTTCCTGTTATGTGTTGTCTCTTGCCCTAACCCTACTACCACATTACCCACTTCTTGATGTTTTGCCTAAAGCTTGCATAAGAGAGGAAGCAATATATTACTGTGCAAGGAGAAACATGTACGAGCAGGTTGCTTCTTGTAAGGTTCGTGTTTTTTTCAAGTGGTTCTTATGTGCATTCCTACTCATAGGTGTGCACCTCTGCAGAATTGCCACTTTTGTTTCCTCAAGGCTGAGAGCTTGTGAATGTTGGTCTCATTCTCTACAGCACATATTTCAGCGCCTCTTCTCTTAGGTTATACATTTCATATTACTTAGCAGCCAGTATCATTTTTACTGCAGGTGCCAAAGAGGAGAGGAGGGTAGGATGTGCATAGAAGATAATTCTAAGAACAAACATTACAAGAAGACATGCTCTCTGTGCTTATGGGTGAAGACTAACAAGCTCACTACCCTCATTAAACACTCTGGTACCTGCAGTCATTGCAGCACAGCCAAAATAACAGGTCACCTGAAGGAAGCTTCCCTCCGTGTTTTGGTGTACAAGCAGTAATGTTGTATAAAGGTTGATGGGTGTGATCACAGGACAAATCTATGCAATTCTGGTAAGAAAAGGCCTCACAGAAAAGCTCTCAAGGTGGCCTCAAGAAGTAAACAGTGTCTAGGCTGAGACATAGCATACTTCATAGCATATGGCAAGGCAAATACGGCCAATGGTCTTTTTTCTCAAATTGCACCCTCTGATATTGAGTCCAAGGAAGGCCTATTGAGAGAGGAATCCGAACAGCCTTAGGAGGCAACTGTGCTTGCTGCTAAATATTTTTTTTTGGTAGTAAAAAAAAGAATTTCTTGCAAAAAGCGAGAGAGAGAAAAGCAAAGTGTGCTGCTTATATACCGCCCCATAGTGCTTAAAGCACACTCTGGGAGGTTTACAAGTTAATTATGCAGGCTACACATTGCCCTCCCCGGCAAGCTGAGTATTCATTTTAATGACCTTGGAAGGATAGGAGGCTGAGTGAACCATGAGCCACCTACCTGGGATTGAATCCCGGATTGTGAGCACAGTTTTGGCTGCCATACAGCAGTTTAACCACTTGCACCCCCTCCAAGTGAAGTATTGAGGAAGCTATTGATGAATGAAACATCTCTTTCCTTTCAGGATGATCTGAAGGATGGTCACCATTCAATTAGACCACTTTAATTTTTGGCATCAAGGTGGTCAATGACAAACCAAACTTTTCCCATCAAGCCAGAAATGATGTCAAGGGCTTCCCTGTTCACATGAGGTCTGAGCTAGTAGTCTGTAAAGTGTAGGAAGGGACGTGCAGGCGGAAAATGTTCATATTGCTGTTTCAGTCTTCTTTCAGTTTCAGTTTCTTCCAGATATTGAAACTGGTAAACCCAAATTTTTTTGTTTCTTCTTCCTCCATTCTGGTTTCTGGAACTAGAGCCTATTAAGCTCTACAGAACTCTCAAAGCTAGTCCCCTCCCCCTCAAAAAAAGGGAAAATAGTCACTCATCCACTCCAGAAGTGGATAACAACAAAAGTACAGGAGAAAAAAAATAAACACCCACCCACATACCTATGCAGGCAATAATGGTACTTCAAAGTTCACAGCCTCATGTCATCACCCTTATCCATTCATCAGCAGGAAACAGTACAGTTGAGAAAGAAGACATCATAATGATCAAAACTAAAATCACACAAACATTCACTAAGTGCAATATAATCACCCCCTCAATCCCAAACCCCCAAATGTGGGAGACTGGGGAAATAGGTCTTGATAGCTTAGATAGCTTCACTCCAGCAGTTTAGGCAGTAATCCACTAGGCAGGCAGGCATTCCAGACTTCCTTTGGAAGGAAAAACCCAAACTATTGTTGCACAAATTAATTTATATGTCTCCTTTATGCAAAAACAAACAAACAAAAAACACCACCAATATTTTGTCATAGAGTTCAGTTTGGGATATTTCCCTGGCATTCCACACACAGCTTAAAGAAAACTCCATAAGCCCTGAGGGAAAAAAATAACTGAATGACTAACTTTTTAAAAAAAGTAAAACTAACAAGAAGCTGAAGATTGACACAGTAAGCTATGTAGAAGGAAAATCTAGAACAGTCTCAATTGACTTAAGTCACCTTCAAGAAGATATCTGAAGGTGTAGCTGCTGTGACACAGAAGATTAAGAACTGTAACATAATGGGACCTCTGAAGAAGTATATCATATGTTAAATGATAAATAAATGCAACCAAATCTAAATCAAATCACAATTAAGTAAAAGCTTTCTTTATTAATAAATAATATTAATCAGGCAACCTTATATTTAATCTATCCTTTACTAGACTAAATGCAAACCAATGCTTTATCCACTTATTTAAACCCAAACTTTTCATAATGTTCTTGTTACCAAAAGAACTCTAAACTCATTGCAAAAGGGTTCAAGGAGTCAATGAGTGAGTGAATGAACAGCACTTGTCACTTTTTCAAGGTTTTACTGTAGGAAAAAATACTTATGGCAGTTCCAAGAAGGAAGGATATATGAGTGGTATGGGGCCAGAAAGGCTGAATCCTTTATGAATGAAAAGTGGAGAAGGCTAGCAGCAGTTCAAAAGAGAACAAGAAATCTGCAAGGAGAAATGAAGTTGAGACTTCTTACGGCATGTTGTTTATATGTGTTGTCTCACATGTGACCACTTTGTACACACATGCATGTAGAGTTCAACTGCAGGGCCCCAACCACAATTTTCTTTTTCTCTAAGCACAGAATAGAAAGTTGTCATCAGAAATAACATACATAGGAAACTGGCTGGATCCTACTGAGGTACACACCAACCAACAATAAGAACTTTGTCTCTGCTTTAATTTTTTTAAGGTATGAAAGAAACAAAACATCTGAACTAGACCAACCCCTTACAAACCTATTTAAGTGGTATACTGATGCTCCATTTTTTGCTAGCAGGTGATAAGAATGTTAGAATAGGGAAAAACAACTGTACGTATAATGAGAGATGAATTGGGACTTATACAGTATATCTGAAGACTTAAATTATTACCCTATTAGGAATTCTGTGGATTCAGGCGTTAACAAAGCTGGACAATTCTTAGGCCTCATTTATAATTACCACCTTTATATATGTAATGGGACAGATATAGTTCAAGATTCAGACCTATTTATTGGTCCAAAGGGCAAAAGTCTGATAGACAACATGATCCTCTCACACTCAGCACTGTCTTTCTTTGAAAACGTTGAAGTTCTTACTAGGCCTGAGAATGATCATATGCCAATCTCCCTCTCTCCTCTGACCTGCACCCAAATTAGAAAAAAGATCCAATAAGGATGCTACTTAAGGAGAATCCGACAGCCCACTGAGAAAGAAGGTTGGATTTGAAACCTGCAAGAATATATAAACTTATTTCTAATGTCCCCCAGGTTGCTATCCTTAAGAGAACAGCTTTTTTTAAAAAATCTCCACAGACCCCTTGGAATTTTTTTTTGAAAAAAAAAAGTTCAGTTAGTCCCCTAATGATCACTTCTAAGCCTACCTACAAAGGCACACAAAACTATCACAGACAATTGAATGCTTAGTGTGAAACACCCAGAAACATATCATGACAGGAGCAATAAGGAGACTGAGGCAAGAGGATTTACTAGAAAATTAGTCTTCCTATATCTAACTGCGGAGAGAGTATAACAATTTGTTATGGCACAAGAAGGAAGAACATCTAAGGAGATCTTGGTTAGAGATATGCTGGGCAGCCTTGGTTCTGGTAATTAGTGTCAAAGGGGATTAGGACTTATTATTGTATCCTACACAACCAATACCATCTGATGGTGTGCAGTGCTTGCTACAATTTTCACTTACATAAACCAGCATGGGAAAATACCTCAGGGCTGGGAAGTCAGCATTATTGTCCCTATCCACAAAAGAGGCTCTAAAACTGATCCAAACAACTTTAGGCCTATCAGCTCATCAATGTAGTCTCCAAATTGTATTCTGAATCTTTACTGAATAAATTAGAGTGTTGGGCTGCTGGGAACTCAGTAGTAACAGAAGAACAGGTGGGGTTCCAAAAGGGAAAATCCAATGTTTTGAACTCCACCACTTGATACAAAAATATTTCCATCTAGGTAAGAAGGAACTTTACCTTTGTGGATTTTAGTTCATTTTTGGGCTTATCAATAGAGATTATCTGTAGCAAAAAAACTTATTGATACCAATATCAACAGAAGGCTGCTATTTTTAATCAAGTTGCTTCACTCAAATACCAATCTTGGGATCAGTCCTGGGGCAAATGGGCTGCTGTCAGAGTGGCCTTATGTTATTCCCACCTACAGTTGGGGGATGTCAAGCTCTCAGTCCTTTTATATGCAGATGATATTGCAATGGTCTCCACTACACTAGTTGTCATGTGAATACTTTTGGCTAAACTGATCACATTCTTTGTAACAGAACACCTGGTTATAATTTATGACAAAACCAGTAGTAGTCTTTAGAAAGAAGAGAACGAAAAAAACACACATGGGAGCTTGATGATAAACTCATTGAGCAGTTACGAAACTTTAAATATCTTTGTATTTGCTTTAATACCCAGCTTTCATGGAGACATCATCTGAATGCAATTAACCTGAAAGTGTGTTATTCCATTCAGTCTCCTTTGCAGTTTACCAGAGTCCATGGAGGGAGCTTAGTTGCCCCTGCAGCTGAGGTACGCATTTGCTAAGAAAATAGTCTCCCAAATAACACATGGGACATAGATACGACGATATACAAAAGGCCCTCACTTGGGAATTGACACACTTTCCCACATTGTGCTTGCCATGTACTGGCTGAAACTGGCGTGAATAAGCAATTTTCACCTTCCAAAGAAGTGCTATAAAGAACAACTCCAGAATCCATCCTGAGAGTCTTGGATAAAGTCAGACCTATTTTATAGCACTATGGAATTGATACAGAGTCCTTGCCCACCTTTGCCTATAACAGAGTTGAGCAGCTGGTCAAAGAAAAAAAAAATTCCTTAACTCTTAGTGAGTAAAGGTGATTTGTGTACCATCTCACAAATGTCTTGTTTTTGTTGGTTCCCCCTATACAAAACATCATTTGGTTTGTGGAATTATTTTATCAGTTGAACTGCAGCCCCTTTAAGGAAAGCCTTCACAGCTCTGTGATTTCAGTGTATGCCATTATCTGTTCTGAAGGGGAGATATGATAATGTCCAATTCCATCAAATATTTTGTATTTATGGATCAGGAGAGGTAGAAGATGTTTTTCATTATTTATTAAGCTGCTCTTTATATGAGCACCCCAGAAGTCAATTTCTTGTTGGTATTCTCAGACTTTGGGGAATAGAATCAGCTTTCTATGCTGCTTGTGGGCAGAGATGTAACCATTTTCTATCAAGTAGCAAAATTTGCCTTGGCAGCAAAGAATATACATGCCAAGCATCCAAGTTCTTAAGGAAGAATGGAAGCTATCTCACTTTATTTATGTGTCATATGTTTTGTGTTGTTGTTGATATATTGTGACAACCTATGGTTTTAAGCAATAACATTTGTACTGTACAAACAATAAGAACAAGAGCTTTGTCCCCATGCTACTCCACAGTAGAATACAGTATGCTAATGTCATATGGTATAAATCAGCACATGCCAAACAAATGAATGTACGTAGTCTTTAATGTCTCATGCAGGATTATTACTGGCTGCCTGAAATCTGCCCCCAGTGAAAATAGTCCATTATTTGGCTGCCATTGTCCCTCCAGAAGTATGTTGATAAGTAATGAGTGAAATAAGGTATCCAGTTCATGGACACCAACCTCCTAGATGATAGCTACAATAGAGAAAACATTTTCTGAGCACATGACAAGCTCTAAATATTAAACAGAAGAGGCCAGATTAAACCTATGGAGAACAAAAACAGAGCACCTTGCTGAATGGATAAATGCTGAATAGTATCCCCCACCAGAACAAGACTCTGGCTGGACCATCTGGAAGTCACTTAATAGACTTTGAAGTGAAATAGGAAGATCAAAGAATAATCAAGTAAAATGGGGCTACTTGGATATGGATCAGTCATATGTGACTGTGGAGAAATTCAAACAAAGCAGCATTTATGTCCGTGCAATTTATGCCACACCACATGTACAAAAGAAGATCTAGCAAGTGGCTGATATAATGCTATTGAAGTAGCCCACTTCTGGTCAAAAATATTCTAAGTATTTTCATACTTTAATTAGGTTTTAATTTCTATCTATATTTCATATACAACCACAATTTTGAACTGTGCAACACTTTGATATGAATAAAGAACTAAAGCAGTCAATATTTTCACTTTAAGTCATTAAGGTCTGTTTCATAGGGTCTTTCCACTCCTTCCTCCCAATTTACTTATGTAACATAATTATTATCAGATGTCTGACTTTTAATTTGTGTCTCTGCATAATCTCGAAGATCACTTTGGCTGCTCCTCAGTTTGTTATTGTGGCATCCTTTTGGGCCTCGTGGCAGAAATCCTCTTCTGCTGCTCTGCATGTGCAGTAGTGGTAACATCAGCAGCATTGGCAAATTGATTAGAAGAAGTTCATCAGTGATTAAAGCTGATGTTGGGGTACATGTGACTTGTACACAATGCCAGAAAGTTGCATGCATCCCAAAATCCCCGAGCAAAGATTTTTAATCAGCAGCAATTCATCATTGCCACTAATGTCAGCACGACTGCATATATGGAGGTGCACAACAGGATTTCAGCCGCTGAATCAATTATCATGTGCTATGATAGATGATGGATCCAGTGGCCTAGACCTGAAAAAGCACATGCACCACAAAATGCAGTGAATTGGTAATTTCACAAGCAGCTGACTATTAGACTACATGAGAAACCACATTTGAAACTGAACTGTAGTATGGCATAATGTCCTGACATTTAAAAGAACACAACAACCAGGAGTCCGGTGAAGACTGCAGAAGGATGTCCCTTATGCAGCTCTTGGAATCCCCTTGGCATATCAGCAACCGGCAAAACCTTTATGTAAATCAGCCATAATAATAATCAATAATTTCATACTGTCAAGTCAACTCTGACTTATGGCAACCCTTTCATGGTTATTTAGGTAGAGAATACTCAAAAGTGGTTTATCATTCCCTTCTTCTGGAGGTGCCCTAGGACTATGCAGCTTGCCCATGGCTATATGGGCCCTAATATCAAGTACAGTAAAAGATACTGAGTCCTCTTCCTTTAATTGTTTCTTCTACTTCCTGGAAATCACAGCTGAGTAAAATGAAGGTGCATGATCATGAAATTCTGACAAAACAGAAGAAAAATGCTCTTCAACCTTGGTTTTCATTATGCATAGCTATAAAAGGATATAATGCAAGGTAAGAGCCTGAATTTTAATGGCACTGGCATTGTTCTTGAGCTTTTCAAAGTCTTGTTAGCTAGTTCACTTTTCTCTTAAATCTTCTTTTGAAAAAAAGGTCATCCAGAGGGAAACAGAAAAATTTGGCTTCGGAAGCCACAGATTCATTGCTAATTCTGTTACCGAATTAGCATCACTGAAAAGAAAATCTAAAACTTCTCTAGCTGTGCTGGTTTAAAGGTAGTGGGGACAAGTTCATTTATTCTTCAAATCATGAATTTGTTGACATAAAACATAAACAGGGAACAGAATCTTTCGGGTAAAGAATGACTATTTAATTTAGCAAAACATTCAACATGGTGTACAAGATTTCAGATCTATTAATAACAAAAGTATTTGTGTCTGAATTAGTCAGAGCAATGTTAATGGAACATAAATATTTCAGTGGTACAAGGATCAGGACAATTATTACTGCCGCTTTTCAAATTATATCTGATGACGGTCATTCTCAGAGTTCAGACACAAAAGAGGCAAGATACAACAACTCTTAACATCATCTTTCTACTGTCTCTCAATGTGTTTCTCTATATGTGAGAATGAGTGTTGGGTACACACATACTTTCACATATAATTTGGGCACATCCATGCATTTTCAAAATTCACAATGTAGTGGAAGCCAATTAAGAGAATAAGAGCCAAAGAAACAGGTGGTGTTCTAGCAAGCTCTGCAATAAACTAAATCTGTGAACAGTGATGTGTGCGGACAAAGGGGTGGGGGAGTCCTTTCTTCCTGTAGAAAGAAAGCAAATGAAGGAGAAGTCAGAGGAGCAGTCAAATGTCTCCACACCACTTCCAAGCAACTGTTCTTTCCTCAGGAATACTTATGCTTCGGGCACAGCTATCATCATCACAAATAGTTCTTTAGCACCCATCATTCTAGAAGCCCAGAATGAAAATCAATGCTCTTTTTCAAACTTTAAAGACTACGCAGCGACTCAATTTCCTTCAGGTTTCCTTCCAAGCCTGTTAGTCTTAAACCATACTTTATCACATCAGAAGCCGAAACACACCATCTCTTTCAGTGTTCTGAGTAAAAACAAACAAAACCTCTGTGACACAATCTAGTTTGTTTTATTTTATTTTATTTATTAGATTTATATGCTGCCCATCTAGAATGTGTCTACTCTGGGCGGTTCTGCATTATATGGAGAATGTTGCTAAAGAAAAGAGATGCAGAGAAGAATTATGAGAAATCAAAACAAAAAAGTGAAGTGCACATAAGAAAAACTCCTGAGCATAAGAATATCAAAACCCCAATCTACAAAGCTTTTAAAAGTTATTCTCATATAGAATATCAGTTTGCGGCTCACACAATCTGTTTGTCAGGGTCAAATCATATGCTCACACACACACACACACACACACACACACACACACACACACACACACACACACACACACACACACACACACACACACACACACACACACACACACACATTGACGATACAGTGTTTTCCTCCATGCATGTACTTCCTTCAAAACGCAATAACTAAAGTTCAAGTTCACCTCTGGATGACCGCTCACAAAATTAAAACAAGTTAATTTTCAAAATGCAGAACAAGGAAAGCTCATGCTAGGAATACCATATGTCTCTATTGCTTCAGGGAGCTGTGCTTTTAATGTTGTATTAATTGCCCCATCTAAATTGGACCGCAGTCACCTTTCTAGGCATTAGGAATTGGGTGACTTGCATGACTGTGTACAGATGAGATTCTTCCAACCATGCCTCTATCCCATAATCCACAATTTATAATTTAGCTAGAGCTATATAATAATTTCACTAGCTCATTTTGAAGACATTTTATCTAAGACAAACAAATGTTGACTCAAAATTGAAATTAATCAAAACTATGGGTGGCTGTATATTACATGCTACTACATCAGTTCAGAATCACCCATGTGGCAAAATCTCTCTGTATGAGGAATGCACAAAGAATTCTGTTCCCAGAAAAATCTTTCACATAGAGACATGCATTGCTTTATTCTGGACCTGCTTTGATGGTGGTATTCAAGATGTGTATAATATATGTGACTTTCTCAAGACAGTTTCTCACCCAGCATTAAAAAGTCCCAAAGCGACTCAGTTTCAACAATGTGGCTGCCTCATGTGCTCTATCAATGAAACCCTGGAATCTACTGTGAGTGTCACAGCTTCACTACTCATCTGTTTAGGCAGGCTTTTAGCAATTACAATTCAGTCCCTGAACCCCATTTTGGCAGATATTTTTAATCTTTTCCATGTTTCCATGTTTTAATCTTTTAATTTTATTTTAAACCATATATTGTTTCATTTGTCTTTTAATATTTAATTTATTGTGTTTTAATTGTGTGACTTTTAATGCTGTAAGCCGCCTAGGATTCCTTTGTTGGGAGAAATGTGGCATACAAATAAAACTAATAAAACTAAAACTAATAATAGAACGGCTGGAAAGCACTCAAGCATTCAGAGGTCCATCCACACTTTTGGATTAATGGAAGAAGTAGCTTCTTGGTCTGGGAGACATGTTCCTGTAAGCTTGGTAGAGACCCCACATTCATTTAACATCAAAAATGGCTGCCATTAAAAAATCATAGAAATATGCTGGGACTATATTACCGGTACCAACTATACAGTTGGGCATAGTACTAAAGTTGCTGCCTACCAACACCGGCCATTTCTGAAGAAAGGCCAAAGTTCAGTGGTACAGCACATGTACTTAAAGTAAAGTATCACTATTTTAACGACCAACATCTGCTAGTGGGGCTGGGGAAAGTGACTTTATCAAAATCTGGATGGGGTAGGACGTTCCCCTGTCTCACATTAGAAAGGTCATATATAAAATGGAGAGACCCATTGTACTTTTAGTAGTTACATCGAAGCAAGAGTATCACTGGGTGCAACATATCATGTAATTCACCCACCGATATTTCTCTTTCTACATATCTATTAAAGGTACAGGAATGCCAGACACTCTTTTTCAGACTTGGTTCACATTATTAGAATGCATCAGTTAGTATATGCCCCTCTCCTGCCACCCATGGAGACCCTTACAAAATTGTTCTTTATTGCAGATGTTTATGTTTAATTGCAATTCCTAGAACAGGCTTAAGACATCAGAGTTTAGACAAATATTTCATTTTGTTCCGCGTATTAAATAATAATAAAAAGAACAAACAAAAGGCAGAAACTCTGCCAACTTTTTTTTAATGTGACCACCCTGTCTGAAACTTTGAGAAATTTTGGCAATCCTTTTAAAAGATATTACTTGGACCAGTTGTCTGAGTCAGTATCAGGAAGCACCTTATGTTTCTAAGCTGTTCTGTGTGAATTTACATTTACTTACAAGGGTTTTTTTTTAAAAAAAAAAATCATCCTCAAGGACAAAGTGCTCTGTAAGTGGCATGGAAATGTAACAATGAATGCCATACTTTAATATAAAATAGACCATACAGAACACATGCCACAATGAGAGTTCTTCAATCTTTAATTTTAAAATAAGTAGTCATGTTAGTTTGTGCAAATACATCAGGCAAAATCCAAAGAAACAAAACAAGACAAAAACATGTAGCATCTTAAAAACTAAGCATTATATTTTAATGTAAGCTTTTGTGGACTAATGCCCACTTTGTCAGACATTAAGAGACAAAATGAAATGTAGATAAAATATATCGCGGTAGTTTCACATTCTAAATGTTCATTGGTTACATGCAGTTACTGCATGTAACCAATGAACATTTAGAATGTGAGACTGTTATTTCATCTACATTCCATTCCATTTCATTCAGCTAATCTTTAATATTACTCGCCCCAATATAGTAATGAAAAGCAATATAAATTATAATAACCTCATAACTGCAGAGCTGGAAGGATCAATTAGTCCAACCCCTCTATCCAGGAGGCACAGTGGGGAATTGAACTCCCAAACTCCAGGTCTGCAGCCAGATACCTAAACCCCTGAGCTACTCTAAAAGCTAGAAACAACTGTCATGGACCCCTCCTATTCAAAAGAGCAGGCTGGAATAGGTTGTTTTTCAGCTGACAAAGAAGTATTGCTTTACACCCAGCTGAATCTACTCCCCACAGGAGCACAGACAACAGTCTTTCAGAAGACTGAAATGGTGGTCTTGTTGCTGCTGAAAGCCTAGGTATACTTTACTTCCACTAAGGGTTTTAATGAGCGTCTACAGAATTTATAGGTCTTTAATGAGAATTGGTTGAATATAGTTAGGCAGTGCATAAGGGGACTTTTATACCAGACAAAATACATATTGTGTTACAGTTAACTTCTTTTGTTTTGAAAAAAATCCCATCACTGTTCATCATAATGATAATACTTCTGTTCTCTAAACACAAGTTGATTCACACCCAGCTTATTCCTCAAAAGGACAAAAACTGCACCATCCAAGGATATGATAAGTAATTGGCTTATTTTTTTTCCCTTTGTACAACAATTACTCCAATAATATTTTTCTCAAGTATATTTAAAATTTAGAATTGAACAGAGCTGTGAGAAGATTTTTTTTTCTTCCTTTATAAACAATGGAATGAATGCAGTATTGGGAAATAGACCCAGAGGGGAAAAATCTTCTTGGTGCAATAGCCTCATCCATTTCCTTTAATAGTCAAAACAAAATGAACACAGTACTTAAAGTAATAGGTTTTAAAATGTTTTCTGAGATGAAATGGTACCACTCCAGAGCAAAACATGATTTAATTCACTGTTGCACTGTCAGAAAATTGGAAAGTAAGAACAACTGAGTTTAATGTGTTTGGTTTGAACACAGACACATTGGCTGCTTGTATCCGTCTTGCAGTATACCTGGCTTTATAACTCTGTTACCTGTACAAACTTTTGCATGTGCAAACACAAGTTTTTAAGGTGTGCCAACAACTCAGAAAAAATGCATTGGTGTCTCTTTAAAATGGTCTTATCTATGAAAAAAGTGATATTTATCTGAGTTTTCAGTTGGCTAACCAAAAAATGAGCTTTTTGTCTGTTTTAATAAGCTAAAAATAATGAAGAGGAAAAGGCTGGGTGAAGAAAGCTTCAGGTAATACAAGGAATCTCTCGTTTCCCTTTCACATTTAAAAAAAGTTTATTTTTAATTGTTGTTCTCAGGACCGAAGCAATATAAGGAACAAGGTTGTGTCTAGGGATGTGCCATACACAGTTTTTGGCCTCCTTGAATTCTCCAAAAATTCTTAAGGCTGAATTCTGCGAGTTCCAGCCCACAGATCCCATATTTACATTTCACTTGCCTAGAGTAGGGCCTAGTTTAAAGGCCATATTTCAATAGTGGTGTAAAGGGAACACTAGCTGTTCCCTGGCTTGGTAAAAGGGATAATCCATGGGAAAGGTCCCTATTTACAAGTTAAATGCAATCCAAAACATAGTTCAGGGACTTTGAGGTGGTTATCATTTTGGTAGTGGCACATATCAGGTAGGCAATGTAGATGAGTGTCACCTAAAAAGGTAAAGGTAAAGGTTCCCCTTGACAATTTTTGTCCAGTCGTGTTGGACTCTAGGGGGCAGTGCTCATCCCCGTTTCCAAGCCACAGAGCCAGCGTTTTGTCCGAAGACAATCTTCCGTGGTCACATGGCCAGTGCGTCTTAGACACGGAACGCTGTTACCTTCCCACCAAGGTGGTCCCTGTTGATCTACTTGCATTTGCATGCTTTCGAACCGCTAGGTTGGCGGGAGCTGGGACAAGCGACAGGCGCTCACTCCATCGCGTGGATTTGATCTTACTACTGCTGGTCTTCTGACCCTGCAGCACAGGCTTCTGCGGTTTAGCCTACAGCGCCACCACGTCCCTGAGTGTCACCCTACTTTGGTGGTAATTACAGCATCCAAAGAAGGAGGTTTTGTGAGATTTGAATGAAGGGAGGCTTTTGTGAGGAACAAAGGAAAATAGAGAAAATATTGGTGAAAGATGGAAAGAAAAATTAATACCTCATAAATTCATACAGCTAAGAGGGTTTGGGGGGGCTTGGCTTGGGAAAGGTTTCAAGAGGAGTAACTGCTATTGACTAAGGAACAATCTAGGTTTGAAGGATGTGGGGAAGACCCTATATGCACTTAAAAGAGATGTATCTCACTCTAAAGAAAAATGACTCACAAGAGAGTTAAAAGAAGCACTACAGCAAACACAGAAAGGGAGGCTGATGAAGCCATAGTGTCTGAAGGATGCCTTCAGGAAGGCTACGAGGAGGAAGACATTATGGGGAAAAATGTAAATTTAGAGGCCTTGAAGGAAGAGGATGTTGGAGGAGTTGAGGGAAATACAAATTTATTTACAATTAGATTCCTCACAGACTAAGGCAGTGAGAATATAACTGAAATTTAAAAGCCTTGAGATGGAAAGGCAGCTGAGAGAAAGAGAAAGAGAAATTCAGCTGAGAGAAAAAGACAAAGAAATTCAGCTTGAAAATGTCAGATAATAGAAAGCAAGAGAATGACACCTAAGGGAAGGAGAAAATGAACATGATGTTATGAGACTAAAACAGCAATCTAGTGAGGAATAAAAACAGTGCAAACATGAAATGCAGTTAAGGAAATGGTATAAATTAATGCCTAAGAATTTTACAGCACAGATTCACAAACATTCTCATCTGCATCTGAGAAAGTTGTCTGTAACTGGGGGATAGACCAATCTGAATATCTGAAATCTATTCCCAGTTTGGTCAAAGGCAAATTAGCTGAAGTCTATGGCAATTTCCCCTCAAATAGAGAGATTTCTTATGAGGACTTTAAGGCCTCGGTGTTTGCTCAGTTTAAATTAGAACCTGATTGCTGTAGGGGGGAAAAGTTTAGCATACTGAAACCTTGTCCTGAGAGGTAATTCCTTGAATTTGGCTGAAAACTGAGTAGTTTGTTTGTGAAGTAGATTTAGGAGTTAAAGCAGACACTAGAAAGAAAGGAAAAGATTCAGTAATTAACACCAGTTCCTTTTCAACTGCCCAAGGAAGTAAAACTCTTTATGAAAGATAAAATTCACTGGCCAACTGACTTTAGATAGAGGTGACTGTGATAAAATGAATCCAAAGAAAGTTGAATTTAAACTTTCATATCTGCTCCTTAGAGAGAAGTGGCATAATGGTTAAAAAGAAATTTTAAAAATCAGAAAAAAGAAATGTGTCGGCTTAGAAGTCAAACTCTGAGGAAGAGGTAGCTGAGAAACAACAGGCCAGGCTGCTGTGGAAATAAATGTTGTGACCATTTTGTTTATGGAGGCAAATACTGAGAGATCTGGCTTAGGACAGTTTACAGACGTTCTGTCGGATTCAGCCTTAGAATTAATCTCTTAGAAATCCCACAACAATTCACACCTGTAAAAATAAGAACAGAATTTTGTGTGGGAAAGATGTGCATTACAGAATATAATTTCCAGAAAAAGGCGACTAGTAATTATGGGCCATAGTTCAAAAGAAATATAGAAATTCCCTGAGAGATATTGCTCATAATCCTCTTTGTTCTTGTTGTATGGGAAATAGCAGAATTAAAAAGAGATGAATGCTGAACTGTTATTGTCCAAGATGCATGCAAATTCTGTTACCTATGTGAAACCTGCCAGTTTATAAGGAAGCAGGGACATAAAATTAAAGCACAATTTCAAAAATTATAGTAATTGAAGCTTTTACTAGATCTGGTACAGACATTGTTGATACATTCCCACAGCTAAGAAAGGACAAAATTACATATTAACACACGCACATTTTGTTACATGTTACCTGGACACGGCGACATTGCTGTTAATTAGGGTTGAAACAATAGCTGAAACATTCAATTTACCTTGCACAATATCATCAAATCATGATTCTATATTCACATCTGAAGTGTACAGGCAAGTGTAATTCCATGAGGATAATGTGGGGGGAATCAATTAAGTTAAAGCATAAGATAAAGAGAAAAGTTGTTAGGAACAAAAAACTAGAAAAAGTCGTTTTGGAAACTGGGATTTATTAATGTTTCTTCCCATAAGATCCAACTAATATCAGCTCTTTATGAAGGTCCAGATGTAATAAAATGCAAGAAAACTGGCACCACTTCTGCAACAGGTGGACCTGGTAAAGGGTAACATTGGAGGTCGGTCAATAGTTGCTACATTTCTGATAGCATCCTGCTTTGGTCTGTTAAAGACCAGGAAATACTGCCTGAATTATTTGCTAATATAGCAACTGAATGTTCTCCGTCATTCAAATCCACTCTGTTCCAAACATATTTTCAATATCATTGTGCAACTACACTATTGAGGATTAACTCAATTAAAGCAAGCAAAACAGCAGTAAGTCAGAACTAGAGTATGGCATTTGAATCCATGGAACTTTTCAAGGAGTTGATGCACCAAATCAACCACAGATTTTATGGGCCTACTCTAATGCAACTTGTTACACATAGCAACAGGATTTCAGCCACCATTTCACAAGTACTTCCCTGAAAAGAGAACCTGTGGGAGATGACTGAAGAAACTGCAAAGAGGCTTGAAAGTATTCATCATTCATTTTATATTCATTCATTCATATATATAAGGTTTAGCCAGCAATAGTTGTACAGTGGGGTCTTGACTTAAGAACGGCTCGAGTTAAGAACATTTTGACTTAAGAACCGCTCTCGTAGGAAAATATTGACTTGACTTACATACTTAGATTTGAGTTAAGAACTGGAAAAAAACCACGTGGGAGGCAGGGAAAGTGCAAAATTTGAACTTTCAGTTAACTGTTGGCCAGTGAAAAGGGTGCCTGTCTGCTTCCTCACTCCTCCCAGCGTTTAGAGAGTGGATTGGGAGACAGTCTTCAGACTGCCTGGTACTGTACTGCCTGGACTGTATTTTCCCTGCCTTCCCTGAACCTTTCTTGACCTAAGAAAAAAGAAACAAAATATTCCCCTCTAGTGGTCGAAGGCAAAATAGCAGCTTCCCATTAGTTTCTATGGACGGAAAAGAGCAGATACGGATCAAATGGTTTTCAATGCATTCCTATGAGAAATGCAGATTTGACTTGAAAACTTTTTGACTTGAGAACCGCCTTCCAATACGGATTAAGTTCTCAAGTCAAGACCCCACTGTATGCAGCTACTTCCTTTGTAAAGAATGTGAAGAAAGATGGAATTGGAATTGAAAAAAAAATGTGTAAGGGAGGTATGATATTGGCAGTTTTACCTTTGATCCATTTTCTAATTATGCTCAACATGGCATTATCCTTTTTTACAGCAGCTGTATGTTGGCTGATACTTTTTTTTTTTTACTTATCCACCACAACCTCAATATCCTTTTTAGTTACTGCCACCTCTAGTCTCATTTGTGTCTAAGTAAAGTTTGGGTTCTTTTCCCTTACATGCATTATATTTTTTTGTACTGAATCACATTTACCGCTTTAATACCCATTCTCATTCACCATTTTAATGCAAAAATTCATTAGGAGTTCTTTGTAATCCATTTTTCTTCCTTTCTTCTTTCCTTGATTCATGTAATATTCTCTGGAAGCCACTGACTAGATTCACATGACCATACAGCTTTGCTACTGTCCTTAGTAAATTAGTTCACAGTGAGAACTACATAGATGAAAATTGCAGGAAGATTGGAAGTTACATTCAAGGCATGAATCAATACAATTTTCTAAAAACTGAATGTTCTCTATCATTCAGATCTACTCCTCATTTTCTTCCAAACAGGACTATTTTCAATATCTTAGTGCAACTACACTATTGAGGATTAAACTCAATTAGGAAAAATGGTATTATTACACATCATATACTGAATACCACATGAAGCTTAATAAGAAATTGATATAAATATGGCTGCATATTATCTGCATCCAATTCAAATTAATAGGAAGACAAAAACATTTTAAGCTAAAGATTTCACCTGAAACACAAAAGATTCTTATACTAGAATGAACCGGCAAAGAAATTATTATGACATAAGCATTTAGTAGGTTTCACTGACTTCAGATTAATCATTTATTTATTTATTTGATTTGTATCCTGCCCATCTGGTCTATGCGACCACTCTGAGCGGCTTCCAATATAATACAAACAATTAATAAAACACATAGTCAGTTGTGGCTAAAGAATTATATATAGTACCAGGATTTCTCCCACCAAAATACACCATTATATTTTGTTAGCAGTCATCCACCACAGTTATTCAGAAGCTCTTTTAATCAAGTCCCCCCCCCCAACAGACATATAATTCCTACACATATGAAGTACTACCCCCAAACTTTACATCCATCACAACTCCTTTGGGAACATACTGTGCAATAAAGGATAATCTGTGATTTGAACATTGTTATTTCATATGGCAAGAAACTGTTAAAGGTCTGATGTATTAAAACACAACACTACTATCTCCTAAACGTAGCTGTCATAACAACATAAAACATGTGGCCATGTCACTGCAGAAACTGATTTCCATAAGAAAGAAAATTTTGTATCTCCCCATAAAGCTTCCACCATCCTCACCCAACCAAGTTGTTTCCTTAAGGTCCTAACTCTTAATTAGTTCTGGGGCTGCAACTCAACTGTTGGGAAAAATTGGAACAAATCTGCAGCAACTCCTGTTGTATCACATGCCATGAAGTCATTCAGTAGTTTAAAATGGTATCCTTTTTCTCTGCTCTATATGTTACATACAGCACTGATGTTACCTGTCTGTCATGGGTTTGGAGGGAAAGTTCCATCCTATGGGGAGTGGAAGGCGGGACATCAGGAGGAGGGGCTGTACTGTATATATATGTGAAGCCTGTGTGGTGAAGTGCAGACGCTGGGATGTGAAGAAGCAGCAGCTGGGAAGAAGAAGCTGGTGTGGGAGTCTGTGTGTCAGACAGGGTACTACTGTGTGTCAGTACCAACCTGACAGGTTCAGGTGTCTGTTGGTTAGCCAGAACTGATAGGTTCAGGGTCTGTGCTTCAAGTTAAGTGTTCTGTGTGAACCAAACAGTATGCATGTATGAATGAGACTAAGCCACGTTACTATATCTTATTCACCTGATCGGTTTATTTTTCCCTGTGTGTATTTAAATAAACCTTATTCTTTTATTTGTTGAAAATCCATCCCTGGTCTGTGTGACTTCTTGTAGGGAATGGTTGGTGGCAGCTTAGTGAAACTGTGGCATATCCCAGTAGGTCTGGGTCTGTCACATTGATTGGTGTCCAGCGTGTGGGATACGACTGGTCCAGTTGTCCAGTGGTCCAGCAAAGCCTTGGCAAGTGTGCCCAGAGCAAGGGGGGTCTAGTCAGGGACAATCTGAGAGCACGTAGGTAATCTTCTAGGTGTGCCTCACGGGGGGGTGCACTAGTAGAAGAACGTGTAACCTCAGATTGGAGGCTAGATTAGGGAGCTCTGAGGCAGCCTGTTTTGGCGGGAAAAAGCTGAGGCAAAACTGTGAAATAGCAGTGAGCTAGTTTGTCTGCTGAGAGGCCCAGCAGAGGGGGGTAGACTCTAGCTCGCAACTGTTGCAAGTAGTGCTGAAGGACAGCAGCAATCTATAGAGAAAGCTGGTTCTGAGGCAAAAGGAAAAAAAAAGTGGTCGTTTTATTTTGAGGCTTGACTTTTTAAAGCAGCCTGTTCTGAGGGGGGATTATGCCCTTGACTCGAAGCCAAATGGCAGAAATGGGTGAAGTGAAAGACCCCCAGGTTGACCAAGGTTCTGAGGATGAATTTGGCTCAGTGCAGGGTGACAGCACGGGAGAACAAAACCCAGAACTCAGAAAAATACTCATAGCCCAACAGCATGAACTGAGGGTGAGGGAAATGGAGGAAAGGGAAAGAGAGAAACAACGGCAATTTGAATTAGAGAGGGAGAGAGAGAGGATGGAGAGGGAAGAAAGAATGGAGAGAGAGAAAATTGCTCTGGAAAAAGAAAGGATGGCGTTTGAATTAAGAAAATTGGAAATGATGAACCAGAACAATAATAACAATAGGGATTCTGAGGGAGGCCAATTGTCTAAAGCTGACCTGAAGAAATTCCCTGTGTACCACAAGGGAGATTGTCCTGAGGTGTTCTTTTCCTTAGTGGAAAGAGCGTTTGTGGACTTCTCAGTGAGGGAAACTGAGAAGATGACCATCATGCGATCTTTAATCAGTGGTAGCCTGGCTGAGGTTTATTCAGAGATGCCACAGGAACTGATGAGAGATTTTGCAGAGTTTAAAAAACTGGTGTTTGCAAGACATGGGATAAATGCGGAACAGCTGAGGCAAAGATTCAGGTCCCTCACAAAGAAACCAGAGCAGACTTTTACCCAAGTGGGGGCTCAATTGGTGAGGCTGCTAGAGAAATGGCTATCTCAGGAGGGGACAGAGACCTTTCAGCAGCTCAAAGACTTGATAGCGCTGGAACAGTTCTATTCAGTCCTGCATGGGGAACTGAAATTCCAGGTGAGGGAAAGGAAACCAAAATCTGTGGCAGAAGCAGCAGAGATTGCAGATTTTATTTACCAGATAAGAAAGCCCTTAGGTGAGGAGAAATCTGTAGGAAAACCCAAAGAAACCTACAGCAAGTACTCTCAGGGACCAGGGAAAAACCAGCAAGGGGGAGGGGCCCATGGTGAAGGGAAGCCCTCAGACATGAAACCAAGACCTCAGATTTTGGAGGGAAAACCAAAACAAGATGAGAGAGAATCAAAATACACCAGAAAATGTTATTTCTGTCAGGGAAAGGGCCATCTAATCTCAGAGTGTGAGAAATTAAAGCAGCTAAAAGGAATTGTGCCTCAGGATTCGAGTGGGACCAAGCCAAAAGCTGTGTTCTGTGTCCAGAAAGAGCAAGGCTCATTGTCACTGAGGGAGCCTGTTGCCATGGCTACTCAATCTGGAACAGCTACATCTGCTGATCAGGCTGAGGAAAATGGTCCTCTTGTAGAGGTCAGGCGCTGCCTACTGGTGAGAACAGATTCTCAGTTGTTTGAGACAGCAGGGGTGGACGTAGGAATACTTGGCCATCAGTATCGGGGGCTGCGGGACACTTGTTCTCAGGTGACCCTGTGCCATCCAGATATTATTCCTAGGGAGTATGTAATCCCAAATGAGAGCATGAAGGTGGCAGGGATTGAGGGGCAGGTGATCTCTCTGCCGTTAGCGGAGGTACCTGTCAACTTTCAAGGCTGGAGGGGAGTTTGGCGGCTAGCGATTTCATCGACTCTGCCAGCAGCCGTGCTCGTGGGAAATGACCTGGCTGAACATGTGAAACGGGTGCTAGTGATTACACGTTCACAAGCCACCACGGGGACAGTTCAGGGGGGTAATGATGAGCCAGAGACGGAAGCAGAGGGGAGTTCAGAAGCTGTGGTGGAAACCTTAACCACAGACAGCAGATTTGGACAAGAGCAAAAGGCAGACGCCACTCTCCAAAAGTGTTTTGAACAGGTGACAGATGCCCAGCTAACACCTGAAACCCCAGTCAGATTTCTAGAGAAAAAGGGGATTTTGTATAGAGAGACCCTGAGGAATATCTCAAAAGGGGGAGATGGGATCAGAAGTCAGCTGGTGGTACCTGAAAAGTATCGCCCCATGATCTTACAAAGGGGGCACTCTGACATGTTTGCTGCGCACTTAGGGGTGAACAAAACACAGCAGAGAATCACACAGAATTTTTACTGGCCTGACATAGGGAAGCAGATCAGGGAGTTCTGTAAACAATGTGATGTGTGTCAAAGGCAGGGGAATAGCCGTGACAGGACCAAAGCAAAGTTGTGCCCTTTGCCTGTGATTGACACTCCGTTCAAATGCATAGGGGTGGATATTGTGGGACCTTTGCCTAAGGCCACAAAGAGGGGGAATAGGTTCATTCTCACCATTGTGGACCATGCCACAAGGTACCCTGAAGCCATACCCTTGACTAACATTGAAACTAACACAGTGGCAGATGCCTTGGTGGGGTATATGTCCAGGATGGGATTTGCCTCAGAAATAATCACAGATTTGGGCGCATCGTTCACATCAAAGCTCATGAAACGCTTATGGCAAATCTGTGGAATTAAGCACAAGGAAACCACTGCCTATCATCCTGAAAGTAATGGGTTAACTGAGAAGTTCAATGGGACTCTAATGCGCATGATTAGGGCTTACTTGGCAGAGAATCCAAACAATTGGGACCAGAAGCTGCAATCCCTTTTGTTTGCTTATCGATCAGTGCCACAAGCCAGTACCGGGTTCAGTCCATTTGAACTTTTATTTGGGAGAAGGGTGAAAGGGCCCCTTGATTTGATCAAACAAAATTGGGAGCAGATCACCCAGGATGACCCACAAGACGTTGTGACATATATAGACTCTTTACGGAATGACCTAAAGAGAAACCTAGAGCTAGCAGCAGAGACCCTGCAAGCTCAAAAGGTCAGAAAGAAAGCTTGGGATGACCAGGAAGGCAGGGAGAGGCACTTTAATCCAGGGGAGGGAGTGCTTTGGCCTAGGCCCTGCAAAGAGAACAAACTGCAGCTGGGTAGCCCAGAAATAAAATATTTGGGTCACATAGTAGGGGGAGGAGTGATAAAACCCCTGGAGGCCAAAATAGAAGCTGTTCGTGATTGGCCCAGACCCAACACCAAGAAAAAAGTCAAATAATTTCTTGGGTTGGTGGGCTACTACAGAAAGTTCATCCCGAGGTTTAGCGAGATTGCGGCTCCGCTGACCGATCTGACGAGGAAGAAGACTGATGACAGCATCCCGTGGACCAGCGACTGTGAGGAGGCGTTCCAGAGGTTGAAGCAGGCGCTCGTCCAGTATCCAGTGCTGCGTGCTCCAGACTTCGACCGGGAGTTCATCGTCTACACCGATGCGTCTAACAGCGGGGTAGGAGCAGTTCTGTGCCAGGAGGATGAGAATGGTGACCAGCATCCAGTGTCCTACCTGAGTAGGAAACTTCAAAAAGGTGAGAGACATTTGGCAACCGTGGAGAAGGAGTGTTTGGCCATAGTCTACGCGATCCAGAAGGCCAAGCCTTACATCTGGGGGAGACATTTTGTTCTGTGCACTGACCATTCACCACTGCAATGGTTAAAGACAATGAAAACCCACAATAGCAAACTTATGAGGTGGGCTTTAAACCTACAGGACTATGACTTTGAAGTGAAGGTGGTCAGAGGGTCAGTGAACTGTGTTGCTGACGCCTTGTCAAGAAGACCTGAAGAATGAAGACGGCGAAAGAAACATGGACTATGTATATATTTTTTGATGACAAAAAGTCAAATGTGTCTGTTTATTAAACATGTTGGTTTGTATGAATAAAGGTAACTTGATGTATTGTTAATGGTAAATGTTTAAATGCCTAATAGAGTGTAAGTATAAGTAAGTATGGTATTGTATGTTATTATATGATGGTTTTTGTTTGTTTTGGGTCCAGGTTGTTTTTTGGTGAAAAGCACCTTAGCTTTCCCCCTACAAAACAACTTATAAAGAGGGGAGGTGTTACATACAGCACTGATGTTACCTGTCTGTCATGGGTTTGGAGGGAAAGTTCCATCCTATGGGGAGTGGAAGGCGGGACATCAGGAGGAGGGGCTGTACTGTATTTATATGTGAAGCCTGTGTGGTGAAGTGCAGACGCTGGGATGTGAAGAAGCAGCAGCTGGGAAGAAGAAGCTGGTGTGGGAGTCTGTGTGTCAGACAGGGTACTACTGTGTGTCAGTACCAACCTGACAGGTTCAGGTGTCTGTTGGTTAGCCAGAACTGATAGGTTCAGGGTCTGTGCTTCAAGTTAAGTGTTCTGTGTGAACCAAACAGTATGCATGTATGAATGAGACTAAGCCACGTTACTATATCTTATTCACCTGATCGGTTTATTTTTCCCTGTGTGTATTTAAATAAACCTTATTCTTTTATTTGTTGAAAATCCATCCCTGGTCTGTGTGACTTCTTGTAGGGAATGGTTGGTGGCAGCTTAGTGAAACTGTGGCATATCCCAGTAGGTCTGGGTCTGTCACACTATATTTTATAGATACGCTGAAGTTTGGGAAAGTAGGAAACAACCCCTTGTTTCTTGCCAGTTGTCTGCCTGCCTATTCACCTTTTGTTTATGTCTGCTTTCCGGGGTATTTACAACTTTTAACTTTATAAGAATGGTTACTTAAAATAAAACAGAAGCAGTCCCTTGCTATGAAGGAGGCACCTTGCAGGGCCACAAAGAAGTTTCGGATTCAAGGCTTCAATTTCACCCTTGCCTACCCCTTCATCACTTCACTGTTTACCACACTATCCCTGGATTTGTTTTGGCAGAAGAATACAACTTCTCTATCTTCAATTTCTAATGATGAAGTCTCTTCCTCAACCACCATCATTATCTGCAATTGTTTTCCTCCCTTGCTCCAAAATGTGTGTGATTGAATTTTCTAAACTTGTGCTTAAATTGCATGTCTGCCTATATGCATAAAGCCTGTTTTAAAATGGGGGGGGGCAGGAACAGGGCATGAAGTTTTGATGTCACATCCTGTCCCAAATATTCACATGGTGGCAGAGTGCATACCCACTCAAGGGATTAAAGTAAGAAGAAGAAAAAACACTTTGAAATGCCACCAGTGGGTCAATACAGAAATAAAACAGACTTCATCATTAGAAATTGAAGATAGAGAAGTTGTATTCTTCTGCCAAAACAAATCCAGGGATAGTGTACTATACCCATGAACTGTTATTATGAAAAAAGTAGAGTAAAACTGAAGAACACTGAAACAATAATAGTATTAAAATATAACTTAACATTTCTAATTAATTTAAATTCCATGTAAAGAACATGTTCACATTATTAAATTAAGTCAACCATAATCAGAAGAATTATAAATTCAACCCAGAAGCATAATTAGGAAAGAATGCAAACTATAAAGAATGCAAACTGCTCCTATAGTCAAAAGAAAAGGATTATATAATTTTGAATGAATAAACTGATCACCAATCCAAGTGATGACTACAACCAAGAACTCAGAAGACAGTGACTTGGAATGGAGAGAATCTTCAGAATGAGGATATGCCACTGGATCAACACCAATATCATTCATACTACAGAATTCCCTACTACCATGTATAGATGTGAAACCTGGGCAATAACTATGCTGACAAGACAAGAAATGATATATTCAACATGTCGTATTGAAGCAGAGCTTTATAAGCACTATGGACTGCTACAAAGGCAAGTAGGAGCTAGATCAAATAAATCCAGAACTCTCACTAGAGGCAAAAAGAGGCTGCAATACTTTGGGCATCTAAGGGGAAAAGAGGACTTACTGGAAAAGACAATAATGCTAGGGAAAGCTGACAGCACCAGGAAAAGAGACACACTGGATTTGACATGGGTTACTACAACAAAAGAAGTTTCAATCTCTAGTTTGCTAGATCTGAGCAGAGTATTAATGGGAAGGCATTCTGGAGATCTAGCTTATGAGGTCTCCATAAGTCAGGAAAAACTTGACAGCACATTACATTATTTCTCATGCTTGCATAATGAAACTATGTCATATCCACCTATGGTGGGATTATAGAACCTAACTATGCATTATAAATTGTCCATCATTGAAGCTGGAAATCTGTTAAGAGTTTATGGGTCATGATGATTTAAGCACACATAGTGTGTAGCAGGGCAAGACAACAGTTTACAGGACAATTCTGAAAACAGGGGCAACCTAAACAAAAAAAAAAGTATAACTTTGAAATTGGGCTTTATATCAGCATCAAATTTGTAGCAGACAGTCTGCTCTCACTCTGTGCCAAATTGGGGGACAATTGGGCAAGAGGTTTTCAAGTTACGATTTTTTAAAAGTATAAGCATATTCTAAAACCTATCCTATTTTTTTAAAAATGAGAATAAAGCTTCATCTAGATGATGTTTCCCAACCTTTTTCAAGTTACAAGATTATAATAGCCAGGTAATGTGTAACACCCACCCACCCTCCCACCCACCTACACACACACACACACACCATGTTTGCATAAAAAGGCATTTTTAATGGGGCAAAGTCATCCCTTCTCAGAAAGTACAGGCTTCTTTCTCCATCAAAGGGCTTGTTTCTCATACATACACATACACAGTAACTTTAATATCTGGCTTCAAAAGGTCAAGGAAGAAATTATTTAACAAGGGCAACAACACATATAAGGCAATTTGTAGTGACAACCCTCCCCCCAAACACTTTGCAACCCCCTTGAGGATCCCGATCCACAGACTGGGAAACACTAATCTAGGTTGTGCTCCATGGTAGCAGAAGGTAGAAAGGCATAAGATGGCATTCTAACAGCACACTCTGATTAATGCCTATTTAGGAGTAATTTCCAAGTATGTTAAAAGTACTTATATTCATTCATTCATTTCATTTCTATACTGACGCATTAGTGCTGTCACGCATAATAAACAATAAAATCATACACAGAAAAACACTACATATTAAACACAAAAGATACAATAAACCCTGTCACTTGCTAAACCTACTTTTAAGTAAAAATACACAAATTCAAAACCCATCTGAACATCTCAGAATAATATTTACACTAGTAAAAGGGAGCCTTATATAATCCAGTCTTAATTGGTTTCCTAAAAACAAAGAGGGAACCTCTGCAGGGACCTTGTTCCAGAGGGAAGGGGCCACAGCCACAAAAGAGAAAGCTTGGTTCATAGTGTTGGCTTTTTTGGCCTCTTTGGGCGCTAAGAATTATTTATATCAAGGATTATAAGTGCTATGTGGGACTGGTAGCTATTTTGGGGGGGGGGAAATGTTCTGCCAAATATTGAAGTTCTAAACCATTAAGGGCTTTACAGGTTATGACCAGCATCTTAAATTGAGCATGAAAATTAACAGGGTGTATGCATTAGTACAATCTAATAATATTAATATACCTATGCATTCCCACAAAATATAATGAACAACATCCAAAAATGAATATTCATGACAATTTAACAATCAATCACTGTGTTGTTATAAAGAGCTGTAAACTGTGTGCTGCATCTCTCCCACACATAAATATGAAGCATGTATTTAAATTTACATGAAGCATGTATTTAAATCCAGGAAAGGTATCAGCCAGAACACAGCATGAAAGATTTTGAGTGAAGATGAAGTTTTGTAGAAACACCGTCAACTTTCTGTGTGCAGCTAATCATCTGCAGATTTCTCATATAAATGTTGTCTGTCATCCTGCCATCACATTTATGACAGGTGTTCCCTTCTTCTGAAGACTGCTTTTTACACATTTCAGAAACAAAGCATTTATCATACTAAGATCTTCCTCAAAATATTTCTATAGATATGAATCTGACTACTTAATTTAGGAATTCAGCTTTTCAACTGATAAGCAAAACTACTCAAATTATCCCCAATGCCTCCATTTATCCTATATATGTTATTCACCCAAACTTGTTATTCACTATAAAGTATTCATATGAGTGAAATATAAAATTATTTCTATTGTATTAAATAAAATTTGCCAAGGTGGGTTCATGTATGCAATAGCAGAATCCTATTGCTTATGTTCAGTGGCATAAATCCTGCACAAACCACAGTGGCGAATGTCTATCAAGCAGTCACCGCTTGTGTGGCTTGGCGTGTGACAAGGAACACAAGTGGCAACTCTTTAACTATTAACAATTTGCTGCTGTGATTTACACTGTTGCACTTAGGTTGGCATAGGCAAACAATGTGATTCTGGCTAATGAAAACATACCTTTTTCTCTAGCCATCCAAGCACTCCACAATCTTACTTAATAGCTGAATACAACTGCTTCAGTCCCACTGTGAAGGGGTTGCAACTGGCACTGTCTGCTGTCACCCTGTAACCCTGATGGGCCCAGCAGAAGGTGTAAACTCCAGGCCTCAGATGGGTAAAGTTGCAGAACAGCAAACCCCAGGTGGAGGGAAGGAGGCAGAGGACAGGCTCCAGTTGGGCAATGGGGCAGGAGCTGAGGCTAGAGGGCAGCTGTGGTGAATAAAGATAGAGGAAGAAGAGCAGAAGGGGGAAAGGATAAGGATGGAAATGTAGAGGAAGGCTGAGTCAGGGCTCTAGAACCAAAGGAGGAGCAAGTGCTACTGAGGAGCCAGACCCCATCTTCTATGTCATTAACGATACATTTGCCAAAGAACCCTGGATCGAGATCATAGTTCAGCTGTGGCTTCCAAAGGGAAGGAGATGTGGGACAGGCACCATCAATCTGTCACCAAAAGGCCCCCCTCTTGACCTGCCAGCCAGTGAAGGCTTGGTATCCAGCAGGGCACCGAGATCCCAACCCAACCCAGAGGAGGTGCCAGAGATGCCAGATACAGAATGGGCAGTGGCAGGGCCTCCACAGACATTGACCAGGAGCCCGCATTACCAGCTGTCCCTATGTGGCACCATGAGGCAGCTGATTCCCTGATCCCAGTGGCAGCAATTTCGAGTTGGGTTGAGACTGAACTACTCCAGGGTCTATGACAGCAACTCAGACCCCTAAAAGACCAACAGGGTGACCGGCACCCTTTATTTCCTTGTTATCCACTCCCTAACAAAATTGAGTTCAAGTACTTCTGCAAGGCTCACGTTTATGGAGATAATTGCTGAGGTGGCCTTGTCCATCATGCACACCTTCATGCAAATCTGACAGCAGCAGAGATCTTCTTTTACTGTAGGCCCCGGGTATTTCTGCAGCCATCACCTATCTCCTTTTATTGGTCCATCAATTTTTCAATATCCTATTTTTTTGCTTTCATTTTTTTTCATAACTTCCTTCTATATCCTGCTTCCTCTGCTTCCAGTTTATCAGTAATCCATGTCTGCCCTCTTTCTTCAAGCACTGCGCTTCAGAGTTCCCCAAGGTTCCCTACCCCAAGTCACCTCTTCTGTCTCCAATTTCCAGACTTCAGTTTCCACCCTATTCCCACAAAGAGCTCTTCTGTGAGATGCTGATCCAACCAGACTACAGTCCTAGTCCCACAAAATATGAGTAAAATATCAGAACAAAGAAGAAGGAAGCAGGATTGTACCACCTGTGCAACATCCAGATGTTGATCTAAGTTAGCATATAGGCTCTGTTCTGGTATTTTGCTCAATACACGGAGGTTTATTAGATAAACAGATCTGACCTTTCATTTCCCTGCAACACTAGGTATTAAATATTCTGTAGCACCACAAAAGTTCACACAGACTCCGCCCTGCAATATGTATCCACTGCAATAGCCAAATGGGATGATAAAATAAGAATGATTGATGTTTTTATTCTACACTTATGTTACACTTTTCAATAATTTTGCTATGTGAAAAGAGGAAATAAGGGCAAATCTGAGAAACGATCAAATATATTTTATGCTTCTTAATGTGACATTTACATTGTTATGATTGGGTAGATTTCCACGTTTTGTGCAAGGAAAACTCTGAAATATTCATATGAAGATTGTGCAAGAAGCAAAAATTTGTCTGGGTTCAGATATGGCATGTGCATCCAAAGATATCAATTTTTTAAATGCAATAAGATGAATTTTGGCTACTACTTTGGATATTTACTGCTCTGTTTCCTTGTTCACAAATGTATGCGTGCATATGTATAGACCGATTAAAATCTAATGCATGAAACTGGGATTATTAATGTGCAGCAAATGGGTACGTTACTTCAGATTTCCAATTGAAAGTGCTTGAAGACCTAGATGAAATACTGTTCTACAGGGATAACATTATTATAGTTGTCCTATTTCTGAAGCACATTTGCCACAGTAAACTAGTAGGGTCAGAGAGAATTTGTAGTGAAAGACATGGGGAAGAAACAGGTATCTTCAAACTATCAGTATGCAGTCTTCTACAAGTGAGTTGTGCTGTGTGGGATCACTGGCAGGCTGTTTTGTTCAGGAGCCTGATAAACTTTTCATCATGGCATTGGCTGAAATCCTATTGTGTTATGTAAGCAAAATAGTATGTTTAGGTCCATTCCTTAATGGTAAATAAAGAGCCCCAACAGTGATACTTTGGGGGTGCACGCACACGTGGGAGAATTGCAGCAGGGTCTCTTTATTTACTAGCAAGGAATGGACCAAAGCTTATGACTTTGCTTACATCATGTAACAACATTTCAGCTGTTATGTGGCATTGTAATTAGGTAAGGTGAAGAGGCTTCTGTTTTCCCATGGAAGACTGACAGCACGAGTAAAAGCACATGAAAACAAACTAGCAAACCACAGATAATGAATATCAGTTCACATACATCAGAAACACCCGGCATCAATTCAACAGGGCTGCAATGGACAGCTTCAGAATGGGAATGTGTCTGCGAAACATCAGTCAGTGGAAGAAGCTAGACAGGTGGTTTATCACTGTTCAGTTTGACATATTGCCCTGAAGTGTTTCGGTTTACTGTTTGGTGGCCACATGATACATGCCTTGTCAATTTATTTTCAAAAGGGATTGTTGTAGAATATAGTTTTTTCATGACACTTTTCAACCAACAAGGGTGCTTAACTTCCTTCAGTGTATTCCATCTTTTGAGGAGGCAGTTGGATTTTGTTTCCCTTCCCCCCCAAAAAAGTGTCACTCTGATGAGTGTTCTTTTTCATGTTCTGCTAATATGCTTCTTATGTGTTTCTGGTGGGTGCCGTTGTCTGTCTGGAAGTCAGTGCTTTTTTTGACCAGGTCCTCATTGATACTTCCAGTAATCCATGCAAGGCTAGGATGACTACAGCCACAAATCCTTTGGCATAACTCTATGACATGCCTACTGTATGCATGGCTGTTTAAAGACCCTTCTAACCAACTTTAGAGATGTGACGAATGCCCACTACAGAATAATTTGAGCAAGTACAGTGGTGATGAGCGGTCTAAATCACATTACTGTACACAGTAACTAGAGACAGAAATCACAATTAAAAGGAGTTTGTTTGAAATATTAAACAATGTCACTATGACCAATGCTTGGCTTCTCTGAGTGAATAAAAATTCCGAAATAAAGAATCACCTATTACTGAGGGGTCTTCCACAGATCTATCTATCCACATCCTGAAGTATGCCATGACAGAAGGATCATGTTATGAATACATTTAAACTGAGAAATCCACCCTACTGAAACAATTTTTCATCCTTCCAGAAGTGAATAGTTTTATGGACCATGACAGAAAGGAGTGGGCACAGTTCTACAAATACTTATATAAGGGTTTAGCAAAAATACACAAAATCCTGTAAGTCGGTATCGCAAGTCTGGCTTAATTTATTATCAGATAGTTTTTAATGTTCACTTGCTTTTCATTATTCAATTGTATTTTAATTAGCATATAGCTGAATTATTTTTAAATGTTTAACTTATTACATTTTTAATTCTATTCTTTTTAATACCGTGAGCCCCCTTGGGTCCCCCCCCTTACCAGAAGAAAGTCATCATATAAATAAAACAAACAGATAAATAGACTAGTCGCCATGCTTCCACAAGTGCAAGTGTGAAATCAACATCTTTTGACTTTATTTCTCACTTTACTGTAAAACTAGATGTTAAATAGTGCAAAGTCCAAGAACAGAACAAATCATTCTATTGGAAAGATACAGTACTTTGGGTCCCACTTTTTAAAAAAGGATACCACGTGGCTGCTTTTCACCAAATGAAGCTGTTTATGTCAACCATGTTTTTCAATTGCCTATTTAATGAGAATCCTTCAACACATATTTTGGTGTTAGACAAAGGAACATAGAATTATGTGTAAATGCAGTCAGAACAATGCAGTGAAAAATCACAAAGCTCTATTTATTCTTGTAGGAAATGGTAGCTTTTTCTTTTTTAAAATAAAAAGCAGGTGTGGGAGAATAAAGGCTGTGTTTCTGTAGCAGGTGCAGAGGATAGTAAGAGTGCAATACCAAGCAGTCAACAGATGGCAGGATCAGTGGGAGATCACTATCAAGTGATCAACAGATGGACAGGTCAGGAATGGGGTAGCATAATGTAGCTGGAAAGTGACTGCTGCAGCAGGAATATTACAACACTGACTTCTCAACATGACACTAATCAAACCTATTGGAATTCATTCTCTCTCTCTCTCTCTCTGTGTGTGTGTGTGTGTGTGTGTGTGTGTGTGTGTGATCAATTAGCTTTAAATTTTGCAAAACATTTAGCATTGACACTAGGCAACCACTCCACTATTGTTAATTCTTCAATATTCTATTCAGTCTCGCATTGAGAGTTGGGTAAACAATTGGCACTTTTTCTGAAATTGGGAGGGGGGGTGGGGATCAGCAAAACTTTCTCAAGATGGCCAGCAAAGGAATGCACAAGTTGTTTCCCTGTAACTGTGCTTCTGCAAGTGGTTATCTGTTAATTCACACATACACTAAGAGACAACTGGAACATTCTACAGCTGGGAAAATTTTGCAAGAAACCTTGCCCTGATAAATGCACAAATGAAGCTAGTCAGAGAATAGGCTCTGCACCTTGAAAAGAATTCATCCATTATAACCAATATGGAGAGAATGAGCAATCAGAACAACATTCCATGAGACAGGTATGTGGTGAGAAGTCATCAGAGAAAGGACTTTCAAGTACCTGTACATAGGTAAATTCTTGGAAGAATGGATTGAAAATCATGCAGTGGGCAAAACGATTTGAGGAACTATGACTGAAGTGGATGGAAGTGAAGATGAGCTAGTAGGAGAACAGGAGTGGTGGAGGCCATGATCCTAGCAAGTCTCTGAATGGTACAGGTCAAGCCATCAGCAGCACTGATGACTCTGAGGCCCAAAGTAGAGAATCTGCACCCATAATGGCAGAAAAATTGAGATACCCTGCTCCTCAGGAAGGCATCCATGATAGCCATAATTTTGATGAATACATGTGGTGCTGTGGCAAGGTCAAAGAACATTTTAGTAGTGACTCTGGGTTTGTGTCCTCTGTCTCTCAACTCAAGAACTCCTACTCTTTAATTTCTGGAGTGTCACTTCAGCTGACTAGAGTCACACACACCTGTGGAGAATGACAGACCTAATATGACTTAGTGATACAGTCTACTAAAGATGTGTTGATTTGGTGGGTCAACATATGGCAGTTTTCCTCTGAAAAAAACAGAGCCAAATTTTTCAGAGAGGTAGGAAAACAAACCTTGTTCCTTCTCCCATCCCACAAAAATTGCCATTCAGCCTTGATACTTAACTGTCCTATCTGACAAGCACAATGGAGAAATAAAAACTACTACCTATGAGGTCCAATGTGTAGTCTTCTTTATTAAGTAGGGTGGAATGGGACTTGTCTTTCTCCCTTGGTCTGGAATACCTCTGCATTGATGGATTCTCAATATAAGAAGCAGCAGAAGGGGCATGGATCAGGGTTTGGTACAGAACAAGTATCGAATGAGCCAGGGAGGCAAAAAGAGGAAGACAGAGCACTGGATTAAGACTGAGAGCCAATGCTTTGAATACAGGGTCTATGAAAGGAGGAGACTGGGATTTGACTTCCAGACTAAGATCCAAAGCCATTTATACCACTTGCTTGGAATTTGAACAAATGTAATTGATGGGAGACATGGAATATAGTGACAGAGAATCAGGAGAAGTAGTGGCATCTGAGGGACATGCTGGCAATATCTGAGACCATAACAATGGATTTCATGGTAGCAATGATCTAAGGCAATAGAGATAAGATTGATGCTGGGACTAAGGCTAGAGCAGGAGCTAGTGTGGAGGCAGCGCAGGATGAACATTTTGTATGGGCATCAGATTGGACTATTTTGCCACTGAAGAGACACAGTACTTGAAGAGGTCCTTTAATGCTATGAAAAGGAGTATTTAAGCCAATGGAGACAAGTCCGTTTTGGTGCAAAACTGTAATGGAAGTTGACAAGGAAGCACTACTTCCAAGTATGTCCCATGGCACTGTGGTTAAATTGCAGTACTGCAATCAACCTATTCACAATCTGAATTCAATTCCAACCGGTTCTGGTAACTGGCTCAAAGTTGACTCAGCCTTCCATCCTTCCAAAGTAAAATGAGTACCCAGCTTGCTGGGGAAGGGAGCAAATTGTTGTTTGTATAATAGTGTTGTAAACTGTCCAGAAAGAGATCCAGTATGATATAAGTCAAAACAACTACTTCGCAGTGGTGTCGAACTGTGCCCCTCCAGATGTTCTTGGACTTCAACTCCCAGAAGCCTTCACCACCACCTCTGCTGACCAGGATTTCTGGGAGCTGAAGGCCAAGAACATCTGGAGGGCCACAGTTCGACACCACTGATTCTTAGAGGGATGAAAGAATATTCAGCAGAGTGGAAGTCAGTGGAGAGGAGAAGGTTCCTCAGATGCTGCCACTCATGTAGCAGATAGAAAGGAACTAAGGAACCAGTCCAGAAGCAGCTGTACATGATAATGTACAGCTCTTATTGAGCTGAGATCATCATCATCTTCCAAAATCACATCATACCACCCCCAAAGTGGGGCTAAATAATTAATTCTGTGTTGCCATCACATTCACGGCATATCCAAGGCCCTTCATGCTAGCAGAGAAACCAAAAGAATTAAACTAACAATTGATTTTACTTTTTCACTTCCATGACATCTACCTGTACAACAAAGTTCACCTCTGAGACAGTTTGCCTAATTGGAATCCAGCCATTAATTCAGATAGTGAATATCCAATTTGCATTTCTATCGAAAACTGGCAGAAGCAAAATCCTAGAAGAGTGGCATCAATTTTCACACTTTCTTTTGCTCCTGACCTCCTTTCTTCACATGTTGCCCTATTAGTCCTTTTCCTGTGGAAACTGGGCCAGCCATCTGCATATAGAGTGTTGGCCTTCTCACAGCCACCTTTTTAAAAAATCAGCTAAATATGGCAAGAAAGAAACTTAATTATGTCTCCTGAAATACCTCCAGATTTTTGTTTTATTTGTTTTTGTTTTCTACATAAAGTGGGAATACAACAGTAATAGTAACCCGCAGACCATCAAATGATTGTATTTCCATGTCTTTTATCAGATTTCTAGGAGGCTGTAGTAATGCCACCTTTCTTTGAATTTGAGCCTAGAAGAATTTTAGCAAATATTTCAGTGGTGTATTTTTTTTTAAATAAATAATCACTGTTGTAAAACTTTCATTATTTGATACTTCTCCCTCAAATGAAACATCGGGGTCCTTTATTTAGACTTCAGAAATCTAATTGATAACAAAATTGATTATCTGCTATGCTATCAATTAGAATATTATTTTAAGATGCTTGAGATAATTTAAAGTACAGAAGTCCTAATTCTGATAAAAGGGTCTGACTTCCAGTTGGAGAACCCAATTCCCTATTTATCCCAGTAATATTAAAACTGCTGTACTTAGCTCCAAAAAACATGCATCTCATGCAGTCTCACAGTTTAAGAGAAGGCAACCCTTTCCTTAAAACCTAATCACATTTACATATTTTCCTTGATGTTTAACTAGGCTATACGGTACAGATAACATTTCACTTCACCAAAGATTTGAATTTATAACTGTGTGTAGATATTAGTTCTGTGTCTGGATGACTTCCAATCCATGGAAGCCTCAGATCAAACATTTAAGTGTCCCCATCTCTCACCACTGTAGCATTACAGAATTTATATTGAAGGGAAAAGTGGTAGAGATAGCTTTTAATTTTTAAATAACCTATCTAAACAATCTG
This sequence comes from Pogona vitticeps, assembly GCF_051106095.1. Classification (NCBI taxonomy): domain Eukaryota; kingdom Metazoa; phylum Chordata; class Lepidosauria; order Squamata; family Agamidae; genus Pogona; species Pogona vitticeps. The sequence goes on along the minus strand of NC_135783.1, from coordinate 221,894,812 downwards.
TTGTACAACAGAAATCTAGTGCTAAATAATCCAGTAAAATTCATACAGCTCAACCTTCTACTTGTATACCACAGCCAGCTTCTACCAATTATTACATATGATGCAACTTGTGGCCAAGGTCTACAATTACATGTATGCTGAAAGAAGTAAAGCTATAGGAACATTCAGAGTTACTTGAGATCAGAGCAGGACCACAACAGCAGTTGACCTGGGCACAAAATTCTTAGGAGCACAAAATTTCAGCCCTTCCATGGACCCATTGGGCAAGAGGACACAGTGGGTATGAAAGCATGTGAATCCCCTTCTCCTCCCCACTTCTGGCTGCAGCTGTCTCGCTTGCTCCATTTCCCCCTCTGGGTAGATAGTAGCGGTAGGGTTTGGTAGTAGCCAAGTGAACCCGCCTGAGGGCAGCCTGAAAGGCGAAGGGCAGCCTGGAGCAGCCCAGCCTGCCACCTCCAGCATAAACAAAGCTGTTAAGTGGGCCACATGGAGGGGGTGGTGTGGGGAGGGAGCTCTGTTGGCACCCCCTCACCCACTGCTTCCCAAGGTGACCTTGGGGGTGCAACACTTGCCTTGTCCCAGGTGCTGGTAACCCATGCTATGCCACTGCTTGAGATGCTTAGACATCCTTCACAGTACAATATCAAAATGGATACATCCATATGAAGGAAATAATCTCTAATCCAGCACATTGACAAATCCAGTTCCATAGAGCCCTGTGTAAATTGCCGTTCTACCTTTAAGAGAAATAACAGTTTATTCTATCAGAATATTTGAAAACATAAATTAAAGCAAGGAGAAAATACTGTATTGTGAAGCAGCTTGTTAATTATTTCATAAATCCTGGTAGCAATTCAAAAAGAAAGAAATCCTTCTCTGCTTCTACATGATGTCATGACATTGTCCAGAACTGCCAGATTACTGATGTCATGGAAATGACTTTGTATACAGTGATCTGTGGATTTTTTTTCAGGAAATTCTTCACTGACAGAAATATATCAAGAAAAAAACGAATATATCATAGAATCATACAGAGAAATGTTCTTAGAGAGGGCAACAGCACTATAAGAGCAATAAATCAGCAGATGAAAGGGTACAAGCTTCCAACTTGTACCCTAGAGACACTTCGGTATGAGTAGTGCTATACTGGGCTCAGCCCTAGATGGCACATGTGAGGCATTTCCTATGAGATGGAAGTGGGAGTGACATTTCTATATTGTACACCCTGCAATCTTCTTCATGGATTGCTGCCTTGTCGTGGCGAAGGGGCTTGAGTAACTCAGAGAAATTATGGGCTATGCCGTGCAGGGACACCCAAGACGGACAGGACATAGTGGAGAGTTCTGACTAAACGCAATCCACCTGGAGTAGGAACTGGCAAGCCACTCCAGTATCTTTGCCAAGAACGCCCCATGATCAGAAACAAAAGGCTAAAAGATATGACGCTGGAAGATGGGCCCCTCAGGTCGGAAGGCGTCCAACATGCTACTGAGGAAGAGCGGAGGACAAGTACAAGTAGCTCCAGAGCTAATGAAGTGGTTGGGCCAAAGCCGAAAGGACGCTCAGCTGTGGACGTGCCTGGAAGTGAAAGGAAGATCCAATGCTGCAAAGAAAAATACTGCATAGGAACCTGGAATGTAAGATCTATGAACATTGGGAAGCTGGAGGTGGTCAAACAGGAGATGGCAAGAATAAACATCGACATCCTGGGCATCAGTGAACTAAAATGGACAGGAATGGGCGAATTCAGCTCAGATGATTATCATATCTACTATTGTGGGCAAGAATCCCGTAAAAGGAATGGAGTAGCCCTCATAGTCAACAAAAGAGTGGGAAAAGCTGTAATGGGATACAATCTCAAAAATGATAGAATGATGTCAATACGAATCCAAGGCAGACCATTCAACATCACAATAATCCAAGTTTATGCACCAACCAGCATTGCTGAGGAGACTGAAATTGAACAATTCTATGAAGATTTACAACACCTTCTAGAACTGACACCAAAGAAAGATGTTTTTCTCATTCTAGGGGACTGGAATGCTAAAGTAGGGAGCCAAGAGATAAAAGGAACAACACGGAAGTTTGGCCTTGGAGTTCAGAACGAAGCAGGACAAAGGCTAATAGAGTTTTGTCAAGAGAATAAGCGGGTCATCACAAACACTCTTTTCCAACAACACAAGAGGCGACTCTATACATGGAAATCACCAGATGGGCAATATCGAAATCAGATTGATTATATTCTCTGCAGCCAAAGATGGAGAAGCTCTATACAGTCAGCAAAAACAAGACCTGGAGCTGACTGCGGTTCTGATCATCAGCTTCTCATAGCAAAATTCAAGCTTAGACTGAAGAGATTAGGAAAAACCACTGGGCCACTCAGGTATAATCTAAACCAAATCCCTTATGAATACACAGTGGAAGTAAAGAACAGATTTAAGGAACTAGATTTGGTTGACAGAGTGCCTGAAGAACTTTGGATAGAGGCTCGTAACATTGTCCAGGAGGCAGCAACAAAAACCATCCCAAAGAAAAGGAAATGCAAGAAAGCAAAGTGGCTGTCCAACGAGGCCTTAGAAATAGCAGAGAGGAGAAGGGAAGCAAAATGCAAGGGAGATAGGGAAAGTTACAGAACCTTGAATGCAGACTTCCAAAGAATAGCAAGGAGAGACAAGAGGGCCTTCTTAAATGAACAATGCAAAGAAATAGAGGAAGATAACAGAAAAGGAAAGACCAGAGATCTGTTCAGGAAAATTGGACATATTAGAGGAACATTTTGCGCAAAGATGAACATGATAAAAGACAAAAATGGGAGGGACCTAACAGAAGCAGAAGACGTCAAGAAGAGGTGGCAAGAATACACAGAGGAATTATATCAGAAAGATTTGGATATCCCGGACAACCCAGACAATGTAGTTGCTGACCTTGAGCCAGACATCCTGGAGAGCGAAGTCAAGTGGGCCTTAGAAAGCCTGGCTAACAACAAGGCCAGTGGAGGTGATGGCATTCCAGTTGAACTATTTAAAATCTTGAAAGATGATGCTGTTAAGGTGCTACATTCAATATGCCAGCAAGTTTGGAAAACTCAACAGTGGCCAGAGGATTGGAAAAGATCAGTCTACATCCCAATCCCAAAGAAAGGCAGTGCCAAAGAATGCTCCAACTACCGTACAATTGCACTCATTTCGCACGCTAGCAAGGTTATGCTCAAAATCCTACAAGGTAGGCTTCAGCAGTATGTGGACCAAGAACTCCCAGAAGTACAAGCTGGATTCCGAAGAGGCAGAGGAACTCGAGACCAAATTGCTAACTTGCGCTGGATTATGGAGAAAGCCAGAGAGTTCCAGAAAAATATCTACTTCTGCTTCATTGACTATGCGAAAGCCTTTGACTGTGTGGACCACAGCAAACTATGGCAAGTTCTTAAAGAAATGGGAGTGCCTGACCACTTTATCTGTCTCCTGAGAAACCTATATGTGGGACAGGAAGCAACAGTTAGAACTGGTCATGGAACAACTGAGTGGTTCAAAATTGGGAAAGGAGTACGGCAAGGCTGTATATTGTCCCCCAGCTTATTTAACTTATATGCAGAATACATCATGCGGAAGGCTGGACTGGAAGAAACCCAAGCCGGAATTAAGATTGCCGGAAGAAATATCAACAACCTCCGATATGCAGATGATACCACTCTGATGGCAGAAAGTGAGGAGGAATTAAAGAACCTTGTAATGAGAGTGAAAGAGGAGAGTGCAAAAAACGGTCTGAAACTCAACATCAAAAAAACTAAGATCATGGCCACTGGTCCCATCACCTCCTGGGAAATAGAAGGGGAAGATATGGAGGCAGTGTCAAATTTTATCTTCCTGGGCTCCATGATCACTGCAGATGGAGACAGCAGCCCTGAAATTAAAAGGCGCCTTCTTCTTGGGAGGAAAGCGATGACAAATCTTGACAGCATCTTGAAAAGCAGAGACATCACCTTGCCAACAAAAGTCCGAATAGTCAAAGCTATGGTTTTTCCTGTCGTGATGTATGGAAGTGAGAGCTGGACCATAAAGAAAGCAGACCGCCGAAGAATTGATGCCTTTGAATTGTGGTGCTGGAGGAGGCTCTTGAGAATCCCCTGGACTGCAAGGAGAACAAACCTATCAGTTCTAAAGGAAATCAACCCTGAATGCTCACTTGAAGGACAGATCCTGAAGCTGAGGCTCCAGTACTTTGGCCATCTCATGAGAAGAAAAGACTCCTTGGAAAAAACCTTGATGTTAGGAAGGTGTGATGGCAAGAGGAGAAGGGGACGACCGAGGACGAGATGGCTGGACAGTGTCTGCGAAGCAACCAACATGAACCTGACACAACTCCGGGAGGCAGTAGAAGACAGGAGGGCCTGGCGTGCTCTGGTCCATGGGGTCACGAAGAGTCGGACGCGACTAAACGACTAAACACAACACACAGCCTGCAATAAATAAAGCCACAGCCTTGAGTCTCTTAAGATCTGAGCAAGGTCTTTTGGAGGTCATTAACTCATAGGTCCACCTTAAAATGACTTGGGGGTATATAACAAGACCAAGAATGCCTTCACAATAGAACTCAAGCTAACCCTGGAAGCTGCTCACAAATGTCACTAGGGACAGAGTCTTCTGCCATTGGTATCATCTTACTTCATATCCTTATCTGTTAAAGTTCTGTTCATACATACAGTTGCAGCTGTACTCATCCAGGAAGTAGGACAGTCTGTGTTTTTCCACAACGGTATTAATTGTAGCAAAGCTGCTACTACAGTTGTGTAACACAGGCAAACCTTCATAATTAAGAGCTGGAAAGTAAATACAATGCTTTCCCATATCGTTGCTTTTCAATGCGAGAGCTTTCATTTTTTCCACATTTTCTGAGTTCTCTTTCACTTATTCCAAATATCCCCTTATAGTTGAAATGGCTGCCAAGTTTGTCATAGCTAATATTTTCCAGCTATAATAATCATATGGATAACACAAACATGAATTTAATGAGTTCAATATCAGCTGCAAAAATATGCATCTATCTTCATTGTGCTCAGTTTAACATGTGTATCTAAGTTAATAAATTCTCTTTATTTCTAAAGATATGAAATACTCAGATGAGTAACTATTCAAATGAGTAACTGCAATGTTGTAAGAACATATAGCCAATGTAGGTTATGCTTCAGTAGTTGAAATCCTGTTGATTAACACAGTAAGTCACACTAGAGCAGGCCCATGAAATCAGTGGGGATTTTGTAAGCCCATTCTTCCATAAATTCCATTGATTCAAATGGACCTACCCTACCGCAATTTACTCTGCTCAGCACAGAATTTCAGCTAATTAGTGGGGGAAGAGGAGGGAGGGACATGTCTTGTAGTTTCACTCCTTGTTTTTGGTTTCAGAATTAAATAATATTTTATACTGATTATGCTTTCTGAGCGTTCTTTTCCCACTGTTTACTCTTCCAACACAGGGCACTAATTCTAAATGGTATTACATTAGTCTTACTTACTTTCCAAGCTATTAAACGTCACTACTAAAGGGCCTGTTAAATTGTGGATGTATTGAATACAATTCTATAGGCTCTTGCAATTGTACGCGTTTACAGCAAATAATGTTTATGTAACCCCATTCCAGCTAAGCCTATTCTGTTTGCACCTCACAGCTTGTGGCTGTGCTGCAAAACATTACTGTAATATATAAATAGGAAGAGAATCAATTACCCTTTCTTTCTCCCACTCCCAGACAGTTTGCATGCTTGGTTCGGACAATTATAAACTGCTACAGAATTTTATAGTGTTCAGGTTTTCTTCCAAAATAGAACGAACCATCATTTCTTAAAAATAGAAATGCTCTACGTTTTACATTGCTATTTACTGAAGGATGGTAGTGGTGAAGCCTCGAGAAATGATTAGCCAAGGTATTCTGATGTCATGACCAGGCCCTGTTTCTCAAGAAAAATGTGCAGAGAGATGCAGAGAGATTAATCTGAAGGAATGAGGGGAATGAAGAATTGAAATGGGGGAGCTGGGAAGAGGATGGGTGGAAAGGCAAGATCCTGAATGGAAAAAGGAGATATGACTGAGTTCACAGTGAACCAGTGCTTTCCACGTCCCTAACATGAATTTGACTGGCTTTTTATGGTTGCTAAGGAACTTTCCCTCACAACAAACTTTCCTTTCTAATCAGTTACAATGGTGTGTGAATTACTCCAGGCAATGGATGACCACAAGAACAGAATAAAGAATCTTAAACACTCACTTTCTTATCAACCAACTAACCAACCACAATATTTGTGATCTCTGTATTTTGATGCCATGCATAAATACATACTTGTTTCTCTTATGTCTAAGGAAATGGATTTGTCCATGAAAGCTCCCATGACTGGAATACAGCAAATGAAGGATATAAATTGTTCAAAAGAACAGAAAATAGAAAGGGAGATGGAGTTGCAATATATGTAAAAAACATGTATTTCTTCACAGAAATACAAGAGGAGGAGATTGGATGTTCCATTGAGAACATCTGGATCAATCTAGTTAGGGCCAAAAACAAAAGGAACATGGTAGTTGGAGTCCACTACTGGCCACCCAATCAAGGTGAGGAAGCAGATGAAATTTTTGAAAAACAAATTGCAAGGATTTCAAAGAGACACGATGTAGTAGTGGTGGGAAATTTCAATTATCTGGATATGTGTTGGGAGGCAAATTTTGAAAAGTATGGTCCTTCCAAGAAACTCCTGGCTTGTGTGGCTGATAATGTTTTCCTACAAAAAGTGGAGAAAGGAATTAGAGGATTAACTATCCTTGGCTTGATTCTAACCAGTAGAGACGACTTGGAGGAGGAAGTGGCAGTAAGGGGAACTCTGGGCGAGAGTGACCATGTTCTACTAGAATTCTTGATCTTAAATGAAAACCAAAGCAGAGTGTAGCCACACACATATGCTGGGTTTTTAACAGTCAATTTCAATAATCTCAGAATAAGGATGAGTAAAGTCACATGGCAGGAGATCCTAGCAAGAAAAGGAGTCCAACAAGGGTGTGTGTTTCTTTAAAAAAAAATTCTAAAAGCACAACCACAAACAATTCTAACAACAACAAGGTGGGAGGCAGTAAAAAGGCTAGTGTGGCTTCATAAAAAAGTTTGGGGAGAACCTGAAAATAAACAAAAAATAGACATGTATAGAAAGTGGAAAGAAGATCAGGTCACCAAGGAAGAGTACAAACTAGTAGCAAGGAAATGCAGGGATAGCATTAGGAGAGCAAAAGCTGAGAATGAGCTGAGATTAGCTAAAGACACTAAAAGCAATTAAAAAGCATTCTTCAGGAATATGTGAAGCAAAACACAGAGAAAAGAAATAGTGGCATAGCTACTCAATGGAAATGGAAAAATGATAACAGATGACAAAGTTTCTAAATCCTGCAAGGTGCTAGTTCTCCTCTATTCAGCACTGCTGAGGCCTCACCTTGAGCATTGTGTCCAGTTCTGAACACCACAATTGAAGAAGGAAGCCAACAAATTGGAACAAGTTCAGAGGAGGGCAACAAGGATGATCAGGGGGCTGGAAACCAAGCCTTATGAGGAAAGGCTGAAAAAACTGGGCATATTTAGCCTTGAGAAAAGAAGACAGAGGGATGATACAATAAATACTTGAAAGGCTGTCATACAGAGGAGGGGCAGGATCTGTTCTCGATCATCCCAGAGGGCAGGACATGCAACAAAGAACATGAGAGACACTGCAGACTAAAACAACCAGAAAAATCTGCAGTAGCTGAACATGCCCTAAAACAAACTGGACATGAAATTCTATTTCAAAATACTGAAATACTGGACAGCATCAGCAATCATTATGTCAGACTGCACAGGGAAGCCATTTAAATCCACAAGCACCAGCAGAACTTCAACAAAAAAGAGGAAAGTGTGAAGCTCAACAAAACTTGGCTCCCAGCTCTCAAAAATACAGCATGCAAAAGGTCAACGAACTCTACCCAGCCACAAGGACAGGGGATCACTACACACAAAAGACCAGCTAATGACACCCATCAACCATAGTGACAGATAATCTCTTCTCCTTAGCACAACAATACACCCACAACAAGACACACTAATCACCCATCTACAGAAAAAGACAAAAGCCTATCTGACAGCCATAAATACTGCACTCCCAAGCCAACTACACCAGAGCACAGAGTGCTGTCCTCTGAAGATGCCAGCCACAGAGACTGGCGAAATGTTAGGAAGAACCACCTTCAGAACACGGCCAAAGAGCCCGAAAAACCCACAACCACCATTAGATCCCAGCCGTGAAAGCCTTTGTGAATACATAAAACTAAACAACAATCGGTGGTCTCTGGGAAAAAATCAGATGTGTGTGAACAAATAGCATGTCCCTTTTTCTACATTGGGGAGTACACTTTGCAGATATTGGTACACTCATGTCTGGGGGGAGGGGATTTCTATGTCATGCCATTTTTTATTGCAACCTGGGTTTGAACACGCTTATGAGTAATCTGGTGAGAAAGACCAGATTACTCATGAACATGTTTGGATTTATGGGTTGAAATGTAGGTTGCAGAGAAAATGTGAAATGTCATATAAATCTTCCTCCTGTTTATGACTTGCAGATGAAGTAACACATTGATGCCCCAATATCTCACAAACAACAGAAACCCAATTAATGGATTGTATCACTTCAGACAAAGATTTAATCCCTCACCATATTAAAAACAAAAGAATAAATCCAAGCACATGGACAGCTTTCACAATCAGTCTGCCTAATTTTGAATGTAAAAAGCTGGTTACTTATCTATAAGGAATGATTTCTACAAAATAGCAATGCATTATGCCTGGTAGCTGGAGAAAACCTGTGAACATCATGTTATCACCATTGCATTGCTACCTTTGATCCACCAGTAACCGTGGGCAGCTTCATGCCCCGCTTTCCAAGCAGAATGTATTGGCTACAGAAGCAGCAGCAGCTCCAGGGTGCTTTCCTTGCTGAGAGATTACTGAACTCCTACTGGCAACTGCCAGGCACCTAATGAACCAAGAGGCAGCATATTTTGCTCCTCATTCATTGCCCACAAAGGCATGGATATGTTTCATGTGGTCAGGTTCTAGGATCTTACAAGTGATGGCTCAAGGCTGTCATTTGAACCTGAAACTTTGTGTTCCACAGATGTGGTTCAGATTGAACCGTTAGGATAGAGCAACCAGAGTTTCGAACAGAGTCCTTGTTTATGTCCAAAGCTGAATCACCAGACAAAGCTAATTTGCATACAAGAGCTGTGAAATGCTCTTGCTCTGACAATCTGAATACATTCCCTCTCCTAATTTTTTGCTGTCTGTGATATAGAGTTTGAACCTCAGATAGTCATTAGGTGAAATCCAGCACTAAATCAAAACCAGAGTAAGCCCACTGAATTAACAGAATTTATATGGAAGATGATACAACAGCTCTCCATCAATTCAATGGGGCTGGTTCTAGTTGTGATTTACTACTGGCTTTCAGCCATTGTCTTTTCTTGTTATAGATAAATACAGTAGAACCCCCACATACATGGGGGATTGGTTCCAAGCCCCTCCCATGGATGCTGAAAAACATGTATTATAGTGAACACTGTTATAATAGTGAACACTATACATAGCATGATCCCTGACTCCCTCTAGTGGCCAGTTTTGGTAACTTCATCTTTAGAAATAGGTATTTCTGGGAATTTTCCTTTTAATATCTTTATAATATTTTCACACTGTTGATAAGTGAATCAATGGATATGGATCCTATGGATATGGGGGTCCTATTGTAACCTCATTGCCAATTTTTAATCTCCTTTCAAAGAACATTCCTTTATTACTTCTCTCAAACCCATTCTGCTACAAATTATCCCTTTGATTAGTCTTCCCCCTTCCTGTTTCTTCCATTGAAACTGTAAAGTAGTCCAAGGACTATTAACTCATTTGTTGCCACCTGAGAACTTCTGTTCAGCCTCTAAATGAACTTCACGTATGTAACAAAAATAAATAAAAAGACAAATTGGTTTCTTGCTTCAAGGCAATTATCTTGATTCACACGGAACTACATTGTTTCAACTCTGTTCTCAAACAGACCAGTAACTACGATTCTGGAAATACTGAAAATAGGTAACAAAGGTGAGTGCCCGCATCAATATCTTAATATTTGAGCCTCCACATACAGTCTGTACTGATCCAAACAAGATGCAGGTTTAAACCACCTGATCCACTATTTGTAAGAACTAGGGTAATGTCAGCACAGTCTAACATATCTTTTTAGACACAGATAATTGGTCATGGAGATGTACATCTGAAGCTCTGTCTAACTCATACGGATTTAAAAGAACACACCTCAAATTCAAGAACCATCTAACTTTTCAAAGCTAGAATGCAACTAGATGCAACATACTAAGCAGTCAATTTGTTATATGGCTAATTCAAAGATCTAAACATGCATTGAATGAAAAGTAAGGAAACTGAGGACTTCAAGTGTCACTTAATTTGTTTGGCATTTGCCTTAGCATACAATTCAAACTACTCCACAAGTCACTGTTACTTTATTTCATCATGGTAGCTAATTAGTTAATATATTAACTGACTTAATTATACTATTATAATATACAATTAAGTTAGGTTAGCAGGTCACATTTAGGGTGTGAAAATCTCGGTCTTAATTTCATTGTGCTTCTCCAAACCTCATATGTATCTTTTTTAAAAAATAAGTTGCAATATTTTGATTCTTTTCACCTGTCAGAATTCTGCCAGGTCAGAAAGGCCCACTCAGCCACAACACTGGGGTTTTGCTTGTATTGGCAAATTCCAGGAGGGCCAAATATGCTGATAGCTAGGGTAAAGCTCCTTACCTGGTACTTCCCCCAAAACTTAAGTAACCTAGACCAAGCAGCACTCTACAGAGTTACAAAAAAATCTGCAAGTAAGTACTCTGGCTTTCACACCAACCCTTCAATATAGGTATACCAAAAGTGCCTACAAAAGACATACAGTCCTAGTAGATCATCAAAGCAAGGTGTAGTATTAGTACCAACTCCAAACTATCCAAACAGCTACAGAATTTTATATTTTATTGAATTTTTTAAAAATAAAGCCAAAGGAACAAAGTTTCTAAACAATTTCAAAAGTTATAGAAATAATTAAAAAGGTGTGCAACAAACAAGCATTTGATAAAGGTTTGCAGCAAGAACAATTCCAGAACAGTCCCACAGGAAAATAAGGAAGCTAGCTGTATTAAGCTAACACATTCTAGTGGAACTTCAGCATAGTTCTAGTACATATGTAGAATGCAAGTTGGGCAGCAAATAAGCATAGTAATCTCCTAAGCAATAAGTAAGTAACTTATCTTTCCTTTTTTATATACTCAACATGCCAGTTTCTAAACTTTTTGAGGAGATCAGCCAACCAGGCAACAAATTGCTCTGAAGAGAGGGCAACTTTTCCCCTTCCTCCTTTCACTTCAGCTGAAACCATTCTTCCTAATCAGCTCAGTACCAAGAAGCCAGCTCTGGCCTTGGAGTTTTTATTCTCACAGAGATAATAAGACGCAGGTGCTACAGAGGTCCAATTAACAACAGGCATTTTCTCCCTCTTTTCTTAGTTAACTCATCCCAGGCATATGCTCCCCTTTCAGATTCTTTGTATCCTTTAATGAATAAGTATTTTTCAATTTTTTTCTCCCTATGCTATGTTTTTTAACTTACCTCCACTTATTTACAGCAGTCATCTTGCTCGCTTGTTTAGCTAGTGTAGGAATTCACATTGGGAATACAGGTTTTTATAATAGTTTAAATGCATATATTAGCTCTAGATTTTAATGTTAAATATTATTTACTTGTATCTTGGTGTTTTTAATTATCCTTCCTGACTCATATTTGTTTTCTCTGTTATATGTGCTTCCTGACCCCATGCAACAGCTCAAGAAATGGGGAGCTCAGAATATTACTTAATGTACCCTTAAAAAAGTGTTGAGAGTACAGACCTTACTGTAAGGTACAATAAGCTAAGACAAACTCTTGTTACTTGATCTGAACCATTCTGTGCAATCTCCAGAACACTTAACCTGGTTGCTAAAAAAAGAAAAGCAAAAACTTCCCAAAGTTCTTTATCAGTAATCACCTACTATGAATAGCTATGTTATATGTAGTCAAGTTAAAACAGACTTATAGTGACCCTAAGAAGTTTTTTAAGGCAAGAGAGATATTTAAGAAGTGGTTTTACCAGTTGCATGCCCCTGAGTTTCCAGAGTCATGCAGGGATTTGAACCTTGGTCTCCAGAGTCCTAGTCCATCCCTGCACACCATACTGGGTATTGCTGAAGTTTTATTTGCAACCTCACAAGCTGTCTGTAGGTTGAGTAACTGTGTGGTACTTTTCTGGGATGGGATGATTGTTTATCTATCCAGCACTAACCATTTATTCCTTCCAGCTTTTGAAATTCAGAGAGACCCCTGCCTCTCTTCTGAGTGGTCTCCTTCCTCTCTTTTCTTGGTTGGTAGCAGTTGTTTATTTGCTGTTGATCTGTCTGGTTGGTTGCTTGCTAAGAAAGTGAGCAATAAAGAAAGCTGCATACACAAGGTGGAAATTTCAAGCAACTATAAGAAACCTTTTTAATGTTTTTTTTCTACAAATGTCTGAGTGTGCTATTGAGACTTTATGTGTCAGTTAATGAGAAAGGAGTAGACTCTGGGAGAACATGTATCTATTCTCCTCTGTGGGTTTCTCTACTTCTATTGTGTAGTCATAGGAATGTTATCAGAAATTCAAAACTCTGCAACAGGTGTCACTTTGGACAGTAAACAGACTATTTCCTGACATTTCTTTAATAACAAGATCCACAGCTTTAGAATATATATATATATATATATATATATATATATATATGTATATGTATATATGTATATGTATATGTATATGCATATATGTATATATATGCATATGCATATGTATATGTATATGTATATGTATTTAAAAAAAAGACTGTGTGGTTATCACATAATACAAATGCAAGAGCAGGTAATACCTTTATTAGACCAGTAAAAAAATCAAACAAACAGTTAGCTTTTGATGTAAATCTATCTTCGTGAATAGTGCAGAAAATATATATATGAGAGTCCCAAATGTTCATGGCAGATGATTGTGCCAGAACTGCTTTGTAAGAGTGTCAAAATGCATGCTACAAATACTGATGGGGATGTGGTTTCAATCTCCACCTCAGGTAGCAGTTGGCTGGATTTTGCCTTCCAACTCTTACTACAATAACAACACCCAAACAGTCTGCATTAACTCCCACCCCACCCCTCCCCAGAGCCTTCTTTTGAAACTGAAGGTTCCTATTTGGCTGGCGGGAAGGTAACACAGAAATGTGTCAAGTCTCCATTAAAGAAATGAGATTAAAATTTAGTCTATCCCCTACCTTTAGGAGGTTCTAAATAGTTGTGCAGGGTCTTTTCCAGAGAAGACTCCCTGGAAAAGGCCCTGATGTTTGGAAAGAGTGAAGGCAGGAGGAGAAGGGGATGACAGAGATGGTTGGACAGTGTCATCGAAGCGACCAACATGAATTTGACCAAACTCGGGGAGGCAGTGGAAGACAGGAGAGCCTGGTGTGCTCTGGTCCATGGGGTCACGAAGAGTCAGACACGACTTAAAGACTAAACAACAACAAATAGTTGTGCCTCCTATCATTGTAAGCAATACCACCTTGCTAGTTTCCCCCTTTCATTCTTTTCTGCTCGACTTCCCTTCCTCTTGGTTTTCTTGTATGCATCAAGAGTTCACCATTAGGCAGCAGAAATATTTTAGAATGCCCACAATGCTTTGCAAGCTCTTCCTTTAGCAAGAGATGCTGGGTTGTTCAGGAAACCCTTTCATTGTTTTTGGCATCTTACCACTGCCACATTTTGCTAATCAGTAGCCTCAGAAAGGATTTACCTGCCTCTGATGCTGCAAAGCGTTCTCTCAAAGGCAAGGACCACAATATGCAGCCAAATGAGATGGTAATGAGGCAATAGAATGTTGAGCTGGAACAGCATTTCAGATTGCAAGCAAGGGAGTCACTTGGATAATGCTTTCCCAAATAAAGAAGGACACCATGCATGTAATATAGCAATCCAAGGAGATTATTTCAATCCACTTGTTAAAGGATGACTGATATTCCTCAGTTCACCATTGCTTGCTGTTCTTTCCGAATTATACATAGGACGGATTTAATTGGAGATTGTCCTTGGCCTCTGAAAAGGTGAATTGACCATCCTCTGTTAACAGCAACTATATTGATAACCATAACAATTACAGGGACTATTGTCTCTATACACTGGGTTCAACCAAGAACTGTGCTGAACATTAATCTACATTGTTCAATTGTTTCTATGGATCAGTAAGAGAGCCCCACATATTTATCCTGGATTTTTGATGTAAATAGTACACCAGTGAAGGTCAGTTCACTAATGACACAAACAAAACTGGGCAGGGGAGGGAATCTACACCTAACTTTCTCTTCAATTGGTAAGAACATATTCCTATTTGAATTCACTGAAGCCATGAAGATGCATCAACGGATTCTATATTTGCCATGTGGTAGCTATTCCTAACTCTGTCCAAGCATTACACAATTTGTACCTTAAGAGAATACACAAGATTCCTTCTGACAGTTCCTCTCCATTAGCAGAAAACAGTTCTGCCTGTATGAGGACAGGACTCCTGATTTCCCCACTACAACTCTGCGCTTTCAGACGTGCTGCTTCTGAGGACTGAGACACCCCTTCTAACAAATAAGAGATGGTGCAGAGGACGACACTAGCAGGGTGGACAGTCAAAACTTTAGTATCCATCTTGTGTGAACAGAAGTGCTTTCTGACAGCACCAGGTCACTACCAAATCCAACCCCATCATAGTTCCAATTCCCAAAAAACAGGGACAAAAGTCAACTTTTTTTTTCTTTTAAGCGAAGAGTGTGGGGGGGGGAATGGTTTTGATGGATTGAATTGCAGACATGTGCAGTAATTGCTCTGCATAAGGTCAGCAGAGATGAAAATGAAATAACATTACCATTAAATTAGATGTTAACGAGTGATTTAGCACGCACAAAGAGACATTGTGTGAGCTCTGGGCTTGCAGGTGTCTTGTTTTCAATATTCCTTTTGTCTTTGTTAGGTTAATAGCAGAAAATCCGGTAGTCTATTCTTGTATTAAAAATATACTTTTGCTGGTATTAGCCACCTGTTCATAACACACTGCATGTGGTTCTCTTTTTTTGTTTTCCTGTTTGTCAGTATATCATGTACCGACTTGTTGACACAGAATGCAGCAGTCACACTTAAACGTTCCAAACTTTTCCCCGTCACATAATTTCCCCTCCTTCCCCTCCTCCACTTTTGTTCAAAGTATAAAGGCTTGTCTTACCTCTGTCTATTTTATACCTAGATGCCTAAAGGAAAATGGTGTTGGATATTCCACCTGTTCTCATTGCTGTGTCCCAGCTACCTTTAGTTTAATCTACCCTTCTTCTCCAAATTGTCTCAGCATTGCTATCATATTTAAACACAGATAAAAACAGATAATGGTCAAATGATAGTTTTATTTCTCTTAGGACTATAATACCAAGATTTCTTTGCTTTGCATATAGTTCTTTAAAATGAGATAGTTTTTTTTGGAAAAATTATAAGTAAACTGCAGCAATAATATATATCCACCAATTGTTTTCTGCAGGGTAGCAGTCAGGATGTGTCAGAAAGCCAAGAGTAAGGAGATAAGAATGGGAGAAGAGCTGGCAGTTACTTGCAGTGGGGTCCATGATACTATTGGGGAAATACATACGCTAACACTATGTGGTAGCAGCTGGTAGTGGAGATGGCTACCAGCCTTTGAAACCTCCTCACAAAGAGCAATCACAGTACTGTGTTTTCCTTTATTTCACACCCTGACTTTATATTTCAACCTAAAGAAATGCAGCTGTTCCTTGGAACATCAGCTGGCACCCGAAGACACCTCTTTTTCATGGAAGAGTTGACTTTACAGTTTCCCATTGACCGAATGCATCTATTCTAATTAGAACTAACAGTGGGATTTAAGAATCAGGGTGCAGCCAGACAAGTGGAATGATGCAAAACCTGATTGCACCAGGAAGGGTTGTTTTGCAGAGAGTGATCTTTCTTAAAGCGACTTTTCCATCTGCTGGGGAAATGCTTCAACCCCCACCCCCAGGAGCCCTAAAGTTTTACCAAAAAGGTTCAGTTTGGACACGGCTTGGGTTCAGGCTGGAGTGCACTCCCCCATACATTATGCGATCTATGGGAAATAGATCACACCAGATTGTTCCACAGTTGTTCCAAAATGTGATCTATTTCCCTGTGTGATCACACCCTTAGTTGATTATTGCAATAACTAAGCACTAAGGGCAGTTTCCATCCTTAATGAGATGATGCTTTTCACTAGTTTAGAACTGAATACTCTTAAAATCTTCTGACTGTTGTTAATGGCTGAACATTTTATCAATGGCCAGATGACAAGAAACAGAGAGTCCACCAGACTTCTTTTTATCATGGGGACATGTCTTTTATCATGTCTACTGATGGCCCCACTGATAGGTAAATGCGGCTTACAATAAGAGTATTATTCAATTCAACATCATGCTGTTGTGCCTAACATCTAATTTCACTTCTCCATTGGGGGAAAGTGAACACTGAATCCAATTTACAGAGTTCACATTTTCTGCTCCATAGACCCTTTATCTGTGGTGCATTATCTATGTGTTTGTGCTATTTTTCCTACTGTGTACAATTTGTTGCATTTCTTTCTGTTCTGTTAAGTGTTACTGTCATCGTGTCATCTGGTCTATTTTATATCCTTATCAATGGTCTTTCCCAAAATAGTCACAGTAGTGTTGCTCCTGTTTCAAGGATGCACAGTATTTGCAAGCAAGAGGTGTCCTTGCAACAGTATTAACTAATATTGTTTAATACATGGTGAAGTTTATTAGAAATTAACTGCTTCCTTTTTGAAGTTCCCCAGCAAGTATAGCAACTGCTGGTTTTAGTTCAAGCTGTGAAGAAATGCAAGACTGACACAAAGAAGATCCAGCCACTGGCTGACGGACTTCGCTAATTGATTCAATCTACTCTAGAGCCTGATCCAGGTAATTGAAGTCAGTGGGAGTCTCTACATTGACTTTGAAGAGGAGTGAATGGAATTCTTTCTGAGATGGTAGCAAAAGTCCTTAAACACACGAACACAGATTTTGCCATTCCTAAACTTAATGTGAGAACAATTATACACAGAATGTTAAACACATGTAATGCTAAACAAATTATGTAATAGTTAAAGCTACTTATTGAGAATGCATGTATCTGGTTTCAGTTCTTAGCTTGTTAACAATCCAGTACTCATATCAGGCCAGTAAAATAACTTATGAATGAGGGTGAACTAGATCAATGCATATCAGATGGCTCAGTGACTATTTATCTCGACAAACATGGTCACGGTCTTCAATTTGTGAAGTTCCTCAACATATTTATTTATTTGTTTATTTGTTTGTTCATTTATTTATTAATTAGATTTATAACCCGCACCATCTGGCAGCCAGGCCACTCTGGGAGGCTAACAACAAGAAGATAAACACAATATTAAAACATAATAAGAATAAAACAATACATACATTCAACAGATACAGATTGACGACGTTAATTCGTTCCAGCGAAATTGCTGTGGAGCGAAAACATAGTCAAACAAAATTAAAAAACCAATTGAAACGCATTGAAAACCCTTCAATGTGTTCCAATGGGCTGAATACCTGCTCGTCCAGTGAAAATCCTCCATACGGCAGCCATTTTCGGTGCCTGTAAAGCGAGGAATCTGTACTAGAAAACAGTGGGGGGGATTTTCTTCGGCCGGCGGCCATTTTGAAACCAGACAATCAGCTGTTTGCTGATTGTTGTAAAGCGAAAAACCGGATCCCAAAGCAGGGAACCAATCATTGCACAGCGAAAAAAACCCATTTAAAACATCGTTTTGCGATCGCAAAAGCGATTGCAAAAACATCAATGTAAAGCGGATTCGTCATAGAGTGGGGTAACTGTCCAGCGGGGCACGACTGTACAATAATTAGTAGGCTAAATTAAAACAGATGGCTATAAAGATGACAGAAAGGACGATGAAAGGATGGAAAAAAAGATGATAAAAGACAAGCAGAGATATCAGCAACTTAATGCTCAGGGAAAGCCTAACAAAAGAGCCAAGTTTTCAATGCTTGTTTAAACCCATCCAATGAGGGTGCCAGGTGGATCTCAATGGGAAGGTTGTTGCACAGGCTGAGGTGACCACCAAGAAGGCCCGGCTTCTTGTTCTTTTCCTCCAGGCCTCCTTTGGGGTAAAGGCCCTCAACCGCCCTGCCTGTGAAGAATGGGTATGGATAGATCTGGCTGGCAGCAGGAGTTCTGATAGGTACTGAGGTCTTACCATTTAGGGCTTTGAATGTTATCATCATAACCTTGAAGTCGATGCAGAAACGAACCGGTAGCAAATGAAAGGCAGCCAGAATGGGGGAGATGTGCTGAAATTTCTTCACCCAAGTTATTAATCTGGCTAACAAATTCTGAACCAGTTGTAGTCTCTGCATCAACCTCAAGGGTAGCCCCATGTAGAGAGCACTGCAGTAGTCTATTCTTGAGATTACAGAGTGCATGAATCAAAGTCAAGAGTGCCCCTGTGCCTAGATAGGGACTCAGCTGGGCAACCCTCCGAAAATGGAAATGGGCTGCCCAGACCACAGATGTCACCTGAGTTTCCATGGTGAGATCCAGGTTCAGACAGATGCCCAAGCTGCGAACCTCATTCTTCATGGGAAGAATCATTCCCCCAAAGAAAAGGGAGTTTCCCAACCCACTGACGCCAGGGCTGCTCATGCGCAAGATTTCTGTCTTTTCTGGATTCAACCTCAGTCCATTTGCCCCCATCCACTCCAAAGCGGTCCCCAAGCAGCGTTCAAGGGACAGAAGAGCATCAACTGCAGTTGGAGAAAAGGAGAGAGAGAGCTGGGTGTCATCAGTGTACTGATGACACCGAGCCCCACAACTCCCGATGACCTCACCCAGTGGCCTCATATAGATATTAATTAGATATAGATCATTGGCGAAATGATCAACCCCTGAGGAACCCCACAATTGAGGATCCACGGGCTGGAGTCATCTCACCAAGCTGTACTCTCTTGGGACGGTCCCCCAAGAAGGAACAGAGCCATGCAAAAACAAGGCCACTGATTTCCATCTTGAGAGAGCCTCCCCAGGAGGATACTGTGGTCGATGGTATCAAAGGCCACTGAGATATCAAGGAGGACTAATAAAGGTTGTTTAACAGCACAAGTCCTTATTTACTGTCTTGGCTCTTATGGCAGAAACCTCAGCTGGCTCTTCAGTGTGGATTTATTTTTGTATATTGCCTAGAACTGTTAGGATTTGAAGTCCAATAAACTATCAATCAATTAATATAAAAATAGTGGGGAAAGGAAAGTATCATGAGGCAGGAATAACAAACCTTTGAGGGGCACTTATGCCACGGTTGTACTCTTATTTAGTTATTGAGTTCAATGGGACTTAATTGTAAGGAAATGGATATACAATTATAGACTTACCATATTGTTCCGTGTATAAGACGCCCCCTACTTTTCTAACCCAAAATTCAGAAATCTAAGTGGGGCTTAGCAAGTGTAGGGGGAAAGGGATCAAAGCACTGCAGGATCGCTTTGATCCCTGCTTTCTCCCTTCACGCTAAGCCCCGCAGGGCTTAGCAAAAGGAGGGGGAAAGGGATCAAACCAATCCCATGACAGCATGATCATTTTGATCCCTTTCCCCTTTATACAGCCATGGGATTGCTTTGATCCTTTCCCCCTACTCTTGCTAAGTCCCATGGGGGGAAAGCAAGGATCAAAGCCCTGCAGGATCACTTTGATCCCTGCTTTCCTTTTGCTAAGACTTAGCAAGTGGAGGGGAAAGGAGGTATCAAAGCCCTGTAGGATCACTTTGATCCCTGCTTTCCCCTCCACTTGTTTTTTGCTCTCCTCAACTTACTTCTGTGTATAAGACGACCCTCAATTTTTAGTCTAAAGATTTTAGACAAAAGTATAGTCTTATACATGAAAAAATACGGTAATTGGATTAGTCTCTGTGAGTTAGGGTGCCATGGCAGAAAAGTTTAAAACTGATATGTATTAATGAACTCTGCCACACAACTGGTTATAACAACACTCATGATTCCTCTGCCATCTCAACAACAAAATCTGAGTTAAGGACAACAGGGATAACAACACAAATCAATCCATTAAAAAAAAAAGCAGATAAGACACATACCCCAGAATCCTGTGAACCTCCACACAGTTCTCCTTTATTAGGCTGACAAAAAAAGACTTTGTCCCAAATGTATCCTATTTTTATCTTGCTTTACTGTGAGAAATATATTCTAAAAGAGCCAAGAACAGCTTTTTCATTTAATCCATAACATCTCATGTCCTTCTTCAGAGCTTAACAGCAGCAGAGGGAAAATAAAATCTACAAACTTGCAGTTTTTCCTTAAAATGATAAAGCATGTAGTTGTATTTGGCATGTCTTTATCACCTACATAGACAATGGGGATATTTATTAAGACATGTTTTGGTGGGAAATCGAACAATAAACATCCAGCAGGGAAATGTCAGAGGATTTTAGTCATTACTTTAATGTTTGGTACTTCATTTTCATCAAAGAAACATCAATTTTTAAAAGTTGCTACTTTTCCAGTGAACATAGTTTAGTAATAATAATCATGTGCCTTCAAGTTAGTTATAATTTATGGTTACCCATTTCAGAGTTTCCCAGGTAGGAAGTACTCAGAAGTGGTTTACCATTCTCTTCATCTGGGGCCATCTTGGAACGGTGCAGCTTGCCCAAGGTTGCACAGGCTGGCTCTAATTCACAGGAACCATCGTGGGGGAAATCAACTCTTAACCTAGAACATAGTTTAGTATTTATTAATATTTCTAACAATCTTTCTAGCCAATATTGCATCTCCAGGGTCATCCAATATCGAAAAATTAGTTGTTTAACAAGAGGCTGAAATAAACTCAGGAGTGCACCAGAATGGGTGAAGCTAAGATCTGTACAACCTGTGATGTACCAAGACAAACACAGTTCAGTATGTTCAGTTCTTACATCTGAGGAAGTGGGCTTATCCAATAAAAACTCACATTAAAGTATACTTATTAGTCTTTAAGCTGCCACAACATTTATTCTTCATTTTTTTTCCTTTTGTTTTTGGCCTGTCTGTTTCACAACAAAGCATAAAAGCATCAGGGCACCTGATTTAATTCTGAGCATTCAAGGCTTGCAGCCCACCGCTTCAGACCCAAGTGCCTGGACATGTAGATTGCAGTCCACAAAAATTCGTATTGAAATAATCTATTGAGCCAGAGAGGCGCCAGTGTTCTTTGATATTGGTGTTACTGTTCTGGTTGCTAATAAATGCTAAACTTGCTAAAAATAAATTGGGATGTGGGTGGGGAATGACATATTTCTTGAATAGTTACTTCTGTTCAATAGGCACAACCTATATGTTTCAAATATTCTGACTGATACAGGCAGTACAACTGTGTTTACTGAGGTAATGGTGGGATGTCTTCACCTTGTGGGTCACATATTCAGAAAACCTGGTGTTAATCACTTACCTAGGAATTCATCCATATCAGGACTGCCAAGCAATGAGGATAACTTTACTACTGCCCTAGTGCTCTATGTTTCTGATTGTGCATGTACTTCACAACAACCCCATTGATTAGAGTAGTGGTGAATGACATAGATATCATTGTTGACTGTAATGCTATGCTACGTGCCATTAAGTCACATAAATTTAATAGGAATTCGAACTGGGTTTTCAAGGCATGTGTGATATTTAAGGAGTGGTTTTACCATTGCCACCTCTCCAGGGAATTTCCATGGCCAAGCAGGGATATAAATCCAGGTATCCTGATTTCAAGTTCATTGATTTTAAGTTCAGTGTGGTGTCTACTACACCACACTGGCTCTCCTTATGGTTGACAAATCTTGTTTACGTTGTAAACAAAAGTGTAACAATAACAATGGAACATGAGACATAATCAAATCTGCATCTTTCTTATAGGATTTTAGCAGCTAAGGTGTTAAAAATATTGATGCTATTGTTGTTGTTTTGCCTGCTGTCGTTCATTATTATTTAAATCAAAGCTGGGAAGTAGGGATGACAATGAATTTGATTAGAATTTTGCTATGGTATTGTTGCTAATTGGTGTGGGTTTGTGAGGCTAGGCTTTACACAGACTGTGATGGACAAGACAAAATGAGATCTACATAGCACTGAGGACCAAAAGATGAAAGAGGACGACGACTGAGGAACAAGCCAGAATTTAGGGCCAAAGGGTAAACCAAAGGATATAGGAACATGTTGGAGATCAAAAGATGTTGCTGCTCAAATAAGGCTTATCAGAACAAGAAAGTGTTTTATACTCCTTCCAGTCCTTGATGTTCTAACAACCAGCTTAGGTTCATAGGGTCTGAAGGTACAAATCTGCTTAAGCAGATGCTGCAACACACAGTTTAATGGGCAGCCACTGACAAACTAGTTTGAGCAATGGAAATTTCTGTAAGACATTTAGGTTGGAAAACTTTCTGTAACTAAATAGTCAATCGACTGTTCCAATTAAAATCGACAATATGTATATTCTTAAGCCCTGAATAGCCAGGGCTCTGGACAAGGGGAAGGGACATCTAACCTGTAGCTATTGGAAATAAAATGCTAAATTAGGTGAATGCTCTGTGTAATTTAGAAAGGCTCTGTAGGTTCCTGTGTGAGTGTATTTGGAACTGGAACCTACTTATGTGTAGCTTTGTTCTGGGCCATTTCAGAAAGAAACTTTTTTCTCTGCCAACATAATTTTTCTACATAATACACAGGATTGGTCTTCTGGATGAGATTTTTTTCTCTCTCCAAGTGTCAGGGTTTCCCTTGGCAGTATTCCTCAGTCAAGTCCAACTCTTGGATTTACAGGTGACAGTACTAGCCTGGATTGTCTTTAACCAACTCTGGACTATGTGTCAGCTTTACCGTTTTCCTAGAGAAACCAGACCTAGCCTCAGCTTGAAGCTTCATTTGCTTAAAAAGCAACCCTCAAAGTTCTGATAGGAGACATACGATTGAGCCACATTGCATTATTTATGCAGTTATCAATTTATCAACTGGTTATCTTGGTTCCAGTGGACCGATGAACCTGAGAGGCTGCAAGGGCCCAGCTAACCATTCTCCTGGAAAAAGGAAAGGATACATGACCAGTAGGCCTAATTGATTAGTGGTGGCAGGTAGGGGAGGCAGGGACGATTCAAGGGTTGTTAACTGAGTCAAATGGGTCCATTGCATGTATTGTTCAAGGGCCACAACTGTACATGTCTGAACTGAACAATTCAGAAGGTGGAAGTGAAAATTCCCATATAAACTTCTCAGAGCATTATGCTGTACAATGAAGTCTTTCTCTAGTTCCCCTTAGAGCTAGATTTTTTTATGCCTGCATGCTGCAGATAGGGGGTTTTCAGGTTTAACATCCAAAATTTGGAAGATCCAGAACAAAAGGTGTGTTTGGCCCCACTGTTTTACACTTTTGGGAAGAAAATCCTACATTATTAAAATGAGCTTTCTGAGTCTATTGGTTTTAAATTACGATCTGAGTGCAGCTGCTTCTATAAATTGTCTTTATACCTCATATTATTATATTGTTCCAAAGCTTGTGTGGATTGTCAGGTGCCTCAATTATTTTCATTAAAAGGGAAGGTAAAAACGTTAAAAAATAAACCAGACAGGAACAATACAGCATGTTGAAGGCAAGGCTATGCTCCAAATCTTAAATTACAGTGCCCCTCCCAACATACTGTAATATCATTATTCTTACTACCCTGTTTCCCTGAAAATAAGACAGGGTCTTATATTAATTTTTGCTCCAAAAACACATAGGGCTTATTTTCAGGGGATGTTTTATTTTTGTCATGTGCAACCATCTGCATTTATTCAAATGCAGTCATGTCATCTTCTGGTTGCTGCACAATGGTGGAGGGCGGGGTTTCACTTAACTGGGGCTTATTTTTGGGATAGGGCTTATGTTACGAGCATCCTGAAAAATCCTACTAGGGCTTATTTTCAGGTTAGGTCTTATTTTCGGGGAAACAGGGTATTTTAAACAATGATGTTTCTCACATCATCCTTTGTTCCTATATGCCATCTATTTCTAATTCTTTTACCACACTTTTAAATGTTAAACGAAAGTTCAGGAACTACGGGGTGGGGGGACACACACAGCAGCATTACAAATCAGTACAATACCATGACAAGGTGAGGAAAACCTGGTACCATGTCAGGGGCAGGCCAAGATCTCAGCCATTCCTACTATAATATTTTATGGGTACTCTGACAGCAATTTTAATAATTAATCCATAAGGCCAGCAAAACCTCTCACCTCATCCTCATCTGCAGGCTGCTGTAATACAATATGGCAGCTACAGTTTTATGCTTTAGACGGGTCAGTAAAACTAAATTTGGAATTAACCCCAGTGGTTAATTGCATTACAATCAGCTGCAAAGGCACAGCAGACTAATAGAATCCAGTATTCCCCTAACTCAAATGAAGAAGTCCTGTTTTAACTGCCCACCCTCCCTCCCAAAAAATCTAAATAGCAGTGGGCACTATGGTTTCTGTTTCCTAGCTGTGAAAGAATATGTTGGTATGAAATGTTTGGCTCCTTTCCTCATCAATGTATTGTCTTTCTTTTCAAGAAACATGTTGAAAATTCTCAATGATTACTGATACAGTAATCGGATTGACTTAAAAGATATGGATAATACAATGTTCTCATTCTCAGCAATTTCCCAAGCCTCATCATGCCAAGACTTCTTGCTGAGACCTCCTGCAGCAGGAATGACAGTTCTCGGTTCGCTGCAAAAATGAGATCCTGCTCCCACCCTCATTTTTGCCCATTCTTTTACAAAACATATTGCTAAATTCTGTACAGCTCAATGTTCTCTCTATGGAATGTTGCACAAGAAAGACACTGATTTGCAGGCAATTTGTAATAAATCTCCACCAATTGGTGTTTCTCTCAGGAAAAGAGTGATCATGAAACACCTGAGATTTTTTGTTAATGTGGAGGGAGGAAAGAGAGACTTCTCTCGATGAGCAAGAAGCTGTGAAATTCCTAGCTCTACTTTTGTTCTTGAGATTGCTACATATTTCAGCATTATTCCAGTAATAGATATTGCATTTGGAATACCTTTAAAGTTAGAAGGACAAAACAAGGGGCGGAGAAGAGTAAACAGGCAGGCTTCATGGACTGCAATTCTGTCTTGCCTTGATACGAAAACTAGATAGACTGAGAGGAATAGGTAGGAAGGAAAGAATTCATCTGGGCTAACATATGGGCCGAGGATAGAATGAAGAAGCCCTTCTGAAAGTTCAAAGCAGAAGGAGGAAACATAAGGAATCAGCCATAAGCTGCATACTAGAGGCTGTGTTTTTAACCTGAAATAGTTTTTTCTGTTTCTGTTTGTAGCTGAATTTGAGAAAGTCTGGGCGAAATGCTTTAATAAAGGAAGACTTCAAGATCACTCAAAACACGCATCTTTACAATACTCAGTGTTAGTCAGCTAGGCCACTTCAGGAGTTATTTGGTTGCCCATTCTCCGCCCCATTCTCTTACACTAAGGTATTCTAGTAGTGCTTGTTATCCATCAGTTAAGACTGGTCTCAAACTAGGCTTTAAAGATAAATGCTCTTGGATCAAGTGCAGCTGTTGCAAACCGAGGGCAAGTCAGTAAGTTTGGGTCTGTCATACAAGGTGTACTATTGAAGCATGTATTTTCCTGCTTCAATATACAATTTCCACAATTCACGTGGCACAGAGGATACTGTTCCTTCACTGGGAGGGGGAGTGCATTCTGCTTATGACACTCCAGCTTCTCACAAGGAAGGCAAGCCCCCCAGCTTTTGCCAATTAGCAATTACTGATATTGTCATGAGCCATAATGTGAGTTATGAGCCATAATGTGAGTTATCAAACAGGGAGTGTGTGCTTCACACACACTTCATATTCCAGAAGGCTCAAATCCACAATTTGCTGTAAGCCAAGTTTGATCTTGAGGTGAATGATAGTGTCACATTTCTAACATTTAGTCTTAATAACAAGGCAGGCTTGTGCTTTTCATTTCTGTTAATTTCACAGAGTAGAAAATAGGACTATTTTATCTCACTTTCTGCAAACTAACAAGGCACGGTCTTGCTTTTATTTCAGGCAATATAGACTAAAATTCAGTGCCCTTATCTCTGGTTCTGTGCACTGATTCTGGACACGAAGGAGCTGAATTTGGCACAGAGAAACTTCTGAAATGGCATCTCGTGGTACAAAGGACACAGAGGGCTGCAAAGAATGATATTTGTGTCTTTCAGCTTAGAAACAATGCTTAAGATACATCTCTTTAGCTATTTGTTCACATTTCCAGTCTACAAAATGACAGGAAACTATTTAAATCCCAACCTCTGGAGATTTTGAGAAGGAAAATGCACTGCCAGCCATTAGGACTGTGACAATTGGCTTGCATGTACAGTAAAGGCAGAAGCCTCTCGGTGGTTGAATGTTTAAAAAGGCAGCAAAATGGAGGTGTGGGGGGAAAAAAGAACAATAATAAAGTGAAGTAGAAAGTGTCCATGAGTGGAATATTTAAATTCTTTTATCAGTCATCTTTGATTGTATAACACACTTATTCATTATGATCCTATGAACAGCAAATTGCCGTGACGTTCTCATAAACAGAGAATTTTAAGACAAATCTCTTCAGGCACCGAAATACTTCTGCCACATTTAATGTATACTTATAAACCACGTGGTATGTGAGATCTAGGATACAGCCCTATTTTACTTGTCATTATTTCTCATGTGTGCATGATGTGAAAGGGCTTTTGTCAGCTTTTATTTGTTTGCTTTCCTCTCCTGGCCACTAAAATTTGCTGGAACACAGTGTCAGAAATTGATTATAACAGAAGCTAAGCCAGGTCTGATCCAAATATTTGTCTTGTGTGAAGCGGAAGAACACAGAACAATGCAGAAATCTATTGATTCATGGAAAACATGATTGGAATGCTGTAGCAAGGATTTTAAATGCATAGTTTTTCCTGGAGTGAAAATTATGAAAATGGAAAGGAAAAAAATAAAGAAAATGATTATTGTAACCTTCTCTTTCAATAATCGTTTTTTGTTGCTCACAGGGCCATCCACCTTGACCAGCAGAAATAAAAGCCTCTCTCCCCCACTTCTTTGTTTTATTTGCAACAGATAAAATAACACATGTAACTCTTTGCATAAACAGGAAAACTAAGCTCTGTGATATTTCTCCCGCCCACCCCCATCAGGGGGGTAGAGAGATCCATTTTTTCATTCAATATACTTGAACATTTTGAACCCTAACAATCTATAACAACCTTCAGAGCAATATTATTATTTAGTAAAAAGGCTACACATCCTCATCTAATCATTTCTCCCAACCTGGAGTTTGCAAAGGAGAAGAGCAACAGGAGGTCATGTGCTCTTAGAAAATGAACTCTCTTTCCAAGTTAGCAGTGTTGCCTTTCAAGTCTAATGAGTAATCTGCAACAGTTGGGGTACTGACATCAAGCCGTATTTGAAACGTTACTTTCTTTCCTCAGGGATATATTGACATAGGTGGTTTAAAGCCTCAACAGTCAAACAATTTCATACCTAGTGTGAGGATTACAGTACTTACATTCCCTTATCTCATTCATATTCTTGCAAGGTTGGGGTGATGGAAAAACTTTTCAGAAGAGTGTTAAGGTATCAAGCCAAGAATGGTATGGTAAAATAAGTAATGAAGGGGAAAAAATGGATTTCTTCTAAAATTTGTAGAAAAGATAGGATGACAAAAGTCAAACAGGATGACAATGCAGAATGATAACACTAAAATACAGGTGTCGATTCACCATGTCACCGTGCCATGTGAGATGGACTAATGATCTCCGAGAGTATCAGTGGTAATTTTCATGTCTTCATACATACCCAAAGGGCTAGGTCCAGATAAAAGGTGTGTGCAACAGGCAGCTCTGATTTTCAGAAATCTTTCCCTTCCTTCTTGCTCCCTACATTCCATCCTACTTGATACAACAGGCTTCTCAAACTTCTCTGTAGCATTTTCAGGAAATCAGTCAGCTGTAGAAGATGCCATCAGAAGGTGAGAGGACTCTACTTACATCAGTCCAAATTTGGATCTAATCTGTGGACAACCGGACCTCTAAGAACAGCTTTCCAAAACTGAAAAGCACTAAATGAAAAGTCCTTGTGGACCTCAAATGTACTTCAATCAATGAGAGAACACAGGATGCATGGAGTGCAAAGCAAGGAGGATCATTGCCACAGAAATATCTGTGGCTCAGTCTTGGATCCACAGATGTTTTTGGACTACATCTTCAAAAGCCTCACTTAGCAAAGCTATCAGTGAAGGCTTCTGGGAGTTTTAGTTCAAGAACACCTAGGGGCTCAAGGTTGGGAACCACTGGTTTAGAGGGAGAAAGAAGGTAAAGCAGACTAGATTCCTATTCCTTTGGGATGAAACAAAGATCCTGAATTGTATATGACTTGAAAAGTAACAACTGGCCCCTTTCATTGGATCTAAAACAATTAGGCAAACAATGCAGATTTTAAAATGCCAGAAGAATAAACTCTGGTCAAATGACATTTTAGGACCACAAGCTGTTGAAATAACCATTGCCACTGTCATTTGTGGCAGCACCCCTAAAACTACATTTTTAAAAAATTAAAAGGAATTGCCATTTAAGTTGCAAGTATAACCCTACAAGGTGAATCTTTGTAATAATCGCTCTTGCACACAAAGCAGTGTCCCCTTGTTCAGATGCTCCTGTATTCTACACCCCACCTGAATGTGTAAGTTTAAAAAGCACTACTCTGGAGCAAATGTTCAGCCTGTCACTTTTCACAGCACAAAAAAACCTTAGGTCATTTCTCAGTAAAGACAATGCTCTTATCTTGATTTTCCTTTCCTAGAATAACATGTGCTTAATGTTGGTTCTCAAAGAAAAGGAAACTTTCCTAGACATCCAGCTGTTATCAAGGAACCTTGAAACACTGCTTTCTTTTCCAACCTTCTGATCTTTCAGCAGCCCCTTTGGCAAAAAGACCTCATATCTGCCAGCCTCTCTTCATCCTTTGCAACATCACAGCATTGACACCTCCCTTCCTTCCCAAAGCGTCTAGGAGTGTGGTGTCAGCTAGGTCACCTAGTTCCACTTCTACCCTGGCTTCCCCTGGCTGCAAGGGACCCTCTTACCTCTCTGAAGATGACTCAGTGTGGTGAGACATGACACAAATGATCTTTATTTCATAATTATGTATTATATATATTCTGCACCGGAATTTTCAGCACATTGAAAAACCAAACATCTTAACTACAGAGCCACACAAATGGCACTTGCTGAGAAATACAAGTCGGTGGGTACCACAACTCTCAAATTGTTTGCTTGTGAGCAAAAGAACAGTGTGTTGGCCTAAATGGATCTTTGGTCATATTCAGGCTCTCTGGATACAGTAGTTCTTAATCTACCATCTTACTCTTCTTTCAAGGAGCTCAGAGCAATGTTTGTATAAAGAGACAAATCTGGCCCATTGTGATCTCGTACTGAGCTTAAATCTTCCCAGTCAAAGTCCACTACACTACTCACAATAACTATCATTGTTGTCCGGATGTATCTCAGTGCTAGTACAATGTTAATAATCCTAGATCTCTGGTGTTACACATAGCAAAAGAATCTAATTTGGCCATGTAGTTGGAAATTGCAGAAATTACTACTCATTGAAACAATCAAGAGAAAAAAGCATCGTGCCATTAAGGTGTAATGACAGATTGAGATGACCCATTTTAGACAATGCGTACTAAACATAGCACTTCTAATTCATTTTTATTTTTTACATATAAATTGAAACCTTCAGCCCAGCTACGCCTCTCAACAAACATACAGCTCATGTGGTCTCTAGTATTTAAAAATGAGGATCAATCCCAAGTGGCAGGACAGGACAGGATGGAGCACCAATTTCTTTTAAAGGAGGCACACCTTTTATATGCTGTTGCTGGAGTAAGGATTATTCAGGGACAGATTATCTTTAGCTGCTGAACATGAACTAGTGTTAAAGCAGAAAATAGTAAATACCATGCTTCAATGCTTCATCACTTCTCCCCGTGGCCTAAAGAGCATAATTATGATAAAATAACTTTTCTTTGACATATGACTTCATGTCCCCATGCAGTGTGATGAATTAAGCACAGATATAACCTTGCAGTGGTGCGTGACAAATAAAGAAAACAAAAAAGGAGGGGGAAATAAAGGCTGCTTCTACAGACCTTCTTCTGAACTAAGCATTTCTAAAATACTTAGACACTTAGATACATGGCACATCTCAGTCACCACCATAATATGTGCCATCAGCTATATCTATCAACATTTCCCTCAACTATTTAAGTGTTCAAAGGAACAATCATCAGAGTTTTCAGCTAACCACCTGCTGACACTTTTTGAGGTCTCAGATACATTTCCCCACCTCAGCTTTACGTGGCTCAGAGGGGTGCACGATCAAGTAATTCCCTTCTTCAGGCCAAGATGCATAATGACAGCTAGCTGTTAGTTCGCTTAAGACAGGCCTTATTACTTTCACTTTCAAAAATTATAGACTGTTTTCCAAACAAATAATATCTTCAGGCAGGGTCCGCGTATAATCTGATCTAACAAACTCGTCAGGCAGAGACATCAGTTAATAAAAAAAAAACCCAATAATACAAGAGGAAAAATTCTGCAGAAGTTACTATAATGTTTTGCCCCTTTACATTTCAGAAGTCATGGATCTGAAATAAGCTTTTATTGTTTCTAAACTCTCACAAACAACAGCCTTTTCTCACATTAGCTTCACAATGTTATGCTACTTTCAGATGGATACAGAATGACACTGGAACACAAAAGGTTATTTTTGGCAAAATACATGCGTGTTTTAAGACTTGAAAACCTTGAACCCTGTATTGATTAACTGTGCACTTATCTGTTTGAAGGCAATTCTACCAAATGACAAAACTCTGGGCAAAAACAGACATCATAAATAGCCCATGATTAGAAGAGAAAACTACCAGCGGAGTGCCACAGATTGGCCTTCAAGATTTAAGCACGGGACTCTTTTGAAGTCTGATTTTGCAATCCTGAAGGACTTCCTGCTTACAAATCTAATTAAATATCTACAGTGTCTGTTTCTGACCTCACTCATTATGTGTCTTGACTTAAGAAGTCAATCTGTGCTGGGACTAGAAGATGTTGTGATATAACTCAAAATACTAAGTTTCCAAACATGAACAGTTCTTTAAATAAATAAATAAATAAATAAATAAATAAATAAATAAATAAATAAAAATAAAAATAAAAATAAAAAATAAAATAAAATAAAATAAAATAAAATAAAATAAAATAAAATAATAATAATAATAATAATAATAATAATAATAATAATAATAATAATAATAATAATAATAATAATAATAATAATAATAATAATAATATAAAAAGAAGGTGGACTCTTGATAAATCATGTGGTGGCAGTAAAAGCTAATTTAGAAACAAGGTGGGCAATACCCATGTTTTCCACCAGATTGGTAGAACTACGAAGAAAGAAACTGAGAAAATCAAATTGCAGCTGAATGTATTTATACAGCTGTGAAAGATGGTGTTTGGAAAAGTGTGACTAGAATTATGCCAGGTATAACTTGTGAGGCAAACTAAGTTCAAAACATATTTTTATTCTTGATCATGGCAATTTGCCATCCTTTCACTTCACATTCAAAGCAGCCATTACATGAAAAGTGGAAAGGTGTAGAAAGTATTGTCCTATTAACATTATGACCATATACAACTTGTATGTTTAACAAATGCCCCAAAATATGTAGTCTGCAAGTTCATTTGGTTCATACCATATAAGCTTGCGAGCATTTAAGACACCCAAACAGCTTGTGCGTTTCCTGTGCTATACACTGTTTTGCCCCATCTGGTTATCATAAAATCACTTTTCTTACGAGGGATGCAGATAAATCCAGTCCATATGGTGAAAACATCCCCTATGACTATGTACTTTTGGCTGGCTTACAGTATGACACCAGTCCGATCTTTATATTGTTTCACAGGTATTCATTATCCATGGGGAAGGAATCAGTCTAATCTCATTTTTCCATATCACAGGAGTTCCCTTTGATCTCTTCAACAATTAATATACCATCTAATGGAGCACAGCTTTCTGCAAAACAAGCACATCACTTACTTATTTTAAATTCTCCTT
The DNA here is from genome assembly GCF_051106095.1 of Pogona vitticeps. Taxonomy (NCBI): domain Eukaryota; kingdom Metazoa; phylum Chordata; class Lepidosauria; order Squamata; family Agamidae; genus Pogona; species Pogona vitticeps. Next base: position 221,862,370 of record NC_135783.1, on the reverse strand, counting down.
CTGACTATCCCAAATGCATCTATGAGCAATTTTTATTAAAGACGTGCATGTGTTTGTTGCAGTGAATCTTTCTGGAACCTAGAAAGTGTAGGGATAAGGCATTTGGTATAGAAACTAATTACCGTTGAGTGAGTGCCTGGGGATATTGCAAACCATTATCTCATCAGCATTCACAACTGAAGTAGTAGCATGCAGGAAACAAAGCTGAAACAGGAGATGGGAGAGAGATAAAGAGGAGCTTTGAATAATACACTTCCTTCTTGTGTGCTGTTCATTCCCTTAGCTCTCGTGAACAGATTCCATTATCTAAGAAGTCAGTGGTCTCTCAGGTGGCATGTCCAGCAGATGCCTCAGCAGTACCATGGACTAAACCAGCACATACATGGGATATGGCTGTCCGTAACCACTAGGATACAGCCAGCTTTGTTTGCCTTTGAGGTGGATATCCTTCATGAAGCATGCACAGATGGAGAAAGTTGTTAACTGCCAACAATAATAATCATCTTCCATGACAGGCTTAAAGCTGAAACTACTGCTCTCACACAGACCTATGGGAGTTTTTGCAGTCCTACCGTCAACATGTTCACAGCTTTCCTTATGGAAGAATCCAGACAAAAAAACCCCCCAAGAGAATGAACTCACTGCTTTTGTACTCGGGATCCTGTTTATTTATTTCTTTTGGCACAGAGATCGTCATTTGGTACCACGGTTGCCTGATGTGGACATGAAAATTGGCAGAGGAGAGTCTGTCTGTGCTTTGAAAATTTTATATCACTCTGATAACAGCACAATTAGGATGCACAAATGTGCTACTAAAAAGCTCATTAAAGGGAGATCTCAACTTTTGGAATCTCATTCTTTCACATTCAGGTTTCCTAAGTTGGTATAACAGGACAGGTATCAAGAAATTACTGCCCTACTTATCTAGGAGAGAACTGGGCAAAACACACACCGAGGCAAGTTCCAGGTGCATATATGGGGCCTCTGGGCATATGGGGTGTCTTTTGGCATGTCCTGTTCCATATCAGTGGGGCTCAGCTGGCTTGCTTAATGGCACAGGGACCACCAGGCAACAGTCATGGCAATCAGAACTGGCCACGTTATACAGTGCATATGTGAGTTATGTCTGCATTTTAGTTCATGTTTTTGTTGCGAGTTTTGTTAAAAATAAAATTAAAAAAGGAGAAAATAACAGAACTTCCCATGTGGGTCTAAGCTGCCATTTAAATTTCCTATAATACTCTCGAATGACACCAAGGCATTCCACCACCAGGAATCTGACTGTTGCACAGCGATACAATATTCTAGTGCTGGATGCAATTGTAGCTTATACAGTCAACCTTTAAAAAATAGAATCCAAAGGAGGCCAAAGTAATGCAAAAGTCAGGGAAGCAAGGATACAGTGAGAATTATAGCATGCCTTGTCCAGCCTGCCCAGGCTTTTGTTTTTACTATTCATGTTGCCGGGGGGGGGGGATCCCTTACGGTTTTTCACCCAATTTTCCATCATTTCAGAAGATTCCTTTAGAGATGCAAGTCCTTCACTTCTTGACATTATTCAACAATTAGAAACCATTGGCAATGCTAGTATGCTGCACATTTATCAGGAATAAAAACATTTGCCTTCTGCCTGTCACTTACCTTGAAAATCCCAGTGGTTCCAAACTACAAGCTTCCACCAGTACAGTTTAAAAGATGTCAATATCTACACCTCCATCTGTTCTTATCATTGTTTGCTCAAACCTGAGTAGCATCCCATTTACTTCATCGGGATGTTGCATCCCTTTGCCAACCAAAATGATATCATGTTTATTTCCATGACATTGGTCCAAGGACAGTTTGGATGAGTCAGAAAGAGACATGAGATATTGGTATTCATATCCTTTGGGATCCGAATATGAGCATTGGTATCATGGGTGCCAGTGGAAACTGAACCTTCCCTCAAAACCCAATGGCCCACTTACCACACTCTGTGTGGCATGTGGGGCTGTTGTCAATCGCATAGCACCAATCACTGAAGCAGCTTGGCTGGCACTTCCCCGCCTCTCCACACAGCTGACCACTCAGCAGCTGAGAGGAAGGACTTGTCATCCCAAGTCCTTGCCATAAGGGTTGGCTGTGTGGAATATGAATATGAATACCCCATGTCTACTCAGGAAACATATTTTTTTTATTACTGGTCCTCAGTGTTTTTCTTAATCAAGTGTTCAGTTATTTAATATTGCTTTCCAAGACAGAGGGCTGGACAGCTGGACATGGGTTCATTTGTTTAAATACAGCAACTGTTATTTATAGAGATGAGAAAGAAAAGGCCACGTATTAGATAGACAGTAAAGTGTAACACTGTTAAACTAACATCACTTAATAACATCATTACTTGTATTTATAAATCCTTTATTATTTATTTATTTATTTATTTATTTATTTATTTATTTATTTATTTATTTATTTATTTATTATGAGCTATCTTACATGCATGTGCAAAAACTGAGAAAATTAGAAGAATGTGGGGATAGGACTCCATCTTAGAAAACAGATGTGTGGGGGGGGCATGCACATGCACCTGGGAAAATGGCTTTGACTGTAAGCATCAAAATCTGCCCAGTAACAAGAAGGGTAACACCTGCATCTTCTCTCCTTGAAAAAGCTGCCTTCAAAGCTAAGCCTAGCCAGTTTCTCTGTTATGGTGTTAATTAAGGAACAACCTCAACTGTGAGATGACAGAGGTGGTAAAAATTGGTTTTACTTTCCTGAACAGTCAGAGGAGAATGAAGCCTGATTTATTGTTGGTCTGGAAGAGTCTCCAGCTGAGAATCTAATGCATATAAGCAGCTCAAAAAGTTACTGTCCGCCCGGTTATGCCATCCAACACCAGGGTAGACTGGAAGGTCGGGGGGGGGGGGAGTCGCCATTGTCTATAAATCCATCTTGGAGGTTACTAGGCGCTCCTCGGTGGTAAAGCCGGGTCTGGAGGCCCTCCACGTGTCAATTGGGGCCAGGGATGGTATTGGGATCTTGCTGGGTTACCGTGCTCCCCGCGACCCAGCCATTTCCCTACCGGAGCTGGTGGACTTTGTCTCCGCGGCACTGTTGGGTTCCCCGAAGCTGCTGGTTTGGGGGGACTTCAACGTCCATGCGGGGGCAGAGATTTCCGGACCAGCTCTTGAGTTCTTGGAGACCATGGCCTTCTTGAACATGTCCCAACATGTCACCGGCCCCACCCACGTGGGCGGCCACACACTCGACCTGGTTTTTTCCTCCAGTGGGAGCGGGAGTGGTCCGATGGTGACTGACCTTGAGTCGGTCGCCCTGTCATGGTCGGATCATCACCTAATAAAATGTAACCTCAACATGGCCCTCCCCCCTCGCAGGGAGCAGGGACCTATTGTTATGGTCCGTCCTCGAAGGCTACTGGATCCGATTGGATTCCAGGATGCCATGAGAGGTGCTATGGCTGATCTGGCTGGCGCTCCTGTTGAGGCTCTGGCTGACAGCTGGTTCGCCGCTGCGGTCAGGGCTGTAGACATGATCGCACCTAAACACCCTCTCCGACGCAGAGCCCGCCCGGCACCCTGGTTTAACCAGGACCTCCAGGCGCTGAAGCGGGTCAGGAGACAGCTAGAGCGCAAATGGAGAAAGGACCCGACGGATTATAATTGGATAGCTGTTAAGGTCGCCACTAACCTTTACCTGGCTAAGGTAAAGGCTGCCAGTCGAGCATACTTCGCTAACCGGATAAGCGAAGTGTCCAACCAGCAGGCGGAATTATTCCGTATAGTGCGCGACCTATCCGGAATTGGCCCGGGTGATGGGCTTCCCCCTAGTTTTACACCGGACCAATTTGCAGCATTTTTTAAATCTAAAGTGGAGGCCATCCGCCGGGACCTGTCTCCTTTTTTGAATACAGTTGGTCGAGCTGAGATGTCCAGCGCTCCATCTTGCCCGGCAATTTTTGACTCCTTTCAGCCTGTCACGCCTGACACTGTCGCCAGGGCGCTTGATCGCTGTCGTGCCACCACCTCCTCCCTGGACCCCTGTCCGGCCTGGCTAATCAAAGCAGCCAGGCCTACAACAACGGAGTGGGTCACTGTAATAATTAATGGGTCTTTCCTTGAGGGCAGATTTCCATCAGCCCTCAAGGAGACACTCATTAGGCCCATCAGGAAGAAACCAAGTTTGGCGGCGGACGAGATTGGCAATTATAGGCCCGTCGCCAATGTTTCTTTCCTAAGTAAGGTGGTGGAGAGGGTCGTGGCCCATCAGCTTCAAGCGCACCTGGATGAAACAGATGCCCTGGATCCATTTCAGTCGGGCTTCAGGCCGCGCCATGGCACAGAAACGGCATTGGTCGCCCTGTGTGATGACCTACTGAGGGAGGCTGACAGGGGCAAAGTGTCCCTGCTGGTCCTCCTCGACATCTCAGCGGCCTTTGATACCATTGACCACCGTATCCTCCTGGGGAGGCTCTCCGAGTTGGGAATTGGTGGCCTCGCATTGGTCTGGCTCCGTTCCTTCTTGGAGGACCGCCCCCAGAGAGTGCAGCTTGGGGAGAGCGTCTCGGCCCCGTGGAATCTCAATTGTGGGGTCCCACAGGGGTCGATCATCTCCCCAATGCTGTTTAACATCTATATGAGGCCGCTGGGTGGGTCATCAGGGGGTGTGGAGCCCGGTGTCATCAGTATGCCGATGATACTCAGCTCTACATCTCCTTTCCACCTACCACAGGAGAAGCCGTTCTGTCCCTTCAGCGCTGCCTGGGGACCGTACTGCAATGGATGCAGGAGAACGGGCTGAGGCTGAACCCGGACAAGACGGAGGTACTAAGGGTGGGTGCCCCCACAGTCGGGAACTTGGGAAATTCCCTCTCTTTTTGGGGGGGTGACCCTTTCCGCTAAGGATGGGGTCCGCAGCTTGGGAATCCATCTTGACCCGGCGCTCACTGTGGAATCCCAGGTGACGTCGGTGGTCCGAACCGCCTTCTACCATCTCAGGCGGGTGGCCCATCTGCGGCCCTATCTTAATGTTGGGGCGCTCACCACTTTGGTGAACGCGCTCGTAATCTCAAGATTAGACTACTGTAATGCGCTCTACGTGGGGCTACCTTTGAGGCTGCTGTGGAAACTTCAGGTGGTGCAGAATGTGGCGGCCAGACTCCTTAGTGGGGTGAGAAAATTCCAACATATCTCGCCCACTCTGGCCGCATTGCACTGGCTGCCCATCTGATTCCGCATCGACTTCAAGGTGTTGATGCTCACGTACAAAACCCTAAACGGTTTAGGGCCTCGATATTTGGCGGAACGCCTTCTACCACCAAGTTCTACCCGTGTCACTCGCGCGAGCCAGGAGGTAAGGTTGAGGAGCCTAACGCCGAGGGAGGCCCGGAAGGAAAAGACAAGAAGTCGGGCCTTCTCGGCGGTGGCTCCTCGCCTCTGGAACAATCTTCCCCCGGACATTCGCGCGGCCCCCTCGCTGGGTATTTTTAAAAAGCAATTAAAGACAATGATGTTTCGGCAGACCTTCCCCCCACCCTCCCTTAGCTAATCCTGATTCTCCTTTTTTCCTTTTCTTAGTGTATAATTTTATGGTTGAAAGTTTTCTTCTTTGTAAATTTGTTTTTAGTTATTGTTGTATCCCTGTTGTGAGCCGCCTAGAGTGGTCTATTGACTAGATAGGCGGGATATAAAATAAATAAATAAATAAATAAATACTTTAATTGGCTTAGTTTTACCCTGAGGAGGGACTATGCTCAGCTGCTGTTCTGTTATGCTGCTGTAAGGGAAATGCACTCTGTGCATGCTTCAGTATTATGTGGTTCTGATAAGTGATCATTAGATATGTTAGCTTTCTGTAGTCCTGTTTCCTCAAACCTGCCTCACATTGTCTTTTGATGCGTGATACATTTGGGGATCTGGACTGGCTGTACTGATTTTCAGCTATTAAAGGCTCCCCATCCTCACCCCAAGGCTCCCAAAGGCTTCTCTGGGTCACAAGAGATCCCTAGGGAATAGGAAACTTAATTTAAGTTTCAAGTCTCTGATTGATGACATCAGCCTTTACATGCGCAAAATTGCACAAAAGGATTTTAGCCACTAATAACTGAACAATGAATTGACTGAGGAGAAGCTTCCCATGTGTAGCCTACTTTATTGCATTATAAGTTTGATAATCTTGATCACAGTGGACAAACATTGAGAGATTGTGGCAAAAGATGTCAAACGTTTGAAGAGCAAACCATTCCACCTCTCTGAACATAAGATGAAGCCAACAAATATACAAACTCAAATGAATCATTTGGGGATATATTGCTTAACAGCTTGTAACCTGGCCTTCCAAAGATGATGTCTTTCAAAATGAGATGGATGGAGCAGAGAAACAATTTAATCTGCAATTTGAATTTAGAGACATTGACATTTGAGAAATATGATTAATCAGGTACTGTCACTCTTGAGTGCAGGGTTGTTTCCCACACACATTGCTAGCACAGGAACCATACTCTGAACTGGGATCTCCATATGGAGTGTGGAGGTTAACTTTAATTCTTTGCCCCCACTGTGGTCCAAACCCATACCATCTTCTACAGACACATTCCTGTACAATTCACATTGTCCAAAAGACTCTCATAGTTTGAGGGAGACCCTTCTGCTAGCAATGCAATTGGCAGATGTCAAGGCCCCAATCTGGATTAAAAGTGCAGTGCACGGCAAAGAATTTTAAGAATACATTACCTCTGACCTATGATCATGCCCTAATCCGACTGAGACACCTGTGCCGGCAGTTTGTGAGTCCTGAACTCAAAGGCAACAATGCTACATGAATGAAGACACATTCACTTTGATGTTTAATTTGGAGCTGTGAGCTGGCAGTGGATGAAGCACACTGAAATGCTGCCTGGTCTTTGGAAGCTCAAAACAGGATTTGTTGCTTGTTGCCTGTGTATTTACAAATGACATTATATTCCTGATAAACATACAAACTGCTGTGTAACAATTGCCACTGCTACCTGTTCAGACTGAAGATGCTAAAAAATAAAGAGTGCCATGACTCTGACGTAATGCAATAAAGACCAAAGCCTTTTAAGAGCTTGTCAATAAAAATGGATTTGCAATCAAATTATCATACAACAGTAATCGCTGCCTTCTGGTTACTGACATTTCCTCTCTAAAGTTTACTTTATGACTAAGTGGAAAACAAGCACCATTCTGTCATTGCTGGAAGATGGATGGGGGACAGCTAGCACACATGCCTCTGCAAACAGGCTATGGCTGTCTGTCAATGAAAGTGGACAAAGCATTTCACTTAACAAGAAGCAACACAGGCCAATACCTCACTCTCAAGAAAGAGGTTGTCATGAGAACAACAGTACAAAGCAAACATTAATTCTTGTTAACATGAGTTGATGCTGGAATGAAAGGCAGCAAACACTTAATCTACCTTTTGGGTGGATTTGTTGCGAAGGTTTCAATCTTCAATCAATTTACCTCAGAGTAAGCCCAGTTAAACACAATGTGCCTTAGTTTTTAATACATTTATACAAAATCAAACCGCAAAAGTTAGCATACTTTAATTATGTGACCTAAATTTTCACTAATTTTTGAAGGTGTGTAGATTCTCTTGGAATTTATGATATTGCTTCCTTCAACTATAACAACTTTCTTTCATGGATTGTTTTTAATGCGTGATGGCAAAACACGCATTCTTCTTTATGAACATTTGTCTCCAATGAGACTTATCACAGGAAGGATGATGATGGTACCTGGTTGTCATGACTGATTACAATTCCAGGGCAGTAACCTTGCATGCAACTACCTTGTTAGCCACACAGATCCAAGTGGAATAATGTTTGAGTAAACAAGCACAGGTTGGAGGCACCAGTGCTCATTGTGGCTGGCAGCTAGCAACTGCTGGATAGCTCAGTTTTTTAGTTATCTGGCTGTGGAGTCAGAGGTTGGCAGTCTTATTCCTCACTGAGCCCCCTTGACAGGGACTGGACTTGATGATTCATAGGGTCCCTTCCAACTCTGCAGTTCAAAGATTATTATTTAAGATAAATAGGCAGAGCCAGGCATTTGTATGTATGCTTTCCTTCTTTGCCAAACACATTCAGGCAGGTATTCTCTTGAGAGCATCCACCCACACAGAGACACAAGAAGGCAGGCCTTCTCTTTCATGGACACCGTTAACCTTTCTCACAAAAGGAGGCATTCACAAACATACATATTCAGGCTCAGGGAGGCATTTTTTTCACGTGGATATTGTCTGTATACATGCTGTCAGGAACGGAGTCTTTTCTCATCAAGTGCTACTATTTTCTCTCATAAACACAAAGAGAAATGCAACACTATTTAAGGACAGGATTCCCATGGACTCATTAGCTTCAGACACCTATCCAAAATACATCACTTAAATGAAAACACAAGGAAGATGGAAAAGGAGAGGGAGGAGGAAGAGAGTAACATCTAGGCAGATCATGTACTTTTGGGCTATGTTAAGTATGGGTGCTTTCAGATTACACAGACATGGCTGAAGGAACAAAGAAATCCACTCAGTCTCCAGTTTTGCCAAATCTCCCCAAGCACAAAAATGATTAATTTAGAGGGGAAAGTTCAGAAGGTGGTGGGAACCTGTTCAATTCCTTGATCACTAGTGTGTGTGTATGTGTGTGGGGAGGTCCCTTGGGGTTTTGTTCAGTATGCTATTTAATATTTGTAATGAAGATACTGTCATGGATTTGGAGTGCGGTGTTGTCAGTATGCTTTCACAACCAACTCTATTTTCCCTTTCAAATTATGTCCAAAGAGGCTGCTTTGGTTCTAAACCAGTCCTTGCTGGCCATAATGGACAGGATGAAGGCAACGAAATGGAAAATTAGTTCAGATAAGATAGAGGTGCTCCCATTCATTGGAGATCAGGGAAGAAGGACTCAACCTGTGCTGGATGAGTTTATATTCTTCCAGAAGATACAGTTTTTGGACCCTCCTCTTTATATCACAATGCGGTTTTCTTTCTTTCTTTCTTTCTTTCTTTCTTTCTTTCTTTCTTTCTTCCTTCCTTCTTACCTACCTACCTACCTACCTACCTACCTACCTACCTACCTACCTACCTACCTACCTACCTACCTACCTACCTACCTACCTACCTACCTACCTACCTACCTACCTACCTACCTACCTACCTACCTACCTACCTACCTACCTACCTACCTACCTACCAGAGCATTGGACAATTTCAACTAATCTCAGTCATTTGCTAGATCTTATTTTGAACACATGGTGTTCTTTATAAATAATATGCAGTTTTGTGTTAAACAAAAGGACTCATGAATGAAAAACATAAAAATGAAAGAAAATGAAAGAGATGCAGTGGGAGAAGAACAATGAAACAAAATAAATACTTTTGTTGTTACTGCTGTGAACATTCCTAGTTATAACTACATACTGCATGCATGTGGATAGTGTCAGCTGTTGTATGCCAACACAAACATCATGCCTTTAATATATGAAAAACATAAACAGTGAGGCAGTATCTACAAACATAGACAGCAAAATCCAAAGAAACTGTCTGTGAACCCTGGCATAAGCACACTCCGGTTGCTGGTACATATCTCCCTGTGGGAAATCATTTTAACATCTCCATAAAAATATAGCATAAAACTGAGCAACAGCGGCAAGCAAAAGATTCTTTTTTTAAGTCAGCAGCAAAGTTGGCACAAACACATTCTCAAGGCTGTTGATTGAAACCCATGTAAGTCTTTCACACCAGATGTCATTTATTGAAAAGTCCAGTATAACAACGGAGGGATACAAATGAATATATGCATATTCACAACACTATTGATTGAATGGTCTCCAGCAGAAAGAATGGAAGAAAATCACACAGTTCTCATATCCTGATTTCAGCTATTTCAGGTTCTGTGACAGGATGCTTCTGACTCCCTGGTTGCTAAACAGGAACTTCTACAAAACAAGCAGGAAGGTCTGTCTGATATCATGAGTCTGGCAACTCATCACGTCTCCTGTAACAGAGGGCAAGAGCAAATCAGGTAAGGAAGCAGAGGGAGAGCCATAGGTGAGACTGCCCCCAGGTCAGAAACCACAAGGGACCTGATTAGGGCAGGTTCCTACAGCTTCCACATTTCCTTCTTAATGGGGGGCTCTAGAGCCCTCGAAGCAGAGACCTCAAAGGTAGTGGATCAGTTTCTCCCTAAAAGGCTTGAGCACACTGTGGCTCATCTACACTCCTGTGGAAAGTCAAGAATCCACTCCTTCACCAGGAGTTCTACAGCCGGTTACTGTATCTGCCCATCCCCAGTGATCAGAATGTAAGAGGGGCCAGATACGCCAGTGTTATGGATCACGGGTGATGGTCAAAAGACAGGAACACATGGCATAGCAATGGTAGGGCTCACAACTGTGCCACAAGCAAACACATTCTCATCCTTCTCCCCATAGCTACCACAAAACACCCATTGTTGACATGACTGTATTTGAATAAATGTGGATTGTTGTACATGAAAAAAATAAAACATCCCCTGAAAATAAGCCCTAATGCATTTTGGAGCAAAAATTAATATAAGACCCTGTCTTATTTTTGGGAAAACACTGTATGTTGCTCCTGGGAAGTTGTAACATCTTACAGAGGCTATTGACCTGCTGTCTGTATTCATATAATACACAATGGAGAGCTTTCACAGCTAGTTGGGCACTATGTTCACATTTCCAAATGCTGAAGGAAGCCCAACTACCTTGCCAGATGTTTCCACGGGTGATGCAATGACAGCAGTAACTGTGTCACCTCAGTTAAATCCAAAGAAAAGGGGGAAAAACCAATTTCCAGAGACTCTGAGCCTAATTGTTCATATATTTATTTTCTTTAATATTCAAAGTTTTCACATATGCTGAAAAACTGAATAATAGTCAAGTTACACATGTTGCAATAAGTGAATCATGAACCGAAGAATCTGCCATTTGTCTTCAATGCTGCCGGAGTGGTTTATCATTGTCACCAAAAACATGACAAAACATGACAAGAAAATTTGAGGTAATAAAAGAGAGGTTTTAGATGTTTCTTAGATGCACCAGAATACAGACCCTTCCTAACCTATTTTGAAAACAAACCTCTTCTATTTCACAAACAGCTCTTTCAAGTAAAGATAATTTGTCAGCAAATTATCAACCCCTTTTTTGTAAGATTAAAAGTTATAAAAGGTGCCACCAACTTGAGAAGGAAAGTGTGTGACTCTCCTCTGAGCCCCCCCATGACCTACTATTTTACTATGTAAAAAAAAAAAAAAAAAAGCCCACACACCCTTGTTTTACTGTTACAAATAGAGCAGATCACCATGGAAAGCTTTTCTCCTGTTAAGTACAAAATGGCGAAGTCCTGTGTATGACTGACTTAACTTTTTCCCCCTTTATACTACAAAATGTTGGATAGACATTAGTCTTGTTTCAGATGTGGCAGCTTTCCCTCTCTTCCTCCACAGTTGAGAAGCTTTAAGCCTTAAGTGCTGCTCGTTCTGTACTGCTTTCATACCTCTCGTCAAAAGCAGAAAGCCAGCAGGATTTCCCCCCAAAAAATCCTGCCCCAGTGGCTTTCTATTTTTGTACATCATTGGTTATTCAGTCATAAAACCCTAGAAGTATAGAAACTGCCCCATGTTGGGCAGACTGATGCCTGTGAACAATTCCCTGAAGAATTTCATTGTACAGATGGCTAGTTGATAAAATGTAGTAGAAACCTGCCATTACTTTCCCTACGAGTGTCCATAATTGCAATGTAAGGAAAATGTAAGGACTCTGATAACAAGAAAGAGGCATGTGACATGAAACAGCAAAGATTGAATATAATCATTTTCACATTACATATCTTTCTACAACTGCTATAGGTCTTTTATTCAAGGGGTTTTATGTGGTGGATCCACTGCCCAAATCCAGAAAGAATATTCCGTGAAGCCTAAGATTTTATATAAAAATATAAAACGATCTTAGATCTCAAGGTGATTGAAAACATTGCTGCTCACCTCTGACCTTTCCTTAGGGATGGAATAATCTTTCAGTTTCAGCTTATCTTGCATTCCAATTTTGCGAATTATGTTAAAAGAATGATTAGAAACAAAATGGCCACTTATTCCTAGCTTTCCCACAAGACTGCTTTCAGGAGAAACAGGGACTCCAGGAACTACATCAGGTTGTTGTATATGGGTCCACTATATGATAGACACTATTTGAAGGCTGCTATATCCTGAAGCTGAGGCTCCAATACTTTGGCCATCTCATGAGAAGAGCCAACTCCCTGATGTTGGAAAAGGCCCTGATGTTGGGAAAGTGTGAAGGCAAGAGGAGAAGGGGACGACAGAGGATGAGATGGTTGGACAGTGTCACCAAAGCTACCAACATGGATCTGACCCAACTCCGGGAGGCAGTGGAAGACAGGAGGGCCTGGCGTGCTCTGGTCCATGGGGTCACGAAGAGTCGGACACGACTAAACGACTAAACAATAACAATAGCTAGTTCAATTTCATAAACTGCAGGCATCCAAAAAGAATTAGGCTTCATCAGGAAAACAGGTTGCTTAAATCCAGGTATAGTCATAATCATGAATATGCTATAGGTAAAGGTAAAAGTTCCCCTTGACAATTTTTGTCCAGTCGTGTTCGACTCTAGGGGGCGGTGCTCATCCCTGTTTCCAAGCCATAGAGCCAGCATTTTTGTCCGAAGACAATCTTCCATGGTCACATGGTCAGTGCGACTTAGACACGGAATGCTGTTACCTTCCCACCGAGGTGGTCCCTATTTATCTACTTGGATTTGCATGCTTTCGAACCGCTAGGTTGGCGGGAGCTGGGACAAAGCGACGGGCGCTCACTCCGCCGCGTGGATTCGATCTTACGACTGCTTGGTTTTCTGACCCTGCAGCACAGGCTTCTGCAGTTTAGCCCGCAGCGCCACCACGTCCCCTTAAACATGCTATACATGGTGGTTTTGTTGTTGTTGTTGTTTTTTAAATTCCAAATGTTTTCCACAGACCTCCAACAATGCTTGCAGGTCTCTCCTTTTGTATCCTTAATGAACTCTGTAGAATGAGGCAGGCTGAAAGTCTGTGGTTAAAGTTTAGACATAAGGCTGTAAATTCACTACACCATAATTTGACTATTAAGAGTTTCCCCACGGCTTGCACACTCCCTCCCACTCGGCTCCTCTTTCCCGTTTCCTAGCTTTCTCCAGCAAACTACAGTTGGCATTTAAAAAGGCTGACATGTTTTCCAAACCCACTTATAATCATAGTTTTGCAAAGTCTCTTCAAGCCACATTTTAGAAGCTGGTGCCTATTAACCTTCACCACTGTTTGCCTAAGTCAGACAGAAAATAAAGAAATGTGTAATTCCCAATTCAGAATATGGACAGTATAGCAACTGGGCAGTATATGGGAACAGTACAAATGTTTATGTAAGGAAAGCTTCTGAAAACTGCTAATATGGCACAATGTCTTTCTTTTGGAAGTGGTATAAAGTTGCCTGCAAAAAAGAAAACAGTTGAAATTTGATCCATTCTATAGCAGAGACAAATATTTTTTTCATTCATTCATTCATTCATTCATTCATTCATTCATTCATTCATTTATACATACCCCGCCTATTTGGTCATTGCGACCACTCTGTTCCTATGAATATACTTTGCATGCTGACAAAGGACCAGTGACTTACAAAGTGTAACAGAGAAAATATAAAAATATATATTCAATCTATTAAGCTTCTTAGATGATTATTATTGAAGAACATAATTCCTCATGGCACACACTAGCAATTATAATATTAAAATGGTGAAAAAAGCAGATAAAACCTTAAGAATAAGAATCGCTGGTAGTATGGAAACCATTATGTCTTTTGGTACATTCTGTGGTTAAAAGGTCAGAAGTTCAGATACTTATGCAATTGTTTTTGCTCCCCCACGAACTAGCCTTTATAACACAGGTTCCCAGACTGGGGGTTGGGACCCCCAAGAGGGTTGTAAAGTATTTTTTGGGGGGGGGTACCAGGCTTAAACAAACCAGTGGTTTCTATCCATATCTCTATGATGAAACGAACGGACTGCTAGTTGCTTTGCTTTCTCAGCAAGGGTTAAAGGCACTGAGTTGGGTTCCTAGAAAGGAAGAGAGTGGGGTGGATGGGTGGGATAGGATATGAAGTTCCCGTTTCTCTCTTTTTCTTTCCCTCCAGAGAAAAATAGGGTTTCCCCTCCCCTAAGGGCTGTCTCTCCCTTCCAGGATTTGGGGATTCCTTCCCATTTGTGCTGGGTGTGTGTGATGTTGATCGGTCTGTCCCAGCTGGGTTGAAGGCTAGGAAAAGCTGTGGGGCAGAGTGGGAGCAGGCAGAACCTAAACTTCAAGCCCAGCAAAGCAGATGGGGAGGACCCCTCTATCCAGCAGTCGATATTTATTGGTGGTGTTATATGCTGTCAATTCCTGCTTCTTTTGAGGGCCCCTATGAATTAATGTTATTCCAGCCCCCCAAAACCTTACTCCTATGGTCAAAAAACCTGCTGCAGTCTTGTAAAATAAAGACCACAGCTTCTCTATTGAGTCAATCCATGTCAAGTTCTGTCTTCCTCTTTTCCTAGCATTATTGTCTTTCCCAGGGAAGCTTGTCTTCTCATTACAGTTTTGTGCTCATAGGGGTGGGGAATTACAGGCTATTTGGCTAGTATAAAAAGGGGGTTGTGACTTGAAAAAGTTTGGAAAACACTACTTTATAATTTTTACCTAGATCTGCATGACTTCAATAAGCATTCGCTCCGGGATGTGGATGGAATTAAGTCAGAACTAGCACTACTTTAGATTTTCATTATGATTGGCAATAGTAAATAGCATGAATAAAATAGGTTCCTGAAATATAGCCTATATTTCAAAAGTAGCCTATATTGGTCCATCTTTCCAAAAAATACAACAGAATAAAGAATACATAACACCATAGAACACATATTTTCAAAGCCAATTTTAGGTTTGTGTTGTGTATTACATTCAGCAACTTGGGGAAGCTGTTGCAGCCCATCTCTATTCAGGCTTATATTGTGTGACCATCACATCACTGTTAATTCCACCAAATTCCAAGAGCTCACGATTCCCAGAATGTTCTACGCCTTTATTTTGGATCTTCTGAGCAGCCTGTTCTCCACTTCTACCATGAACCTAATTTTCTTAGCATTCATTGTTATACTATGTTCATTATTTATTTTATAGCATTTCTTTCATAACCAAAGTGTCACCTACATATTCACTATTGTGGATAATCTTTCCATTGACAATGGTATTCTCACTGATGGATGCCTAGCAAGATCTTTCAACAAAATTACAATGACTTCTGCTTATTTTCTTTTTCTATATATGCATTTTCAGTGAGCCTTTGAAAATGTTTGGCATAGAACTTTTCAGAGAGTTATTAACCACTATGCCTTATTTATTTGGCTCATATCCCATCTTTCTTTCAATGCTGCATCCCAAGATGGTTATTTAGTCTCAGTCTTCTGCAATACAGTGAACACTAGTGTATTTCCACCTTAATTACAGTAATAATGTATAATGGTGATATTGGTATATATTCATGCAGATAAGCATAGACAAATTTAATGCAAAGATTTTCTCCTTTTTGGGGTTCCATATCTCCAATTGCCTCCTCTTTTGTGAACTATATCCTCCTTTTTTGGCAATGGAGCAGTGACCACCCTAATGCACCTTATATGAATATCAGATAAATTGTCATCTTTTGATATGCAGGCATGTGTCTTTGTTTTCCTTTAAGGGCTCCCCTCTCCCTAGCAGAAATATAAGAAAACTTGTTCATAAACAAAGGTGGAGAGGAGATGATCAGGTAGCATGCTGACAAAACCCAAAATAAACACCTGGACCTTTATAAGAATTCACCCCCACCACCACATTGGCCCATCCCCAACTTAAACTGCATTCTTTTTTTAAATGAACCAGCAACCCGACGAAGACCAATGTCAACACTGAAGCCAATAATCTGCTGATCAAAGTTAAAACTGACTTGCCTCTTGTTTCTCTACCAATACTGTGCAGAATTTGATAAATGTATGCTTTCTGTTTGGCTGCATGAAGGGTATTGGGGCAAACCTACTTGTGCACAGCTGATATTCAAGAAGATGTTTCTGAAAATCATTTTCATTGATTTCAAACCAGGTTGGGGGATAAGTATAACATCACCATTCCTAACTATTCAAACAGTGTGCCCTTTGGACCATCATCATCATTTTAAAACTGCAGTGCTGGAAGGGGCCCTATAGATCATCGAGTCCACCCCTGTCATCAAGTCTCAGTGGGGAATTGAACTCCCAACCTCTTGTTCTGTAGCCAGAGAACTAATCTACTGAGCTATCTAGCAGTTCTAGCCCTCCTTCCTTAGCATTAATTGTTCCTCCATTCTACCAGTTTTATCAGACTATTTTTCCTATTTTGTCACATTAAAAAGTTTAGTTATTAGTTTTTTTAGATTCTCACACTAGATCTTGTCCTTGCATTATAGAGAATGTGGGGGAGAGAGACAGCTAATAGGTTTTTCCTTTTCTTTTACCTTTCCTTTGTCTTTCTTTATTTTCTTATATTTTTTTCAATAAGGGGATCAAAAAGATTAATATCTCCAGCATCATAATGAATTCTGGAAAGTGTTTTTAAAAAATAGTTATGCTACATGTGTTCAGATTGCTGAGCACAAAGGCCACTGCTGTGCCAACATCAAACATTGAAATGTCTTCATGTGTGTTTTTACAGTGCCCTTGACTAAATAGGCGTCAGTCAGAAAATGCATAGCTTTAAAATACGAAGGAAACTGTTAGATAAAGGTACTGTAATGATCTTCCTTAAATGGTACAGGTGAAGCACAGAGACATATATGCTCTTCTTACAAGAACTAACTGAAAGCTGTACCCAACAACTCAACTAGTCTGATGGGGTTTGGATTTCCTCTTCACCCCACATCCCTGAGGTAGACATAAAACCAGCTTGCAATACACAAACCATGCAAGATACTATTCACCTCATATGGTTTTTGTATTTTGAACATATTTATTTTTGCTTTGCTGAATCTGGCCAAAATTCTGTTGCTCAGTATAGTAAATTGCACTAGAGGAGACCCACTGAATCAATGGTGGTTTAGTACAGTGGTTCTTAACCTTCATTACTCAGGTGTTTTTGAACTCCAACTCCCAGAAACCCCAGCCAGCAGAGCTGATGGTGAAGGCTTCTGGGAGTTGCAGTCCAAAAACATCTGAGTAACAAAGGTTAAGAACCAGTGGTTTAGTGAGTCAATTTCTCCATATGGTCTGTTGATTCAAACGCTACCCTAACTATGGTTTACTATGCTAAAATAAGTTTCAATTAAAATAGGCCCATTTGAATGAATTGAACTTCCTTTGCAAATACCCACTGGTTCAATAGGCCTAGTCTATTGCAATTTACTATGCTAGGCAATAGGATTTGAGCCTGTATTATAGTAATTGTGTTTGTCACTTTCCATCCAAGTGCTGAAAAGGACCTTGTAGGTCAAAGCATGTGCATGCCATATAGTTTATAATTCTATTGCATAGTCAGATTTTTGCATCTTAAATATTCATTGTGTGAGCACCCCACCACCCCTATGACTGGGGTGCTGACACAATAAATACTGTTTCTAAGATGCAAAAGACACAAGCTTTCTCCACCCCATGTAACCACCAACTCCATGCATTCTGTGTCAATCTTTAGTCTCTTTTAGTGAAGGCCACCATAGGGGTCTAAAGGTGAGAACTTTCAGGAGGAAGGGCTTATAAGCCACAGCCCAAGCAAGTTTGGAACTCATGGCCACTGTGGTGTAAGTGGCAACTGACGCTGCTGATGTTGGAGACACCACTGCCGCTCTTTTCTGCCTTTTCCACCTCCAGCATCACCTTTGGGTTAGAGTGGGGCCTGCTTGGCCTGGAACAGGCTGGTGGTGTAATTCTTGGCAGAAGAGTGCTGAGTGGGCTTCCTTCAATTCCATGGCCTGGAGAAGAGAGACTTAGAACTAGACCAGGACCCCTGTCCAGGGATCTTTATAATATACATAGTCCCAATCACCCACACCTCTGCCACTTTTTCCGTTGACTCTGTGGACTCTCTTCTAGTGCCCGGCCATCTGATCTCCCCATGGCTTCCTCTAAAGCCTGTTTTATGGCCTCCAGTTGCAAGTCAGCTTCCTCCCCCTCCCCCTTCACTAAGTGGCCCTTGTCTATCTGGGTGTCCTCCCCCTCTCTGTCTGGTTGCTCCAGTCAAGTAAGCACCCTGAACTTGAAAGTATGAGAGAATCACACTTAGCAGACCATCAGTCCCACTCCTGTCAGGATGCTCAGTTGCCGGAGTGCCAAAGGTTACCCCCCACACACACTGTGCCTCCCTTATATTTTCTTGTATCGTTACATTTGTGGTCAGTTAATTTCTGACTTCTGTTGTCATACTGAAAAACCTAATTTTATTTAGCCTATATCAAATATTAATAAAACATGTATGAAGCATACACATAAGAATCTGCCAATTATCCTAGGACTTCAGCAGTTATTCAGAATTCGGAGCTAAGAAAAGAAAATTTAAATTGGCTAAATTTGAACAATGGTTGGAAGTGGAGAAAAAATAAACTACAGGATAGGCAATTGACAAAGTTTGAACATATCATAAAAATATGGTGAATGAGGTAAAGAGAAAAAAGAGGAAGGGGAGAATTGGTAATATTTATAGAATACTGACAGAAGAGGTAGATCAGTTAAGAGGGATAAAAATAATAAGGGAGGCAGATTTAGGAAAAATAGATAAAGAAGAATGGGAAAATGTATGAAACAGAAGAGTTTAAAAAAGCATGTCAGAATGAAAGAGAATGGTTACAAAACAAAGTGGAGATGGTATTTAACACTGATAAAATTAAACAAAATATAAACAAAACAAAATGCCAACTGTTGAATTTTATTTTTGAAGAACTTTGGCTATTTAATTTTGTTGTTGTTCATGCCAATGTTCCAGACAGTGTAGGCGGCAAACATAACACACAAGGAAGTGATCAGGTAACAGTGAAGCTACTAACCAAACATCCCTTCCCCCTTCAGTGTTGCTAATAATCCCACTACTTTGCTGTCTCCTATCTCATACACGTCGTCGTAAGAGAATCTTCAGTACAGATACTTAAAAGCTAAGATCAAAGTAGATGTTTCTTCTAAACAAACTGGCAGCCACAACTCATTTGCTTCACCACACCAGAACATCTCACACCAGTTCTCCAGAGTCATGACTTTCTTTTTTTCATGGGGAAAGTGGGATAGGCCAAGTCCCATTTACCCAGATGGGGCACTCTGGAGTATCCTTGCTTGTGAAAACATGTGGCAAAAGCGTGCCACAGATTCAATATCTCAGCATTTGGCTTTTCACAACTGAAGGAATGAAATGTCAAAGGACTGAAACAACTTAGTTCAATTTAAAGTGTATTACATGTAGGCATGAAGTGACATATTCCATTTCTCCACTGGATAATGTCACCTCTGTAGTATAATGCTACCTGACATTTCCTGAAATTAAAAATTTGCAGCCTCTGTCCTTTTAAGGAATGCTGGCGTGTGAGAAGAAGCCATTACTATTTAAATACATATTTAAGGAAATACTGAGAGGGAGAGATTGACTTAAGTATAGACAAAAAGTTTAATTTAAAATTTTGATAGTTTTCCTTGCAGATATTCATATTCAAATCTGGCTGAACAAATTAATTGAACAAAATGATCCCAAATAGATACAGATCACTTTATTCTAGTGCATGGGATCAAATTACTTATTTACTTATTTAATTACTTATTTACTTATATAAAATTAAGAAGGAACCAAGCGGCTTACATTTATTTATTTAACTTATATGCCGCCCACACTACCCAAAGGTCTCTGGGCGGCTTACAGCATTTAAAATACAATAAAGATATGTACAATTAAAATACAATTAAAATATATATAAAATTGCCATCAGACCCACAGCTAATATTATTTCAGTTAAAAGCCTTCTGGAACAGGAAGGTTTCGACCTGGCGCCGAAATGTCATCAGCGTCGGCGCCAGACGAATCTCAGTCAGGAGGGCATTCCATAGTCTGGGGGCAGCTGCTGAAAAGGCCCTTTGTTTACAAGCCATCCCTCTTACCTCCTTGAGGGATGGCTCTTTCAAAAGGGCCCCCTGGCTAGATCTTAACTTCCGGGTAGGTTCATATTGAAGGAGGCAGTCCCTCAGGTATCCTGGGCCCAAGCTGTTTAATGATGTAAATATTGCATTTTACATCATTAAACTGCAATATTTATAACTACAAACAATAAGTATACAAATATTAAAATAGATCAAATAAATATCGTACTAAAAGATGGGATACAGAAGCAACACTAAAATATATTCAAAGCAGTTAAGGCAGAAGAATCCATTTAAGAAGCCCACTCAGGCAGCCAGTCATTAAGACAAGAGAAAAGAGAAGGGCAGCAAAGATGGTCCAAGCCTGGCCTCCTGTGGGAGGGAGGTCCAAAGTCTGAAAGCAGCAACAAATACGTTCCTTTCCTGTGTCCTCACTAAATGCATCCATGAAGGTAATGGGACTGAGAGGTGGGTCTCTCCTTGGTATAGACTGAGATAGTTGGGTATATATATGTATATATGTATGCATATGTATGTATGTATGTATGTATGTATGTATGTATGTATGTATGTATGTATGTATGTATGTATGTATGTATGTATGTATGTATGTATGTATGTATGTATGTATGTATGTATGTATAATGTTCTGATTGTTAGCCACCTAGAGTGGTCCTGAGCTGACTAGATAGGCGGGATATAAATAAAATAAATAAAAATAAAAAAATAATAAATATAGAGTGTTTAGAAGGATTTATAGTCATAGTAATGACACAGGGGTGCCCAGTGTGGTGTTGTGGATAGAATGACAGTCTAGACACAGGGTTCAGCCATGGAAGCTAATGGGGATGTTGAACTGATAAAATCACTTTTTAAAATATTTAACTTTGAAAGCCATAATAGGGCTTTCATGTCATAACAACACATAATATGTGTTCTCAGCACATAACATAACAACACAATGACTTAGGCAAGAGTTTCCAGGGTTTGAAACTACAAAGCATTTAGTATTATGTCCAACAGAATGCGTTAAATGCTTCAGCTATGTAAACCTGATTGTAGTTGTGACTAAAGGGTTAAATCAGACTGAATGACCAAACAAGAAATTTGGTAGAATTTAGCAACACCATGCCCACTATCCTATTTCACTGATAAAATCCATCAAATCAAAGGGAAATTTAAGCCTAGAATTCTTAGGCTGAAAGATCAACAGGGGAGTATACTATCAGATCCGGGTAGAATAAAGAGAAGAGTGAAACAGTGCACTGAAGAGGTGCAAAGATTCCTTTGAAGAAAAACATGAAATTTTAGGAAATGAGGTAAATGTTGTCTATGGGAAGGAGTGCCCTGAAAAGACCACTGACATATGAACTCAGGACCCAAGGCTTGAGGGGTTTTTTTACCTACATTTCTTGTGGGATGTGAGAGAATACAGCTTCATGTTGTCATCCTTGCATGAGACCTTTTGTTGTTCCCTTGTCTCCAGTCTCTTTAAGCTAGTCCCCCACTGGTTCCCAATACCTGCTCAGGGATGTCTTCTGAACTTTAGATTCATGAGCTCCCAAACCATGTCCAAAGGCTTCCTGGGGCAAAAGGAAGTTCTAGGGGTTGGGGATAGGAAGCTTTTAATTAGTGTGAATTAAATGCTTCTGGCTCCAAATCCAGGTTATGCTGATGCAAAATTATGCAACAGGATTTTGTCTATTATATTATTGTTATCCTCTCATATTACAGAGAGCCAAGCAAGATAAGACCAGAAATCCATCGTTCCCATAGGTTTTTCTTCTGAAACTTTCTAAAAATCTGTCCTATGGACGAAAACTTTCACAAGATGAATGAAGAGAATACAGATTCATTTAAAATAAGATGACTAGGGCAGAATCTGTGTTGCTGTTAATTTAGAATTCTTTTATTTCTTCGAGCAATATAGTTCTTTTCCACTGGAAAACAGTCCTCTGGGACTATATTTATCAGCTTACTCTCTTTATTTCTTCTGAAACAAAGATTGAAGTAAATTCAACCTTACTGATAGATAACAAGGAAGGCTTGTCAGTTTTGTGTTTTTGTTTTGTTTTTTTGCCGTTTTCGAAAGTTGTGATGAATACCATTTTAAAAGCTTTGGACAGTGACAGTTACAATTGTCTTAGCCACACTTTCTCAACTTTCTTTGAAACCTCTGAACCTTTTGAGGCTTCCTTTTCTCTTCATTAACACTTGAAAGAACACTGACTGACCAAACATCTGACAAGCTCCCTCAGGACAAAGTAAGTTTCTCCCTCATGAGCTGCTTGACAGGCCCTTTAAAGTCATTAGTCTGGGGGTTTTGTTTTTCAAAACTTTCTTCAAAGTCTACGTATGCCTTCCTTATACTTTAGTGCTTATAGCATTTTTATCTCCTCCCAAAGTTTGTTTTAGAGTGCAGCAGCCAATACCAAACCATCACAGTTAAGATCAAATATTCAATGAGTACACTTTATGCTTTTTCAGTTGTTTACCAGAGGTAAGAAAAGAAATATCTCCATACTGACATGTGGAAATATTTTGCACCTCTCAAGGCTACCAGAAGAACAGAAAACATTTCGCACCAGATGTACAGGTGTGGGGCACCTTACGTGGTGTTTCAAATTTTTAGAAAAACACAATTGGAAAAACAAGCATGAGTAAAAATGTATTTATATGCATTATGCACATTTGAAAAATGAGTAAAAGAATGCATATGTTTCAAAAAAATGTCCATAGAAATATTAATTAATTTCTGTGAGAGGGGCACTATAACAGACCTCTGGGTAGTTTGGGCGGCATATAAATTGAATAAATAAATAAATAAAATAAATAAATAAATAAACAACCCAATAAAAACAAAAATCAGAAAGAATCAAAAAGAATGAAACTGACAAATTTCCACATCTGTAGCCGGAAGTATAACTTTAAAAATTATAATAATAAAGGTCTTTGATGGAATCCAAAGGACCACATAACTAATACTTTCTCTAAAAGAAAACATGCAGGTCTCCTCAGGCTGCATGTTTTTTTTTAAATAACAATTATATCTACACAAATAAATAAAACAATTGAAAACTCCTTACCAAAACTGACACCTCTACCAAATGGATGGCCCATGGGCTCAAAGGGCATATTGGAGGGCAAGGTCATGTTCAAGAGAATAGTAATGGCTAGGTGGGTAGTGTGGCAATGGGGGGTGATTAATAGTAGACTTTAGGCAGCACACTTGGGAGAAAGAGGGGCCAAACGGGTCAGCACCTCAGATCTTGCAATACAGGGCCTGGCATGGGGGGGTGTCATTCTTTGAGACTGACTCAATCAGACCCACATAAAGTCTACATTACTACATTTTCATAAATACCGTACCATGTATTTTCATAAATACATAGAGCAGTTCTATAAGAACAGTGTGTACTGTTTTCTCCCTATAATTTAATTTATTTGTATAAAACTTTCCTCATAACTTCTACACGTTACTCCCTCTTCTTTTGCTTTGTCTTAAACGTGTGTATGTGATTACCTCGCATAGATCCTCAGTTTCTAAAACTTCATTAAGAGTATTTATTTATTCCTTCAATAACATTTTTATTTTATTTTATTACTATACCGCCCATCTGGCAACCCAGGCCACTCTGGGTGGTTTACATAATACTGTACCATTAAAAAAAGTATAAAGACAAACAATACAAAAGCAGAAAATAAAATAAAATAATCAATATAACATCAACCCATGAAAATATTGACACATGAAAAAGAGTCTAAAGCAGCTTGAGGAAGAGAGACCTACAGAAAGGCCAATACCAACTAAAACCTGGTCCTTCTCAGCAGTGGTGCCCACCCTTCACACCTTTAAAAAGCTGCTGAAAAAAAGCCTTTTAGGGAAGCTTTGGGGGCGATTGTCCCCAATTAAGAGGAAGAAGGAGAGGCACATAGTATGTTGAGTAGCCTTTATTTTGCTGCTTGTCTTGTTTAATTATTTGCAAGGATAGTTTTAGTCTTTCTCTAGTTGATTTTACCACTTACTTTTTGTAAAATTTTTGTTGTATACCACCCAAGTAGTGATTTTGCTAAATGGGTGGTATACAAGTTGAATGCATGAATTAATGAATAGCTTATCCTACTCTCTTCTACATAACCTGAAAAACTACTACACCATTTTTAAAAATGCCAAAATTGTATCTCTGAAGCAATATTTTTCTGATTTGTTCTCACGTATGTAGAATCTGAGGTAAGTAAGCATCAAAAGTCAGTTCTGAAGGACAATGAAGTTCATAATGGAAGAAAATCAAACATAATAAACCCATTTTTATTCTCTACAACCATGAAGAATACAATTTATACAATCTGCTCACCAAGAAAAAAAAAGTGCATCCATTGCAAATAATAAAGATAGAGTGCCATTGTAACAGAAACTATTTCATTCATTATTTGTACCCATTCCATTTCATGCAGTAGATTCAAGCATAATTTAACTTTATTCAGAAAGTACACTATCTTTTATAAATGTGTTTAGAAGGTAATGTAATGGGTTTTGGAGTTGTTGTTTTTTTTTAAAAAAAATCTTTGTTAAATAAAACATTAAATGGTCAAATTTTGCTTGTTTCAGGGAAATCATTAAAGATATTTGACTACTCTCTTCAGACACACATCTGGAATTATGAGCAAGTGTCCATAATAAACATGAGTTAAGAGAACACTTTTCTCTAGATGTACAGCAAGGTTTCTGCCAGTCTGCTAGAGAAACATATTTCACTTAAGTATATGGACACTTCCTTTATTTATTTTGGACAGGATATTCCTCTCCCTCCTCCTGCTTTTTGGCACCCTACAACCAACTCTTTATTTAATGGGATGTTATTCACTTATTTCAAAAACATCTAAGCGACCTCTCAAATATATTTGATCTAAGGTAGCTTGCAAATGCAATAAAACCATTTAAAACAGCAACATCAATATTTAAAATGATAGAACAAGAAAGCAATATATACAATTTTATACAATCCATTCCCTAAGTTTGAAAAATGTCATAGGCATCCATTTAGAAAACAAGAAGCAATCAACCTATACACTTTGACTAAAAGTAAACTGAAATAAATAGACAGAAACAAGAGATATTTGGGTTAAAACAGAGTGAGGAAAGCCATATATAGGAAATATAATCTAGTGGGTAAAGCATTGGACTAGGAAGCAGAAGACCTGGGTTCAAATCCTCACTTGTCCCTGAAAATTCATTGGGGAAGGGTAGTAATGGTAAAACATTCCTTAAAAACCTCACATAACCTGAAAACCCAGTTACGGTTGCCATAAGTCTCAAGTGACTTGACAGCATGTAACAACAACATAGGACCTGCCCATGTAGGATGCAGATGCATAACAATGCTTTACCTACTACACCAGATTGCATATATACGGTGTCCCTCACTCTGTTTCTCTCCATGAGAGGCTGAACCTTCCCAATGGTATCTATATATATTTCCAGAACACTATAATCAGGAGCCTACTTTGCTAAGGATAGTGCTCTGGAAATATATAACTACCAGTTCTGCTTCTCATGCTTGCTAATTTGATTACTCCCATTAGAACATCTAACTCTGAAATTTACTCAAAAGCCCATAAGCATTCAGTGAAATACGGGGGGGGGGGGAACTATAGCACACACCAATATCCATGCTGCTGTATTTTGCTGTAGATAATGCTTTTCAACTGTCTTCAAATGTAATGTCCAAGTGAGGTGAATTATAGCATTACAATAGATGGAGAACAATTGTGGCAGTGAAGGACATTTGTTATGTTTGGCATATGGCACTGGTAGCCAAGCTTTTTTTTTTTTTTGGTAGCCATACCACAAACCACAAAGAAATGTTGCATAAGGACAGAACTGCTGGGAGAGCTCAGTGGTTTAGGTATCTGACTGCAGAGCCAGAGGTTCTGAGTTCGATTCCCCACTGTGCTTTCTTCATAAAGGCTAAATTCAATGATCCATAAGATCCCTTCCAGTTCTGCAGTTCTAAGATGATGATGATGATATGTCAGCAGAAATCATGATTAAGTTATTCTATGCTGTGATATTCCTGATTACTATATATGGATGTGAAAGACAGACAGTGAAGACAGCCAACCTGGGGTGGTGTTATTTATTCATTTATATCCCACCCTTCCCCCTTAGTGGGAAACCCCAAGACTGCATACAAAAATATCTAAAATCCACAATTAATTAAAAACATTATCAATTAAAATATGATGTCGGAGGAGAGCTTTAAGGAGGCTATGGATTGTCACAAAGACAAATAAGTGGATGGTAGATGAAATCAAGCTTGAACTTTCCTTAGAAGCAAAAATTACTCAACTGAGGATATTATGCTTAGGGTACATGATGTGAAAATAACACTCAATGGAAAAGACAATAGTGCTGGGAAAAGTTGAAGGTAACAGAAACAGAAGAAGACCAAATAAGAGGTGGAATGATTCAACAGAGGCAAGCCATGGTTTTGAGTTTCCAAGAAAAGAACATGATGATAGGACTTTTCAGTGGGCACGAGTTAATAGAGTGTCAATCCCTCAGAAGTAACATCATGTCACATGTGCAACCTCCCTGCCTCTGGACAGTAATCTGGAAGAAACCCAACAGTGCTATACAGATTTTGAACACAGTACAGTAAACCTAGCTATGACATTACTAGACCCATTAATTTTCCCATGCCTGTCATTCCACAAAATTTGTTTTTGGCCATGTTTAATGTAATTAGACTGTATCTCACATAAGGGTTTAAACAACCTTAATAAAGTTACTCTACAAATTTGTTTTTATTTTTAAAGCACTGGCTACAAATGATAATCTAAGAACACATGCACAGTGGTGCCTCGCTTTACGATTGCCCTGCATTACGACAAATCCGCATTACGACAATCTTTTTATGATTGCAATTGCGATCGCAAAACCATGGTCTAAATGGGGGAATTTCGCTTTGCAATGATCAGTTTCCTGCTTCAGGAACCGAATCTTCGCAAAACAATGTTTTATAACAGCTGATCGGCGGTTTCAAAATGGCCACCGGGTAAATAAAATGGCTCCCCGCTGTGTTTAGGGACAGATTCCTTGCTATACAGGCAGCGAAAATGGCCACCATATGGACGGTGAGTTTTAAGCCCATTGGAATGCATTGAAAGGTTTTTTATTTTCACTTTTCGAAGTTTTCGCTTAACGGCAAAGCATGAAGTTTTCTCATAAATTAAGAAGAGAGAGAGATTGTGTTGAAAAAATTGGGAACTATTTCTCTAGTGTTGTGGTGACAGGTTAAGAGTTAATAGATTTCTCTTCAGTCTTAAGTCCTGAGAGTGGGAGTTGTGAATCTCTCAGCTTCTTGTTCTTGGAGACACACACACACACACACACACACACACACACACACACACACACACACACACACACACACACACACACACACAGATGAAAACAAAAATTAATAATTTTCTCAGCAAGGTTTCCACCTACCCCTCAGAGATTCTATGGCCAATTTTTCCAGAAGAAGTAACCATCTGTGCACAATTATTACAAGTTCTGTGCAGAATGGCATCTTCTTTGTCTGATGTTCATCCAAGAGACAAGTTACATCAGGCCTCATCTTGATCAGTCATCTTCCAGAAGAGGAAGATGATATTTTGTAGCTCAGGCGGAGGCAGTAAATAGGAGAAACTCAGTGGTCCAGCAGACAAAACCCTAAAGGAAGCCCTTGGGGGAGAAGAGCTGAAGCCAATTTTGCCCAGTGAGGCATTGGACAGAGAAGAAAACCTGCCAGATGTGAGGCCTATTTGCTGAAGAGAAAAGCAGCAGCTAAGCACAAAACAACAGCAGCATCTCATGGTCTCTTGAGAACTGACAGAGGGGAAGTTTTGGTGGGGAGGCTCTGCATAGGGAAACTCAGAAAATGAACAAGAACAAGACATTTGGCAAGGACTCATCACATCCCTAGAGTTTGCAATGAGGATATAACAACCATAGGTGGTTTTAATGGGTGAAAAAAAATAGGTAACATACAGGGTGGAAGCAGATCATAAATTCTTTGGTGCAGTAATCAAGCAAGAAGAACAGAGAAATTAGTTTAATACTGGAAGGGGAACTGTTTCACAAGCATGTCAAATTGGATTACAAAACTTTTCATGTTATTGGCCATCACAAAGGGATCTCACTTATCACAGATCTTTCCAAGCTGATCTACCCCGGTAGAGAGGCAACTGAAATCATAATTAGGCTGATACACAGCATCTTAAATATAAATTTGAAAATGAATGTGAGATATTGGAGTACATTCCGTATTGCAGGGTGATCTTACAAAAAAAAATTTGATATACAAGGCAAAGGCTATTCCGATAAGGTGTACTTTGTTGTGTAATATTTTATATTTAATCCGTTGATTCCCTAGAGACACTATCATATTATTTATCTGTCTGACTTTTAAGTTTTTAAATTGACAAACAAAAGCCATTATCTGTAGCTTGAATGAGCTTTTGAATTAGCTTTCAGCTTTCTGTACCGCTTAATAAATTCACTATTGTGACTATCAGTTGTTGATTTACTGATCAGCTATGTTTTCAGTTAAATAGTCACTTGAATGTGAATTTTGTTTGCATGTCATTTGTTTGCTGGCACACAAATGACATGCTAGGTTCCCATGTCCTAATCTTACTTTCTATCATTAAAATGTAACTAGCACTCGTATATGTCACAGAGTGATTTCAAGAAGAAGCCAGGAGCAGTATACAAACAGCACATATTCTCACCTGCTACAAACTATTGAGTTCTGGGATACAGCTTCTCAGAAATCTACAACTTGTCCAGAACTACAGTGTAATTCAAGGTGAAGCGACATGGAAGCAAACATTCCTTAAGTACACATTTGTCCTGCTCATGCATGTTAGCTTTGATTATTTGGCAAGTGGACGTTGGGAGATAAACAGGGACATGCTTCACTTTGTTCAGTTGTGAACTGGGTGGGTGGAATCCTTTTGTCTTCCTCTATCTTGCATTTAATAGTTATTTGTTCATGCAAGAGTCAACCTGCTTTCCTGCACTGTCAACACAGGTGTACTTGAAGAGTGTATTCTAAGTGGAAAGGCTCCACAAACAGCTTTTTTTTTTGGAAAAGACATAAAATGCAGTAGCACTATTTTTGTCTTGAAAACAACTGGCAATCATAAAAAAGATTTTCAAGATTTTCTTTTAAGAAAGAAGACTGACAGTTTGACTGAAAAGCTGTGGTCCATAGGTAAATTTGCACAGCCAGTTTTCATAATTTAAAAATTGCTTTATTGCATTATGCAAATACTGATCAACAGTAAATGATAAGCTTGTTGTTTTCTTTGTGTTGTACACCATTTTGAGTGTCATTCTTCTGCCAGATTCACACACAATGGCTAAAATTCAGTAGCAATTTGAATTTAGAGTAGCACCATTGAAGTACTAGAAATTTAGTGAGTAAACACCTATGTAAGTTCCAATACTCAATGGGCCAACTCTAATTACAACTTTCTACAAATATTGGTTTATGAATATTTATATATAAATAATGCATTTATATTTAAATAATGAATATTAGTACAGAGATTGCCTTTTAAGTTAGCAAACACATACATCACAAGGTGAATAGTCATGCTCATTAATTCATTTAAAAGTATTAACAAACGTGAATGGAAAATATTACAAAATAAAAGAACTACTTTTTATAACAAAATTACAGGTTCATATCATAATTTTCCTTTGGCAGTTGTCAGAATACTAATCTTTACCATGAATAGTTCATGTTTATTTACTGTCATTCATAATACATTAGTTCTTAGAGATGCAAAATGAATCAATCAACTGAATCTTATCCTGTTCTTATTTTACGCTATACTTTGACCATTAAAAAAAAAACCCAGCTTAGGACAAGACATGCATCAAGTCTGACAAATACCAAGTTAGAACATATGAAAATACCACGATAAATCATTTTTTTCATATTGTATCAACCAAATTCTTAACCATGAAACGCAACCTGAGAAATTACAATGCATTGGTTATCATAAGCAGTGTTCAACATTTGCTCAAAATATACTAGAATGCAGAGGTGGTGAATGCCTTTATACAGATTGTGTTCAGCATCTATGTCAGCAATGGACTGGAGGAAGGGCCTTTTTAATAATGTAATCAGTTTATGTAACACTGACAATATCTTAAAAATTGATTAGGATTGGATTGGAGAAAGATCAAAGTTGAAAGGAAGGCACCAAAGGAGGAATTTGCAGGGGTCCTAAAGGCTCACATGTTGAGAAAGTGAGAGCGAACACAGAAGGGGAGGAGCAGAAATCAGCAAGATAGTGTTCATAAAATAGTGGAAATTAATAGAGTGGGAAAAGAAGACAGACGTGGAATAGATGGAAAAAGAAGTAGGGGCCACCAGAGGTATGTAGTGCAGAGGTAACTGTAGGAGAATTCTGGCTTAACTGGAAAATGCTATGCAGGGATTTTACTACAACAAATTGAACAGAGAAGACATGACAGCATCAATGAAAGACTTTTGGCTTGGTGCGCATTCAAACTTGAAAATTGTTTTGTTTAAATTCTTATAGGCATGGTTCTCTCTAAAGTGCTTATCTGCATATATGTATGCTTCTCTGCCCCCCCCCCCGGTGCAGGGATCCTCCTCCTCCAATCACCCACAGTGATCATTTTCAGCCCCCTTGGTTCCGGTTCTGATGGAAACCTGCACAGCGGGGGAGTCATGTAGGGAGCAAAGGCATGCACATGGGGCAGAGCCCCACCCAGCAGGGCTGAAAATTAGAGGGAATGTTGGTTATAGGCATCCCCTAATCTTTAAAATTCACTTACCCCTACAATGTACGCCTTCATCATATCCATCAGGACAGTCATACACGCCATTGCAGAGTTTAGACAGGTGAATACATCTGTTTGTGCCAATGCATTTAACATGATTCAGAGGACATTTGAATTCAATTTTTTCAGGACCTAAAAAAGAAGCAGGTATGAACAGATTAATATGCAGTTTGATTCTGTTCAAATAAATAAAGATTATGAAGGCAAAGAAAGCACTGTACTGTCATGTATTTGCATAATATTTCCACTTTAATGCTAGCTGCAAGCTCTTTTATGCATTTGTCTACGATGCAGCTTTCCTGTGCATTACCAGCAGAATTATAGTCTCTTAATAAGGATTAACATAATTAAAAGAAAATCAGCTGCTTAAAGAGGATTATTTTATAAAATGAAGACTATGCAAGTTATCATTTCTATGGCAGAGTTACTTCCCTCTAAAGATTAGGCATGCAGAAATTTATATTTAGCAACATCAGGGACAGTATGCCAATTGTTTCAAATATTATTTAATTATTATTTTCAATATGATTACAACATTCAACTTCTAGGCTACTATTAGGAAACCTAAGGCAAATGCTTAATTTGCAAGGGAAGATGGAAAAGCAAACTAAACAAAAATATACGTATTACAGGTATTACTAAGGAAAACATAACACACACAAACACACACCAGATATACCTGATTGAAATTCTAGGCCCCTTTATATTTTGCTCATTGTTGTTTAATGCCTTGTCTTCTAAGCCATAATTGCCAGCTGCTCATCAAGGGCCCATTTATTTTGCAGGAAAAAAAGAAAATCCAGGACCTTATTTCCCCTCATCATCATTAACTTTCCTGTGAACCTTACAAAAGATTTCCCTTTCTATATGAAATGATCAAAATACATACAGTACCATTTACATTAAAAGTAAGTAAGTAAGTAAGTAAGTAAGTAAGTAAGTAAGTAAATAAATAAATAAATAAATAACCAACCAACCAACCAACCAACCAACCAACCAACCAACCAACCAACCAACCAACCAACCCACCAAACTACCTACTTGCACAGGTGAAAAGGTACAATGAATTTTCAAGTGAGCACCCAAACTTGAGCAACTTAACTATGAGCTCCACCATAGAACAGGCTATCCATATCAAGCAGCATGGGCTGTGAGTGGCAGCAAAAGCAGCGTGACCTCAGTTGTTCATTGTTATTTCTTTGGTAGTCTCTATCTGGTAGAAAAATAGAGATCTGTGTGCCACATGGCTTTTCCATGTTCTGCATCCTTCTAAATAAAGTACTCCCCTCAGATGAACTGGAGGATAATATCACACTTAACTCCTAGAGTGGCCAGGTTCTGTACATGGGAAGTGCCACCCTTGCATTGTATTGCATGAACCAAGCAAGCAAAGAAACAAAGAAACAAAAAGAAACAAACAAAAACACACACACATTTAAAAAGTCTTTAAGTGCTCCTGAACTTTACAAATGAATCCCACATCAAAACTCAGCAACAACTCAGAAGAACAAGGGAACCTGATCTGGCCATAGCAACTCAGTTTGGAGTTTAGAATTTGTTTCATGCCAACCTGTCTACCGCTGTTTCATTTGTGACTTTGCGGATACCTAATTTAACAGCTTGGCAGTTTGATTAACCAAGGCGGGAGACAATTATACTCCCAAAGACTGAACACTATCAAGCAAAAACAGGTAGATCTGTGTAATTTGGCTACATTCACTTTTAAAAAAAAACACAATCTAACTCATTGTTTAAGATTAAGTAGAGTACATAAAGACCAGATGGTGGCTCTGACCAAGAAGCCCATGTGCCCAGATAAGATGGGTGAAGCTTTGACACTGTGGGGTAATGATATGAGGGATTTAAAGTTTCTAACTTTCCAGTTTGTAATGGGCTAGACTGGATGACACCTACACCTGCATATTACCAGATGGGGCATTTTGTCTGCAGTATCCCTCTCCCATTACATCCTGAAACAATATGTAGCCAACAAGGACATGAAATCAGTCTTTCCCCTTTTTCACTGCCTCCCCACCCTTATTTTAACATCTTGCCTGATGAAGAGCATATACTTTTGAAAGCTTGTAGATTTTTGTCTGCCTCTGCATGATCCTTCTACCTTTTGTTTTGGTCTGTAAATGTATCACCTCGGTATGGAGGCAGATTTGTTTTGTGCCCACACAGCTATCATGGTTTTGCTACTAGGAGCTTCTGTGTTCCCAATCCCATTCCCACCCGCGACATCTGCAGCTCAGCCATGTTCTCCCATTTAATCAGAAACACAAGCCAATGACTCTTGATCAGCAGGTTGAACCCCTCTCCTTATTCTGCACCACAGTGGGAAGGATGAAGATTGTGTGAGCTTCCTGTGAGGAGTGATGCGATTTGCAATCCCAGTAACTCATGGGAAAATTGCTCTGCTGGCTGCCTGAGGACATCCTCTACGGCAGTGTTCCCCAACCTTGGGCCCCCAGATGTTCTTGGACTTCATCTCCCAGAAATCTTGACCAGCAGAGGTGGTGGTGAAGGCTTCTGGGAGTTGCAGTCCAAGAACATCTGGAGGCCCAAGGTTGGGGACCACTGCTCTGCTATATTTTCCTTCCCCTGGTATGAACATCAAATTTCTCCAGCTTCAAAAAAGGAGGAAGGAACTCTATGAGTGTCATTGGAAGCATTTGATTGGAATATTAATAAAAGCTAAATGCCTTTGGAAGGCAACACATGCATTCGTACCTTGAATGCTGAAATGGAAAGTTGGGATAGAATTTTTTGAAAGTTGGATGTAAATATTTTAAACAGTTAGTTTTAAAAATCAACTGCATATCCTCAGTATCATACTATATCAGTTAATTAGTCAGTCTTATTGTCACACACAGTACAGCACATATTTTGGTAAGTATAGACTTACTCACAGACTTCATTGGTTCCCCTTTTATCTTTCTCCATCTAGTCTCTTGCAGGTCTTCCTGAATTACCCTTCCCTTAAGTCTTCCTTTTCTTTCTTCCATCCAAAATACTATCTCCACTCTATGACTCAGAAACATTTTCTTTTAATTGTTTCAGTGGAATAGTTTGCAGTCTCATAATTCACACCCTCTTTTTTTAACTATCTGTGGCCCATAGGTTTCTTCTCCTCTCTGCCAACAGAGTACAGATCTCTCTCAGCTATGTCACACCCTTGGTAAATCTCAGGTTGAAAATGTTTCTCAGTGAACAAGTGTCTTGGTTCTCCTTTTCCACTCATCCATTTCTGGTTGTTTCTGTTATCCACGACACCTTCTTATTCCTCCTTTTTGAGGATCACATTAAACCTTAAGCAATTTAATTTTCCTTCCAACAACAGGATTTCTTCAAAGACCCATGCATTAACAATTAGACTTGCAAACAAACATGTTAACCTTCCAACAATCAATCACAAAACAAAGCATTATAAAGGCAAGATATATAGCTGAGGAAAGACCACTTGCTACTTTCTACTTGCAACATGTGGGGAACAGCTCTGCGGAAGAAATTATAAACATATTAGTTCCTCTCTGAGTTTATGCACATATTTTCTGTCTCCTAGTACTTCACACACTGAAGTAAAGTTTTGTCACATACTGTGTATAGTGAAAATGGGCTGGAAAACCTGTAGACAACCTCTTTGACCAGAGAGAAAGTGCTGGCCAATGCCTAAGGAAAGATTGGGTATTTTCAATTTCTCCTGAAGTTCCCAACTCTTCCTGTACTGAACAGGCCTAGCCTTAAGGAGGAAAAACAGAAATTATGCACCGTTCTTGTGGCTGCAACATTTTAAGTACAGAATAATTGGCTAATTCACACAACCTTAATGAATCACATTCATCTCAACAAAGTAGTGCATTGACAAATTCATCTCCTTTTAATCCGTTCTCTCCTTTTTGCTAACTATACATTTATTATGAACATAAAATAACTAGTTCAACAACTGATGCTGTATTCCTCAGGTTCCTACACTCTTCCTGTTCAACCAAGCATCCGAGATATGATTAATACAGAACCTAGCCTATTTTCACATGAAATGAAAAACCACATGTCCCTGTTAAAAAAACGAGCTTTCTCTACTGTACCACCTAGTGGTGTTGGAGCACATACAACAAGCATCACATCCCATCAGAAGGAGAGATAAGACCCCTAAGCTTTAAGAACATTCATACCTCAGACTGCAACTCAAATCATTTGGATGATGATTTTTATACTTTCAATATATCTGGGCAGGAGATCATTGGTATGCTTGTTGCAGAAAACATTTGACAAAAATCACCTCAAGCTTCCTACCCCACCCCTCAGTTCTGCTTTTCTCACTGCACCCCACAACACTCTCTCAGGCTGTGGTCACACCAGTCAAATGTTGCCTTCCTATCCCCTACTGAGTTCATATCATAAATTTGCTGTCACATGATGCACAGCCATTAGCGAATTGGTTACCTGGCAACTGTGTTAACTGCAGATCATTTCTCACTTGACCAGAAGCTTCCACTTTTTTCGTTGCAGGTCTTTTCTAAAAAATGTTGCCTTGCTGTGTGTGTGAATGATCTTATTGCAACCTTTTTTGAACTACAGTCACCATGCACGTCATTTTAAAATGTTTTTAATTTTAACATTTTTTTCTGTGGCGTTTGTATCAATGTGTCGGTTAACTTATTTCAAGCAGTCTTGACAAGAAGTTCTAGGTGCTTATTGAATTGGAAGGAAATTATTCAGTAGCCCAAAAGCATATTGCAATGCATATCCTGGAATAAATGCCACATGACTGCAAAGCATGACAGGAACGAGATTAAAAGTTGTGTAACCACAGGGGGACATTTGGCTGGCATGACTGAAGCCTCATTCTCTCTCTGACTCATAACAATATTCTTAAAACTGTCTCTTGGCTATACACTTCATTCATCCCTTAAGCTTGTTCTCTACTCTCTACTCTACACTCACACAGCTTCGCTTTGTTCCCTTTTGGCACAGAACGGAACTCTATGGGACAGGCAGAGCACTGCTACTTGGCTTCTTCTTTTAAAAATGTTCCTCAGCCTTCTCCCGTTTGCCTTTTGTTCTTCCTTTCTTCCTTCCTCCTCCCATGTTTGGTGGAGAACAGGACACGAGACATGCACCCTCCAAAGCAATCCGTTCCACATACTAAAGTAGTCTAAAATGATGATTGACTGAAAACAACCCAAGAGAAAATAAGCAACTTCCATTCTCTCTCCCTCTCCTTGCCTTAAGGACCAATGATGATCCTACAGGGAGAGGGGACTTGATAGAGGGTGTCTTTTGTAGAATCAATAGCTGAAGTGCAAAGAAGAGCCCACTTTTGCTTAAAAATCATCTGTAATTCCATCTGGCTGAAAGCACTTGTGTTTTTGCTCCTGCATGATACCACCTAGAGGTCTTCATGTTTGTATTGCTGGAATGTAATCTTTTATTATTCTCAGACAATGGAAGTAATAGTACTACAGCTTCGAGAACTAAAGACTCATGCAAGACAAACTGATTTTGATCTTTACAGTTACAAATAGCAGAGGATGAGGGAACATTCAAAAAACAGGATTCCAAACAACACTATGCAATTACTCTAGAAAAACCTTGAATTCTTAGACAGGTCTTCTCTGGGACAATTGGGTTATAGACCAGAATCTCAGCAAAATGGCAGGATGTACAAAGAGAGCAGGCTTCTTCATTTTTAATAGCTTTGAAGAAAAAGGAATTTCAGAAGAGGAATGTGTTATGCAAGTGGCACCCGCTGAAATGCTTTTTTAAGAAAAATTAATCATATACCATCAAGTCATTTCAGACTTATGACAACCCTTGCCAGGATTTTCTATGTGCTTCCTATGAACTTCCTATAAAGTATAGCAAGGCCTCCGTGCCCACAGGATCGACACACAGTTTCACTTATCTGCAGTCTGCTGCAGCCCTATATGCAAGTATGCCCCTTTGTGCCCTCTGTCCTGCCCCCTTGTACGTTGTATACAGTGGTGCCCCACATAGCGACGATAATCCGTGCAGCAAAAATCGCCGCAAAGCGATTTCGTTGCTGTGCGGTTTTAAAAAGCCCATAGGAATGCATTGAAACCCCTTCAATGTGTTCCTATGGGCTTAAAACTCACCTTAAAATGAAAATCCTCCATACGGCTGCCATTTTCGCTGCCTGGTAAGCGAGGAATCCGGGCAAAAGCACAGAGGGCAGCCATTTTTTTTCGGTGGCCATTTTGGACCCGCCGATCAGCTGTTGGAAAATCATCGCTATGCAATGATCGGTATGCGAAACAGGGTACTGATCATCGCAAAGTGATTTTTTCCTATCTAAACCATCGCAATGCGATCGCAAAAGCGATCACAAAAAAAGTCGCTATGCGGATTCGTCCTTAAACAGGGTGCCCGTTAAGCGAGGCACTATTGTTTAGGGTTCCCTCATATCCACAGTTTCAGGCATGCATGGTAGATTGTAGAATCGATTCCCTGCAGATGTGGGGGTCCTACTGTACTCAGAAGTGGTAATCCAGTCCCTTATTTTGGTGGTGCTCTGAGACCCTGCAGTTTGACTAATACTACATAGGCTAGCTCTATACAACTGTTAAAACCTGAAGAAGCTGTACTGGTGAAGAGAGGTAAAATTAGCTTCAACAAAGCAAAACAGCAAAGCAAAGTGTGCTGCTCATATATTACCCCATAACACTTAAAGCACTCTCTGAACTGTATATGAGTTTTAATTATGCAGCCTATACATTGCTGCCACCCCCAGTGAGTAGGCTAGTAATTTTACTGACCTCAGAAGGATGGAAGGCTGAGTCAACCTTGAGTCAGCTGCCAGAATCCACTGGGATTGAACACTGTGAGCAGAGTTTCGACTATACTACTACAGTTTAACCACTGTGCCACAAGGCTCTTTCACCAGGCAGAGGAGCTTTCCTTTATGAATTGCAATGGCAATCTCAAAAATTCTACAATAGCAATACAATTTACATAAGTTATATCAACACACAAGCTTGCATAAGATTTCCTTCCATTTTTCAAAGTCAATTGGTTGCTACATTTTCTTCTGTTAAAATAATGGGCTCTCAGAAAAAACAACAACACAGGGACATTCAGAAATCTCTAAAATATTATCTGACTGCAGATCAGTGAGGAGGATCACAGCGAGTACTTGAAAAAGCCTATTTTTTTGTGAACAGAAATGGTTGGAGGTGAAGATGAATTCACTCCCTGAAATATATATTAATCACGAAACTACAGTTTCAAGGGGAAATATTTATTGTCTTCATAAAAAACAAACAAGCAAAAGCTTAAGCGGGCTGCTTAACATACAAATGTGATTATTCTGACATTGAGCAGTCTGGGTGTATATGGTTAATATTCTTTCTCGGCACATTGCTCTCTCAAGGCTAGGTAATACTGTACATTTTCCCCCTTAGAAATTGAGTTGGAATGCCTTCAGGCATTGGACAAACTTTTCTCTTCCTCTTTGCCCTCCTGCTTTTGAGGCTCCAGAGCCAGAATGTCAGAGAGGCATTCTTCTCGAAAGAGTGTTGTTTACTGGCAGAAAACACTTTCTATATTTCAGATGTAGGAGATGCTGGAAAGGATATGCCATACTCTAAAGAGCACTGTGCTGTTCTAAAGATGATCCCTTTTTTTTAGATGAACCGTAGAATCATGTGTTTAGTCGTTTAGTCGTGTCCGACTCTTCGTGACCCCATGGACCAGAGCACGCCAGGCCCTCCTGTCTTCTACTGCCTCCCGGAGTTGTGTCAGGTTCATGTTGGTTGCTTCGCAGACACTGTCCAGCCATCTCATCCTCGGTCGTCCCCTTCTCCTCTTGCCATCACACCTTCCTAACATCAAGGTTTTTTCCAATGACTCTTTTCTTCTCATGAGATGGCCAAAGTACTGGAGCCTCAGCTTCAGGATCTGTCCTTCCAGTGAGCACTCAGGGTTGATTTCCTTTAGAACTGATAGGTTTGTTCTCCTTGCAGTCCAGGGGATTCTCAAGAGCCTCCTCCAGCACCACAATTCAAAGGCATCAATTCTTCGGCGGTCTGCTTTCTTTATGGTCCAGCTCTCACTTCCATACATCACGACAGGAAAAACCATAGCTTTGACTATTCGGACTTTTGTTGGCAAGGTGATGTCTCTGGTTTTCAAGATGCTGTCAAGATTTGTCATCGCTTTCCTCCCAAGAAGAAGGCGTCTTTTAATTTCAGGGCTGCTGTCTCCATCTGCAGTGATCATGGAGCCCAGGAAGATAAAATGTGACACTGCCTCCATATCTTCCCCTTCTATTTCCCAGGAGGTGATGGGACCAGTGGCCATGATCTTAGTTTTTTTGATGTTGAGTTTCAGACCGTTTTTTGCACTTTCCTCTTTCACTCTCATTACAAGGTTCTTTAATTCCTCCTCACTTTCTGCCATCAGAGTGGTATCATCTGCATATCGGAGGTTGTTGATATTTCTTCCGGCAATCTTAATTCCGGCTTCGGTTTCTTCCAGTCCAGCCTTCCGCATGATGTATTCTGCATATAAGTTAAATAAACTGGGGGACAATATACAGCCTTGCTGTACTCCTTTCCCAATTTTGAACCACTCAGTTGTTCCATGATCAGTTCTAACTGTTGCTTCCTGTCCCACATATAGGTTTCTCAGGAGATGGATAAGGTGGTCAGGCACTACCATTTCTTTAAGAACTTGCCATAGTTTGCTGTGGTCCACACAGTCAAAGGCTTTCGCATAGTCAATGAAGCAGAAGTAGATATTTTTCTGGAACTCTCTGGCTTTCTCCATAATCCAGCGCAAGTTAGCAATTTGGTCTCGAGTTCCTCTGCCTCTTCGGAATCCAGCTTGTACTTCTGGGAGTTCTCGGTCCACATACTGCTGAAGCCTACCTTGCAGGATTTTGAGCATAACCTTGCTAGCGTGTGAAATGAGTGCAATTGTACGGTAGTTGGAGCATTCTTTGGCACTGCCTTTCTTTGGGATTGGGATGTAGACTGATCTTTTCCAATCCTCTGGCCACTGTTGAGTTTTCCAAACTTGCTGGCATATTGAATGTAGCACGTTAACAGCATCATCTTTCAAGATTTTAAATAGTTCAACTGGAATGCCATCACCTCCACTGGCCTTGTTGTTAGCCAGGCTTTCTAAGGCCCACTTGACTTCGCTCTCCAGGATGTCTGGCTCAAGGTCAGCAACTACATTGTCTGGGTTGTACGGGATATCCAAATCTTTCTGATATAATTCCTCTGTGTATTCTTGCCACCTCTTATTGACGTCTTCTGCTTCTGTTAGGTCCCTCCCATTTTTGTCTTTTATCATGTTCATCTTTGCGCAAAATGTTCCTCTAATATCTCCAATTTTCCTGAACAGATCTCTGGTCTTTCCTTTTCTGTTATCTTCCTCTATTTCTTTGCATTGTTCATTTAAGAAGGCCCTCTTGTCTCTCCTTGCTATTCTTTGGAAGTCTGCATTCAATTTTCTGTAACTTTCTCTATCTCCCTTGCATTTTGCTTCCCTTCTCCTCTCTGCTATTTCTAAGGCCTCGTTGGACAGCCACTTTGCTTTCTTGCATTTCCTTTTCTTTGGGATGGTTTTCGTTGCTGCCTCCTGGACAATGTTACGAGCCTCTATCCAAAGTTCTTCAGGCACTCTGTCCACCAAATCTAGTTCCTTAAATCTGTTCTTTACTTCCACTGTGTATTCATAAGGGATTTGGTTTAGATTATACCTGAGTGGCCCGGTGGTTTTTCCTACTCTCTTCAGTCTAAGCTTGAATTTTGCTATGAGAAGCTGATGATCAGAACCGCAGTCAGCTCCAGGTCTTGTTTTTGCTGACTGTATAGAGCTTCTCCATCTTTGGCTGCAGAGAATATAATCAATCTGATTTCGATATTGCTCATCTGGTGATTTCCATGTATAGAGTCGCCTCTTGTGTTGTTGGAAAAGAGTGTTTGTGATGACCAGCTTATTCTCTTGACAAAACTCTATTAGCCTTTGTCCTGCTTCGTTCTGAACTCCAAGGCCAAACTTCCCTGTTGTTCCTTTTATCTCTTGGCTCCCTACTTTAGCATTCCAGTCCCCTAGAATGAGAAGAACATCTTTCTTTGGTGTCAGTTCTAGAAGGTGTTGTAAATCTTCATAGAATTGTTCAATTTCAGTCTCCTCAGCAATGCTGGTTGGTGCATAAACTTGGATTATTGTGATGTTGAATGGTCTGCCTTGGATTCGTATTGACATCATTCTATCATTTTTGAGATTGTATCCCATTACAGCTTTTCCCACTCTTTTGTTGACTATGAGGGCTACTCCATTCCTTCTACGGGATTCTTGTCCACAATAGTAGATATGATAATCATCTGAGCTGAATTCGCCCATTCCTGTCCATTTTAGTTCACTGATGCCCAGGATGTCGATGTTTATTCTTGCCATCTCCTGTTTGACCACCTCCAGCTTCCCAAGGTTCATAGATCTTACATTCCAGGTTCCTATGCAGTATTTTTCATTACAGCATTGGACTTTCCTTTCACTTCCAGGCACGTCCACAGCTGAGCGTCCTTTCGGCTTTGGCCCAACCACTTCATTAGCTCTGGAGCTACTTGTACTTGTCCTCCACTCTTCCCCAGTAGCATGTTGTACGCCTTCCGACCTGAGGGGCCCATCTTCCAGCGTCATATCTTTTAGCCTTTTGTTTCTGATCATGGGGCGTTCTTGGCAAAGATACTGGAGTGGCTTGCCATTTCCTACTCCAGGTGGATTGCGTTTAGTCGGAACTCTCCACTATGTCCTGTCCGTCTTGGGTGTCCCTGCACGGCATAGCCCATAGCTTCTCTGAGTTACTAAAGCCCCTTCGCCACGACAAGGCAGCAATCCATGAAGGACAAGGCAGCAATCCACTGCCATACTGCTCTAACAGTTAAGACATTTTTCCTGATATTCAACAGAAATCTGACTTCCCATAATTTGAGTCCATTGTTGCAAGTCCTGCACTCAGCAATGACTGACCTGCATTCAGCAATGATTGAGCAGAGATCCAGACCCTCCTCTGAATGACAGCCTTTCCAGTGTCTGAAAAGTGCTATCGTATCTCCTCTAAGTCTTCTTTTCTCAAGGCCAAACATGTACAGTTCTTTCAGTCATAAAGTTTCAGACTTTCCTCATAAGGCTTGGTTTCCAGCCTTGCTGCCCTCCTCTGAGCTTGTTCCAATTTGTTGGCTTCCTTCGTCAACTGTGGTGTCCAGAACTGGACACAGTACTAAAGATGAGGCCTAACCAGTGCCAAATAGAGGGAACTAGTACCTTATGGGATTTGGACACCATACTTCTGTTAATGCAGCTTGATGAAGTTTTGTTGCATTTTGATACTGCTGCTGTTTCTTTGCAGTATATAATTAATAATATATAAATAACTACTTTCAATTAGTTTCACTGAGATCCTAGCTTTCTGCCAATGACCTCAAGGTAGTGTTTCTAAGGTAGCTCAACTTGCAAGGTCAGGTAAATGATTTGCTTGTAGTACAAAATACTCTTAGCTAACTTGTTGCGAGTCAGCAAAGAGTATTTTGTACTACAAGCAAATCATTTACAATATTCAGACTTTTAAAAAACATCACTAACACAGTTACTTTGGGAATCAGAAAAGTAAAGTGTTACTTTTTAAAACTTTGACTATAATAGCAATGTGCTGCTTTGGTGGGTTTAGAGCTGCAGCTGTAACTAGATCTTTCTCAAAAAACAAAAACAAACCCTGTCCAAATTAAGAAATTATGCACAGTGTGTCATTTTTGCAAGCAATAAACCGAGAAGAATTACATTCTTCAGGGACTGAGAATGTCTGTGTCCCTCCCCAAAGCATAATAGCTATTTGTATTTAATAATTATCACGTTCGTATACTGTATGCATTTACATGCCATATATGGTGTGTTGTTGTTTAGTCGTTATGTCGTATCCAACTCTTCATGACCCCATGGACCAGAGCATGCCAGGCCCTCTTGTCTTCCACTGCCTCCTGGAGTTCGGTCAAATTCATGTTGGTAGCTTCGAAGACACTGTCCAACCATCTCACCCTCTGTCATCTCCTACTCCCTTGCCTTCATACTTTCCCAACATCAGGGTCTTTTCCAGGGAGACTTCTCCAAAGTATTGGAGCCTCAGCTTCAGGATCTGTCCTTCCAGTGAGCACTCAGGGTTGATTTCCTTCAGAACAGATAGGTTTGATCTCCTTGCAGTCCACAATTGAAAAGCATCCATTCTTCACCAGTCAGCCTTCTTTATGGTCCAGCTTTCACTTCCATACATATCTACTGGAAAAACCATAGCTCTGACTATTCGGATCTTTGTCAGCAAGGTGATGTTTCTGCTTTTTAAGATGCTCTCTAGGTTTGTGATTGTTTTCCTCCCCAAAACAAGGAATCTTTTAATTTTGTGGCTGTTGTCCCCATCAGCAGTAATCATGGAGCCCAAGAAAGTCAAATCTGTCACTGCCTCCATATATTCCTCTTCTATTTGCCAGGAGGTGATGGGACCAGTGGCCATGATCTTAGTTTTCTGATGTTGAGCTTCAGACCAATTTTTGTCCTCTCCTCTTTCACCTTCATTAAGAGGTTCTTTAATTCCTACTCACTTTCTGCCATCAGAGTGGTATCATCTGCATATCTGGGGTTGTTCATATTTCATCCAGCAATCTTAACTCTGGTTTGGGATTCCTCCAGCCTTTTGAATGATGTATTCTGCTTATAAGTTAAATAAGCAGGGGGACAATATACAGATTTGTCGTACTCCTTTCCCAATTTTGAACCAATCAGTTGTTCCATATCTAGTTCTAACTGTTGCTTCCTGTCCCACATATAGG
This sequence comes from Pogona vitticeps, assembly GCF_051106095.1. Classification (NCBI taxonomy): domain Eukaryota; kingdom Metazoa; phylum Chordata; class Lepidosauria; order Squamata; family Agamidae; genus Pogona; species Pogona vitticeps. The sequence goes on along the minus strand of NC_135783.1, from coordinate 221,818,478 downwards.
TTTCTCAGGAGGTAGATAAGGTGGTCAGGCACTACCATTTTGTTAAGTACTTGCATTGTTTGCTGTGGTCCACACAATCAAAGGCTTTTGCGTAGTCAATGAAGGAGAAGTAGATGTTTTTCTGGAACTCTCTGGCTTTCTCCATAATCCAGCGCATTTTAGCAATTTGGTCTCTAGATCTTCTGCGCCTTCGATATCCAGCTTGTACTTCTGGGAGTTCTTGGTCCACATACTGCTGAAGCCTACCTTGGAGGATTTTGAGCATAACCTTGCTAGCGTGGGAAATGAGTGCAATTGTACGGTAGTTGGAGCATTCTTTGGCACTGCCCTTCTTTGGGACTGGATGTAGACTGAACTTTTCCAGTCCACTGGCCACTATTCAGTTTTCCAAACTTGCTGGCATTTTGAATGTAGCACCTTAACAGCATCATCTTTCAAAATTTTAAATAGTTCCACTGGTATGCCATCACCTCCACTGGCCTTATTGTTAGCCATGCTTTCTATGGCCCACTTGACTTCACTCTGCAGGATGTCTGGCTCAAGGTCAGCAGCCATACTATCTGGGTTGTCCAGGACATCCAGATCTTCCTGGTATAATTCCTCTATATATTCTTGCCACCTCTTCTTGATGTATTCTGTTTCTGTTAGGTCCCTACCATTTTTGTCCTTTATCATGTCCATCTTTTCACAAAATGTTCCTTTAATATCTCCAGTTTTCTTGAACAGATCTCTGGTTTTTCCCCATTCTATTCTTTTCCTCTATTTTTTGCACTGTTAATTTAAGAAGGCCCTATTTTCTCTCCTTGCTATTCTTTGGAAGTCTGCATTCAATTTTCTGTAACTTTCCCTATCTCCCTTGCATTTCGTTTCCCTTCTCTTCTCTGCTATTTGTAAGGCCTTGTTGGACAGCCACTTTGATTTCTTGCATTTCTTTTTAGTTGGGATGGTTTTTGTTGCTGCCTCCTGGACAATGTTACGAGCCTCCATCCATAGCTCTTCAGGCACTCTGTCCACCAAATTGACTTCCTTAAATCTGTTCTTCACTTCCACTGTGTATTCATAAGGGATTTGGTTTAGATTATACCTGACTAGCCCAGTGGTTTCTCTTACTTTCTTCAGTTTATTTATTTATTTTAAAATTTCTGAAACAAAAACAAATACAATAATACAAAATACATATTATTATACTCTAAACCACAGTGCACTCCCATACCCATGGGACCCTTTGGAGCAATAGTTTCAATACAAAACTCGAAGGGTTTAGCTGATTTTGTTTAAGGATAAAAAAGTTGCCAGATTAAAGGATTGGATGATTAAAATGCATCAGATTATAGTTGAACTTTAAACTAATAAAATATTTTGGTATACAGGCAATTATATGCAATTGGATAGTTGGACAAATGAATGGCTGAAAACTAATGGCAAATGTAGAGAATGTACTAAGTACAAACAATTTATATCATCACATGAAGACATGCAGAAAGATGCTTTGATGAAGGGAGTAGTAAGTAGAATTTATAACCTAATTTTGGAACAAGAGGAAAAAGAGACAGAAACAGAAGGTTTGAAATCAATTTGGGAAAATGATTTAAAGACAGAAATTAAAACAGAGGATTGGATAAAAATTTGGAGGATGAGAGTTTTAAGATTAATGTTGGTAAGAATAAAGGGAAAAATTAAATTAGTTTAAGGTGGTAGATGACTCAGGTGAAATTGAATATAATAAATTCAGACTATTCTAAGGCTTGTTGGAAATGTGATGAAGAAATTGGCATGTATTGTCATATGTGGTGGGAGTGTAAATGGATTCAGATAAAAATAATATTAAATCAGAAGAATAGTATAATAAAGTATGGAACATTGCATTAAGTGATAAATTGACTACTGAACTTAAGATGAAAAAAGGGGAAATTAGTTCAAATATTGTTTATGCTCTTTGGGGTAAATTTATTGAATTTGTATTAGTGACAGGAAAGGGGAAAGCCTCTAAACAACCATCAATACAATTTTGGAAAAGAGGCTACTTTCTTCAGTTTAAGTTTGAGTTTTGCTATAAAAAGCTGATGATCAGACCCACAATGAACTACAAGTCTTGTTTTGCCTGACTTGTTTCTCCATCTTTAGCTGCAGAGAACATAATCAATCTGATTTCAGTATTGCTCATCTGGTGATGTCCATGTATAGAGTTGCCTCTTGTGCTGTTGGAAAAGAGTGTTTGTGATGATCAGCTTGTTCTCTTGACAAAACTCTATTAGACTTTGCCCTGCTTCGTTTTGAACTCCAAGGCCAAACTTTCCTGTTGTTCCTTTTATCTCTTGACTCCTTACTTTAGCATTCCAGTTTCCTAGAATGAGAAGAGCATCTTTCTTTGGTGTTAGTTCTAGAAGGGGATGTAAGTCTTCATAGAATTGGTCAAGTTCAGCCTCTTCAGCATGGGTGGTTGGTGCATAAACTTGGATTACTCTGATGTTGAAAGGTCTGCCTTGGATTCATATTGAAATCATTCTATCATTTTTGAAACTGTATCCTACTCCATTTCTTATATGGGATTCTCGCCCACAATAGTAGATATGGTAATTGTCTGAATTGAATTTGCCCATTCCCATCCATTTTAGTTCACTGATGCCCAGGATGTCAATGTTTATTCTTGCCATCTCCTCTTTGACCACATCCAGCTTACCAAGGTTCATAGATCTCACATTCCAGGTTCCTATGCAGTATTTTTCTTTGCAGCATCAGACTTTCCTTTCACTTCCAGGCATGTCAGCAGCTGAGCGTCCTTTTGGCTTTGACCCAACCACCTCATTAGCTCTGGAGCTACTTGTACTTGTCCTCCGCTCTTCCTCAGTAGCATGTTGGACACCTTCCAACCTGATGGGCTCATCTTTCAGCGTCATATATTTTAGCTGTTTCTGTCCATGGGGCATTCTTGGCAAAGATACTGGAGTGGTTTGCCAGTTCCTGCTCCTGGTGGATTGTGTTTAGTCAGAACTCTCCACTATGACCTGTTCATCTTGGGTGTCCCTGCACATCATAGCCCATAGCTTCTCTGAATGACTCAAGCCCCTTTGCCATGACAAGGCAGCAATCTGTGAAGGGGAATATATGGCACAACTCTATCTTATTACCTGAGTAAACAGCCACCAATATTTATTTCTATATCTAAAATCATTTCCCAAGGTTCTACTGTACATCATATTTAGAAAAAAAAGCTTGTATAGCTATTATCTGTACCCAGAAGTGTGGGGCCCTCCTTTTAATACCACATTATCATCCTCATCCTTCTCCTTTTTCATAGGCAGCTCTTACCCATACTCTGGGCAGAGTGAGTGCCAGTGATTGCTAGTCACCGCTCTGGCCACAGGTCCAATCATTCTTGATGATTCACGTTCGTTCAGGCTGAAGGGAGCTAAACACTTGATGAGCCATAGGGCTCTACACAGAAGGGTATGAGAATGTGGATGAGACATGCTTTGATTATCGGTAGCTCTGTGGTAAGAAGAACCTTAGCTATTAGTTCTCTGGAATAAATGGCAATCTGGAAACATTTGATAATAGCTAATAGGCCTGATCCCCTGGATCCAAGGCACTGGAGTATCCAGGGGCATGAAGAAGCTGTTCAGCCACCTTAGTTATGTTCCAGGATGCACCAAGTTACACATCTTCACATAAGGAGTACATAGCTGTGCCCCTCAAGAAATTTTCGACTCCAACTGCTATAATCCCTCACCATTTGCAATTGGCAGATTATTCATATCTGAAGAACTGGAACTTCTACAGTCTTTCTGAGTGCATAATAAATGGAAGACTGATATAATCATTGAGAATTCTGAAACAATCCCAAGAATATATGTTTACATTTAAATATTTCAAAGTCACTCTTATTTAGAATTTAGAAGTTTGTTTTGAAGTCAGTAACTTTCCTTTTTTCTCATCCCTCCTTAACAAAGATGCTTTCTTCTATCGCTGGAACGCAGCAGTCACAATAGAATGAGCAGGTGGTAAATTATGTTCTTCCTCCGGATGATCTCATAGATGACAATAAAGCAATAATACATAATGCATCCGAAGATACTGTATATCATGAAAAGACAGTTGGGCATAAATTGTATCATATTTTAAATAGATATTTTAAAGTATGGATGAATCATTCTTTCCAAAGTGCATGTTCATTTCTACTCTCACGGCTATTCTACCTAACAATGGAAACATCTACAATAATTATTCTTATGGAAGAACCTGTCCTGCTAAATTACCTTTTATAGGAATATGAAAATTAACTATACTCACTTGGAAATTTGAGGCCAATGGTCTTTTCGTGCTTAAAATGTTCTTGACATAATTAATAGATCACAACATGAGAAGTGAATTTTACATGGGAAATCAACACAATCGGTTCCAAAGCATAGCACACAATCTATTATTATACATCACTTGGAACATTTGGCAACTTCCCTTTATTTAATGAGTTTTTATTTAATAATAAACAATAATCATGCGCTGTCAAGTCAATTCTGACTTATGGCAACCCTTTCCAGCATTTTCCAGGTAGAGAATGCTCAGAACTAGTTTACCCTTCCCTTCTTTTGGCAGCGCCCTAGGATTGTGCACCTAGCCCAAGGCTGGCTCTCCTCACATGACACACAATGGGGAACTGAACTTCCAACTTGTACCACTGAGCTTTTAATATACAAAGTAATTAATGATTCCTACTCTATATATGACAGATAGCTGATCATCAGAATAGGAAGTTCCTAAATGCTGAAACATGTGATTGTCACAGCAGAAGGTTTTCATACCTGTTTAGTACACAAATTTGCTCACTTAGCATTGTGACTGGTCACTCGGAAGTAAAGAGGAATTCATCTGCAAGTATGACTTAGCAGACAGTCATAGGTGGGCAAGAATCTCCAGTGGATACAAACCCAACATCTGTGCAATATGTTGCACAATCCCATATTTTCAAAAGCTGTAGTTGAGAACTGTACACACTAATATCCACTGTGATCACTACATGGGAAAGTTGTCATTAACTACTGCAGATAATGCATTAGGAGCAGTGGGGAGTTGGCAGAGAGATTGGGTAGAGTTCTCAGGGATGTGAATTCTGCAGAGTTTAAAACTGACACTCCTCTCTTTAACCTTGGATCTCTACATTTCCCTGAGAAGCCAGCTAGGACCTGGATTATTGTAAGGTTTCAAATGCTGGATATAATACAATATCCTTAGATTGGCACTCAAGACAAAGACTTCTCTGCAGTGGTTTTCATAATGTCAGAACCTATGGTCTTTTTCTGCAGTTTTATCTGATGGAGTTGATTAACGACTGTAATTAAGGAAAATCAGCACCACATTTAAGCTAGAAAAAGCAATCCATACTACTATCATTAGATCCATATTTTATAAGCATAGGCTGGAGTGAAAATGTTGTATTTCTGGAGTACAGTATTTGGATAATAACATTTTGCAAAGCAAAGTAAAGAAATCTTGATGTATGCACATGAAGCCCTTTACTAAAAAAACTGGATTATTTTTAACGTCTCCTGCAGAACTAATGAGCACATTTTGGGGTTTTTAAAAGTTGTAACAAAACTTTCAAATGTAGCCTTATTCATAAAAGATAATGATTAAAAAGATAAGTGTGCATACGTGTCTATTATATCTAGCCAGCGAGGAAGCTATCTAAATCATTTAAATAAGTATGCCCAATTCTTCAAAATAATTTGTTCCCAGCACCTACTAGTTCCTACCAGAATAAACCCATTGACTCAGTGGGATTTACATAATGTTTCAACAGGTTGGCAATCAATTCAATGAGACTACTCTAGTCAAAACTAGAAATTGGATCACCATGTGCTCAGGTAGACTTAGGCATTCCTGGGACCCTAAGCAGCAATAGCCATCTATCTAAACATTATTAGAAGGTAGTAGCCCCACTGAGTTCAGTGGAACCTACTCACAAGTGAATAGGTATAGGGTTACACTTTAATTTAGGACTTAACATGGCTGTCTTAAATGTTTACACTAGAGATAGTGTAAATGTTTACACTAGAGATAGAAAAAGGAAAACAAAAAGACTAGCAGACGGTGCTAGTTTTTAAAAGAAAAAAAAACACTAGATAGACAACTGAATTGTCATCCTCGACAAAAAGTAATAAGTAAATATAGCAGCAAAGCAATCCTATACTGTCAAAACTAACTGCCTATAACCTGATAGCTTGTCACATATGCACGCACTCTTTTGTATAGTGTTACACCATGTGCTGCTGTTTACAATAATATTCCTACTTAACTGAGCTTGTGTATTATGTTTCGAAAAGCCTCTCCTAATAAAACAAAATTGCATTGCATTGCCATTCATGGAGGGCCATGACAAACACCAAGATGGGAGGAAAAACCCCATAGCGCAGTAGTACTGAAAACAACAGATGACAGCGAGTTTTTCTATAAAGCTGAAAATAACAGAGAACTAGACTTCAGCTTGATTAAATCATTCTCATCCTTTTCAGGCCATTGTAGACTTTCCGATTTATATCACATTAGACGTTCTGTTTGTAACAAAACAATTAAATGGCTCCACACATATACATTTTAAAAGGGAAAGCATTTGCTTGGGGGTGCACTTTTTTCGTTTTGGTACATTTCACTCCAAATGAGAGCTTCTGGATTCCATTCCAATGGGTGTCATTGATTCTAGAAGTATCTTTGAAGTGCTGCAGTATAATTAAGCTGTTTCGGGCTTCAGCATAAATGACCCATTCAAATTAACTTGAGAAGGGTGGTTTTGTTGGTATTCAAGTCTTAATGGCTTGAAAACAGTAAATGTGCAGCTAGGCCTACACTGTACAGTAGTGACACAATGCGATCTAAATGAATGGACTGTATCCTCCTACTGTGCCTCCAGCTTATATGTGCAACTTAATTACCCAGCCCAAACACATTCAATTTCAGAGTACATAAGAAAGACTTATGTGATACATTAATGCACTGTAGTTGCTCACAGACTGTCCTATGAGATTCCTTTACTTCCAGTCATTTTCTAATGAACATGGGTGTGTGTGTGTGTGTGGGGGAGAGATCTTAAATACATGCATATTTATGTAGAATTAGGACAATTTTAATTAAGCCTGTTTAAAAAAAATGAGAGGATCAGTAAAAAGAAAGCTTAAAATCCAGACTAGTAAAAAGGAAGCTTAAAATCTCTCCAGAACAGTTGGGAGTTACTAAAAGCCATAACAATGGAAGCTGAGCTAAAATGCATACCACTGATCAGGAAGGACAGAAGGTTCTTGTTATGGTTAATTAACAGGAAGCTGTTAAAAAAAATAAAAGCCCCCCCTACAAAAATGGAAATGTGGACCAAAAGAGGAGAACCAAAAAAGCTCCACTAACAGCAAAGTAAATGAAATCAACAGGATTTTCCTTCACTATGAGTTCCAGAAACCATATGCATTTTAATGCATCTGTTATAGGTATGATTAAACTTGATGCAACCCATCAGTCATATTTTCCATGGGGATCACCTCTTTTCTAAGGTACACCTCTGCACCAGTTTTACTTAAAGAAGCTTCTCTTGAAGTTCTTCAAAAATTTAGTCTAAAGAAAGGCTACACATTTTGGATGTTGTAGGTTTTTTTTGGGGGGGGGCTGTTTGGCCATGTTCTGGAGGGGTTTCTTCCTAATGTTTCACCAGTCATTGTGGCAGCCATCTTCAGAGGACAGGAGTTAGAACTCTCTCTGTGTTCTGCTTTTGCAGAATTTTTGCTTCAAATTTTGTGCCAAGTTAAAATTGCTGGCAAGTCTAGGGTCAGAAATGTGTTCCCTTAACCCTCAACCCCCCCCCCTTGGCAGACATTAGGAACTGGTTTAGTGTGACAGAACACACAAACAATCTCTTCCATGGGTTATTTTGCTATCAAGCAATGTGAGAGCAAGTCTCTTTTTTGGAAAGTAGCTTTTAATTTGCTGGATAACTAGAGTACATGCTGAACTTTTCCTTAAGCTACAAGAGAACAAAAATTTTCATACATTTCTGAACATATTCCCTTCTGACTCTGGCAAAAAGTGAGAGCCCAGGATGCAGACATCCCACTGAGATGTGAAACCTCATATTGGAGTGGATGAAACTACCAAATAAGTAACACTGAGCAGTAACATCATTAGAGAAAAAGCAGTTTGGCATTTGGAAAGGAGCAATTAAGAAATCACATGAGGACACAGATTGCCTTATTGACTAAATTTGTTTCTGAATTCTTAATGCCTTCTGTTCATTATTTTAGAAGGGTTGCATGCAAAATTAGAATGTGCCAGTCAGCGTTCGTTGAAAATATCTTGAAAACTGTAGTTCATTAAGTAAAACCAAGTTTACATATTTGTCTTAAATATGTTCCTTTAATTATATGCCCACTTAAAAACCTAAGCTCTCTATATTTAAATGCACATACATATAGAGGCAAACAAGATTTGCATTTTTGCATTCCTCCTTTTGTAGAAGAAATGGCCAGATCCACAAAAGTACAGCACAAGAGCCTTTGGTGCAAATTGTGTCTTTTAAATTCTCCATTCTTGTTGAATCAAGATAGCCTAAATCACCAAGGCACCTCAACCAAGATCCTCAGACTCCTCAAGTTTCTTTATTTCCAGGTGAGAGTGAGAAAAAGAGCACCAATTTTTCTCATCAAGGTTTTCATTGTTTGTGCAACCTGTCTGCAAAACACTTATGTTCTTTCCCATCAAGAAGGCAAGGACATGTGCAGATGCACACAGAATAAAAACAGAATCACTAGCTAATGTTTTTAAAGGATAGAATTTCTCAAGTGCTTCTTTCTAGTCCTTAGAAGTCCATGCAACAAACAATCACAATTTTGTCCAATGCACATTAAAGCATTTTTCCCTTGCTTCCTCTGCTTTGGTTACATTGAGCATCCCCCGCAAAACTTCTCTTCTCTTGCAAACTATTGTAGAATACCTTAGGCTCTTACAGGCCAAGAGAATCATGGTGTGATTCCTTCTCCTCATGTTCAAGGATGGGCCAATGAGGGATTTATATTCCTATGCATCAGAAGGTTGAGCATATCTTTCATGTTTGAGCATGTTCTACCAAACACACAAAAAGGAACTCTCATGAGCATTACTGATGAGCTATTTGGAGAAGAAAGTACTGAACCTCTGTGACCGAACTGAAAATCAAAGAAAATATAGCAAAACACCCCTCAGCTTGCAGAAGCTTAAATAGCTAGCATTCTTTATGTTCTAAGAGACTGACATAAAAGCTTTTGTTAATGGATTTTTCTGTTGATTTAATACAACACACTAAGAGCTGTGTTTTATGCCTGTTGTAGTTAAGAAATGAATGTTGTCTCATGTAAATGGTCAATCATTAGTTATAAGGAAACTATTAGTGATTAGAAAGGTTTTTTTCCCTTTTAAACTTAATTAACGTCATGCATTTTCAGTCTTCCTCATGCCCGTTCTTGTAATGATTTGATGTCTGTGCATGCTAAAGAATGAGCTGATAACAAGTGTCTTAACTTCAGAGAAATGTTAGTGAGGTGAAGTAAAAGAGAGTTAATTACCCACCCAATTAAAGTGCCCAGTACTTGCACTATTGTAGCACTTTACCACATAACAGTTTGGATGCTTACCTACCTAAATTATATCAATGCCAGGGGAAAAAGGTGGCTGTTAATCTTAATAGAAATGGAGGAAGGGAGAAAGTACAGTGGTGCCTCAACTTACGAACATCCCTACTTACTACCATTTCGAGTTATGACCAGCTCCGGCCCCAAATTTTTCTTCGAATTGTGACCGGAGCTTCCAGTTATGAATGGAAAAAGGCAGGAATTTCAAATTGCTACCTGTAGGTGGTGACGAGACTGCTTCTTTGTAGCTCTTTCGCCCCAGTAGTTAGAGAGTGTGTGTCAGAGGAGGCTTGGGACTGCCTCCTTCTGCTTCTGAGAACAAGTGTGTGTGTGTTTGCAGGGAGACTTTGGGCTGCTTTGTAAGGCAAGGTGCTGTTTTCTACTTTTTAAAAACTGTCCTGGGTGTTTTTACAGTGTGGTTTTGAGCTGGGGGATTATGTTTCTGTGCTGCGATGGGTCTTAGGGGGTTTGTTTGTTGGTTGGTTTCCCCCTCATTTCCAATGGGTATTCGGGGGGCTGTTTGTTTTTCGGTTTTTTCCCCTCTATTTCTGATGGTTCTTGGGGGTTGTTTGTTTTTTGCCTTGCCCCCTCTTTGCATTTCCAACCTGCCTCCTTTGTTCTCTGTGCATTTCCGATCTGCTCTGTTTGTTTTCTGTGCATTTCCGATCTGCTCTGTTTGTTTTCTGTGCATTTCCAATGGGTCTTGCACACTTTATTACTTTTCTTCCCCCCCCTCAATCGGAAGGAATTAATCGTGTCTCCAATGAGTCTTTTCAGTGATTTTTTTTTGTGATTTTTTTTTCCTTTGGGCAGAACAGATTAATTGCATTTCAATGCATTCCTATGGGAAATGGTGCTTTGACTTACGACCATTTCCAGTTGCAGCCATCTTCTGGAACAGATTATGGTCATAAGTGTAGGCACCACTGTATAGGTAATACAACTGGTAGTTTTATGAGGGTGGTGAAATAATATCCACATAAATAATATCATAATCTGTAGATGTGTTATACTGCTGTACTGAAAGAGAAACTACAGAAAAGCACATGGAAATATCTCCTTCAAATGGAGTCACAGAAGTCATCCTCAGAAGACTTTCAATGGGTGAAATAATAATTTTGCCACATATTTGTTGTTCACCTATATGCACATGCTGTGGACTGGTGTATGTTAGAATTACTAGTATTCATTTGAGTGCCCATGTACAAAGTACAAAATACTCCTGCTGTGTGTTTTTATCTTTCTTATAACATGGGTTACTCTGGATCTTTCAATACTAGATGAAGTTATAGCATTGTAAGCTAAGCTTAGCTCTATAATGGCTTTCTGCATGGATAGAGTATCACTGTTCTTCTAAATCTTAACCAATACAGTACAAGTATGGATTGTGGAACTTGTACCTGTTTTTATAAAAAGTGGATAGCTATCTACCTTAAAATGTACTTTAGCATTTTAGGGCTACTTACTGTACTGAAGAAAAGAAAAAAGCACACAGAAATTTCCAATTTGAATTTAATACACATATATGAGTATGTGACGGAATTCAAACAGTCTGACTAGTGTATTTTGCCTTTTAAAAAACTACTAAAGCAATCATGGATGTTATGGAATGTTGAAGTTTGAGATAATACAAAAAACAAAGTTTGGAATCCATGTAGGCATCCTTCAGTCTCGTGAGACTATGGTAGCGTGCTCTGTATGGAGGTCCTGGAACAGCATCTAGTGTGGCTGAGAAGGCCAATTCGAGAGTGACATTGAAGACAAATACAGTCTGTCCCATGTCCAGCTCCCTGGTTTTGCTTGTTTCGGGACTGCCTCTTTGCCTCGACCTTCTGTACAAGTGGGAGAGGCCATGATGCACTGCCTGCCTCCAGGCGTAATGCTCAGATGTCAGGGTTTCCCATCTGTTGAGGTCCATTCCTAAGGCCTTCAGATCCCACTTGCAGATGTCCTTGTATCGCAGCTGTGGTCTCCCTCTGGGGCGGTTTCCCTGCACTAATTCTCCATACAGGAGATCTTTTGGAATTCGACCATCAGCCATTCTCACGACGTGCCCAAGCCAACATAGACAATGTATACATGCCAAAAATTCCAGCTCATTCTAGGACTACTCTATTTGGAACTTTGTCCTGCCAGGTGATACCAAAAATGCGTCGGAGACAACACATATGGAAGGTGTTCAGCTTCCTCTCCTGCTGTGCACAGAGGGTCCAGGAGTCGCTGCAGTAAAGGAGTGTGCTCAGGACACAGGCTCTATAGACCTGGATTTTGGTGTATGCTGTCACCTTCTTATTAAGCCACACTCTCTTTGTGAGTCTAGAGAACATGGTAGCTGCTTTCCCGATGCGTGTATCCAGCTCGACATCTAGGGAGAGAGTGTCAGAGATTGTTGAGCCAAGGTACACAAATTCATGAACAACCTCCAATTCTTGTGTGAAGATAGTAATAGAGGGAGGTGAGTCCACACCCTGGCACATGACTTGTGTTTTCTTCAGGCTGATTATTAGTCCAAAGTCTTGGCAGGCCTTGCTAAAATTATTCATGTGTTGTTGGAGGTCTTCAGCAGAGTGGGCAACAATGGCTGCATCATCTGTGAAGAGGAAGTCCCACATGTATTTCAGTTGGACTTTGGTCTTTGCTCTCAATCTAGTGAGATTAAAGAGCTTTCCATCTGATCTAGTCCGGAGATAGATGCCTTCTGTTGCAGTTCCAAAGGCCTGCTTCAGCATGACAGCAAAGAAGATCCCAAACAGGGTTGGTGCGAGGACACAGCCTTGTTTTACTCTGCTTTGAATGTCAAAGGGATCCAATGTTGAGCCATTAAAAACTACAGTGCCCTTCATATCCCCATGAAAGGACCTGATGATGTTAAGGAGTTGAGGTGGACATCCAATCTTGGGAAGTATTTTAAAAAAGCCGTCCCTGCTAACCAATTCAAAGGCCTTTGTGAGATCTATGAAGGCCACAAAGAGTGGCTGTCGTTGTTCCCTGCATTTCTCCTGCAGCTGTCGGAGGGAAAATACCACTTCGGTGATGGATCTATTAGCTCGAAATCCACACTGTGATTCTGGATAGACTCTGTCTGCAAGCACCTGAAGTCTCTTCAGCACAACACGGGCAAGCAGCTTCCCTACAATGCTGAGAAGAAAGATACCATGGTAGTTATTGCAGTTGCTCCTGTCGCCTTTGTTCTTATACAATGTGACGATGTTTGCATCCTTCATGTCCTGTGGTACTCCACCTTCCCTCCAGCAAAGACAAAAGACTTCATACACCTCGATGGTGATACAGCACTTCAACACTTCAACAGGGATGTTATCCTTTCCAGGTGCCTTGCCAGAGGCAAGGGAATCCAAGGCCACTTTTATTTCTGCTAAAGTTGGTTCACTGTCCAGCTCTTCCAAGACAGGCAGGCACTCAATGTTATTTAATGCCTCTTCAGTTACTACATTCTCTCTAGAATATAGCTCAGAGTAGTGCTGCACCCAGCGTTCCATCTGCTGTGCTCGGTCCTGTACAATGAACATTCCAAAGTTTGGAATGTTCATTGTATAAAGTCATTTATTCCCATTACCCATCTTCCTCCTTCTTGCCTCCAGCCCTCCTCTTTAAAGCCCTTGGATTGCTTGAGAAAACAGTCCTGCCCTTTGACAGTGAGGGAAGGGATGAGAACAAGAGGACTAGAATGGGTGGAGATGAGTTGGCTGAGGAGACTCTCCCAGTTTAATTTTATGTGCTTATCTGATGGGAGGATCTGACATGTCCTCTGCTCATTCCCTCCCATATTCAGTTTTCTTTCTTTGTTCCTGCTGCATCCAATTCCAAAGCTCCTTCTTAATATACCACTGCCAGTATATCAATCTGATGCTATGTCACTTACAGGAAGGGGGGGGGGATGACTGCAGGAACATGTGTTCTGTACCTCCCTTATATGTGCACATGTCACATGAAGAAACATAAAATATACCACTTTCTTATTTTTAAAATATTGGGTTAATGCACCTCTGACTACCAGCCTGTCCCTGTCAGCTGACATCACAAGATGAAATGATGATGAAAAAACAGGGGAGGGGATAATGTTACTGATAGAGGGAGTGGGCAAAGAGTAATCCCAGTGAGAGTTGCAGTGACCTCAGGCATGGTGTGGTTTCTTGTCTTGGGACAAGAATTCTTTTGGATGTAAACAGAATGTTTTATTAAAAAGTCATAACATACCGATTGCACCCAGAGAAGACACTTTTTTCAACCCAGTTCAAGCTGATCCAGATTAACTGTCTAGTTGCACCCTGAGTAATTAGTTATTATAATTCACTAAAAGTAAAAGTTTAAAAACTATGTCAACACATGAATTATTTGCTGCATTGGTCATTAATTATTATTTTCTAAAAAAAAAAAATAGGACAGGTAAGAGAATGCCATACATTTTGAACTACTCCACCAATAATTCTTCTAAGATGCCCTTTTAAAGCAACTAGAAACTTCCCTGAATTTTCCTTTCTTTGCAGAAAGTATTCAGTCCTCGTGCCTTGAGAAAGTTCTAGTTGTTTCTTTCTTTCAACATGTAGGCCAAGAACGTAAATAATCACTGTATAAGAGCTCCAGTTGGCATGTGGACTAAAGGGAGACCAAAGGTCTTTACATCGGGCACAAAGGTTGTTCTAATTGGTGTACAACTGCAACCAAGTACTTTGTGTCATTCTACAGAGCAGAAAGTCCCTTAACAGTTATATTTACAAGTTATTCCTCTCATATAGCATTCAAGAGTAGATAGTTCATGACCATAATCTTACAAATTAGGACCAGAGAGCAGGGCCCCTGATTTGTTTCCATCATCTGGAAACAAATTGGAGATACAAAAGACATTTGGATGGCACCAAATGCTCCGAGTGTAAGGCTTGGATCTGTACTTACCAAAGGTCAGTGTATAAATAATGCATCATTAGGCTGTTTCCCCTCTGAACCCTGAATGTAGTGTACAAGTAACATGTGTGACAGTTCAGTTGACTACAATATTCTTTTACAGACTCTGGAAAACAACGGAAAGGTGAAAACTGTAGGAAAAATCATCTAACACATTTTTTTTCTTCTTACACTCTTCTGACTTCCTCCATTAATGCTGGAGAGAAATAAATGTCACAGCATGTTGAAACTGCCTCAAAAAGACAGCTTTAACACACTTCATAGAAGCTGAGATGTCCAAATAAAATAAGAAGGAAAAAAAAATTATATTGGGATTCACTAGCCAAAATCCTATTGTCATTTGGTATAACTTCTGGCAGCAAGTTGTGACAGGTGGAGACATCAAGGAATCTCATAGCTGGTTATTATGTGCTATTATCGGTCTACCTAATGTTGCCAATATATTAAGTAGAACTTCCCTCAGTGGTCATTTTCACTAGTGGAAATGAAGTCAGGAACCCAACCAGTTTTATTTTTATACAAATTAGATTTAGTAAAATGGTGGGACCAACAACGTTTCATGCCACAGAAGAGAGTCTTCAAAACACGTATATGTCCCAGAACAAAATGTTGTGCTTAAAATAATGGCATAATATTCTCTTCTAATTATGAATTTTTCATATCATTATCGGACAGTAAGCAATACTGTATAGTCTATATTCTGTACACCAAACAAGGGGGCTCACTAGATGAAACACAGATGTTTTATCTTTAAAAAGTCTTGAGAGGAAAACACTTTTTATTGCAACAGGCACTTTCCTCAATCCACATTTGGCAAATTAACTTGCTTTTGTTTCACAGTTGATAAACTGGGAGATAAGCACTGCTTTGTTTGCATGTCTGTTGTCTTGAGGCATGTACCAATGAAAAGATTTGGGTAGCCTGAAGGAATAGCATTGTGAGAAGAGGAAGCACACATTCATTTGTCTTAATATACAATCTGTTCCTAAGTCAGTCAAGCAATCTTAAAACAATGATGTTAACTCAGATATCAATAGTTTGATATTAAGATGATTTCACCTTTGGGAGAGAGAGAAAAAATCTCAAATAATAGTAAGTAAATCAGAACAAGGGCTAGGGTGGATGCTATGTGTAAATGGGTTCAAATTGCAAAGCCCTCTCTCTCTTAAACAGTGAATTTTTTAAAAAACAAAAGGAATTCCTATTTTAATTTATGGGGCTGAAATATGGGGCTTTGTTATTCGGGGGGGGGTCTCAAACTCTACCCAAGCCCATGTAATTAGAGCAGAACCTGGTGCCAAAAACATTTGAGGTCTGATACAGGTAAGAATGGTAAAGTATTGGTGCAGAATAAGTAGCTTAAACAAAGTAAGATTGGTCAAAATTTGTTTGGAGGATTACCCAAATTTGGGAATTCATGGTTGCAAAATCTATTTAAGCTTTTCCCAAAATTTGGTTTTAGACTCAGGCTCTAAACTCACTGCTGAAAGATACAATTAATATATTTAAGCAAACGGTCTTGGATCTAGGGGTACAGACCAATATAACAGCTGTTGCATCCACAGCACTGCAAAATGGCTCGCCAATATAAAACAACTGCACCAATATGAAAACTGTTTAGCAGTCCCAATGAAAATGCAACATAGAAAGGCTTTGATTTATGTTTATGATTCGAACAATTGGATACCATGATGAAATGGGGTAGGTTTCAAATTATCCCCATAGAAGATAAACTGTGTGTTTGTGGCAACCCAGTCCTTGAGGATTTGGCTCATTACAGTATATGCTTAATTGTCCCTTATATACTGATACAAGAGAAAAGTATCTACAGCCTTTTTTAAAGGAAATGAAAAGTAGGAATGTCTCAGAGAAAATGAGCTTTTTATGAGGTAAAGGTTAAAGATAAAGGTTCCCCTTGACATTTAGTCCAGTCGTGTCCGACTCTAGGGTGCGGTGCTCATCCCCATTTCCAAGCCATAGAGCTTTTTATTACATTCACCCAAATTACACATAATAAACAGAGTTGCAATATTTGCTATTAGAGCCTCTATATGTAGATCCAAGTATCTGGAAAATATTTGTCTATAATTGTACTAATATAATGTATTTGCTATGGTATCTAGATTAAGCAATAAAGATCCCGTCTATCTTAAACAATGCAATCCCACTTCTATACACACACACACACACACACACACACACACACACACACACACACACACACACACACACACACACACACACACACACACACACACACACACACACATTTGTAGATCACAGACCTAAATCAACCCCAGCTGTAAATTATAGTAAAATTTGTGGGGGGGGGGGAATCTGGAATTCTAGAATTCTAAGATTATTAAATTTCGTGTTACAGAGTTTTATAGTCGTACATGTCTTATTTTATGGTACTTTGCATCTTCCTTAAGGTAAGTGCCTGCATATGCTAAAGAGTGTGCTGCGTTCTAAAGTTATGTACTCCCTGACCACTGTTTGATCTCAGTCCTCTTAACCATGAGTAAATTTGTAACTAAACAATGTACAAGGATACACTGGCAATGGACTTCCATTATCACACAGTGTCCACAAAGCCAAAAGAAACACTGAGAAAGAGTCCCCAAACAAGGCAAAATAAGGAGAACAGCGGGCATTCCAAAGACAAAGCTGGAATCACATGGCACCAGGAGAATATAGAGAGACAGCATATAAAATAAACAATTAGACAGTGCCAAATGTTTATTTAGCCTTGGTGATGACCAAGGCAAACACAAAGGAGAGGTTCCAAGACCAATCAGAAACATATTCATAAAGATAATCCAGGAATAAAACAGTTTGTCCACTGTGATTGACACATTATGTATAAATGTTTACTTGCTTTATGCAACTTGACTATTAGCCTTTATAAGCTCTCCAAAAACAGGACTCGGAGAGATAGATTGATTTGGATTCTGTACCCCCCCCTCTCTCAGGAACCTCAACATGTTTGCAAGAGTTGCATTGCATATTATTCTTTCAGTCTACTCTTTAAAAAAAATTCTAAAGGAGTAAAAAACCTTAATTTTCAAAATGTGCCACTAGTAGTAAAATCACCCAGTGGTGGTAATTTTCAAAAGTCAGAGACTTTCCCCCATCCTACAACTACAATTGGACAAAAGGGATCCCGCTGGATCTTTGAGGGAAAATCAGATATTTATTTTTTTCTTTTAAAAAATTGTCATCAGCTTTAGAAAGCATGAATTATGGAACATAATTTCAGCAGCCATACTTCTCCCTTGAATTGCATGGATTTGAGCAGTATGGTTTTGCTGATATATGTGTTTTTTCTTCTTCTTCTTCAAATAGATAGATAGATAGATAGATAGATAGATAGATAGATAGATAGATAGATAGATAGATAGATAGATAGACAGACAGACAGACAGACAGACAGACAGACAGACAGACAGATGCACACATGTTTCAATAAATAAATAACTATTAAAAATTCAGTATATATTGTACTGCTATTCATCTCCAGGAAGGTGCCTGAGAAAAGTGGGTCTCAGGTGTACCTAGGGCCCTGTTCTTAGCAAATGTGGTGGCCTCCAGTCGGATGGCAGCAGCCCAGCCAGTCCCCTCTCCTGTCATGGCAGCTTTACATGGTGGCTGGGGAAGCTGCCGAGAGGTGATGTGGGTCAGGAGAGGTATGTGTGCTTTAATCAACTGTTTGTGCGTTGTAGTTACATTTTAGGGAGGATAAAAGTTAGACATGGATTTTGAACTACATGGGGTCCAATACCCCTAACTCCAGCATCATTGAAGGGAAAAAATGTATTCCAAAAAGATACTTTATCTTAACAATAAAGTTATTTAGTGTGTCAGTTTCACACATTCCTATTTATATTCCACTATCCCTCTTATTTTTATATATTATATTTATTACATTTTAGTTTGCCTTTCTATTGAATAGCATGCAAAACAACACACATAATTAAAAACAAATCAGACAATAAGACCATTATAATATCCTAATATTAAAAACCAATAAAAGCGTCTCAATGATAAGTAAAGATCAAAAAAGCTTAAAAGGCTAATATGCACTGATGTATCTTCTCACCTTTTCTAAAATCAGTACAAATGGGAATTGATCACATTTCACAATCTTTAAGCAATGTACGAGAAACCTTCCCCCATTTCCCCACCAGGGATGACCCCATAAGTATTGGTATTCTGAATATCACCTCTGATAGTTTTAACATTCAACCAGATTCATAACAAGACAAGAGGTTCCTGAAATTGACAGTCCCAGAGTCATTTAGGATTTTGAAGGTTAAAAATGACAGCTTCAGTTGAATCCAGAAAAGAAATTAAACCAGCGCAGGTCTTGTATTATTATTATTATTCAAAATCACCAGGCACAGTCAATTAAAATTATAAAAACATTGATTGGTATTATATAACAGATACAAGTTTCAACCCAAAACAACAACATCATCATCATCATCATCATCAACAACAACAACAACAACAACAACAACAGCAGCAGCAGCAGCAACAGCAGCAGCAGCAGCAACAACAACAACAACTACTACTACTACTACTACTACTACTACTACTACTACTACTACTACTACTACTAATAATAATAATAATAATAATAATAATAATAATAATAATAATAATAATAATAATAATAATAATAATAAACACTAGGCACAGTCAGTGCTGTTCCTAATATTGCTGTTTTTTGTAGCTCTGATGGTCTGATTTCTGAGATCTGCAACTGCTTACAGTACTGTGTTAAGTTTCTTGATATTGCTCCCAAAGCCCCAATGACTACAGGGACCACTGAAGTTTGTTTCTTCTAGAGGTTAGATGTTTCAATTGCCAGATCTCTGTAATCTGTTAGGTTTTTTTTTCCCCAATTCTTTATTTACAACTCTGGCATTCCCTGGAATTGCAGTGTCAATGATCTGGATATTTCTTCGTTCTTTTACTACTATGTCTGGTGTGTTATATTCAAGGTGTCTATCAGTTTGGATCCAGAAATCCCACAAGATCTTGACTTCCTCATTTTCTGACACCTTCTCTACTTGATGTCCCCACAGTTTTTTTGAGGCTGGCAAGTTATATTCTTTGCATAATAACCAGTGCACTAACTTTGCCACTCTTATCATATCTAACTTTGTAATCTGTTTGTACCATCTTTGGACATTCACAGACGAGGTGTGACACAGTTTCATCTTTTTCTTGGCAGAGTCAATATTTGTTGTTAGCACTAATTCCTTGGATCTTAGCTTTCATCACATTGGTTTGGAGTGCTTGTTGTAGTGCAGCAAAAATCAAGTCTTTAGTTTCTTTCTTAATGGTCCCTAGTTTTAGCCATGTTGAATTACTATCATGCTTTCCATCAATATTTCTCAGGTGTTGTCCATGTAATGGTTTATTTTTCCAGCTGCTTAATTTATTTTCAGGTTGTTGTTTCTTATATTAAGCCTTTGTTTCTATTGTTTTCAAAATATTCTTCATTTTCACTATGTTAAGTAATTTTATTGTGCTTGTACTGATATAATCATTTAGGCTTCTTTTTTCCTCCTCTACTAACTTCTGTATTTGCAGTAATCCATGGCCACTGATTTTTGTGATATTATTATTATTATTATTATTATTATTATTATTATTATTATTATTATTATTATTATTATTATTATTATTATTATTATTATTATTATTATTATTATTATTATTATTATTATTACTGTTGTTGTTGTTGTTGTAATATGATCTTTATATTTTGCACTAGTTTGCAATGGCCACTGCATGCTGCACAAACTTTAACTCTCTCTTTAAAGGTAACCCGACACAGAGGACATTGCAGCAGTCAAGATACTACGTCACTAAGTCATGGATCATCTAACTAAGTCATCTTGCATTCCATCAGCCATCTGGCCAACATGCATTCCCCCCCCCCTCCTTTTGCTGCTTCACTATTTACTGGTGATGCTTGTAACTGCCATTTTAATAGTTAAAGGAGGTTCCAGCTCTGAAGAAGGGCTACGGCTGAGACAGACACAGTGTATGACTGAACACAACAGTGGCGCAGATGTGTTGAAAATCAGCTGTCATAACCCAGTGGAATAATATAAATTAGTGTATTTTATTTTCAAAAACAGGAGATGTCTCCCACTGGGTCCATAGTTTCATGTATATTTGAACAGAGATTGTATATTGTTTATACAGCAATTTAATCAACACACACTTACAGTCTGTTGGGAAGGAGTGTTTAGAATAGTCAACTGTCAAGGGATGAAAATAGGAACTACGCTTTTACAGGCACAAACGCTTTATTGAAAGCAATCCATCTGTTTCATGGACTCTTATTTGTAGCAGTTAAAACATTTCTCAGTTAATCATAATGTAAAGTGTATTCAGCTGATTTTATGAGAGATATTAAGAACATCTGCCCCACATTACAGTAAAATTCCACTGTCAAGCAGCAAAACTTTAAAAAGTATTCCTATGAAATGTTGCTGTGTTTTAAAACATGAAATCCAAGAATGTGTCAAGACCATTTATGGGAAATGTTGTAAACTCCAGTGTTTTATTGCACGAATCATACACACTTTCAGAAAGATATGATAGCTGCCAGATGGCCAGAATAAGCCTGTGGATAATATTTAGGTATCTAATTCTAAAAATGGTGCTGTGCTTTCCACAACCCTACTGTCTTTCAATCCATAAATAAGTCCTTAGAAGATCTCTTCCCAAATAAATGGTAGCTTCTGCCCAAATCATCACCTCATCTCCAGGTACTACAGGTTCATACCAATTGTTCTTAAAATTTCATTTCACTCACATGCTTCTGTGCTATGCACACATTTATTTTTATATTTATTTCAATAAGAGGTCACAGGTCTATGTAGCAATTATCACATCAGGAACTCAACAAGGCACATGCTTGCTGTGGGAGGGTTCAGTCCTGTAACGCAGTGGTCCCCAACCTTGGGCCTCCAGATGTTCTTGGACTTCAGCTCCCAGAAATCCTGGCCAGCAGAGGTGGTGGAGAAAGCTTTTGGGAGTTGTAGTCCAAGAACATCTGGAGGCCCAAGGTTGGGGACCACTGCTGTAGCATGTATGTTGCAAGAATAAAGGAAGCATCTCTTGGGCGGGTGCTTGGCATAAATGTCTATTCAGGGCACATGTACTAAGTATTAAAGGAAGAAAGGCAGAGAAATTTCAAGTCAGTAAGTGTCAGAAACTCCGGACAGATCAGAATCAGGCCAAATTAAAGCCCTATTATGCATACTCAGAAATAAATTTTCCTGAGGCCGGTGGGGTTTATCTCCAGTGGTATTTTATATACAGTGGTTCCTTGACTTGCAACCATAATCCGTTCCAGAAGATGGACATAATTTGAAATGGTCATAAGTAGAGGCACCATTTCCCATAGGAATGCACTGAAATGCAATTAATCCCTTCTGACTGAAGAAAAAAAATCACACACACCCCAAAAAATCACTGCAAGACTCATTGGAAACGTGATTAATCCCTTCTGGCTGAAGGGAGAAAACAAAAGAAAAGCAATCAAGCATGCAAGACCCATTGGAAATGCACAGAAAACGAACGGAGCAGATCGGAAATGCAAAGAAAACAAAGGAAAAAGAAGGGACGCATGCAGGACCCCCAAGACCCATCACAGCACAGAAACATACTGTTCAGCCCAAACCCACACTGCAAAAACACCCAGAGCAGGTTTTTAAAAAGCAGAAAACAGCACCTTAACTTACAAGGCAGCCTGAAGCCTCCCTGCAATCACACATCCACACCCGCACATAAACACACTCAGAAGCAGAAGGAGGCAGTCCCAAGCCTCCTCCAATACACATTCTTGAACTGCTGGGGCGAAAGAGCTACAAAGAAGCAGCCTTGTTGCCACCTACAGTTAGCAATTTGAATTTCCTGCCTTTTTCCCCCTGCCTTTTTCAGTTAGTAAGTGGAAGCGCCGCAAGTAAAGGCAACATTTTGCGGCCGAGCTGGTCGTAACTCAAAATGGTCATAAATAGGGACGTTCATAAGTCGAGGCACCACTGTACAAGACTTTCTATGTCTACTCTGGAGGCAAAAATGAAACTGAAGCTGTCCTACTTTAGATGTATGATGGGAAGCTCGGATTCTCTGGAAAAAGAACAATAATGCTGGGAAAGTTGGAAGGCAGGAGGAAAAGAGGAAGACCAAATACGTGATGAATGGATTCCCTAAGGAAGCCACAAGCTTGATTACACAAAAACTGAGGAGGGCTGGTGAGGACAGAACCTTTTGGCAATGGCTCATTCATAGAGTCACCATAAGTTGGAGATGACTTGATGGCATGTAACAATAAGTGGCCTTGCTTGCTGGGAGTGTCCAAAAGAGTAACTTTCTGAGCTGTGATCCCTAGGAGTGGATGAAATTGACAGCATCCATCTGCCCCAGTTTCTTACTGTTCCAAAGTTCATTCTGTCATCTTTCCCGCCCCAACTCAGGTGAATCACTATGAAACATAACGAAACGTACATTTGCAGGCAAACAGCAGATTCTTCACATTTACTTCAAAACAAGATCTGCAAGGTCATAGGAGACTTGTCCCTAAGAAAGTGTCCCTGGCAGTGAAAATCTGTATCTTCGTACTAAGGAGAGCTGCTGAATTATGCCCAAGAAAGTATATTTAATATCGCAAATGAGTGGAGGATGATGTTTATTGACTTGGAATATCCTTCACAGTAGGTGCCTTTGTGGCATATCAATTGTTTCTAACTTGATTGGGAATTTTATTAGCCACAAGAGGCATTTATTTCAACAACAGACTGATAGTTTCAGCTTCTAATGTTCTATTTAAGCTGCAGTAAAACCCAAGGCTTAGGGATTTATGCTGCTTAAAAAAAGTCTAAGAAGTCACTCGCTGCTATGGCAGGGAAATAATACAAGCAGACACCCCAATTTTGCAGTTCAATGCACACAATTACACAAATGAATTTATACTTAATTCAATGGGGCTTCAAGTGAGCTTGAGTCCCATCCCATATGCTCCAGGCTGCTGGATTAGTGCCTGAAGGGTTAAACTAATTATTTAAAATAAAAACATCAGTGTTTCCACACCATTCAGTCAGTCCATCCTTTCTTGTATGGCCCTAGTTGCTCATAAATGAATGAATGCATCCAGATCACTGTCCTCATTCATATCACTGTTGACTTTATTCAGGCTCTGCAGGGACGTGTGATTGTGTTGGTATGATTTTGCAGAGAGCTGAAAAAGGAGACTACTTGATTTTTTCTTCTTCCTTATACATATTTTATTTATTAAACCTGACTTAATTCATTACGCCTCAACCTGTAAGCAGACATGTCTGTGGAAATCACGGTGGACATACAGCATTCTTGTTAGATGGTGGCCTCCATTATCCCTTACTACAAGCTGCGTTGGCTATGCCTGATGGGGGACTGCAAGCAACAACATACTCACAACCTTGAGTAAACTGCTGTTCATTTGCTGGAGTAAATCAGTCTTCATGATGGAGATTCTGATACAGAAATCACAGAACCATCACACCCGCACATAAGGTGATCCTCCAAACCCACAAAGGCCAGGGTTCTGTGCACATCTAGAGCAGTGGTCCCCAACCTTGGGCCACCAGATGTTCTTAGACTTCAACTCCCAGAAGCCTTCACCACCACCAACTCCCAGGATTTCTGGGAGTTGCAGTCCAAGAACATCTGGAGGCCCAAGGTTGGAGACCACTGATCTAGACCAGTGGTTCTTAACCTTTGTTACTTGGATGTTTTTGAACTGCAACTCCCAGAAACCCCAGCCAGCACAGTTGGTGGTGAAGGCTTCTGGGAGTTGCAGTCCAAAACTCCTGAGTAACCCAAGGTTAAGAACCAGTGATCTAGAGAACTGTTTCTGACATAAAAGAGTTCATCCCAAAAGATGAAGGCTAAAAGAAAAGAGGATAGGCAGCCAAATCAGAGGACTGTAATTACTATTACAGGCAATAGATTTTAGTGTGCAATGCTTTCTTCAGGAGTGGAAGTTTGGAGGGGGGGGGACAACAACAACCTTCCTGATCTTCCTAGCTCACTAAATATAAAATTCTCTTGCCTGGGGGTACGTGTGAAAAACAAGCATTCATTAAATGATAAAAATCAATGGCCATGATCCAAGCAAAATGGGTTACAATTCTTTCTTTGCGAGGAAGCACTCTATGGTTTAAAATGCATCCTCTCCTTAATATTATCAGTTACTCCTCAGAAAGAAAGTCTTTGTATTCAGTGGTAGCAAAAGCTGCCTGGTGGATTAAAGGCTTGAGGCTTAAGCAGGGGGAAAAAAAAGAATACTACAAAAGGCATGTTCCAAAAAGTCTTTTCAACCAAGTATCTCCATGGCTGCTGGAGATCCAGATTTCCTGTTTTGTTCCTAATATACTAGGAATCTCCATTGTTAAGAGATTGTCTTTTCATTTTGCTTTTTGCTTGATTTTTTTTTAAATCCATTTTTTTCCCTACATAGTTACTGGGATGAATGCAATTCATGCTTTTCCCTTCCCAAATCTATATTACTGAGGTCAGTCTACGGATATCTGCGGCCTTATGTGAGAAGTGCCTTCATTGCTCCTGCTTCCTGGAGAGCGACAAAGCGGCCACGCTAGCTGGATAATTTTGAGAATTGTACATAGTCCTGAAAAAAGGTTTTCTCCATCCACCAAAGAGCTTACACTTTCTTTGTTTTAATTGTCCATAGGACTCCAAGAATTGGCAGTGATTACAGTAATGTCACCTGAAAGCAAAGCCATGTTTCATTGATTGTAGTCTAGAATGAATGAAAATGAAAATGAAACATACTGTAAAGCTAATTAGGAGAAGTTCTTTTTAATAGTTTGTTTCTGAACCGTCTGTAGTATTTCTGAAGTGGAAGGTGGATGATGCTGGGGTGGTGGTTTCTCCTCCCACTCAGCTTCTTCTTAAACGCTCAACTCCAAGTTGATCTTGGTGTCTTGTTTAGCTCAGTGCCCAACTCACTTATCCCCACTTATCACTTCATGATAGTACGGACTTACTTATTTCATTTTATATCCCTGTGCTGAAGAACAGTATCTTCTGGGAGTCAATTTTAAACCCGATCAACAGCACTAATCTGGAGATCATGGTAATTTAAGGAGGACAGGCAGGCATTCTCTATTGTCAAAGATAATGTTTGTCAAATGTTTTGTAGATGTACATTGCAAGTGCTAGGGCATGAGCCGGAAGTTGTTGACATTGCTCAGATCCAGTGTAGGTATACAGTGGTGCCTCAACTTACGAACGTCCCAACATATGACCATTTTGAGTTACGACCAGCTCCGGCGACAAAATTTTTCCTTCGATTTGCAGCTGAAGCTTCCAGTTATAGCCAGAAAAAGGCAGGGGGAAAAGGCAGGAAATTCAAATTGCTAACCATTGGTGGCGAAGAGGCTGCTTCTTTGTAGCTGTTTCGCCCCAGCAGTTAGAGAGTGTGCAATCAGAGGAGGCTTCAGACTGCTTGGTAAGGCAAAGTGCTACTTTATACTTTTTTTAAAATGTTCTGGGTTTTTTTGGAACATGGTTTTGGGCTGGGAAGTTATTTTTATGTGCTGTGATGGGTCTTGGGGTTTTCCCCCCTTTTCTGATGGGTCTTGCAGGGTTTGTTTGCTTTTTGGGTTTTTCCCCCATTTTCGATGGGTCTTGCATGGTTTGTTCACTTTTTTCTCTTTTTTCTTTCTGCCGGAACAGATTAATCACGTTTCTGATGGATCTTGCAGTGTGGTTGGGGTTTTTTTGTGATTTTTTTCTTCAGCTAGAATAGATTAATTGCATTTTAGTGCACTCCTATGTGAAATGGTGCTTCGACTTATGGCCATTTCAAGTTATGACCGGAGTTCCAAAACCAATTAAGTTCGTAAGTCAAGGGTTATATTTATTAGACATGGTTTGCTTTCTTTATGCTATGCAGTTCCATCATTTGGAAAATAAATAACTCCAGCTAGCATTTGGCTATTTCCACAGGGAATAGCAACAGGCAACGTTATGGTGGTGGCATGTTTGTGATGACTGGCAGCTGTTCCCAAAGAAAATTATAAGGAATACCTTTGTGCTATTGTATAAAACCTGCAGTAGGAAAACATGGAAGAATTGGGTGGAGGAGACTCACCTAGCTATCAGGGTTGCTGCTTCTTTTTAAAAGAAAGTGTAATGCATACTTCCTGAGATTTCCTTTGACTGTCTTAATTATGGATCAGTTGAGACTGTACAGCAAGAAGCTGTAATTCAGAATAGGATGGTAAACATGTAGTTTTATAATTAAGCTGAAGATTTTATCCCTAATGAGCTGCCATACTCCCCCCCCCCAATAGAACTATAGTCTGGGAAACAAATAGCACTGGAATGCCTATGAAAACTGTAGGGATTTCTCTCTCTCTCTCTCTCTCTCTCTCTCTCTCTCTCTCTCTCAAATAAACAGATTTGGAAACAATTACTTTTCAACTACAAGCCCCAGAATACCCCCACGGTGGCCATACCAATTGGGGACTGCTAGGATCTGGTGTCCACCAAAAATTATTCCCCCCCCCCAAGTTTTAGAGATTGCATAGAGAGTCTGAGTAAAAGCAGGAAAAAACATAATTTGAAGAATTTCTACCACTGGGTCTATACGTCTATCCAGCAAAAGCCCTAAGATTTTTCTACAGAGGGTTAACAAGTAGCAGCCAAACAGCTATCAGCTAAAGCCCGCTTTCCCAGAAGGGCCAGTGGATATATAGAGAGGCAGACTATAATAACAATAATCATTTTAGAACTGCAGAGTAGTCCAGCCCATGTCAAGGAGGCACAGTGGGGAATCGAACTCCCAACCCATGCCCACACTCCTCAGCTATCCAGCAGATTGATCAGCAGTTTGCAAACAGCTAGGTAGAGATTCAACCTCTATGTGGAGACCAAGGAAATAAAGCCAGGCACAGGGAGAGAGATGAGGAGGAATGGCAAAAACCTGAGAGAGAAACCTGCGGAGCTGTGGCAATCTGAGTCTGCCCAAGATGATGACACTACAGCAAGTTGGCTTCACCCACACCAAGAACCACCATCTCATTACATCCTGCCCAGTGGTATCCAGAGACTAGCAAGTTACTGAAAAAGGTAAACATGTTTAAGTTAATTGTCAATAAGCTAAAAAAAAAAATCCAATTGAATTTTATTTACATTGAAGGAGGATTTTTGAAGTCTACATCACTGGTTCTTAACCTTGGGTTACTCGGGAGCTTTGGACTGCAACTCCCAGAAGCCTTCAACACTAGCTCTGCTGACTGGGGTTTCTGGGAGTTGCAGTTCAAAAGCATCTGAGTAACAAAGGTTAAGAACCACTGGTCTACATTATTGTCATTTTTTTATTTGCATTAAAACACATTCCCACAACAAAGAAAACAGTTAAAAATCTTTCCCCCTTCAGCTTGCCTGCATTTTAAGCTTTGGAGACAAAGCATTATTATTGTTATATCTGAAAGAAATGCTTTGTAAAAAGTGCATATACTTATTTAAAAAAATAAAACTAAAAAGAAATCATGGTCACCTGTTTTAAGAAATAGAGAAAACTATAAAATATAACATGTAGACTTGCAGATTATGGATGCAAAAGATACCAGCAATGCTCTGTTCTTCAAAAAGGGACTTTTTAAAAAATGACTCACCCTTCAAATACAGTGAGTCTAGTATCACAATCTACAAAACATGCTTCCCATCATAAACCCTTCCTTCCCATCATAAATCCAGAAAGAAAGCCATTTATTCTATGATCCTTTAAATATATGGCCATATATTTTCTTTCTTCCTTTCTTTCTTCCATCCTTCCTTTCTTTTTTCCCATTGTGAACATCTAACATTAATAGTAGAGCCTGTTTTTAACGTGCAAATCTAAAGCATGTTTGATACATCATCTGGTAGAAAGAGGAGTGATCTCTACCTTCTTTATTGAAATGTTCAATGGAACTGGAATTATTAAGGAAAAACCAGGTGAACTATGAAGAAAAGCATCTGAGAAAAATAACTTTCTAAAATCTGTCCAAACATCTACAAACCCTTCCAGAGTAATATCGTAGACCATAAGAAAAGAAAAGCATTTTCACCAAATCTGAAACACTTCCTGTAAAACTTTGACAACAATATTTTGAGGATTGTTGGTTATTGCCTATTGTCCCATAGAACCCTTTTTTGGAGGAAAGAGTGGATGTAATGTTGGGGGGGGGTGTCTCCTCCCATTCCTCTTTATCTTAGTCTCTTGGGTAACCTTTCTTCCTTGCGGTTTTAAAGAGCACTTTAAAGTGTTCTTTAGTACAGGATTCATTCTTTGCACTTCACTTTCTTTTCACTGTCTCTGACAGTGAATGTCTTGCCCTTGACAGGTATACCTCACAAACTTTTTTCCTTTTAAAGCATGCTCACAATGCAGTCACAGTATACTCATCTCACTATTAATGTCACCTCTGGCATGTAGCAGCAGGCCTCAATTAGAACGTCAAGTTTACTTGCCAAGGTCAGAAAATCCAAAAGATGTTGCTTCTTTCTCTGACCCTGAAAATTCTACCTCTTTGGTCTCTTCTACTGCACCCATCGTGGGGAAAAAAAAAGAAAACCAAAAATAGCCAGAACCCCATTTTGATTTATTGTGCTCATTTTTTTTAGAACTGCACAGCTGGAAAGGCCCTATGGATCACTGAGGCACAGTGGGGTATCTAATTTATTTATTTATTTATTTATTTATTTATTTATTTATTTATTTATTTATTTATTTATTTATTTATTTAATATCCCGCCTATCTGGTCAGGTCAGGACCACCAAATTCCCAACCTCTGGCTTACGTAAACCATTGAGTTATCAAGCAGTCAAAATAGCAAGCACTGAATTTCACAGTTCCATGAATTATGGCTGGACAATGGATTTAAACGGTATTCAGCTTTGTAACTTCTGATGCAAACGTCTCATGATTATGTTACTGTAGAGAAGTTACTTTTTAGTCTAATAATGCAGTTAGAAAGTGTTAGTCTGAAATTGTGCATGGTCAGCTTGGAAGATCTTAGATGTGAGCAGTGGGTTATAATCTGATAGTGTCCATGTCAAGACAGTCCCTGGTAGAGGAACAGATCTCTCATTTCCCTGCATGTGAACTCAAAAATCGAGGGGCTGTCCAGAGTAAGTATAAAACGGCAAGCATGTTGAGGGGCAAAAAATGGAGAAAAGAACAGAAGTTCTACTGTGTGACAGGAGGTCCACTTGCACAACATTAAGCACTATCCTATGAATGCTGATCAGCAGAAGGGTCTTTGGTTTTCAGAAAGCTTCAGAAAGGAAACTGACTGTGGTAATGAGAACCATAAATAGCTTGGCCAATATACTTTAAATGACAATGGCAGTGCCTAGAAAACTATTATACCTTGAGGCGGGTTGTTGGGCGGAAAGAGAGAATAAGGAGTCAGCACATCAATTTTTAAGAGCATGAAGGAGGAAGATCAGCTTTAAAAATCATCTCAGAGGGATACAGTTGATAAGTGTGAATATGTATGTCTCTTATCATCAGGGCTGTAGGGAGAGAAAAGACATTCTCATTTGTATAATTTACCTGTGTGGTTTAAAAAAGAAGATTCTGTTAAGTTTTCCCAGCAAAAAGCAACATGATTCTAAGAAAACGGTTCAAAGGAAGATACTTTTTCTGCATTTTCCTTCTCTGCGCTACTATCATTCAGTATCCCAGTACCTACAAGTCTTAAGATCCTCAAGAAAGATCTTTCTCTCTGTTCTAGCAACCTCATTACCATGCTTTATGAGGACAAGGGAAAGGGCCTTCTTGGCAGCTGCTTCTAGGCTTTGGAAGGCCTTCTGAAACAAACTAGCTCAGCTCTCTCCTTGTTATTCTTCTGTCAGCAAGCCAAAACATCTTTGTTTAAACAGGCCTTTGGCCACTGAGTAGGAGATGTTAATGGCAAGTGCTGTTCTTTTGTTTCTGTTTTTTTTTAAAACAGTGTCAGGTGATTTTGCATGGTTGTAAACTGAATTAATTATGTTTATGTTTCAAAATCCTATTCCATAACTTATGCCACACATAATGATGCCATCAGCAGGAACAATTTTTGGGGGGTGATTAAATACTT
Source organism: Pogona vitticeps (assembly GCF_051106095.1). Classification (NCBI taxonomy): domain Eukaryota; kingdom Metazoa; phylum Chordata; class Lepidosauria; order Squamata; family Agamidae; genus Pogona; species Pogona vitticeps. Next base: position 221,787,753 of record NC_135783.1, on the reverse strand, counting down.
CCTACTTTTGTCCCTAGGCTCCCACAGTAATAATTCAATTTTATTTTCCATTGTTAGGAGACTGTGGGAACTATGGAACAGGAGGACAAAGTCTTTAACTACCAGAAGTCATCTTCGCAGCAGTGACTTTTGGTAACCAAGGACTTCCTTTTCCCATCCCACTTCCCACAGCTTACCAGTAATGAAAGAAGAGCCATGGAAGCTTTGAGACAGAAGTAGGAAATGTTTAATTTCCAAAACATCACTCCTCCTGAATGAATTCTCAGTCTTATATGGGGATAAGTAACAGGACAGTATTTTAGCCCTGATATTGTAATTTACTGTGTGTTCTATTTATTTATTTATTTATTTATTTATTTATTTATTTATTGGACTTATATACCGCCCCATAGCGCTACAAGCACTCTCCGGGCGGTTTACAATTTTAATTATACAGGCTAGTTTTAAAGCATATCTTTAAGCCACCTTGGATCCTGTGAAGGAGAAAGGTAGGATAGAAATGAAATGAAATAAAGTAGTATTCAATGACTGTGGAGTCGGAGGCCAGGAGTTCCATTCTGCACTGTGACTCTCAGAAGAAGAGCCAGTCTGTGTAGCCTCAGACATCATGCACAGTCCTAAAAGTGCTCCCAGAAAAAGGGAATGGTAATGTCATGAGTGCATCCGAAGACCTGGAACCAGAAGGGTTAACTGAGGTTGAAGAGAATGATGAGAGATCAGAAACACCTGAACCGCCTCCAGATTCTCCTTCCACAGCAGACAAGCTTTGGGCCAGGCTTCGGGAAAGACTTAGGACAAGGAGATCAGAGGATCGCTCAAAGGCTGTCCACAGAAACCTACGTTCATCTAGTCCTGAGTATTAACAGGATAGAAAGCTTTCCAGCAGCTCAAGGAGCTGTTTTACTATAAAACAGCTCCCAGTGAAGCCAGAAATTCTGTGGAAGCAAAGAGTCAAAACCTTGGCTTGCATCCACGCTTCTTGAACCGTGTTCCTGACTCTGAACTCTGGATTCTGCCCCTGGACTACGCTGGTATTGGACTTTGGACTCTGACCCTGGACTACGCTGTGTATCGGACTCTGGACTTTGACATTGGACTTCATTCTGTGAGTTGATTTATGGACATTGGCTTTGCATTCTTGGTATTCTTGACCCTGGACTGGTTAATCGGACTTCAGTTTTTGTAACCCCCGGGAACATGACAGGTAACTACTTCTGAGTACTTGGTACTTAGAATATCCTGGAAAGGGCTGCCAGCAGTTATAATTAACCTTTTAGCCATTTAGCATATAACTAACTGAACAGAGCATAAAGTGTGAGAAGCACACATTCTTCCTTCACATGAAGCCCATCTGTAGGAGGTAGGTTTTCCACATACCTTCTAATACCATTCATACCTCTCTTCCAACTTTAATGAGTGCCATGATACCTTAGCAGTATGGAAGATTATATGCGGTGGCAGTTATTAGAAGAAAAGAATGAAATAAAAGATGGTATCCTTGTAGTATCCTTACAAAAGCCACTGCTTTCCACTTTTATGTTCTTGTATAAGCTCCAAGGGATTAAGATGTCAGTAGCCTGTGGACCAAGCTGTAGAGGATTCATTCGGCAATGACAAGACAGCTCCTATGCCATTCAGATCTCAGTCTACTTGTGGAATGGTGTGCTTGGTGTTGGGCTGTAAAGATCTCATCATGAGGGCCCTCTTTTGTTGATAGGCAGTGTGGCGATTGCCCACGTCACTCATGCCATTCATATTCATGAGCTGATTTGCATGAATGAGAGGATTGGAGAGGCAGAGTCAGCAGCTACATGAAGCTTGGTGGGAGATTGGGATGAGATATGTACTGATAGAAATAGGGCTGGTGAGTCAGAGAGAGAGGGAACAGATACTGAGATAGGGTTAATCAGAGAGATAGAGTTGATTGGGAAAATAGGTAGGGAAGGTGGTAATAGGATTGCAAGAGAAAAGAAGTACTGTATGTACTGAGAGGACTGTTGATGATTTGCTTATGCATAATGTGTATCTGAGAAACTTCTATTATTCAGTCTGCTTCACTTCAGTAAATAAGTTCTGTTTCTGTTCACAAGACAAGTGTTCTGACATACATCATTTAAATTGTGGATTGAAGTAATCCACTGGTGGCAGTAAGGATAAAACGCGACATGAACCTTTGTGAGGGAAAAACAAGCAAGGGCCACAAGGGTAAACGCCATAACACAAGCATCTTCAACACTTCAAGACTCCATAGCTAAATAAAACACAACTAAAAAATTCCCACTGAACCAGGTTTATTCCAGCCAGATATTGTGGGACCTTGTTTATGGATTAAAACTGATCGCATATTGTGAAAATCTCCAAACTGTTGAGGCACCCAACCCTTGGGAAACAACAACAACAACAACCAGAAAATAGAAAATTCCTTTGTCGCTTAATTGAAGATAGAATTCCTCACGCATGCCTTTAGCACTGTCTGCAGGTTAGTATCAGGGAAAAGCACAATGTGAATTTTGCCATAAAAGCTCAAAAAAGCAAACCGTGTGTATGCAGACACCCATTCTGTCATTTGGGTTAAACATGGCAATTCTCTCACACACATACATCCCACCCAACTGCTTTGGTTTTGGCCTCTGCTGCTTAAACTGAACAGAGCCCTGAAATGACCATTGTGAATGCTTATTTTTCTCTTAGGCAGATATTTGTGTTCTCCTGCTCAATGATTATGATCATGGTTGCTTTTTGGAGCAGACATTCCTGCTAACAACTGTTGCTAAAATAACCTCATGTCTATCCAGACTGAGTGTATTCCACTCTGCACTTTGAAATGCATGTTTGCTTTCTGTGAGCTTTGCCATGCCATTCCATCTGTGCAAACTTACTTTCTTGGTTGCTTGGTTCCTTCCCTCTTTCATTACTGTTCACACTTGCATTAATTTTATTTTAATTGTATCCTGTCTTCCTGGTACTATCTTATTTTGCCAGTGTATCTCCCAGAAATGCCGTAGCTAGAACTCACAGTCATGGTGACATGGAATGTAATGAATATTTTTGTGTCACAGTCTGCAGGCCAAGTGACTTTGCAGATCTTTTTAATAGTGCTTCAAGCTTTATCATAAAAATGTTGAAGTTAATCCTCAGAAGCACAATCACTAAAATAGCAATACTTGCATGTACATTTCACAGTGAAGGTTGTACAGACCTTACTGAAGAATGTGCCAGACAAATAAATACCTCTTCATTCACACAAGCATTTTGAAACTCCTTTTTTGTTGCATGGTTTCCTCACCATGTTTGTTTCCCAGAGGCGCTCCTCCATATTTATTTAAAGTTTGGAATATAAAGGTAAAAGAGCAGTAGCAGTAATAGTGGCAATGATGGTGACGATAAACTCTCCCTTCGAAGAAAGTTATTTGAAAAACCTCAGCCATAAGTGGCGTTTGTTTCCTTACACGCTGACACCATACTAGAAGGAAAGATAAGTCATCGATCAATTCTTGAATGCAGCTAACATTGCTGATCCTCACCCTGACATTCAGAGTTGCAGCCATGTGTTCAAGAAAGTAATTAATACTTGAGACAGTCATATGTGGTGCTCTGATTATTACAGCATACATTGTGTGCCTCCCAGAAGAACTTGTATGGTTGGCTGAAGCTACTCTTGGAATATTTGCATGCTGCCTGTAGTGGGTATAGCTGGAAGGGACCTTTTTCAATCTATCCAGCACTAACCAATTGTTCTTTTCCTGTCTTTGAATTCAAAGAGAGCTCCGCCTCTCTGCGTTTGAGCTTTTTACCTCCCTTTTGTCTGTTGGAAGTACTTTAGTCAGTTTGCTGTTTGATCTGTTCTGTTGTAAGTAATGAAACTTTTTCTTCTTTCTGTCACTAATGTCTCAAATTGAGTTACAGAGACTGTAAGTGCCAGTTGATGAGAAACAGAGCTTTGGGAAATGTGAAGCTGTTATGCTCTGTGAATCCCTGCGCTTCTGCCATGCATCTAGAGCAGTGGTGTCGAACTGTGGCCCTCCAGATGTTCTTGGACTTCAACTCCCAGAAGCCTTCACCACCACCTCTGCTGGCCAGGATTTCTGGGAGTTGAAGGCCAAGAACATCTGGAGGGCCACAGTTCGACACCACTGATCTAGAGGAATTTAACCAAAATTCAAAATGAACACTTCAACAGCTATCACTGCTGAAATCACTGAGACAAAGACGTCTGCAGCCAGGCTACTTGTTTGAAGCAGATTTTGTCACAAACAGCCGTGTTAATTAAAGGTGACAAACCAAAAAGGTTGTTATAGTTATCAGTGCTTGGAAGGAGCTAAAGCCTCTATAAGCAGTTTCCCCAGCCCTTATCTCATCATTTCACCTCATGATGAATTTGCCTTCTTGCAGGGATTTTTTTTCATGACCTAAAGTGATTTCAAACTTATCTGTGTTCAACAAGGAGGAAGACTGCTGGAGCGGCTTGACATCTGTTTCCGTCCCACTAGAGATCACCATTCTGCCACCCTTGATCTCAGGACAACGCTGACATGCACCAAGATTCAAATGATTGTCAGACCTAAGTGTAGCCGGTATTTTGTAGAGCTTCACTGAGCTGCTACAGAGATGCAATCTCTGGAGAACAAGCCCCTGATGCACATGAGCTCACTGACATTTATCCTTGAGGCCTGCGCAGCAAGCTGGCAGCTGTTCTTCGCCCAAGATTGGCATCACACTGAGCTAACCCAAACTAGGTGGAAATCAGAAGGAACGGAGAAATATAAGCTGCCAAAGTTTTCTGATTTTATAATGTCACAGAAAACAAACTACATCACATTTGATTCACACTGAGATGGGTAGGAACGAAAGTGGATTTGCAGGACGTACAGAATTTGGCACTTTGGAATGGACTTGTGCTGAAAACAAACCGTCACTTAATTCCCACTTAAGCCTCCTATAGAATGTTTTTGTGACACCTTTACAGTTCATAGCTCTTGATTTATCCATCTACAGGTGTGGATAGCACCCATTCAGAGCACAGTTTTCATCTGGTGTGATATGGTATGAGCATTAGCACAGTAAAATGGAGGCAGGAAGACTATGAAAACAAAATTCCTTTGTGTGCTGAGGGAGAAAAGACAAAAAGCAGGAAAATATCAGGCCACTGGAGAGATCACAAAGTCAAAATACATACATACAAACAGACAGGCAGACAGACAGACTCATACACATACAAAGATAGGCAGATGTACACATATACAGAAGATGAAACTAATGCAATATAACAAGCCAGAGTTAAGAAAAAGGGAATGATTTTGTTTGTTGCTTTAAAAATGCATAGAATTTTTTTTAAAAAAATGTATGTAAAATTCACCTGCATTTGACTCTGATGCAAGTTACAGCGAGGTAGACTTGAATGGGAGAGATCTAGACTACATTTTGCACTTCTCCAAGGGGTTCATTAGATGATTTGGACACAAAGCCTTTGTCCTTATCCCCATGGCCTATTTGTAATATAGAAACAATAGTTCTGCTTATTTCATGAAGCTCTCCTATGAAAGACGGCAAAACAGTCTTTAAATTTAAAGTGCTGTGTTTCCCTTTATATAAGCCAACCCCACCCCTGTGAATTCTTCATACAGGAGACACAAATCACAAAAGTCAGGGTGAGAAAGGAAGAAGCTTGGCTGGAAAGAGTGGCTCTCTTCATGTTATCCCACTGCAACATCTGCCAGCAATACCTAGCATGGCCAACGGGAATGTGGTTGAGGAAAGTTGCAGTTCAGGATGATATGGAACGTCTCATGTTGTTCAGCCCTGGCCTGAATTACATCAAAGGGCTGCATGCATACTGACTGGCATAATAATACAATAAAATAATATTTGAAAGGGTGTGTGTGGTTTGCACATAATTAACAAGGAAGTGTCTGCTTTGCACATATTTAGGTGGCCTAATTCAGCTCCTTATTTTTCTCATTAGAATGCTGCGCTGTAGGCTAAACCGCAGAAGCCTGTGCTGCAGGGTCAGAAGACCAGCAGTCGTAAGATTGAATCCACGCAACGGAGTGAGCTCCCGTCACTTTGTCCCAGCTCCCGCCAACCTAGCGGTTTGAAAGCATGCAAATGCGAGGAGATAAATAGGGACCACCTCGGTGGGAAGGTAAAACAGCGTTCCCTAGTCACGCTGGCCACGTGACAATGGAAACTGTCTTCGGACAAGCGCTGGCTCTACGGCTTGAAAAACGGGATGAGCACCGCCCCCTAGAGTCGGACATGACTGGACTAAAAATGTCAAGGGGAACCTTTACCTTTTTAGTACTGTTTTAGTGCTATTGCCAAAGCATTAATCAGTGCCCCAGCCTATATAGATATGCAGAAGTTTCTTATTTAAATCTGCTAAGAATATATTAATATTGTAGATTCCTTTTCTACAAATCATGGCCCTCAAACCAATGCACAATAAAATCCACTCAAAACACCACAGAAACACAAAGTGCAAACACTATTTTTTTAAAAAAAAATTAACGCAGAGTAATTATGCATATAACCTTTTTACCAAGATATATACAAATAGAGTAATATGGAAAACACTGGAGAAATTAGAAAGTGTGAACACATCATCTGAAGATGAGTTAAGGAGAGAAAGAATGAAAAGTTTGGAAAGGAAGGTGGAAGAAACAAGAATAAAATATCAGCAAGTCTAGAGAATGTAGTAGGACACAGCAGAAATATGTCATATTTCTCAGGGAGATTGGTTTTAATCAAGTTTAAGATGGTTGCATCTCAAGATTATTGCTACGCAACCAGAGTTGTGTTGCACATCTGTCAAGTTCTTGGCTTGCAGCTCTGGCATAAAGGTAGACATGAAGATGCCATTAAGAATGAATGAGCTCTTTTCAGGTTGAGCCTAAAGAAGACTGGGCGGTTACGGTAAGAACATTAACAAGATTGCATCTACCCAAACGGTAATTCCTCTCTCGGTAAGTAGGAAGTTGCTTTTCCTAAGGATATAAACACAGCAGTTTTCACAAGCGCTCAGGCACCTGAAAAAGACATTACTCTTCTGACTAATCAGACGGCTGGCATGGCACAACTATGACAGCACGCAAAAGGGAATGAGTCACGGAATGGGAAACAATTGTGGATATTCTAATGCAGAGCAAAAATGTCAAAATAGATTTTGACAAGGATAAAAGTTTTGTCATGGCATGTCATTGGTGTAAGACTTTACAATGCAATGAAAGGGAGTCCTCCAGGCATCGGGACTATGCCACCACTAATTCTCTGACTGCCATGACCCTGACTGAATAGACATCTTTAGTTTCATTTTAAAAAGAAAAAATAATAATCCCACTAGTAAAAATCATATGTAGTTGTGCAACATGATTCAGTCACCAGCATCTCTTTCTGTTGCTCTTCACACACACACACACACACACACACACACACCTCTTTGAAATATTTAATAAAATGAGCATTTTTATCCCACAATATGTATATTGTGCAATAAGAAGATGTGAAATAAGAGATTACAGCCACAAACAACAAGAATTCTTCCAGTTTCATTGTCTTGGTCCAGCTGTATGAACTGGGCAGATGTTATAAGGGAGAAGTTCACCTCACGTATTAAAATCATTTATCCCTGCATGCTGCATGCTGTGTTAAGTGCTTTATCAAACATGGGATGAAATTAATGCTTCACACTAGGATTCTTAGGGGTGGAAACACTTGCTGCCTTGGTGTGCGCTCAAGAATCCCAGCTACAATTTCCAGCTAGAAGCAACTGAATGTTACACCATTTGCCTTCCCCAGGTATAACAAAGCCATAGAATTTCAACTATGCACTATCATAGGGCTAGACAGCCCTGTTGTCTAGCCCTAGTACCTGGCTGAAAGTTAAAGTATCCCCCCTACCAACAGCCGAAGTAAAGAAAGATCAGAATAAAATAATGCCTGTGCAGCTAACATGTAGTATATTTATGCTAGTGGTGAGCAGAGAACCAACTTTTGTTGTCGTTCTAAGGGTTTCCCCTACCTGTGTTCCATTCAACCTGGATGCTAGGCTCAATCTGATTCAGTCCTAAATGAACTCATACGAATTATCTTTTAGCAATACACTCATATTCCATCTTCCTTCTGCCACATAACAAAAAGTAGTATATATTCTGTTCTCAGACAAGGACCATCCAAAGACCATATTTAGATTTTTTTAAAAACTTTAGCAAGATATCTGCACAGCATAAACCCTGAAGCTGGGCTATTCATTTCCCTGCTCATATAGGGGACAGCTGAGAAGCACCTGGACTTGCAGCATTTTTTATGTGTTGGGCATCTTCAGATACGGTATGGGCCCACCTGGAATCAAACTTGGCAGAAAGAAAGAAAGAAAGAAAGAAAGAAAGAAAGAAAGAAAGAAAGAAAGAAAGAAAGAAAGAAAGAAAGAAAGAAAGAAAGAAAGAAAGAAAGAAAGAAAGAAAGAAAGAAAGAAAGAAAGAAAGAAAGAAAGAGATTCTCTAGTCTCTAAGATCTGTTATTATGCACTTTATTTCCTGCTTTGCCAGATGTTGGTGAACCTCAGGATCCTTTACAGCTCTACAGCTCTATGACGCTATGATTCTATGGCCTCTAAGAAACATCAGGCTCCATTTTATCTTCCAAGGGCTTCTGAGAGTTTATCTAAGTGCTGCCCTGAGGAAAGGAAGAATAGTCATAAACAAGCAGAAAAGCTCCCATTCCCTGCTCCAACATATCCTATAGAAGTGAAACAAAACAGCAGCTTGTGGGGGTGGGGGTTTAGAAAGAAGATGCAAAGGGGTGTTATGAAAAGTCAGATTTGACAAAGAAAGTTAAGCAAGAGTGTTTCCCAGTGAAAATGACTCACTGTGCATATCTGAAAGAAATGAGATAAGGATGTTTGCAGTCCGCCCTTACTTGCCTTCCAGTTTCACCCCCACCCTGCAAATAGACTGACACAGTACAACTCCTGTGGCATTCTCATGAATCCGTAGTAGTTGCTGTTTCGTATTTTGCAGCTAGTAACAATAAATGGTAAAACAATAACCACTCCTGATACTATCACCAGATATTTATGTGGCAAAATGTTATAGTTTAGTTACATGAACAAAGCTAGTACTTTATACATAGTTGCTCTCTCTTCATTGCATTCCAAAAACAGACTTGTAATGTAAGGTTACCTGAAAAGTACTGATGAGTCCAAATAAATTTCTTGCCTAACCAAAGACTTTGACTTAGCTCCCCATTTTCCAAGCCTAGTATTCCAAACACTGGACAAAGTCCTGTTACATAAATAACACCTGCAAAAAGGTGCTGATGTCACCAGCAGGGGGAGATTTTCAGTCTTTAAAGACTTCCTCCTTCTGTCCCTCAGATTACTCAACTCGTGAGTAATCCACTGTAAAATTCTCAGCTGCTTTAGGGAATGGTTCCCTAATGAGGAAGCAACAACAAGATAAAGCAGGTTTTTATGTCCCTTTTGAATATTTTGTTAAAATGCTGTTTTTCTTTAGGTCCGTTAGTCAGCAGAATAACCTATATGAGAGCAATGTAGCAGTTCTCATGTACAGGAAGAGAGGAATTTAATTCTAAACCATTACTAGCACACAAGCCGTATCTGGACTACTGGGATCTAAAATGCAACCTTGTATTCCATCCTCATTACAGCAAAAGTAACATTAGATTTGAGTTTATATAAAAGTCCCATCAAGGTCTCATTTGTACATGCTGAGTTTTCCTAGCCCAAATTATATACACCAAGATAGGGAGCTTTTTCCTCATAGCTGGCAGCTGCCCAAAGTCTTCAAACAGCAAATGAAGAACATAAGACACTGAGCTGCATTTTAATTTCCTCCCCAATTTCAAAACAGATTATTTCCTGTCCTCTGCTCAGTCAATTCACAACAAGGGTTTAGTATGTAAATCCTCAGCTTTTATAGGTGCGAAGAGCTTTCAATTCAGGTAACGTCATTACTTTTTTTTCTAATACATTTTTGTTCCTGTTTTAAAAGCCTCTATTTCTCCTTGTTCTTTAGACTACCTTGCTGTAAATACTATTCCTTGGTGTTTCATTTGCTTTTAACTATTTTTACCCATGTTCAAACACTATGATTCTTTATCACTGTTATTTGCCTTTCTCATTTTCTCTGTACTTCCCCCTCTCTCCCCCAACATGGATACTGTGAAAAGAGTAAGATGATTTAAAGCTACTCTCGGTTGTTTTCTCATTTCTGATAAGGCTGTGTGCACATTCTGTATTTCATTTGTGCACACAGCATTCACAGTCACAAAAGAAGGTGGCCTCAGGCAGGGAAGTCTCTTTTGAGCCTTTCTTTCCCTGTACAGTAGTGCCTCGATTTACGACCATAATCCGTTCCAGAAGATGGATGTAACTCGAAATGGTCATAAATTGAAGCACCATTTTCCATAGGAATGCACTGAAATGCAATTAATCCATTCCAGCTGAAGAAAAATAACCCCCCTCCCCCCCCAAAAAAACCACTGCAAGATTCATTGGAAACACAATTAAACCCTTACGGTCGAGGGGGGGGAAGAAAATCAATCAAACATGCAAGACCCATTGGAAATGCACAGAAAACAAATGAAGCAGATCGGAAATGCAGAGAAGAAAGGGGGCAGGACGGAAACGCAAAGAAAACAAAGGAAAAAGCAAGGGAAACATGCAGGACCCATTGGAAATGGGGAAAAAATAAACCAAAAAGCAACCAACCCCCCCCAAGATCCATCAGAAATGGGGGGAAGCCAAAAAACAAACAGTTTTTGAAAAGCAGAAAACAGCACCTTGCCTTACAAGGCAGCCCGAAGCCTCCCTACAAACACACACACATATTCTCAGAAGCAGAAGGAGGCAGTCCCAAGCCTCCTCCAACACACACTCTCTAACTGCTGGGGTGAAAGAGCTACAAAGAAGCAGCCTCATCGCCACCTACAGCTAGCAATTTGAATTTCACGCCTTTTTCCCCTGCCTTTTTCTGTTCATAAGTGGAAGCTCCGGTCGCAAGTCGAAGCAACATTTTGCCGCCGGAGCTGGTAGCAACTCAAAATGGTCATAAGTAGGGACATTCGTAAGTCGAGGCACCACCGTACTTCCTCCCTTCCTCCATTTCTATTAATATTAACAGCCACCTTTTTTCCTGGCATTGATATAATTTAGGTAGGCAAGTATCCAAACTGTTAAGTGGTAAAGTGTTACAATAGTGCAAGTACTGGCACTTTAATTGGGTGGGTAATTAAGTCACTTAAGTCTGCTGCCATGTATTTCTGAGGCACTTCTTATCATGATGAGAGTTTCCTTTTCCTTTTGAGCTCCCCGCACCCCACCCCACAATATATTTAATGACTGGGACAAAAAATACTGCAGTTGCAAAAAGAAAAGGCATAGATGGGGGTGCATGCTTTGTCTGAAAAGTCTTTAGAAGGAAGACTGCAACCATAGCCTTTTTGTTGTTGTTGTTGTTGGAAAATGTTTACCCTAATTCATTATGTTTCTGAAACGATAAAAAGGGGGTGGGGGGTAAACTGACAAGGAGAACATTTTGCAGTGTGTTTTGCTGCATCAGGCACTTTTCATAAACAGAAGGAATGGGAAGTGTAAATTGTAAGGGACTGAAATTTTTAGAGAAAATCTTCCACAAGAACCAAATTGAAGATCTACTTCTGTGTGGCTTATGAAATGAAAAGTTCTCTGGCTAAACAATTAACCCATATTTCCAGGAACATGTAACACAACATTTGCGTGAATATGAAACAAGGTGAAGTCAGTGACACTTATCCAAACTTATGATTATTTAAATTATTTTAATTGCCTGAGTCCAATAATGTAACATAGCATTTTCACAAAATGTGGTTGTATATAATTACCACACTGCACAAAAACGTGTTCATATAAAGATTTGTAAACAGCCCTTTTCATAGTTTTAGTACAGTTGTACTACCCATTCTTGTTCAGGTATATTTACCCTGGAAGAAATGTGTATATTTCTCAAGGGTTCAAAAAGAGTGTAAGCTAAAGTATCTTATGTGAGTTTGACTTTATTTTATCTTAGGAAGTTTCTGACCAATATACTCTTGCCCTAGTCAGACCCCCTTGGACAACCTTCCTTTCACCAAGGTCAAGCAAGAAGTCGGACAAATGGGGTCTTTTAAAATTCCTCCCTGTCTTCCTAAATTCTCTTGGCTGTCTCCTAGCAATTCAGGCAAACTAGAAACCCTGCCACTCTGGAGATATCCCTATTCTGCAGTCCAGCTCACTGCAAGCTGAAAGTGTAGCATTGTGTGTGTCATGGAGAACAAAAAGATGTAAATCAAGCTGAGAGTCATCATTACTCAGCTGTATCTAACAACTGATAACAGCACTTACATGGGAGTGCCAAACACTAGCTTAGTTTGTTTCTAAAAAGAAAGCTTTGTGAAGGATGAAAAACTCAGTTCCTTAAACTGAAGATGCTATCAGAAGATTGTCACAAGACCCGCAGGGGGTTGAGTTGCTTCTAGATCACAGGTTTAATCCTATTTATTATTATTTTCCACTGCAGGTAAATGCAGGGATGAGTTCTAATAAAGCAAGCAGGGGGTCCCTTGAGAAACACTGCAAATACAAAAGCAATGTCTACGTTAAAACAGAATTGAAGCTCCATCATCCAAAACATGGGATGCCGTACATATTGAATCGGTCTTTGCTGTAGATGTGAAAAATTGCTTTGTCTGATGGAGGACAGTCCCCAGAATATTGCAGCCAAAATAGCCAATAGAGTTAGTTGCACAAAATCTATGGGTTACATTTTCTTATATGTGGCTTACATTTTTTTAATATGTGGCTTACATTTTCTCACTGAGGCATGTCTCTTTCTGCAGACTCTTGAAATATATTATGTTGTTCTGCACATTTTGTACATGACTCTGTGCATGTTTCCTCTCTGAAAGAGACTGTGAATCTTAGCAATATTTGGATTTTCATGACAAGACACATTCTGTTGCAAATCTTGTGTGTGGGAGGGGGAACTGCTATTTCCATATGGAAATTTATTATTTAATTTTATTTAAACTATTTTAAACCCATCTTTCTTCTTAAAAAGGACCCAAGGTGTCTTACATAATTACAATACTGCACAGTGTTTTACACTAGCAATGGTGAGTACACAAGACTAAAAAGATTAAAGAATACAATACCAAAAAACATAAGAAACATCAAAACACATTCAAGGCAGAAAGGTACAACAAGCTTTTTTTAAAAAAACACAACACTCAGCAGCCATTCACTCTGGGAAATCATGTCTGAAGAGAAAGTTCTTCACCTGTTTGTGGAAGGAGAACAAACATGGAGTTAATCTAGCCTCCTGTCAGAGGGAGTTCCAGAGTCTGGAAGCGGCAACAGAGAAAGTCCTCTCCTGTGCCCTCACCAAATCCACCTGTGAAGGTGGCAGGACCAAGAGAAAGACCTCTGCTGATGATTAACACCTGAGCAGGCTCATAAATGAGTCTGTGGTCCCTGAGATAGCTTGACCCCATGTCATTTAAGGGCTTTATAGGTTGGGACCATCATTTTGAATTGTGATCAGATATGGATTAGCAGCCAGTGCAGCTGCTGTAAAAGAGAAGTTATGTGATCCCTGTAATCGGGCCCAGTCAGCAATCTGGCTGCTGCATTTTGGACCCACTGAAGTCTTCTGACACTTCTCATAGCCAGTCCCACATAGAGTGTGTTCTAGTAACCCAACTAGGATGTAACAAAGCATGTGTATTTTATACAATTATAAAAATCTTGCCCCTCAATAGTAGGGAGATCAAGCACATTCAGGATATGGGCTCAGCACATAAGACTCTTTGAATGCTTAGCGGCCATTAGCCAACAAGTGTACCCAACACGCAACTTCGTTCCACGCTTCAGTTTGGCTATTAAATGAGAGTAACCTCTGGGAAGATGCCAGGGGAAGATTTTACTTTCTTTCATCACATGACTGTTATAAATTTCTATCATGTCCTTATCTTATCTCTGAACCAAAGAAGGGGAGGGGGAGGAATATGAGGAAGAGGAAAAATGAATGCTTTAAGAACATAAGAAAAGCCTTGCGGAACCATACAGATCAAAGGCTTGTAGAGTCCAACGTTCGCATCACATAGTGGTCAATTATTTGCCTGAGGGGAGCCAGCCAGCAGGACATGAATGCAACTAAATCCTGTATTTCTCCAATAACTGATACACAGAGACATAAATCCTCCGTGAAACACATGATATGCATGATATATGGCTTCAATGACTTTGATAGCCTTACTTTCCGTGAATTTATGTAGGCCACTTTGAAATCTATTCAAGTTGCCTGCCACCGCTGCCATCATGACTTTAATAGGCCGTGGAGGCTTCTTTCGTGTTGTCCGTTTTAATGTCCTATACTATCATTTTTAATGTTTTACAATATTGAATTGTTTTACATTGTGTTTATTCTGGTAATCCATCCTGAGATCTTAAGATACAGGGCAGAATGTGGATGTCTTAAAAACATGCATACACGCACACACATACTTTTCTTATGGCAATGAAGTCCACAGTTTAACTATATGCTATGTAAAGAAGTACTAGCATGCCAGCTGTGTTTGTTTCTAGAGATGTCTGACTGGTCCAAGGTGACATGAACCCTAGTTACATTTTGGCTGGATCACTGTAGCACACTCTACATGGTGCTTTGGAAACTGTTCAGAATCTCTAGTGAATACAAAACACAGCAGCCAGATTGCAAACTGGGGCTGTTTACAGGAAACATATAACTCCCTCATTACTGCAGCCCCACTGGCTGCTGATCTGTTTCCAGTCACAATTCAAAGTGCTGGTTTTAACCTATAAAGCCCTAAATGGTTTGTGTCCAAGGTATCTAAGACTGCATCTCCCTTTATGAGCCTGCCCAGACATTAAGATCATTAGGGGAGGCCTTGCTCTTGGTCCCACCATCCTCGGAAGTGTGTTTGGTGGGAAGACGGAAGAGGGCCTTCTCTGTCACTGCTCCCATACTCTGGAACTCCCTCCCAGACTGGCCCCATCTGTCTTTCCATAAGCAGGAGAAGACCTCTCTTCAGACAGGATTTCCTTAGTGACTGGTAGTCTGAGAGAATTTTTTAAAATGGACTGTTGTGCTCTGTTGCTTTTAAATGTCCTTTTAGTATTGCTTTTATTTGCCATTTTTAATATAATACTTTAGTTCTTTTTAAATATTTGCATACCTATTGTTTTAAACCTTTAAATACTGTATTATCTTTTTAATGACATTAAGTCGCCTTGGGCCCTTTTAATGAGAAAAGTGGGGTAAAATATTTTCAATCAATCAATCAATCAATCAATCAATAATACTTCTTTTATCTGTCCTGCATCTCGTACCAGTATCTTTGGGCAGAGCAATGGACAGATAGATGTAAGAGAGGTACAGAAAGGAGAAGTGTTAAGAAAAGAGTTTTGCATAAGGAAAAGATGATAGAGATTCAATTTTAGCAATTAAACTGAAGAAAAGAATTCATGAACCTATTCAGATTCTTGATTATAAACTGCTTAATTATATATTGTCAGAATTTGAGACATTTCTGTCCTTTAGCTCTGCTTTTTTTATAATGTATCATTTGTTCATCATCTGTTGCTCAAAAATGTGTGACTTCAGAGAATAGGAGACCTTTAGGAAGTCTTCCTTGATCTACATTTTTGAATGGCTCTTTCTTTTTCTTTTCTTTTCTTTTTTTTTTTTTTTTGATACTGCAAAAAAAAAAAAATCATGTCCATATTTGACCCTGTCTTCCCCAGCTTTTTTCTTCCCTCTGCTGGAAACTCAAGATATATAACTGTAAGTACAACCATATAGAGGTATGTGTGTATGTTCACCAATAACTGTAACTACGCTACATTCATGCTTACATTCACAGAGAAACAGACAGGATAAAATACATAACAGATAAGGACAGGGGTGCCAGACCTGTCTGTGCTTCTCACACCTCTTTACAACGGCGTGATTAGTAAATTGCAGAGCCAGACAAGCAGTTCCTTGGCATCTTCATTAGCCGGCTTTCAGCTCTTTTAAAACTCACTTCAGAATGTTTTTATTTTGTTTTCTTTCCTAAGTGTAATTACAAGTGATTCCGTAATTGCTCTAAACTCCCTAATTACGGAAACTACTTTTCTTAGTGGGAGAATGGCAAAAGAACTGCCAAATCATGGAGTGACTGAAAGGCTTGAAATGTACATAATGCACAAATGGAAAGGAATTCTTTTTATCTAAGCTATTTTGCAAATTTTGTTATAAAGTTAAGAAGTAGCATATTTTTCAAGCCAAACATTGACTGCATGCCTGAATAGTTCCAAGCCATGTCCTGACCTTGGAAAGTTTGTATGATTACTAGTACTGTAAATAGATTTGCAATAATTATCAATAATCTGCTAAAGTGGACATGTTGTCCCTTTGGAAAAGGTTTTCACATATACCTCTATACCCCCTGCTATTAGAAAAGAACTTTCACTACCTCTTTATGCTTTTAAATTGTTTTGTTTTTGTGTGTATTTTTCTCTCACTCTAAGATTAGGAATAGTCACATTCAAAATATAACTAAAATTTTCCACTGACTAACAGTGCAGCTCTACAGCCATCAGTAAGTTCCATTTAATTCACAGGTATTTCCTGCTGAATAATAATGTAGAGCAGTGGTTCTTAACCTTTGTTACTCAGATGTTTTTGAACTGCAACTCCCAGAAACCCCAGCCAGCACAGTTGGTGGTGAAGGCTTCTGGGAGTTGCAGTCCAAAAACACCTGAGTAACCCAAGGTTAAGAACCAGTGATGTAGAGTATCACACCCTGACATTCGATTTGCCAAGTGCAGATTTAGGCACATGAGCAGGCCAAGTGGAAGGGGGCGTCCCCATCACCTCCCTTCCCTCCTCAGCAGTCCCTCAGTTTATTAAAATCCTCAGTTCAGCCCCTTATAGGATACTGGAGAACATGCTCAGCTCCACTCAGATTTAAGATTCACTAGTTCCACCCCACCCCACCTTGTAAAGATTCAGTCTTGGTTCCAAGTCTCTCTACTTCTCTCTCCTCTGCACTCTGGTGCTAATTCACCTACTACCAGCTTTGCCTAGGTCAGAAACTCTGTGCTCCTCACCTCAGTCCTGTTTCTCTTCTGCCTCAAAGGTCCTTCTCTGTTTCCACCTTTCATCTTGGCTCAGTTTCACAAACTGTGGATAAAAAAGTCTTAGTCCTCCTCTGGTGCTTTCTTTTCTCCTGTACTCTTTCCCCATCCATACATATTTCCCTTGCTCCTGCACTTTCTCTCTCTCTCTCTCCAGTCCATCCCTCATTCATCCTTTTCTAACTCTCATACCCACGCTTACTAGATACCATAAATGTATCTTCCTCTCTAAGTATTGCTATACATATTCTAGTTGCACAAATGCAGGAGGGCATATTTGCATATTATGCAAATTATTCTGTACATTATACAAATCATGTGGTGAATCATGAAATATTTGAGCATGCACACATCACTGATTCTCCGTTCAGTAGCACCCCTGCCAAAGCTGCTTATATAGACAGGAAACAGAAGATTGACTTCTCTTACATTCTTTGCATGTAATAAAGGACATGTAATAAAACCCAAGGTGTTTTTTGAAACCCCACAATTGCTGTTATTTATCACATGTTCTCTCTCAAAGGACTCCAGTGCTAGGATTCTGTTTGCTATCTGCCAAAGGTGCGTTAAGGGATGGTGCTATTCAACAAGAGCAGCTTGCATCAAGACATCAATATTTGCAAAATTTACAAGTGAGGTCAGCCAAAAACAAAGAGTTAAAAAATACCCATTTCAGAACAGGGAAATCAGTGAAGTAGCATATGTTTGTAACTATGGCCACTAAGTACATAGTCCAAAATTATCTGAGAAACATAGTGGCTTCCATTTTCAGAATGCTGATTCACCTCATCCTGCTCCTTGGTGGAGGGTACTTCTGTACAATTAGTCTGTTTTCCCATAGGTGGGGAAATAATCAATTCAGAAAACACCAACTGCCTTTGCAATGATCGTTTTGCTTCAGTGCTTTTGTTGGAACGCAGAACACTTCAAGGAGGCAACCTGTCCTGCTCCACTTTCCTAGTTTCGCATCTGAACCATAATTTTTACGTGTCCACTTGCTGTGCACTGATATACAAAAATCTTGCTTAGATTCCAACCACATGCTACACGTGGAAATGGATGATCTCCTATTAAATCTCAATTGGTTTTCACTACCTCCAAGTTTGGATAGCTGGCATATAACTGATTTTGAAGTTCATTGAATTTGGATGAGTGCCACCTAATTCCAATTGGTTTCTTTTGATGTCATTTTGATTTGACTATTTTGTTCCAACTGGCTTAATCTGACTAATTCATTGTATTTTTGAGCACTTCCAGCAGTACAGTGCAGAAAGAGAGGCTAATGGTAGAAAGCTTAGGGAGCACCTCAAGGCTTCATGCTTGCAGAATGTGCTCAGAAATACCCCAGCACCACAAGCAGCAGCAGAGGGATAGCTTGTGCAATCATCCTTTAACTAGGAGGCTAAACTGGGTCAAATTTTTGGCCAGTTTCCACCTGTCAAGGTTGTTTTATATGGGGCCTTTGCTTCAAGTAGCTTTACAGAAAAGTTTTTCCAACCTATGATAATTCAATGATTTAGGTATCTGGTTGCAGAGCTGGCGGCTCCACTGAGCTTCCAAGGAGAACAGCCAGCTTTGGTAGTCTTGGGCAATGTGCACAAATGAAGGATGATCCCAGAAAAAGGGAATGGTGAACCCCTTCTGAGTATTTCCTACCTAGAAAACGCTTTAAACCATTAAGTCAGAGTTGACCTGAGGGCACACAGTGATTGATTTGACTTGATTATTATACCACCCATCTGGGTGGTATACCGTCTGGGCCAACAACATCATAAACAACAATACAGAACAAATAATCAAGTGTCAAAATTAAAAACAAAAATACAACAACAAATTAGTTAAAATAATTAAAATAATAAAAGGGCAAGGCAGATGGGTTGAAGATACACAGTAATCGTTAAGAGCACCACTATATTAATATGTTCTAAAAGATGAAGATAAAATAGGAGGTGGACTGACTCCCTAAAGAAAACCACAGGCTACAAGAGTTGAGCAGGTAAGGAAAGGTTCACAGAACAGCAAAATCATACATTTTGCAGGAGGTTTATGATGTTATTCAAGTATGAAATTATTATCACTTTTCAAAACTTGTTGTGAGAAACTGTTATGTATTCCCACTAGAAATATTTATTCTATTCAAAATAATATTATCTAACTGATTGGTGGACAGAGAGCCTGAAGAACTTTGGATAGAGGCTCGTAACATTGTACAGGACATTGTACAGGAGGCAGCAACAAAAACCATCCCAAAGAAAAGGAAATCCAAGAAAGCAAAGTGGCTGTCCAACAAGGCCTTACACATAGCAGAGAAGAGAAGGGAAACCAAATGCAAGGGAGATAAGGAAAGTTACAGAAAACTGAATGCAGACTTCCAAAGAATAGCAAGAAGAGACAAGAGGGCCTTCTTAAATGAACAGTGCAAAGAAATAGAGGAAAATAACAGAAAGGGAAAAACCAGAGATCTGTTCAGGAAAATCGGAGATATTAAAGGAACATTTTATGCAAAGATGAACATGATAAAGGACAAAAATAGTAGGGACCTCACAGAAGCAGGAGACATCAAGAAGAGGTGGCAGGAATACACAGAGGAATTATATCAGAAAGATATGGATATCCCGGACAACCCAGACAATGTAGTTGCTGACCTTGAGCCAGACATCCTGGAGAGTGAAGTCAAGTGGGCTTTAGAAAGCCTGTCTAACAACAAGGCCAGTGGAGGTGATGGCATTCCAGTTGAACTATTTAAAATCTTAAAAGATGATGCTGTTAAGGTGCTACATTCAATATGCCAGAAAGTTTGGAAAACTCAATAGTGGCCAGAGGACTGGAAAAGATCAATCTACATCCCAATCTCAAAGAAGGGCAGTGCCAAAGAATGCTCCAACTACCGCACAACTGCACTCATTTCACACGCTAGCAAGGTTATGCTCAAAATCCTACAAGGTAAGCTTCAGCAGTATGTGGACCAAGAACTCCCAGAAGTACAAGCTTGATTTCGAAGGGGCAGAGGAACTAGGGACCAAATTGCTAATATGTACTGGATTATGGAGAAAGCCAGAGAGTTCCAGAAAAACATCAACTTCTGCTTCTTTGACTATGCAAACGCCTTTGACTGTGTGGACTACAGCAAACTATGGCAAGTCCTTAAAGAAATGGGAGTGCCTGATCATCTTACCTACCTCTTGAGAAACCTTTATGTGGGACAGGAAGCAACAGTTAGAACTGGATATGGAAACACTGATTGGTTCAAAATTGGGAAAGGAGTACAACAAGGCTGTATATTGTCCCCCTACTTATTTAACTTATATGCAGAATATATCATGTGAAAGGCTGGACTGGAGGAATCCCAAGCCAGAATTAAGATTGCTGGAAGAAATATCAACAACCTCCAATATGCAGATGATACCACTCTGATGGCAGAAAGTGAGGAGGAATTAAGGAACCTTGTAATGAGGGTGAATGAGGAGAGTGCAAAAAATGGTCTGAAGTTCAACATATAAAAAAAAAAAACCCTAAGATCATGGCCACTGGTCCCATCACCTCCTGGCAAATAGAAAGGGAAGATATGGAGGCAGTGACAGATTTCACTTTCTTGGGCTCCATGATCACTGCAGATGGTGACAGCTGCCCCGAAATTAAAAGACGCCTGCTTCTTGGGAAGAAAGTGATCACAAACCTTGATAGCATATTAAAAAGCAGAGACATCACCTTGCCAACAAAAGTCCGAATAGTCAAAGCTATGGTTTTTCCTGTAGTGATGTACGGAAGTGAGAGCTGGACCATAAGGAAGGCTGACAGACGAAGAATTGATGCTTTTGAATTGTGGTTCTGGAGGAGGCTTTTGAGAGTCCCCTGGACTGCAAGGAGAACAAACCTATCCATTCTAAAGGAAATCAACCCTGAGTGGTCACTGGAAGGACAGATCCTGAAGCTGAGGCTGCAATACTTTGGTCATCTCATGAGAAGAGAAGACTCCCTGGAAAAGACGATGATGTTGGGAAAGTGTGAAGGCAGGAGGAGAAGGGGCTGACAGAAGCACATGATGATTCTTGTTTAAAAGGGGTTTTTTTATAATCCTTTTTTTTAAAAAAATGGAAAAAATTTGGTCGCGCTAGGATGCCTTGATATGGTGACAAATGCAGTGCAGCAAGAGAAGAAAACACCTGTGGGTCTTGTGGGTCAAAATGCATCTAGCAGAACCCTGGGGATTCTAGCAACATGCATACACTCAAATGTTTGTAGGGGTTCAAGATTGTGGCCCTCTGGGGACCAGGGATGGGCCTCTGCGGCTCCTGAATCCTTGACTTTATCCATTACTACTATAGAGGATTCTCCAAGCCCACAAAAGGGACAGCAACCTACAAGAGAACCTGACATCAAGTGGTCGCTCCATCTTAATTATGTGCAACTGTCTCATCACAGAACAAGGAACGTTTCCCTTAAAGATGCAAACAGCACTTCCAAACCTACTAAACTCTGTGTGATAAGGCAACTATTCTCACAGATTTAGGTTTTGAAAATCTTTACAGAAATACTCAAAGATGCACACACACACACACACACACACACACTGGAGTCAACAATAAATAAAAGAGGAGAGAGTTGTTCATGTTGTCCCATTTATAGCACAAAAACAAACCAGCTCTGGATTTACCTCCCTCCATCAAAACAAGCATTCCCTGCTTAAAATAAAGGAGTATTTCTAGCTTGTTACCAACCTTTGGTGGTATGAATGTGACGGGTTGAAAGAGGAGGCATTGGTTGCCAGACGCACTAAAGCTGACTAAACTGGCATGATGGAGGTGTTTTCTGTGGAGGTAGTATGTCTTTTAAAGAGCACAAAGGACAACATTAATTCCCATAGCAACTAAAGCATTTCTAAGGTGAAAAACAGGACTAAAGTAAAACTGTGGAAGTCTCACTAACTCCCATCTCAAAAGCAATCCTACTTAATCTTTGCCCCAATGAGGATCCAAAGGGCTACTTCTAAATATGAAAATTGTATTGTTTCCTCTTTAAACGTTACTGTAACACTTAAATCGGATTTTGTTGGATTCATGCAAATGAGAATAACATGCAAAGGGATCCTCTTGGAGGGGAAGTGAAAGAAACTTCTTGTCTCCTTACTGAATATGAGGCCCTAGAAATAGATATAAAAGTGTTGCAGTCTTATGCCAAAATTTATTTACATTGCTACATCCATGTTATATGACTGCAGAGCTCAGAATGTACTGCATTTTTTTTTTTACTGACAGTAACTTATTGTGTTGCTTATTAAAGTGTGAGAGCTGAATTTCTGTTATTATTGTTTCCCCTCCCGAAAAGCAAACTGGGTGCACTACTGATGCTTTTGTCTTACAGTACAGAAACATTACAAAAATGCACAGTATGCTCTCTGGTTTCCTCTAGTGGCTAATGTCTAAAATACCTACCACCACCACCCCGCCCAGGAAATAAAACTGTAATTCCACTGCCAATTAGAACTAATTTTAAAAAATGAAATTTCAAAACTTCTCTAATTATTTAAAATACCTTTTTAAAGTAACTTTTGGGAGTGAGTAGAACATGTTACTCTTTATACCAAAGAAACAATGTTGTTTCATGCATTACGTTGCTTTTGAATACAACTTAGTTATACTCTTAGTTACACCGGGAATGTAGTGGATAGAGCAATAGACTAGGACTCTGGAAAACAGGGTTCAAATCCCCACCTGGCCATGGGAAGTCACTGGGGGGGGGGAATGGAACTGGTAAAACCATTTCTTAAATATTTCACTTACCTTGAAAGCCTTATTAGGGTTGCTATAGGCTGGTTCCAACTTGACGGCACAGAACACACACCCTTGTTATTAAAAAATAATTAGTTACAAGAACTATGATACTGTACTTGCAAGTAGTGATTTCCCACCCTCTGCCATGGACAGATCACTTCCTACTGAGATTCAACTTGTCTATCATGACCCTCCTCCATGAGGAGAACAGACCTGTGAAAATGGTCTGTCCTTGTAGGCTTCTTGACCCAGAACATTTCCAAGAGGCTTTGGGAGGGCTTCCAGATGATCTGATAGGTATGTATGTATGTATGTATGTATGTATGTATGTATGTATGTATGCATGTATGCATGCATGCGTTTGTTTGTTTGTTTGTTTGTTTGTTTATTTATTTATTTATTTATTTATTTATTTGATTTTTACCCCGCCCCTCTAGACAATATCTACTTGGGGCTACCCTGTCAAAGCCCAGGTCAATAGATGTTATCTGGAGATGACCTGGGTGGCTGACATGATCGCCCCCAAATGCCCTCTTTGCTCCAGAGTTCGCACTGCCCCTTGGTATACAGAGGAGCTGAGAGCTATTAAGCTATCAAGGAAACAGTTAGAGAGTAGGTGGAGAAGAGATCAGTCAGCATAAAATAGGGCTGCAGTTAAAACTATGCCTAATAAATATGCTAATACCCTTAAACAGACAAGAAAGACTTTTAACATCCAGAGGATTGGTGAGGCTACAAAGTGACAAGTGGAATTGTTCCAGGTGGTCTGCAACCTTATCAGTTCTGGCCATTCAAGGCCTCGTTTTGAGTTCACCAGTGATCAGTTTGCAGCCTTTTTTAGAGCAAAGATCAAGGCAATTCATACCAACCTTGATTCCACCAGCAGTCTAGCTGATCTGGGGGTGACCATCACTGCCCCATCTCCCATTGCCCAGTTGGTTCAGTTTGACCCTGTAGTAAAGGAGGAAGCCTCTAGACTGATGGCTTGCTGTAGGCCACCTCATCACTGGATCCTTGCACAGCATGGCTGATCAGAGCCACTAAGGGGGCTATGACTGATTAAGTGAGTCATGAACATTATTAATTCATCACGGAGGAAGGGAATGCTTCCCTCCCACTTAAAAGAAACCGTTGTCCAAGCCATCATCAAATGGCTCCAGTTAGCATCAAACAACCTTAACAATTTCCATCCAATCGCTAACATACCATTCCTGGGCAATATGATTTAGAGGGTGGTGGCAAATCAGTTGCAGTCAGACCTGGAAGAGCAGGATTACCACAACCTATTCCAGTCTGGATTCAGGCCACAACAGGGTACTGAGATGACATTGATTGTGCTGCAGGATGACCTTTAAAGGAAGGCTGATCAGGCAGATGCTCCCTGTTGGTACTCCTAGATCTCTCAGCAGCTTTTGATACTGTTGACCACAGTATCCTCCTGTACAAGGTCTCTGACGTTGGGATTGGGGGTTTAGCACTGAACCGGCTCCTTCAAGGACCATGTCCAGAGAATTCAGCTAGGAGAGGAGGTGTTGGCACCTTGGACCCTTGAGTATGGGGTTCCTCAGGGAACAGCACTACCCCTGACGCTGTTTAATATCTATGTTAAACCATTGGCGTAGGTCATCAAGAGTTTTGGAGCAACTCTATCTCTCTGTTACCACCTCTGCAGTGGATGTCGGCCAGATGCTGAAACATTGCCTCATTGCAGTACTGGAATGGGCAGGCTCACACTGAACCTGGACAAAACAGAGGTTTGCTCCTGGGGAGAGAAACCTCCAACTGGTTAGGGAGGATGGTCCTTAGGCTGGATGGTACTCCCCTCCAGGGACCAAGTACATAATTTGAGTTTTCTTCTGTAACCAGCTATTTCTTGAGAGTCCCAGGTTGCAGTACTCTCCAGATGAGCCTTTAACCAGCTTAGGCTAATCATCCAACTTTGCCCTTACCTAGACAATGACTCCCTCAGGACTTTGGTGCAGGCCCTGGTCATTTCCCAGA
Source organism: Pogona vitticeps (assembly GCF_051106095.1). Classification (NCBI taxonomy): domain Eukaryota; kingdom Metazoa; phylum Chordata; class Lepidosauria; order Squamata; family Agamidae; genus Pogona; species Pogona vitticeps. The sequence goes on along the minus strand of NC_135783.1, from coordinate 221,762,808 downwards.
CTGACTACTGCAATGCCCTCTACGTGGGATTCCCCTTGAATCTGATCCCAAGACTTCAGTGGGTCCAGAATGTGGCATCCAGACTGGTCTTTGGTGCAAGTAAATTTGACCATATCACTCCAGTTCTGGCTCACCTCCACTGGTTGCCCATGGCGTCCCGGATCAAGTTCAAGGTTTTGACACTTACATACAAAGCCCTCCATGGTTCGGGCCCATGTTACTTGTTGGAACATCTCCCCTTAGTGTCATCTGCCTGACCCACAGGATCATCCCAGTCAACGCTCGTCCTGGTGGCCACCACAAAGGAGGCCCATAAATCCTCTACAAGAGGTAGGGCCTTCGTTGCAGTGGTTCCAACTTTATGGTACCAGCTTCTGGAGAAGCTCCACCTAGCCCTCTCCCTGTGGACTTTAAGGAAGAAATTAAAAACATTGCTTTTCAGGGAGGCTTTCCACACAGACTCCAGCTAACCACTTCCCCCCTTTTTTCTTTCCCCTCCTCTTCTTCCCTCCCCTCTTTTCTTCCATCCGCTCTGGAATTAGTGCCATCTGGTTTTTTTACGGGTTATTGCTATTGGTTTTCTACTTTACAAGTTGTAATCCACCCAAGAGTAGTGCTGTGACACTAATGGGAGCAGGAAATAGATAGATAGATAGATAGATAGATAGATAGATAGATAGATAGATAGATAGATAGATAGATAGATAGATAGATAGATAGATAGATAGATAGATAGATAGATAGATAGATAGATAGATAGATAGATAGATAGATAGATAGATAGAGATGGACGGACGGACGGACGGACGGACGGACGGAGAGAAATTCCAAGCTCTGTATGCATGATCATACTTTAAAGAGAAGACTGACACTGCTTCTACTGGTTATCACCCATTGTTGTTCTTGCCTGCTTCCCAGCAGAGATCTCAGGCCCTCAGATATGGGCTGGCATATATCTCCTCCTGTGAGAGATTAACAGGATTGAATCTTCTTTCAGTCTTTGGAACTACCTGCTACCTTTCTTTCCAGAGTTCACCTCTTTCAGCCTTAATCTGGAGAAATTTCAGAAGTGAGTCTATGTGATGAGATCTCAGTTCAAGGGGGCTTACTGGAAAAGGGAGAGAAGGGAAGGCAATGTCTTTTCCTTTCCATAGTTTACCAGAGCCAGTAAGCAAGCCTGCTTCTCAGGGAGCTGCCTGATGCCATTCAGGGCTCCTTCAAAGGGAGAGGAATGGAACATGCCCATAATACAGTGAGGTCTTTGCATATATGACAGTGCACTTGTGAGAAAAATTGTCCACACAGGTTTGATTATGGAAGCTAGCATTAATTTTGTTCAGTAGTGGAAGGACAAATAAGAGGTTGGACTTGGGGCAGGTGATCAGACAAAATTGTCCGATTACAAATGGAAACATCCAATTGAAAAATATATTCCTATCACAACTCATCCCAAGAAAATATGCTCCGTTTGCCCTTTGTGCTCCAAGCATGTACCCCTGTGATGCCAGGGCTGAGTTGATTGGGCCAATCAATCATGCAACATGCTCAGGGCAGAGAATGAACCTTGTAGAGACAAAGCCCAATTGATTATATTTTATTTTAAAGCAATAGACTGTCCAGAGAGATAAGTTAGAATATTGAATACACTTGTTTATTGGTATCTTCAGGACCTGATGTTAAATAAATCGTGAGCAACCACAATGCTCTCAGGCCACAGACATGTAAACCAACCTTGCAGAACCTATCATGTATTCATTTATTTATTTAAAATTCTGCTTCACTTACATGTCTACAAAAGGCTGTGCTAACCCTACACCCAGTATAATTTAATGTAATATAATCATTAACTGAAATTACATCCATAGCATTTTAAAATTATGTTAAAATAACATTTAATTGACAGTAATTATTTTAAACTTTTTAAAGTGCCTGTTACATATGCCTCTGGCATAGGGAAAGGAGCATTTATGTTGTCAGCAGAAAAACCATTTGTGCATATTTTATTAATAAAATTTGTTTTTGTGTGGGTTTTTTTTTGTTAAAAGCAATTAATTAAAAATGTTAAATTATTTTCTTGAGTTTTTGAAAGCACTAGAAAATAATTTAACCTTTTGTTATCATTTGAGATAATAAACCCCTCATTGCCTTTGGTTGAGATAGAGAGCAGGCAAAGATACATTTGCCAAGTATTAAACATACAGTGAAACACTCTGTCCTTCCACATGGACCTATAACCATGTGCATCTAGCAGTATTATTATTATTTTTTTACAATCTAGTCAAGTAAAGTGTGGACTAGGAGTCTGTGTAGTATGGAGTCTCCCATGACATCTCCTGCCCCCTCAGCCAGTGAAAGCATCATTAGCTCAGCCAAGTGCAGAGCTTCTTAGGTGAGTCTGAGAAGTGGGGCTTCCCCTCTGGTCTGCCTTGGGATCACAAAGTCCCCAATGCACACACATACACACCATGTTACTAGAGTCACATGATGCAAAACCTTCCCTTCTAAGGTTCTGGTGACTTTTGAAGGAAGCACCTTGGTGGGTGACATTTTACAGAGGAGGTGTCTTTAGAAGCTTGGTGCCTTTCATTTGTTTCTGCTTAGTTCTTTCCTCATAATGTTGCTGAGTTGATTGGGCCACTGGGCCAGATCCAGTTTTGAGTGGCATGGGACTGCATGTCCATATCCGTCCCTTTTTGGAGATACCAGTGAGGGCATTCAGATACATTTCTTGCTTTGGTGTGTGATACCTGCTTTCCCCTCTGGTGGAAGGGGCTTACGACCATGTTGATCCAGCATCCAGTTCATCTTTCGGTTTCTAGGCAACCAGGCGGGAAGTGGTGGTTCCTTAGATGACAGGCTTATCTGCCTATGCATGTATTGGCCTATGCTTTGCTTGGGCTCTTCATTTATAACCAATCAAGTTGGGTTGGCCAATTTTTAATGCCAACAAAAAAGTGTTGTGCATTACTCCTCACATTCTGCTCATTGATTTGCCTAACGTCCTTGGTCCACAAGTATGCATAGGACTACAACCTATACCGGACAGATACACATAGTTTCTGACTCACATTAATCCTTGTTTAGAATTCAGACATGTTCAGAACTGGACATCTGATAGTGATCACACATAACTATGCATGCATATTACTGAATACATATTTAAGCCAAAATAGTTGTACATAATATTTACATACAATAGTTACATACAAGTAATTAATTTTTCTATGTCACTATAGTCAATAGTTTATGTATACATAGGTATCATCAGTCTGTTGAATCGTAGATTCTGAAATTAAACTGTGAATCTCAGAGAGTGTTTCTCTTAAAACATAGATGGTGACTTATTAGCTCAGATTATAGAGAAGACAGATGAGGATTATATAAAATAATTTTTGAATTGGAATCTTGAGGGGGATCTGGCAGGTGGACTGCCAGCTAGAAAGGAAGGCAGTGCCTCTCCATAGCAGCAATTCATCCGGATTTTCACAGTTATCATTGATGGAAATGGGATTTCCTGTTGAAAGGGCCAATTCTTATACAAGATTCCAATTCAAAACTTATTTTATATAATCCTTATCTGTCTTCTCTATAATCTGAGCTAATAAATCCGTTTCAATCAGTATTTGGAAAAGCTCCCCCCCCCAATCACAGCAGAATTCCCTCTGCTTCTAGATTTCCCTTATTGTTTGCCTCTCCTTTTGTTTCAAACCCCCTATGATTCATGTTCAAGCCATTAAATTCTAGGCTACTAAACTGAGCTACTGTACCTGGTGTTTATTATTCAACAATAATCTAAGATTAGAACCATTATTTTAGCAAACAAGTGGAGCTAATGTCATCTAGGGTAATACACCTGTAAAGGGACAAAAATCACTGCTGTTACTTTCCTCTAGAAATGCACCATACATAGCTTGCTTAGGTGTTGAGCAACAGCAACCAGATGACAACAACAGGAAAAGGGAAAAGGTTACTGTGACGTAGCAGGCCACTCTGATGTCACTGCCAACTCAGGCCTCTCACCACTTCACACTCGCTGCCACCAATTGTAATGACTATTTAAAAAGGACAAAGGTTTCCTTCAAAACAAATCAGGTTTATTGGTATAACAAAATAAAATATGAAAATCACAAGTAGCTAATCACGATGTCAATCACTGTTTCTTATTTAATTAATCACAGACTTCCCTCACTGAACACTTAGGCACGCAGGCCTCTAAACAAGCTCTTTCTCTCTCACCCTCCAGATCTGATCTTTTACACTCTTCACTCCCCTTTTCTTCCAACTCCTCCCTCTTCAGCTCCACCCTCTGTCACCCCATTGGCTGATGATCCACTGCCCAGCTGTGACGGACAGGTGGGGTCAGGGCTGCCTGTTACAGTTACACTAAGTACAGGGCAAGCAAAGCTGATGGCCTGGATCAGGCCTACCTATAGGAATGCAATGGCTTTGGATTTGGTATACACAGAGCCCAATGAATCCTGCTTTGCACCTACCAAAATCCCCACTATACTCTCAGGTTTAGCCAATTTTGGGCACAGAAACCTGCCAAGAATTCTTCATATACATCCATACAAGATCTTGCTCAGGTGTAAGAGTGACTTTTTTTCTTTTTTTGTCTTCTACAATGTGTTCGTTTGTTTATATTATTTATGTACTGTCTCTCCACAGGGAACCCAAGGCATCTCACAACAATTACAACTAAATAATGATCACAGGTTAAAAAACAAAAAAACTATATTAAAAACTATTTTTGCAAATCTTTCTCTAAGCAAAGCTAACCTGTTTTCCTATCATGAATCTAAGCATACATGCATGTGTACACACACACACACACACACACACACACACACACACACACACACACACACACACACACACACACACACACACACACACACACACACACACACACGCTTGAAGCATACAAGGACAGGCAGATTGAGCACCATGGTGAAAACAACCTATTCCAACTATGACTTTTACAAGTCCATGCAACAAAGTAACATCTCATTTTCCCATTTTATAAATTGATCAAAATGTGCAAAAAATCTTTTTTGAAAATATGCAAAATGTGCTGAGACTGTAACACGCATACACACCTTGCTATCTCACAGAAAGACAGTTTTGTTTGTGTTTTTTCATTTGCCATGCAAAAATGAACCAAACTTCTTTTTCTGCTCTAGTCATTTACATTCGGAGATTAGAACTACCCTTCAATTCCTTCTTGTATGTATCCCCCCCCCCTTTTCTCTTCCTGTCAAATCAATATTTCATACATTCCGGAAAAGAGACCTTTTTCTCCCAGTAAATTAGCTGGCAGTGTCTCAAAGGCATGCCTCATTTTAATGAATTTTAGCTTGTTTGTAGGAAGTGGGTTTTATTATGTAATCATTATTCATTAGCTATTTGCTTCTTAATCTCTATGCACCTTTTATACAATTCAAGCTTATCACCTCGTCATCCCTTTCCTGTACCAAGTTTACAGACATTATTTTAGGAGCCAAATATCAATCCTTTTCAATTACTAAAACAGAAATGTGGATATCATTAGCATTTAGTTGCCTATTCGTAGAACACTTGCTATGTCATTAATGTAATAAATGGTTATTACATGGAGGAGAATTAAGACCAATCACATTTCCAATTTATGAAAAATCTCATCCTGTAACTTTGGGTTATAATCCCCAAATACTATTCAATAAAATGAGGCTGAAAATAGTAAGTCAATGAACCTTTCAGAACTTGAGTAAGTGTTTTACATGGTGATAACTGAAGGTGCCAACTCAAGTGTTATTTAAGTTTATAAATACTAAGACTGATGTTCATTATAGCTGCACAGTATCCGATTTACTATATAGCCAATTCAATATTAATCAGTGAAAAGGTTAGAGCAATTATTAATAATAGGGGTCTAGCTTTGATTCATGGCATAGGCTACTGAACATGAGAGGGAAATCTCTTCAAATTTTCTGTTTTTCAAGCTGCATAATTCCCCTGTCCCTGCTATGCACCTTTGTATAAAGTTCTCCTTTTCTGACACTCCACGTACGACTTTATTAATGGCATGGCAGACGTCATCCATATGAGCAAGCTTCTGATCTAATATATTGCATTGACAACGAGTTAATGTTTTAGAGGGGTTGTATAATTGCCTGCTCCAGAAAATGTCTTACTAGTCACAGCTCCAAGAGATAAACAAAGGTGTAAGACATATCCATTTAACCTTGTGCTAGAATATATGTTTGCAGGCTATGCTGACAACTTTAGAGTAGGGGGGAAAAAGGCTGGGAGTTTGGTGTAGATTTGAAGACGCAATATCTTCAAAAGCATGCCTACAGAAGCAACACGCGAAGAGGACAAAAATGTGGGCATAATCACTCAACCATTGATTTTCCTGTTTATCAGAATTGAGGAAATTAGCTTGGTGCTTAAATTAAAGCGTTTAGGGCCAAAAAGGAAAAAGAAAAAGAAAAAAAGAAATTCCTGCTAAGCACGTAGCCCTAGCCTCAGCTCATCTCGCTACTTTTGTCAAATACAGGAAAAATTGTGTTCCATCCAAGTCATGGTGTTCTCTGTTTTCTTACTCCTTTTGTCCACTTGCCAGTGGCAGCCCATAATAAACAACATAAGAAGGGAAAACCCCAGGTACCTGTATTTCAGGGCCCAGGTGATCTCTATGACATGGGTGGGGAGTGGTGCAATCCTGTGGGTGTTGATGGAAAGCACTTTTTATCCCTTCTAGCCAGGACTTCAAATCCTATGACACTGAGAGATGGTAGGTGCAGCCATCAGTATCTGGCAGACTGTATGTTCCCTTCTTCACTGTGTGAGATGAACATGGAGGAGGGAGGGTTATTGCTTTATGATAGCACCCCCATATTTACAGCAGTGGCTAAAATGTCCCAACTGGCTAGAGAAACACTTGGTTAGGGATGTGCACTTAGGCGTATTGGACTGCAAATCTCATGATTCTCCATCCTGGGAGTCCCACCTGCCAGGCCCACACCTTACAGATACCGAAACTGTGTTCAGCTGGAGAAAAAGCCCAGCTGGCAGCCTTAATGCCTTGTATAGGCCTAACTTCCTACTGGAAAAGGAAGTTGTCCCGATGGGTGTCAGGAAGCTTCTTCTTCATACAGGAAGTTAGGCTTCTCCAAGGCTCAAAGCTGGGTCTTCTCTCCAGATGAGCACAAATTAAGTATCTACAAGATTTGACACTGAAAGGTAGCTTTCCTAGCATGGAGAATTATGGGATTTGTAATCCAAAAATCTGAAATGCATGTTCCTACCTTGACTTTTCCAAATTATTTCAGAGAGGCATTCTTATGAAAAGTCCATGTGAATGCATGCATCTGCACCTCAATATTTCAGTTTGTTACCTCACCATTGCCTTCTACACAACAAGCAAACGCAAAATTATTTTTTCAAGATATTCAACTTTATAAGGCAGTGCAATTCACAAATGGGGTTCTTCCCCCAGCCTCTGAAGCCATTCAGCAGGATATTGTATCTGGTATGAAAATTAATGGAAGACACTCATGCCATGTGGGAGATACATGAAATAAAGGCTAAATCTCTGTGTAGCATTCTCTGGTGTGAGTGATGTAATATGAATGTCTTCCTTTCTGTTCCTGTCAGTGAGCCCGAGAGATCAGATTTAAAGCATTCTTTCATCGCATTGCTCTGTACACTTTCATTTCTGCTGAGATGCGGCACTGATTTTCCATTTCTCCCCTTCTCATAACACTTCTTGAAAATTTACAGAACATATAATGGAGTAACCTTACTTATGCAGTAACATTTGTTTCAGGAGCTTTGATTCTTTGTATCAAGTGAAGCAATACAAAAACCACTCTCAGTGAAATCACTGAGAACACACCTCACATAGGGCTATGAAAATGTGGTCAGCTGCTCCCAATCTATCTTGTTTTACCTCGGCCTTTAGAGAAATAAATGCATTTTTTTGGGGGGGGAGGGGTGTCACTTGTGCATTCACATATAGCTTGCCCTCATGTGTTTTGGGGACAGACAGCATAGCTTCATACTTGTCTTCTTGAAAATAAGAACTCTGAAGCTTATTCCCAAGGAAACAGATACTATAGGACTAAAATACTACAGCCCCATTTATTAGACTGTATAAAGTGCAGCCCAGCATGTACTGTGTGTGCATGTATGTTCATACAAGAATGTTGGAGATGTGTCATTTACATATTCTAACATATTTATTTAGCCGATCACATTCTGTATGATGTTAGTCAATACGAGTTAAGAGGGTTAACTGCCAGACAGAAAAAGCAAGTGACAGTTATGTCATTCAGTTAGATAGTCTGGAAGTTGTCTGTTCAAGATATCTGTTAGAAATAGTCTGCTTGTCTGATAAAAATATACCAAATTAAACTATTATAGGTCTGTCAAGCACACGTCTGTCTCACAGTGCCAAGCCAAATGTTTCAAGCACTGTTCATTTATTCTACATATATATTTTTACAGTAACCATTCATAGTTTTTACCATGACCAAGTGAATTTTTTTTCCAACTGCTGCCACACATTTAAGGGAGAATACCATTCATACCCTATGTGTTTTTTTAATGCTATGTTTCGAGCACTGTGTACAAACTCTCATGCATTTCTAAACCATTCAGACATTGCGTTATGTGGTCAAAGTACAAACGTGAGAAGAGGCAAGAGTTATCTCCTACACTTTATATGATCTCTCATCTCATGTGAAGAGCAACTTCTCCCAAGCATGGAAACCGGCTGTGAGTTTGGAGACCTTGATTTCCCCCCCTCACATGTGGAGCGGAACAGTGGAGGCTCAGGGCTAGGTGCTCTCTCCTTATTTGGTGACCGTTTACAACGGATGATGCAACATCTGAAGAAGGCGAGAGTGTCATCCTCTAAATCAGATTTATATAGACATATTCTAAAACTGACGCCAGCTTAGAAAGCAAAGCAAAGTGTGCTGCTTATGTACTATCCCCTACTAATTAAAGCTCTCTCTGGACAGTTTATAATTAAACTTCAGGCTACACATTGCCCCACTCCCTGCAAGCTGGGTATTCATTTCACCAACCTCAGAAGGATGGAAGAGTGAGTCATCTTCAAGCTGGCTACCTGAGCCTGTCAGGATTGAACTCAGGCTGTGAGCAGAGTCTTGGCTGCAGTACTGCAGTTTAACCACTGTGTCATGAGGTTTATAGATGCGAAGTTTGGTAGCTTAATCCCAAAAGGGGGTCTGTGTCTGTCCTCCTGATTCTCTCATGAGCCACCTATGCCTAACATGGACTCTCCATCACAATTTCTTCTAAAATATTTCAGATTTATTGTAAATGGCCCTCCCTGTTGTTTTGTCTCTGGACTATAATTTTAACATAAGTCCTGAACTAGCACGGCATTGATTATTGTTGGAGAAAAAAAAGCAAATCATTTCTAGTTTTGTGGCATGTCTTCAGCTCTTTAAAGGAAAACCTGTCCCTCGTGTCCCACTCCACCCTGACCAAAACACACAAAAATCTCATGATGTGAAAGTGTGTATACCTAATCTGGGGAGTGCTGGGGAAATAACAGAACTTTTCTGTTAAATACTAAAGGCTTTTCAGTGAACCTGGAAACAACCTTTTGTGCCTGCAAGTGTCATAAAGCTTGGCTGAATTTTCTTCAAAGTCGTCTTCTTCTTCTTCTTTTTTTTTGGGGGGGGGAAGAATTTTGTTGCTTTTGATACTGTCATAAGCTTTTTTCAGAACTTATTTTAGCCTCACTTATTTGAAGAACAGATGAGTAGAGAGAACTCTGCCCACAGCCACCCTCTCCCTACTTTGCTAATTAAGGGGAAAACCTGAAGGGGAAATCAACATATATTTTGTTTCTCCATGCAACTGTGGGAACCTGATCAAGGTGAAGCTGAGGGCAACATGAGGATATTAGAGGCAGGACTGGCATATTTGGCTCACTTCCCACCATGCATTTTTCCCCTGTCATAAATTTACAGTTTGCCTTTGTGGGAGATGACTGCCCAGGTTGTTCAGTGAATGATTTCCTGCCACCCCACATGGGCCAACATTTCTGAGACTAATATGAGATCTGGGAATAAAATGAAATCAGTATGTTAAATATCTTGGAGACCAAGTCTGTTTTGTTACTTAATGATCATAGAATCACAGAGTTGGAAGAGACCACAGGGGCCATCAAGTCCAACCCCCTGCCATGCAGGAACACCTTCAAAGTACACCTGAGAGATGGCCATCCAGCCTCTGGTTAAAAACCGCTGAAGAAGGAGACCCCACCACCCTTTGAGGCAGCCTATTGCACTGCCGGACAGCTCTGACTGTCAGGAAGTTCTTCCTAATGTTCCGATGGAATCTCTTTTCCTGTAGTTTGAAACCATTGCTCCGTGTCCTAGTCTCTGCAGCCCTGGAAAACAAACCTGTCTCCTCTTCAACATGATATTCTTTCAAATATTTAAACATGACTATCATGTCCTCTCTCAACCTTCTTTTTGTAAGGCTAAACATTCTCAACTCCCTAAGCCGCTCCTCGTAGGATATTGCTTCCAGACCTTTAACCATTTTAGTCGTCCTGCTCTGGACACATTCCAGGTTGTCAAGATCCTTCTTGAATTGAGGTGCCCAGAACTGGACACGATACCCCAGGTGAGGTCTGACCAAAGCAGAATAGAGTGGTACTATCACTTCCCTTAATCTAGACACTATATGCCTATTGATACAACCAAGAATCACATTGGCTTTCTTGGCAGCTGCAGCAGACTGCTGACTCATGTTCAGTTTGTGGTCTACCAAGACTCCTACATCCTATCACAGGTACTGTTGTCTAGCCAGGTGTCTTCCATCCTATATCTGTACAGTTCATTTCTTCTGCCTAACTGTAGGACCTTATAGTTCTCCCTCTTCAAATTCATTTTGTTAGTTTTGGCCCAGGACTCTAATCTGTCAATGTCATTTTGCATTTTAATCCTGTCCTCTGGGGAATTAGCAACACCTCCCAATTTGGTATCATCTGCAAATTTAATCAGCATACTCTCTATTCCTTCATCCAAGCCATTGATAAAGATGTTGAATAGCACAGTGGTTCTTAACCTTTGTTACTCGGATGTTTTTGAACTGCAACTCCCAGAAACCCCAGCCAGCACAGTTGATGGTGAAGGCTTCTGGGAGTTGCAGTCCAAAACTCCTGAATAACCCAAGGTTAAGAACCAGTGGAATAGCACATGGCCCAGAACAAAGCAGTGAGGCACCCCACTAGTTACCTCTCTCCAGGATGAAGAGAAGCCATTGGTGAGCACCCTTTGGGTTCAGTCAGTCAACCAATTACAATTCCACCAAACAGTAGTACTGTCTAGCCCATAGTTTACTAGCTTCCTTGCAGGAATATCATGGGGAACTTTGTCAAAGGCCTTACTGAAATCACAGCATTCACTTCCATCTATCAAGCCTGTAACTCTATCAAAAAAAAAAAAAAAAAAAGGTCAGATTAGTCTGGCATGACTTGTTTTTGAGAAACCCGTGTTGACTTTTAGTGATGACAGCATTGCTTTCTAAGTACTAGCAAACTGTCTGTTTAATGATCTGCTCTAGAATTTTTCCAGGAATTGATGTCAGGCTGACGGGGCGATAATTATTTGGGTCTTCTTCTTTCCCCTTTTTGAAGATAGGCACAACATTTGCCTTCCTCCAGTCTGTGGGGACTTCTCCTGTTCTCCAATAATTTTCAAATATTATTGCCCATGGTTCTGAAATTACTTCTGCCAGTTCTTTTAATATCCTTGGATGTAATTTGTCTGGCCCCGGAGACTTGAATTCATTTAGAGTAGCCAGGTATTCCTGTACTACTTCTCTACCTATCCTGTGCTGCATTTCCTGCTCTACATCACCTGCTCTTTGTCTCTCAGGTTGAGCACAATTTTCATTTTTAGACAAAACTGAGGCGAAGAAGGTGTTGAGAAGGTCAGCCTTTTCCCTGTCTTCTGTTAGTAGTTGGCCATCATCTCCATGCAGCAACCCTATCATTTCCTTGTTCTTCCTTTTGCTGCAACAGTCTTTCTGTTGTTTTTAATCTGTCTAGCTACTCTGAGTTCATTCTGCACTTTTGCTTTTCTTACCTTCCCCCTACATAGACTGGCTGTTTGCTTGTATTCCTTTTTGGTGTTTTCCCCATTGTTCCATCTCCCGTTTTTCCTTCTTATTGGAACAGTTTTGGACTGTGCCTTAAGTATCTCCCTTTTAAGAAATTCCCATCCATCCTGAACTCCCTTCTCTTTCAGTATCATTGTCCACGTAATTACAACCAGTAATTCCCTAAGTTTACTGAAATTGGCCTTCTTAAAGTCTAGAATGTGTGTCTGGCTGCACTTGGCTTCCCCTTTCCCACTGTATAACAAATTCCAAGAGAGTGTGGTCACTCCCACCTATGGATTCCCAGCATTTCAACCACATTAACAAGCTCATCCCTGTTGATTAAAATCAGATCTAAAATAGCTGATCCCCTTGTTGCCTCTTCCACCATGACATTGTCTGCAAGGCAAGTGAGTAATTTGCTGGACCTTATGTTCCTGGCAGAGTATGACTGCCAACATATATCGGGATAGTTGAAATCTCTCATTACTACTGCATCTCTCCCTTTTGAATGTGTGGTCATCTGCTCCAGGAAGGCATCATCCAACTCCTTAGGTTGGCTTGGTGGTCTGTAGTATACCTCCACAATGACATTCCTCTTGTTTCTCTCCTCCTTAATTCTTACCCAGGTGATCTCAAACTGGCTTCCTGGATTTAAGTCCTGGATCTCTTCACAAGTATAAACATCCTTGACATATAAAGCTACTCCTCCTCCTTTCTTGCTAGGTCTATCTCTCCAAAATAGTTTATAACCCCCCCCCCCAATAACTTCATTCCAGTCATGAGTTTCATCCCACCAGATTTCAGTGATACCTATTATATCATATTTATTTTGCTGTATTAACAGTTCCAGTTCATCTTGTTTATTTCCCATGCTCTGTGCATTAGTGTAGGAACATTTAGGACCATCTGTGTTTTTCTTCCCCTTGTTGTTCTCTAGTACTACTTGCTCTGCTGGGCTTTTCTCTCCAGCACTTGCTGAATTTCTGCCTGAAAATTATTATCTCCCTCCCCCTCAGAATCAGTTTAAAGCTGTCCTGATCAGATTTGTGTCTTAGAAAAAAAAATTACTACAGCTGTGAGGTGCACCTCATCTCTTGCCGAAAGACGATCTTTGTGAAACAGCAGACTGTGGTCCAAGAACCCAAATCATTCCTGGTGGCACCATTTGTGGAGCCAGTTGTTCACCTCCATTATTTTTCTCTCCCTTCATGGACCATGTCCTTGAACAGGCAGGAGAGATGACATTACAACCGGCACACCCAGGTCCTTCAGCTTCCTACCCATATCCTCATAATCCTTTGTGGTGTCCTGAAAGCTATGCCTCACAGTGTCACTGGTTCCCACATGAACCAAAAGGAAGGGGTAAGAGTCAGTGGGCTTAATAAGTCTTGTCAGTCTCTCTGTTACATCACAAATTTTGGCTCCAAGGGGACAGCACACCTCACAATTCATCTTGTCAGGCTTGCAGATTGTGGCTTCTGTTCCTCTGAGGAAAAAGTCCCCAACCACCACAACCCATCTCCTCTGAAGCTTGGTAGAGGACACTTGATGTTCAGATTCTTCCTGGGTCCTCTGGAAATTCTCTGCAGGCTGACGCTCTTGCTGCTGTTCCATTGCCTGATTAATAAGGGAGAGAGATTGGAATCTATTCTGTAGCTCCAAACTCTCTGTAAGGTTCCTGGGCCTTCTACTTCTGTGTGTGACATTCCTCCACATGTCGGTCTCCTGTATTTGTGAACTGCCTTCCTCCTCAATTATGTTTTCCATGTGTTCTGTATTGAAGATGGTCTTCACTGCCCCATCCAAGAAATCCTCATGCTCCCTAGTAATCTGAAGATTAGAAACATGGGCCTCCAGCTGCTGGACCTTATTTTCCAAACAGGTCACCAACTTGCACTTGGTACATGTGTAGCCAGTCACATCCTTTGGCAAGAATACAAACATGCCACAGCTGTTGCAGGTGACTGGAGTGACTCCATCACACTCCATATTGAACAATTAGATCAGTGAATTAAAAAAGAAGAAGAAAGGAAGTCTGATCCTCTCCTTGAAACTCCCCTGCTAAACACTGTTTAAGCACCCCTGTTTGCCTTGCCTGTTTGCCAAGCACTGAGAGCACACGGTCAGAAACAAACTTACAGAAACCTTAAAAAAACACACACACACCCAGTTGAGGATGGCCTCCCAGACACAACTCTCCTTCTGCTCCCTCAAGCCATGAATGCTGCTAGGTTATATAACAGCACCTTATACAGTGGTGTCTTGACTTACGAACTTAATCCATATTGGAATTATGTTCGTAAGTCAAAACGTTTGTAAGTCAAATCAGTATTTCCCATAGGAATGCATTGAAACCCAATTAATTTGTTCCAGCTGGTTTTTGTTCTTATGTCAAGGCACAGTTTGTAAGTCAAAGCATTAGTTCCCATAGGAATTAATGCAAAACCAGTTAATCCATCCTCTACCACTAGGGGGAGAATTTTTTAAACCTAAGATCACCTAGGTTAAAAAAGGGCAGGAAAGGAGGGAGACAGACAGAGAGAAGACAATGGGGGAGGGAGAGGGTTTGGAGTCTAAAATACATGCTAAACCCACACAGTTTAAACCCATACATTTTACACCAACACATTTTAAACCAAGCCAGCACAGACCCCCGCAAAAACTTTTCTGATTTGCAAGGGCAGCATGCAGGAACCATTGCAAAAGCACAAAAAACAAATTGAGCAGATCAGAAATGCAGAGAACGAAGCAAGGAAGCAAGGGAAGCATGCAAGGCACATCAAAAATGGGTGAAAACCCCCAAAAAGCAAACAAACCCCCCAAGACCCATCACAACACAGAAAGATAACCCCCCAGCTGAAAACCATGCTGCAAAAATACCCAGAACAGTTTTTTAAAAGTATAAAGCAGCACCTTACCTTAGCAGGCAGCCTACTCAGATCACACACTCTGTAATTGCCAGGGCAAAAGAGTTATGAAGAAGCAGCCTCGTCACCACCTACAGTTAGCTATTTGAATTTCCTGCCCTTTTCCCCTGCCTTTTTGTGTTAGTAAGTCAAAGCTCCATTCACAAGTCAGAGCAAAATTATGTGAACGGAGCTGTTCGTAACTCAAAATGTTCATAGGTCAAGGTATTTGTAAGTCAAGGCACCACTGTAAGCAACAGCTGCCTGGGATGTAATATGTGTACAGCTGACACATTCAAATGAGACAGGTTTTGCGATCCATACACTCCAAAGGCCTAGGCAGCTGTGATAAATGATAGGAGAAAAAGACAGCCAGTGAAATACAGTCTAACTAACTATTATACAAATGATATGATACATCAAAAAGAAAAGTAACTACTGCCTGTAAAGTAGGATTCCAGCATCTGGGAATATATTTATCGCAAGCTATCTTACTTCATAATAAATAAAGCAAAGTGAAGAGAAAACTGTGCCCAGAACTGCAGACAAATTATTTCTGATAAAAGAAATAAGGTTTGGCAAACATTTAGATATTTTTCTCATTCAAATTATTACACTAGAAAAAGATAGGAATAGTAATGCTACCAGATTTTTTTTTCTCTTGACAGCTCTGCATGATATAGTGGAGGCTTAGGCATATCTGTCTGATGATCTATTTTGTCCTCTTTAGGTATTTATCAAAGAGGATAGCATATCGAAAAAAACAGTATCAGTCTCCTGACAAACCAGACAGCTAAGATATAAACAGAACATTTTTAAAATGATGGTAAAAACTTAAAAGTAATAATTAAGGTTATGAGAAACCCTACAAGTAATCATAGTACAACAGCTGCATTCAGACATAATAAACTGCTTAGCATTGCAAGATCAAGGAGTTTTGAGAATAGGTTAGCTTCACAAACATTGTTTTAAAGTCAGCTGATTTCCACTCGCCATACTGACACAGAGTCCAGGTTCCATTGGAAGGAACCTTTTCCAAGCCTCTTGTTGCAGTCACATCAGTGAACTTCCATGGCAGTTCATGCCATGGAAGACTTCCATGAACTGAAGTCTCCTAAAGTTGGATAAACTCCTATTTATCAAATATTACTTACTTGTCTTATTTATAGCCCACCTTTCTCCCAATAAGGGAACTCAAGAGTGACTCAGTGTTAAAAAGTAGAATTAAAAATACTATAAATTATACATTAAAAACCAATTGAACTATAATAGCAAATAAAAAACACAGGCTAATTGAAAACATTTAAAACTTTAAAAACTCAACTAAAAAAAAAACACCCCAGTATCCAGAAACTCAGATTTCTGCCAGAAAATGTGAGTTTTCAACTGTCAGCAGAAAGATAAAAGGTAAGAGGACAATCTAGCCTCCTAAAGGAGAGCATCCCACAACCTGGGAGCTACCACAGAGAAGGCTTGCTCTCATATTCCCATCAAATGCTCCTGTGCTGGCAATGAGATCAAGAGAAAGGCTTCCTCTGATGATCCCACCACACACTGGGTACAATAGGAACTGATACAGGAGTGGAAAAACACAAAGAAAATGCGGCAGCTGTCCTTTCCAAGGAGTCATCTGCAATACCTCCTTTAAGTGACAGTGTACCATCCACATTCATTCCTCATGAAGTTCAATAAACAAATAAAATCTCTAATCTTGTTGTAATAAATGTAGATTATAACTAGTTGCAACCATCATTTGCCCATTCTCTTTATGTAATGAATGTGGAAGAGTGGCATTTAGTGCAATGAAATGCTGACTTAAATCCCCAAAGGACAAGTTGTATTTGTCTAGCATATCCTTAAGAACTAATATTCTATTAATTACTTTTCCACATTTTAAAGAAAGATACATTTTTAAAAGTGTCTGCTTCTTTTGCACGGCTGGTGTTTCTTCTTGAATAATAAATTAAACGTAATATGCTGGAGCCACCTTCTTTTTGAAGGAAAACCATTCAGGAAAATCAGCTGAGCTACAAGACACCCTTATGTGGTACTCTCTAACATACCAGAGATCCTTGAACTCCGTGTTTCTGGGCTCCCTGTTCAGTTTGAGCAGCTGCTGGAGTTTTTAGCTCGATAAAGCATACGAAGTATAGCTGGGACACCTCCCTTTTCTGGACTTGCATTTTAATAACAGTGGAGTGAAATTTCCTCACAAGTGCAGAATTTTTAATGTAGTCCCATTAAAGACTGATGAGTGGGTGAGTTGTTACTCTGCCAGTGATATACTTGAATGCCATATAATGTCCATGCAATTAGACACCTAGAGAGTATATAGGGTTAGAACCACACACCTAGTGCATCAGGTCCTGTTAAGATGTTGTGAGACAAGTTGCCTTGTTGGCATCCGGGGTGAAAAAATTTGTCAGTTTTGTCTGAGTGGAAGTCGGTTCTGCAGCTTACGGTGGTTTTCCAGTTCCTGGCTTCTTGATACAATGACAATCCATATTATTCAGCAGGGTTGCCAGGACTGTGAGAATGGTTTCTCAAGTCATACAAAGGCTGGCAAGCCCCAGGGCGTGAATGGAGTTCTGCTCATCCTTTTATGGATACATGGGAAAATAGTAGTATTACATGCCATCAAGAAGTTTTGCAAATATTTCAGTGACTACTGTTTGATAACAAATCTACACCGTAAAGCAAAATTGAACAGGAACAGATTGCAAAGCAGTATTAAAATATCATTGCATATTTACTGCTCACAGCTAGTTCCCTACTTTAGCTGTTGGGAACCAACCATTTCGTGGCAATGTAATGGGTCTGTGCAACTTGTTTCTACTGTGATTCCATTACAGATAGACTAATGCCATTGTGCAGGCAATATCAGTGCGAATTTATCCATGGGATGCTTGTGCATATCGCATAAAGCAACTTTACAAGATACTTTTAGCTCAGTGCCCTATATTATAGAACTACACATTCTTGTTAGCTTGTATTTAAATGCATGCCTTCCCTGAAAGCAGAGGATGGTGTCTCCCTTTAAAAGAAAAGGTGTCACTGAGAGCAGCTAAACCTTCCCGTCCTCAGTCCTTCCACTTCCCTATAGCTACTTCATTTGTGCTACCCTTCCCCTCTTAAAGTTAAACCCTCAATTCATTTCTGTTCCACTGCTGACTGGGGCAGACCCGACTCTACCCAAAAAGCTCCGAAGTCACTGTGTGCTATTTTTGAAACAAAGCAATTACTTCCTCAGGTCAAGAAACCAAGGATTTCATGGCTTTAGAGATACATAACAAAACTTGAAGAAGAGTATTAGAAGAAAAGATTGAAATTATATATGCAGCAAAGAAAGATAATAAATAAAAAGAAATGATAGAAATATGGTAAATACATGACAAAGAAGGTTGTAGCCAAGGTAATACATGGGACACTATAAAAAATAGCACTGAGAGGAATTATTATCAGGGAATCATATAATTTTAAAAGAGAATGAGAAAAACACATTAAAAAGCGGCATCATATAGATATTAAACAGCATTGGGGAGATAATCGACCCCTGTGGAACCCCACAATTGAGACTCCACAGGGCCGAGACACTCTTCCCAAGTTGTACTCTCTGGGGGCGGTCCCCCAAGAATGAACGGAGCCAGGCAAGAGCCAGGCCACCGATGCCCAACTCGGAGAGCCTCCCCAGGAGGATACTGTGGTCGAACGGTATCGAAGGCCGCCGAGATGTCGAGGAGGACCAACAAAGAAATTTTACCCCTATCAGCCTCCTTCAACAGGTAATTGTGCAGGGCGACCAATGCCGGCTCTGTACCGTGGCGCGGCCTGAAGCCCAACTGAAATGGATCCAGGGCATCTGTTTCATCCAAATGTGCTTGAAGCTGGTCAGCCACCACCCTCTCGACCACTTTGCTCATGAAAGAAACATTGGCAACGGGCCTATAATTGCCAATTTCGTCCATCGCCAAACTAGGTTTCTTTCTTATGGGCCTAATCAGTGTCTCCTTGAGGGCAGAAGGAAACCTGCCCTCAAGGAAAGACCCATTTATTATTGCAGTGGCCCATTCTGTTGTTATCGGCCTGGCTGCTTTGATTAGCCAGGCCGGGCAAGGGTCCAAGGAGGAGGAGGTGGCTCGACAGCGATCAAGCACCCTGGCGACAGAATCAGGCGTGACAGGCTGAAAGGTGTCAAAAGTTACCGGGCAAGACGGAGTGCTGGACATCTCTGCTCGACTCACTGTGTTCAAATAAGGAGAGAGCTCCCAGTGGATGGCCTCCACTTTAGATTTAAAAAAAGCTGCAAACTGGTCAGGTGAGAAACTAGGGGGAGGCCTATCACCAGCTCCGGATAGGTAGCGCACTATATGGAATAATTCCGCCTGCTGATTTGACGCTTTGCTTATTCGGTTAGCGAAGAAGGATTGACATGCAGCCTTTACCTTGTTCAGGTAAAGGTTAGTTGCGACCTTAACAGCTATCAAATTACAATCCGTCAGGTTCTTCCTCCATCTACACTCTAGCCTTCTCCTCATATGCTTCAGCGCCCACAGGTCCCAGTTAAACCAGGGCGCTGGGCGAGCTCTACAACGGAGTGGGCGTTTAGGCGTGATCGTATCTATGGCCCTGGTGGCAGCGATGGACCAGCTGTCAACCAGAGCCTCAACAGGAGCGCTAGCCAGGTCAGCCGTAAGACCTCTCATGGCATCCTGGAATCCAACTGGATCCAGTAGCCTTCGAGGGCAGACCATAACAATGGGTCCCTGCTCCCTGTGGGGGGGGAGCCATTGTGAGGTTACATTTTACCAGGTGGTAATCTGACCATGACAAGGGAACCGACACGAGGTCAGTCACCATCAGACCACACTCACTCCAACTGGTGGAAAAAACCACGTCCAAAGTGTGGCCACCCACGTGGGTGGGGCTGTTGACATGTTGGGACATGTTCAAGGAAGCCATGGTTTCCAGGAACTCAAGAGCTGGCCCTGAGAACCTCTGCCCCCGCATGCACATTGAAATCACCCAAGACCAAAAGCCTCGGGGATCCCAACAGTGCCACAGAGACAAAGTCGGCCAGCTCCAGAAGGGAAGTGGCTGGGTTGTGGGGAGCACGGTAGCCCAGCAAAATCCCAATACCATTCCTGGCCCCAAGCGACACGTGGAGTGCCTCTAGGCCTGGCTTTACCACCGCGGAGCACCTAATAACCTCCAAGCTGGATTTATAAACAATGGCTTCTCCCCCCCCCGCCCCTCCGGTCTACCCTGGTGCTGAACGGCATAACCGGGCGGACAGATGAGGGCAAGGGAAGGACCCCCCCTCCACCTATCCACGTTTCGGTTATGCATACCAGGTCTGCATCCTCCTCCAGGATAAGATCGTAAATCAACTGGGTTTTATTGGATACAGACCTGGCGTTCAGGAGTACCAGGGATAGAGTGGAGGGTTGGCCGGGCTGGCTACCTCGATACTGAGGGTTGGTCACAGTCTCAGAACAATGAACAGCCTTCAAACATCTGTTCATCGTTCTATTAACACGAGTGGGGACTGTGCCAACGCCATATCTCCCTCTACCTGTGATCATCGGAATGTTAAAAGGCCCCTCGCTGGGAAGGCAGGCCTTCCGCTCCATGTCAAGAAGGAAGGGGAAAAAAAAACCCTAAATAATAACACAGCTTAAACAAAGGTGCAAAAGCAGATACAGCATTATACAATATTTAAAAAAATCAGTAAAGCAAAACCCTAAATAAAAATTTTGAAAGTGTGGCTGTTGCATTATTTTTAAGAAAAATACAGGGAAAGGAAGAAGAAGCAAGTGTTCAGACTCATTTTAAAATTAGCAGCATGATTTGTAAGCTTCACATTCGCTCCCTTTCAAGATATTTAAAATTAGCAATACTGACATTGTTTGGTCACCTCTGGTGCCTGAAAGTCTCAAAAAGAGGCAGCCTCACACATCCCAATTTAAGTGCAATTTGTCACCCTTTTCTATCATATTAATGGAAATGTGCAAATTGGCTTTGTGACCTGCTGGCAAATGATAAATTTTCCATCCTGACTTAGAAGTTACACAGCCTGTCACATGTTGTCAGAGTCACAACCAAGGAAATAAAGCCACAGTATAGTCTCTGACATGCACTACATTTCATCAGACTATAAGTACATAATAGATTTCTAACATTTAGTTTCTAGTGGTCACTGATGACAAAGCAGACATGCAGCAACCTAGGACAATACACCTCTGTTCCCACTCCAGTGAGGGCCTATGAAATTAGAGATATGAATCACAGCCAATAATGGTCTGTGTGTGGAGGAAGCCACACAAGGTTTTGTTTTGTTGAGGAATGAATTGCTCCAAGTCAGCATAGGAATATGCTGTTGTGCAGAAATAGCATTTTGGACATAGCCATTTAACATTATTACATAGACCTTAGTTGCATTTGATAAAAAAAATGTAAGTTCTTGACCCAGATCAGCCTTCCTCACCAAAAAACTCCCCAAGCTGGACAATATCAAAAATAAGAGTTCATTTTGTCATGGCTTTTCCCCCTTCTTTTCCTCTCTCCTGCCCTTTCTTATTCATTTCTGTGGTTCTGCTCTATCTGTTCATCATTAATTTAGGTAAACCTGTTTTCCCCCCTCATTGAACCATGCACAATTAGCTATGTTAGGGCACCTATAAAATAGGCAACCTTAGTATTTTTAGCCTTTCCTAATCTGTGAGCTGCTTGATATCCTTTTTTTATATATACATGTTGTTTTCTCCTCTATTTTCTGCATTTCCATTTTCTCAGCTAAAATTTGGTTTTATTATTGACTGAAAACCTGTTGAGTAACTCCATGTAGCTCAACGGCTGATGATTTAATGAACCATGGACATTAATTTTTAACTTAAACTTTCCCAACCTGGCTACAGGTTCCCCTGGAAGTGTTGGGATGGGGGGAGGGGAGCCTTTAGTGCCCCCAAATTGCCTCTGCCAGGAGTGCTGCTGGACTGGGCTTGGCAGAAGCAATTTGAGAAAGTATTTTTCAAGAACACAATATATTTTTAGATTCTAATTTTCTTAGTACATTTCAAAAATACATTAGTGGAACCTTTAAAAACAAGTAATTTCATTATTAAAGGAGTTTTGGAACAACAACCTTCCTCTTTCAAGAACACAGACAATTCTAACACTCCACTTATTAGCTGGCATTTTGAACCTTGAATTTCTCATCCATTTTCATATTGTTTCCTTATAAAGACATTCAGCAATACTGAAATTCAGCAGGCTATTTCCAATCTACTTTTATTCATGAGCAAAAAGCACCTGGGGGTGTGTGTGTGTGCATATGTGTGAACACACAGAGAGACTAACCTCATGTAGCTTAGAAGAAGCTAAAAGCACAGCAGAAACATCATACTTAATGACTTTTCTTACAAATAATCTTCCTAAACGGCTGACTCATTTAGCATTCCACTTTTATGTGGACCATTTCTTAATAATTTTAATTTTGAAATGGAAGGGACACAACTATTAGAAGGCAATGCATTGTCTTGATGGAAGCACTTGAGCATCTGCTTTCACAATGCTGTTTCAGCTGGTGCAGCTCAGAGTAATGACTTGTGTCAACACCAAAAGGAAAGGGAAGGGAAAGGGAAAGGAACACAAATCAAATGCTAGCTGAAAGAGGAAAAAGTATCACATCAGAAGTGTTCTACCCTTGGAATACCTTAACAATACATTCTTGTAGCATTAAGTTTACCTTGGTGCTGGTGAGAGAGTGAGTTTCATCAAATATCTTTCTGGATCCCTACAGATCACCACTGTATCATACAGATGGATTGATTCATGTCTCAGAACTAGAATTAGTACAGCAGTATTTAAACTTACTGTATCACTGTACTGTATTCTAGGTTCCTGGTAACAAGGGCATCAGACTGTCTCTGTGAGGAGATTGGAGGTACATTTGCATCCTATGCTTGAAAAAGTGATGGATTTTTTTGACCTGCTTCCAGAACAATGGGTCTGCATCTTCCTTGCAATGAGGGAACAGCGCACTTAATCTTGCCTTAGAGGACAGGACCATAAGACAGACCTTAGGCATGGTTCATGCTTTCTGGGTAATGCTAAAGCTTTTGGATTTTCTCTGTGACTGCAAACTGCTCTGTGAGCTGCAACCAAGAAACCTCATAAATCCTTACTTTCACCATGACATCCATGTTCAGAGACTAGCAGGGAGAAAGGGGATCAATACTGCATGGGACTTCGCTGATGGACACAAAGCAGTTTTTCCCTGAACATTTAATACACTTACTGATTTAAAACCTTTGTCTTTCTGCCTCGGTTTGAAAGGTCCAAGGCAGCTCACAGGTGATGCAGGTTCTAGTCCCAACTGAGCCATGATTTCTACTGGGCAACCTTGGGCACGATCTTTACTGAACAACCTCTCTCTCTCTCTCTCTCTCTCAATTTGTCCATGACCCACCTCATATTTTTTGAGAATATGTATTAGTGAGGAGGACAGCCACATGCACCCTTTTGTTTACTAGCAGAAAGGCAGAATATCAATGTTACTGAAAATTAATGAATAATATATATTTTTAAAGCTCAACCTGACAGAGGTAACAGGGAAAACCACAAGGAGTGCTAAATAATAATAATAATAATAATAATAATAATAATAATAATAATAATAATAATAATAATAATAATAATAATAATAATAATAATAATAACAACAACAACAACAACAACAACAACAACAACGACAACAACGATAACAACGATAACAATAATGATAATGATAATTAAAAAAAAATAAGCAGTCAGAGGCCTGCCAAAACAAACGTCTTTTTCAGCTGCAAGAGGATATCAGCCAGACTGATATCCTGGGGCAAGAAGTTCCAAAGGTTGGTACCATAGCAACAAACACCCTTTTGTTAGTCAAGTGGGAGTAGGCCATACAGAAGAGCCTCTCAGCTGGTCTGTGTGTCTGAGTAGGATCACAGGGACCCACAACACTGGAACGTAGTTTCATCTTCTAGTGTCAACAATAACCACTGTTTATTGTCAATGAAATATATTCTCTCTTCTATACATGCTATTCCGTACTCTGCACAGGGCACACACTCCAAACTCTGTGAACAAGAATACACAGGCACAAGTCAGAGGCTTCAGTCTCCTCAGATAGTCTACTGCAGACCTCAAGTGGCTTTTGTGGTGCAAAAGAATGACGGATGAAGATTAGAGTGAGAAACAGTCGACTTGAGACTTATTCAGAAATTTCCCATCTATTACCAAGGAAAGGCATTACGGCTTCTTAGCACACTGCACATATTAACGGGCAGCCCAGTGCTCACCTCAGTGGTTTTCCGTCTCTATAAAAGCGTCCATGGAAGATCTTGCTATAATGAACTTGTTAGTTTTAAAGCTAATGCAAATTAGTTGGAAAGGCCATACAAATTTTTGGTATTTTGCCGCATTCAAATGGCTACTTCTGTGGAAAGAGGTGGATTATGTTGTTGTGGAACCATGACAACATGCAGTTAAGGCTGAAGTCCCATGAATCACAGGAATAATTAAAAGTGTGGAGACAGTCTCTGGTATTACAGGAGCCCTACAAGTTTGCCCTTTAGCAACAGAACATGTCTGCCATTCTGGTGATACAACTTTCCTCCTCAACGGTGTGTTAAAAACAGCAACACTAGCTACTACCAGTGCTGAGGATACTGCTACCTAGATGAAGATGTGCTAGAAATGAATGTCAAATGTGCAGGTCTCTCCCCCTCTGCATGGTGCTCCTTTATAGTGTGATCTTTAGCTCTATGTGAGTGTGCACATACACGCACACAAACTCTCAGAAGCCATTATCTTTCCTTCTCCTCCACAACATAGCATAAATCATGCAAAATAAAAGGTCCTACTATCAAAACTGTATCCTGTAAACACAGTGATAATTTTTTTGTGATAAATGTGTAATATGGAATGAAATGGTCAATTTCTCTATCAGCAATGTCTAGTCTGCCAATGTATCTTTCATATCACTGAAATGGGGTGACTTATCAAAACAAAATGAAAGCTCTGTAGTCTAGACAGGCAGAGATGCCTTCCAGAAAGAAGAAGTGGAGATTATTATTATCTCATGGCTTCAGGTTACAGTTGGTCTGGGGAAGTGCCACAGAAAATGGCTTCAGCAAACTGTCTGCAATTTGAAAAGATAAACAAATGGCATTAGGTCTTCTGTAATAAGGGCAAAGAAAACAAATAGTTGGTAAGAACAGAACAGAATTAGTTTAGAATTGAGCAGGAGTCACATAGAACAATATGGAAATACAGCAAAATGAAACAACCCACTGGCGTTGTGAATAGCTTGTTCTTTGCCAGGTAGACAAAAATTAGTCATGGCCACAATAGTAGCATTGATTGTTCAGTATCTCTTGTTAATTTGTTGTCTCCATGGTACTGATGGGTGGTAGGTGCTGAAAAACAAGACCCACAGTCTAACTAGCTACCATACATGCAATTCTGTGCACAGTGAGGCTGCATAAAGTTTACCTGAATCAAGAAGGCCGGGTGCAGCCTTATTCCAGAATATTTTGATTTGCACAAGTGAGTCCATTGCATTGTAATGCATCAAAGGGTTTCAGCCTAAGTGCTGGATCTCACATCTTTCCTCTGAACATTGTCCACTTTTTCTCTCCACTGAACACAAGGCAGCCCTCAGTCAAGTCCCTGGACAAAGACCCCTGGTCCTGATTCAAGAGAACAATGCAAGATCAATAAGGAGGGGCAACAGCCATTGTGCCAATATCCTCTTTCTAGTTCTGAAGAAGCCAGCAGAAGGCAATGCCATTTAGAAGCAGAATTTAATACACATGTTCTCATTGTTTTGTACTATGTTTTCTGTAAAACAATACATCTCTTTCTAGCCATTCCAATCCTGTTTGTTTGTTTTTTTGAAAACCCAACCACTTATCTGGCATAGAATAAAATGTTGGTTTTACAAATTTCATGCCACTGACTTAAATAGTCCTATTTTATTATGGACAGGAACAAACCAGCTTTATATTATAAAATACAGACAACCAAAATTATTACCCAGTACACACTAAGTAGCAAAATTATACGATGCAATATATTTATGTATGATGTACACAAATCTAACATACTGTACATAGTTTTGATGTCAGTTCTGAGTTTACGTTGCTAACTCCTTTGATACTGTATTTGCTTTAACAGTCAATTTCATGGTTATTTTCAGCCAATCAAATCTAGTCAGGAAGCCACCTCTGAGCAAAACAAACAGTCTCATTTATAACTTGTTTTCTACTAGGGTAATGATGCTTTGCAAATTTTTGAGCCATAAGACACAGGGAGCAATAAACGTACTTGTCCTACTGGGAGCATGAGTCTTGTGGCATTTTCTTTTCGGTTCATTGTTTAAATATTCTTCAGCTCTGACCTATCTCAAAATGGATGACATTCTATGATACAGATTATTTCCAAAGGCAAAAAACATCTTCATTTACTTTGGACTATAGTCAACACCATTAGGCCCTCTTTGATTAAGGAACTCTACTTTAGGGGCTGCAGACAGGGGATGGGGACTTGGGTCACAGGACTCGCTGTCAAGTCAGACTTAAGTTGCACCAGTGACTTGGGTTTGTTTCTTTTTTTCCCCAGTGACTTAGGCTCAATTCAGAGGCCACCCCTCCCTTTTTCTGGGGGGGGGACTTGTTTTTATAGGGACTAGGACTTGGGGGCTGGGACTTGGCACCAAAGACTCTGACATGGGAACTGGGTCCCAAAGACTTGCTAACACCCCTGGCTGCGGGCAGCATCGATAGTTTCTCTTAGAGTTTTCTCTGATTTACTGCTACATTATTAAATCAGCCCAAAGCTTATTCCCTCTCTGCCCAAGGCAGAGTTATTTTATAACTCAACACACAGAGAAACCTAGATTTTGAGGAGAGGTGGGGGAGGGGATGGGAATCAGAAACCTTCTCCTTGGTCTTCTCCATTTTTCCACGGACTCTGTTCCAAGTTGACTATGCAGCATTGGTGCAATAACAGTGTGGGGCAAGAGTAATTCCAATGTATAAAATGGTGCAGAGACATAGGGAGATACCTTATATTGAGCCTTCCTAGTTCTGACTAGCTGTGGCTCTCCAAGGTTTCAGGCAGGATTTTTTTCCCCTAGCCCTACACTACATTTTACATATTCTCTGGTGCTCTCCCATCCAAGTACTAACTTGCCCCAATCCTGGTTAGCTTGCAAAATCAGATAAGGTCACATGTGTTCAGGGCAGAGCAGTGCATGTGTTTTTTTTTAACTACCGTGCCCAGAACCATTTAGCTGGCAAGCTATATTGCCTGAAAGAATTCTGAAAGGTTTGTAAGTTTGGAATCATAAGTTTGTACACCAGTCTATTGAAGCCCTTTGTATGCATATCTCTATTTCACATTTTCACACTCTTCATTCTGATTCCTAGTTTTCTGTAGAAGAAATTTCTTAGGTAGAAGAACATTCGCGTGATAATTGAGCCTTCTCCCCAGTTTCTGAAGTGGTACAGCTCAAGACAGGTTGACTAGGTTGGAAAATACAAGAATGCAAATGAATGCAAATTTTGGACCCATTTTTCATTCTAAACCTTGTGACTCATTCCATGTGTGACTGACATTTGCGAACAGCAACCATCACACCATCAGGTGGCTCATTTAAACACTAACAGCCTATGGCAGGAAAACCAGGCAGACTTCCTGCAGTCATTTATGACAGACTTTCTGAACGTAGGTTTTATTTGTTAATCCTAAAAATGAAAATGTTTTTATAAAATATTTTGACAAATCGAGGTGGGAAATGCCAGGAAAAATCCAGGAAATGGTATGAGTCACAATTTACATAAATCCTTTCAAGCATCTGCTAGTCTCAGACCCATATGGATTAAGACAGCAAATGAGGGTACCTTTTCCAGTCCTGAGTGCTACAGATTTCAAGAGCACAGAAATTATGTGAGCTATTTCTCCTTGTCTTGTTGTTTTTGTTCTCCTCAGGTTCAGTAAACAGAAGGTGGACTATTTATAAAGGGCAAAGTCAATTAATGCAAAAGAGAGAGAGAGAGAGAGAGAATGAGAGGGGGAATTTCCATGTAAAGTAAGATTTGGCTTTTCAGAGCATCTGTGTTCTTCTTCAGGTGAAACTATATCAGTTATACAGAAATACTAGTCACAGCAAAAGCTGATCTTTCCAAATTTTCTTTGCTCCTTCATCATTCTTTTGCCAACGTCCAGTAGACTTCAAAGCCCAAACTCATATAGTGAACATTCAAGCTTTAAAATATTGTCTGCATTGGGAATTCACAAGGTTAAATTTAAGTACTTTTAATTTTTTTTTCCTTTAAAAGTGTTGCATCTCAAAATATTAGTGAAATATTTTTATCAGTATAAAATCTCAAAACCAAATTGAAGCTGGACAAAACAATGTGGGTAAAAGTAGATTTTGCAGCTTCAGAAAGCATGAAACATTGGCCCTGGAAATTTAAACAGGATCTAGAAGAAAAGTCCCCTTCCCGCAGTGTGCCTATTTAGCACAGAAGGGTATACACCCATAACTGAGATCTAACTTCCCTAACCATTAGCAGTGCCCTGTCTACTTAAAAATGGTATTGGATCATACAATGCCATCTCTATAATATGTTTAAATGTTCAGCATTGGTTGCAAAAAATCCTTTATTTCTTCATGTCTGGGTAACATCCACAGGAACGAGAATGAGTGTTTTCATACCAAAGTCCCAGATATGTCTTTGTGCACATATGTACTGTATCTTACAGGTTTTTGTTTCCCCTGCGCAAGAGTGTGATGCACAAATTGCAGGCAACATTCTGTCCTTCAACCCCTGCTCCCTCGTTGAAATGGGCTAACTGAAATTTGCAGTGGATGCTTCTGCATTTCTAAATGATGTTAAGCACCTCTTTCAGTTTAACTTTAATAAGGGGGAGGGGCTCTCTTAGAGCCTGTCCAGATGCGCATATAGATAGCTATTCTGATCGCTCTTGGTATGGTTGGATTCAAACCAAATTATGGTGTCCACATGTGTTTCTACTTAGATCGATCCATCCTGCCCATATAAGAATGATCCTGCTCCTTTCTGGCACAGCACTTACGGCCTCTCCTTTTTAGGTACCCAGCTGAGCAGTGGCTGAGGAGAAAGGGGGAGGCTACCTGCCTTCCATCTCCTCAACCTTCTCCCCAATGTTTTCCCATTGAGCCACCACTGTCCTCAGCTGTTTTTACTGCTGCCTCCTCACTCACTGATAAACCGGGTTAAATTACTAATGAGTAACTAGGTAAACCTTCCTCAGATGTAAAATACGTAAACTTTGCTCCTGGGCAATCAAACAATCAAAAAACCTTTGTGGACACTTCTCATGGGAGAATAAACATCTCTAGTGTGAATGTAGGAATAGCTTAAGAGGGAGATGAAAGAGATCAACCTAAAGAGAAGACCATTTAAAGCCTGAACCAGACTGCTCCAAATTCCCCTTAGTATGACACTCTTGCTTAGTTAGGCATCCTTCAGTCTCGAGAGACTATGGTAACATGCTCTGTATGGAGGACTTGGAAAAGCATCTAGTGTGGCTGAGAAGGCCAATTTGAGAGTGACAATCCCTTCCACACTGAAGACAAATACAATCTGTCCCCTGTCCAGCTCCCTGATTTTGCTGCTTTTGTGACTTCCTCTTTGCCTTGGCCTGCTGGACAAGGGTCTCTTCAAATTGGGAGAGGCCATGATGCACCACCTCCCTCCAGGCTGAACGCTCAGATGTCAGGGTTTCCCATCTGTTGAGGTCCATTCCTAAGGCCTTCAGATCCCGCTTGCAGATATCCTTGTATCACAGCTGTGGTCTCCCTCTGGGGCAATTTCCCTGCACTAATTCTCCATACAGGAGATCTTTTGTAATCTGACCATCAGCCATTCTCACAACATGCCCAAGCCAACATAGAACTCACTGTTTCAGTAATGTATACATGCTGAAAATTCCAGCTCGTTCTAGGACTACTCTATTGGGAACTTTGTCCTGCCAGATGATACCAAAAATGCATTGGAGACAACACATATAGAACATGTTCAGCTTCCTCTCCTGCCACGCACAAAGGGCCCAGGTCTCACTGCAGTACAGGAGTGTGCTCAGGACCCAGGCTCCATAGACCTGGATCTTGGCATATGCCATCAGCTTCTTATTAAGCCATACTCTCTTTGTGAGTCTAGAGAACATGGTAGCTGCTTTGTCAAAGCGTTTATCCAGCTCAACATCTAGGGACAGAGTGTCAGAGATTGTTGAACCAAGGTACACATGGTCATGAACAATCTCCAATTCTTGCGTGGAGATGGTAATATAGGGAGTTGAGTCCACGCCCTGGCCCATGACTTGTGTTTTCATTAGGCTGATTGTTAGTCCAAAGTCTTGGCAGGCCTTGCTAAAACAATTCATGAGTTGCTGGAGGTCTTCAGCAGAGTGGGCAACAACGGCTGCATCATTGGCGAAGAGGAAGTCCTGCATGCATTTCAGTTGGACTTTGGTCTTTGCTCTCAATCTAGAGAGATTAAAGAGCTTTCCATATGATCTAGTCCGGAGATAGACACCTTCTGTTACAGTTCCATTGGCATGCTTCAGCATGACAGCAAAGAAGATCCCAAACAGGGTTGGCGCAAGGATACAGCCCTGTTTCACTCCGCTTCGGATGTCAAAGGTGTCTGATGTTGAGCCATCAAAAACTACAGTGCCCTTCATTTTCTCATGAAAGGACCTGATGATGTTAAGAAGTTGAGGTGGACATCTAATCTTAGGAAGTATTTTAAAATGGCCATCCCTGCTAACCTGTGAGATCTATGAAGGCCACAAAGAGTGGCTGTTGTTGTTCCCTGCATTTCTCCTGCAACTGTCTGAGGGAGAATACCATGTCAGTGGTGGTTCTATTAGATCGAAATCCACACTGTGATTCTGGATAGACTCTGTCTGCAAGCACCTGGAGTCTCTTCAGCACAACACGAGCAAGCAGCTGAGAAGAGAGGTGCCACGGTAGTTATTCCAGTTGCCCATGTCTCCTTTGTTCTTAAACACTGTGACGACGTTTGCATCCTTCATGTCCTGTGGTACTCTACCTTCGGCCAAGCAAAGACGAAAGACTTCATACAGTTTGGTGGTGATGATCTCTTTACAGCACTTCAGCACTTCAACAAGGATGTTATCCTTTCCAGGTGCCTTGCCGGAGGCGAGGGAATCCAAGGCCACTTTTATTTCTGCTAAAGTTGGTTCACTGTCCAACTCTTCCAAGACAGGCAGGCACTCAATATTATTTAATGATTCTTCGGTTACTACATTCTCTCTGGAATATAGCTCAGAGTAGTGCTGCACCCAGCGGTCCGTCTGCTGTGCTCAGTCCTGGATGATCATGCCTGCAGACTTCAAGAGAGCAGATTTCTTCTATATTGGACCTAAAGCCCGCTTGATACCATCATACATTCCTTTGATATTATCTGTGTCCGCTGCTATCTGTATATGAGAGCAGAGCTGAAGCCAATAATTGTTGTTCTACTCTTGCATATGGCAAATAAAAATCTCAAAGAAACATGCATTCACAAGTATATTCCCAGGCCTTTGGGTATGAGAACAACCATGTTCATTCCTAAGGATGTTACCCAGTCATGAAGAAACAAGGACCTCATCCAAACAATGTTAAACATTTCAAAATGTTATAGAAATGGCATACAACTGAAAACCTGGCTATTCAAGCAGGCCTTCTGTTCGGTCAATTAAGTGATGCTTATTTCTTATTTCTTTCCTTTTAACTCATGCCATCTTGGGACTCTTTGCTTTGCTTTAAATTGATTGTTAAAATTGTAAGTTCTTTGATTATATATTTTTCTGTTTTATCTATGTAAATTGTGTATATTTTAAATTGTTTTCTATTTGTATGTTGTGAGCTGCCCAGAGTAGACCATGTCTAGATGGGTGGCATATAAATGCAATAAATAAAATAAAATAAAATAAAATAAAATAAAATAAATATGCTCTGTTACCATTTTTGAGTAGATTGTTGTTTAGTTGTTTAGTAGTGTCCGACTCTTCGTGAGCCCATGGACCAGAACACGCCAGGCCCTCCTGTCTTCCACTGCCTCCCAGAGTTGGGTCAAATTCATGTTGGTAGCTTCGGTGACACTGTCCAAACATCTCATCCTCTGTTGTCCCCTTCTCCTCTTTCCTTCACACTTCCCTAACATCAGGGTCTTTTCCAAGGAGTCTTCTCTTCTCATCAGATGGCCAAAGTATTGGAGCCTCAGCTTCAGGATAGATAGGGCTCCACTAACTTTTAGAGAAATTTTACCGTTCTGTACACAAGCCAGCACTAGATGTCACTGAATGTAAGAACTCAGAGCAACCTGCTAACGGGATACATTAGACACACTGCTGTATGCATGCCAACTCAATCTTTGCCATTCAAGGTAGGCCCTCCATTCTGGCAAGAATAAGGAAGCAGTTTTCCTTCCATCTCAGCTGAGTATGTGGCTGTCATCAGCCTACCTTTCTTCCCTGTTCCCCTATGGAAACATTCAGTCTTTTAAAAAAGGTACAATATGATGTCATCATGCAGAATACCCTTACACTACTTTGGGGATGCTATTTAGGTTGCAGTAAATCTAAATGTAATGATGACAGTTAATGTCACTGGTTAAAATAAATGTAAACTTCCTGCAGCCATGTGTCCCCTCTCCTCCCAAAACCGGTCTCACTCTGTATCTCCACAGTTGCATACAAAGACTTCCTTTCTGTGAAAATCTCTGAATTGAAGTACTGCTAACTTCAGTTGAATAAGGTACTTTAATAACATTAACATAACTAAGCCACCTTCAGTAACGCCCTGCCTTCCCTAATACTTTCCAACAGAACAAATTTCCATTGTGTTCCTTGAACATTTTTTTTTAAAAAAAAAATCTTTAAAGGCTATAATGGAAGTACATTTTAAAATAGCTGAGGTATCAATTAACAGCTCCTTACTTTAGACTCTGTGGGGATCCTTTGTCTAAAAGTATTCCTCAGAGAGATAAAAGTGAAAAATATGCAGTGACATCTGTCAGCTACTTGTCTCCAATTAGCAGGAGTTTTATTATTCCATAGATCAAAACAAATAATTCTATCAGGTATTTGTAAATGCCAATGTCAAAGACAATATTTAAAACAGGAAAAATAAATTTTGTTTAAATCATCTGCATTTTTGTCAGGATTCTCCTATCCCAGTGCTTTCAGCCTACGTTTTGTATATGTTTTCCCTTTCCATTCCCTTTAAAGAAATCCAGCATATTTCCAGATGTCATTGCTTCTATGGAATAATTTATTTACCATCTCCAGTAAATGATTCATGGTTTTTCCTTACTTCATTTTGACACCTCTCAAACATTTGGTGCTAAGTACTACCCATTAGAGTAGATATAAGAAAGAACAGAAGTAATCATGACCAAATGTCACGCTTTCCAATTGTATTCACTTCGTAGTATAGACTGGAGCATTTGGTATGCAAGACCAAGTACTAGTTACATCCATTTAATCCATTGCTCAGGTCAAGCAATTATTGATGTAGTGGGCATTTCTGATCAGGGTACATCCAGAAACACATTTTATTTTTTTTATTTCCCTTTTATTTCCTCATCTGGCATTTGCAAATTTTACACAAAGGAAACCTGTAATGACGCAACATTTTATTCCTCATCTCTTGAGGAGCATGCAAAATAAGTGAAAGCAGAATGGGTAGAGAACAGATGGCATGCAATGCAAAACACCAAAACAATCATCATGGAAATTCTGAAACTGGGCAGGTTCATAGTATTGTAGGACAACTGAAGGGTAATATGCAGATTATTGCCAGTGTATACGGTGCTGTTGTGTGTTAAGAACTCTTCCATGTAGAAAACAGCATAAAGCAACAAGGTTGTAATGATCATGGACATCTGTACTGCTGTACAAACATTTACAGAATCAGCAAACATGGTGATCTATGTGTGGTTACTTTCTATCTCTCATGCAGATATTCCTTAAAGTACTGCTACAAAGGCTAGAGTCTTATTATATATTTACACTGGAATAACTCAATCCATATACAGTTCAGCAGTGGATTGCCTCAGGTCAATAAATCAGCATAGGTATTTCCAGCTGCATGCTCAGTTGCCATCAGCATACAACAGCAAATGCCTATTCTGACTTCTTAATCTGTGGCAATTTGCCACTGAGATTCACGCCAATGGAGGTACACCGTTAGGCATAAGTAATATGATTCTGGCTACTGTGTTGTATGGGGAGGTCTCTGTTAAGATTGCTTAGATAGCACAGATATTTTTAAACCGTTTAGGATGTGGGTGCTTGAAAGAACATTTACTCCCACATGAACTTGCCCATACACTATAATAACCTTTTTTCTGAGGGCTCTGCTATGTGAGGTGAGCAAAGTAGATAGTGACTAGAAATAATGCCTTCTTGGCAATTATTAGATTCTTAAAGTGAACTTTTAGAACTGCCTTCTGTATGAAAGCCTGTCTGTTGCTTTTTCTTACGTCATTTGTGTGCTGGCTAACAACTATATGTTTTATTCCAGCAGGCTTTCAACTTTTGAGGATAGTGTTTTGATACAGCTAGTATCATATTTGCTGTCTTTATCTGGGTTTTATTATTGATTCCTGATTCATTTTTGTGTGTGTGTGTGTGTGTGTGTGTGTGAGAGAGAGAGAGAGAGAGAGAGAGAGAAATATACCTCATGTGTTCATAATACAGTCGAGCCCCGCTGGACAATTACCCCGCTCTACGACGAATCCGCATTACATTGATGTTTTTGCGATCGCTTTTGCAATTGCAAAACAATGGTTTAAATGGGGGAATTTTGCTTAGTGATGATCGGTTCCCTGCTTCGGGAACCGATTTTCGCTTTACGACGATCAGCAAACAGCTGATTGTCGGGTTTCAAAATGGCCGCTGGCTGAAGAAAATGGCCCCTCACTGTTTTCTAGGATCGATTCCTCACTTTACAGGCACCGAAAATGGCCGCCATATGGAGGATCGTTGCTGGACGAGCAGGTATTCAGCCCATTGGAACGCATTGAACGTTTTTCAATGCGTTTCAATGGTTTTTCGTTTCGTTTGACGATGTTTTTGGTCTACAGCGATTTCACTGGAACGAATTAACATTGTCAAGTGAGGCACCACTGTACATTACTGCCTAATTTCCCTTGTCTCTTAGCCATGAAAGCCTCTCCAATTTAGGAATGTACTACCTCTTTCCTTTTTCCCAATCATTCTATCAACTCCTTTTTCTACATTGTCTTCATTTTAGCTCTTTATCTGCATGTACAACCAGGGACATAAGTCCTTGCTCGACTCATTCTCACATATGAGGATAAGAAATGTGAGAAGCTTTCACTTGCATGATGGTGAAATTTCCTTTTCAGTCTCAGTGAGAGTTTTCACCCTTGCAAGAATAATGTTTGCAGTAGTTGTACAGTTTGCTGTTGTTGCTATTATAAATTATGAAAACTGTTTTAAAGTACCATGTTCCATGGATGCTTAAAAATAATTTTAAAAGGGGATAGTTACTTCCTTCATGTTAATCTTTCAGCTGGTCCTTTATAGCTTATTTCTCTTAGTTTCACAAAGACAGAAGCTTATTCTTTTACACAAAGACATTGCCCCCAAAATATAGAAATCCCCCCCCAAAAAAGAGATTTTTTTTCGCCTTTTCATCATGCTACCATAGGGAATTGGAAAGTTTTAGAATTTTTTTTTTCATTCTCAACAGTTTTTTCCAGTCTGGCTATGCTAAGAAATCTCCTTGGACCAGCAAATTTCATAACTTGCTATGAAAATGAGACCCTATTTCCATTTTTCCCTGTTTTTCACCTAATCTTTCATGGAATAAATTGCTCCTTTGGACATAGCTCAGTATCCTTTCCGGGGAATTTTTGTGCAGGAAAGATGTCATTGTGCAAGAACTGCAGTCATTTTTCAAAGATTGGTTAAAAAAAAATAAAGACCACAAAACATCTGAAAAATCCTGTGAGGTTTCTTTTCACATTCCCAAGGGGAGGGGGAGCTTGCACAGAGAAATCTCTGTGCTCTTCTCTGCTTCCTTCCTGAGGACTTTTTTTCCAGTTTCTTGTCAAGAATGAGAGTCTGTGAGATTCATATCCCTATCTTAAGAGATAAGAAATCTTGCCAGAGTTAATGAAATCTTGACAGATATTTTTTAGTAAGTCAAGACAGTTGTCTGAGCTGAATATGAAAGCATTAGGAAGATCTCTTCAAATCCCTAGCTAAAACCAAGCCTAATATCCAAGGAACCCATGTGCTTGCCTCCACTCTTCCTTGCAGTGTTCCTACTGGACAGCTACAAGGACGGTAGGTAGAAGGTCCAAAGTTCATACTTCTCTCTCAGAACTTTTAGTCCCCAGGTGTTCTTGGATTAAAACTCTAGAAGCCTCCACCACTAGCTGTGTTGGCCAAGATTTCTGGGAGTTGCAGTCCAAGAACATCTGGGGATGTCTTTATCCGGGTTTTATTATCGATTCCTGATTCATTTGTGTGTGTGTGTGTGTGTGTGTGTGTGTGTGTGTGTCTGTGTGTGTGTGTGTGTGTGTGTGTGAGAGAGAGAGAGAGAGACAGAGAGACAGAGAGAGAGAGAGAACATCTGCCTTCCAGATTTAAGTTCTCATTTTAATGCATGTTCTTCAAGCGATGTCTAATGACTCAAACCATTTGTAGAATAAGTCTCATCTTTCAGTTGCCTTCATCACTTCTGATAAAATGTCAATTTCCGCTGTTTCCCATATCTTCTCTAGGCCAAAGCTCTGTTGCTGTTGTTGTTTCCAAGCGGGATATGCTATATTTCCTATAGTCCTTCACATTGCATTGAATCATTGTTGTGGCTGTTATGCCTTGGCAAAATAACTAAAGTCATCAACATTAGTGCCAAATTTGGTGCTGATCCAAGGTCTGTTGTTGTTGTTGTTGTTGTTTAAAGTGCCCTAGTTTTTGAATAGCCCTATGGAATGCTGAATTGGGCTGTGGCACAATAACATTGGTGATTTTTAGCAGAAATAATCAGTCTACATACTTATTCCTTTTTTTGCCCACTGACAAATAACTCTTCAAAACCATGAAAAAATGTAACTTTTATAGCTTCCCATAACATCACAAAAATAGCAATAGCACTCTAAGGTCAGAACGAAGCAGTCATTTTTGTTTCACTTTAATGTGGACATGAAGAGAAACATAAAGTATAGCATCTGGCAGGTCATTTACTAGAAAAATAAGGATGTCGAACAGCAAGCGTGTAGCACAGTTGTTGGCCTGGGCAAAAATAGATCATCAAAAAAGACACTGGATTTTTTCCTACTCATCTCCTTCTTGGTGATTCTTAGAGTAATATGTTGACATTACATATTTAGAGTAAATATGCATCTTATAGCTGTAGAGAACTATAGCCTGATTTTACATTTATTTAGACAGAAGCACATATTGGAAGCAGCAGCACAGCTGCAGCACTATAAGACATTGCTCTAGTGCAGAATCTAAAAACTGTGAATTGCCCCTGAATACTATAATATTTACCAAGCAATCTCCTCTCTCTCTCTCTCTCCCTCCCTCCCTCCCTCCCTCCCTCTCTCTCTCTCTCACACACACACACACACACACACACACACACACACACACACTACAGCAACTCCACTGGCTGCCAATTTGTTTCCAGACTGTTGTGCCTAATTGCTTTGATTTTATATTTGACATTGCTTTTGTTTACTGTTTCTTAGAGTGGTATTTTTAGTATTTAAATACTTAGTGTTTTTTAGCTTGAAATATTGTCTTTTAAAATTATGTAATCTGCCTTGAGTCCTTTTAAAAAAGAAAGATGGGGTAAATGTATATTTTTGTAAATAAATAAAATATAGGCCTCTTAGTTTGTGGTTGTGATAGCTGGAAAAGAGACTGACATAGAACTGCCAATACTGTATTGTATACAAATACATAATGTAATCGCATTTGTGATACTATGTACATTGTCCATTGGCTGCTGCTGGCTTCCAGACCAAGTTCAAAATGTTGATGCTGATTTACAATGCCTTAAATCAGTGGGTGTTCTTGGACTACAACTCCCAGAAGCCTTCACCACCACCTCTGCTGGCCAGGATTTCTGGGATTTGAAGTCCAAGTACATCTGGAGGCCCAAGGTTGGAGACCACTGCCTTAAATGGACTGAGATTTGAATATATGAGAGCATTTCCCCCATATATAATTGTCTGAAAGTGGGCTCCTACCTGTCCCACTATTGAGAAAGGCACACTATTTACTTATTTATCTATTTGCCACCCTTCGCTCTATGTAGATAGCTCAAGGTAGTTTATAACACTTAAAATACACCCTAAAAATTGACTAGGCAAAGAATTTAAATATATATATATGAAAAAATACGGTAACTACCATGAGCTAATCCATAAATGTATCAATTTAGATGCTCAATTGGTGCTTTAAAAAAATATTTTTACCTGCTGTCAGAGGGAGAGCCAGGAGGGAGCGAAAAATATGTTATGAGTAGTAGAAGCTTGTTGATATGTGTTAGATAATTATGACCATGAAAGTTATTTAAATGTTCACAGCTTATTTCCTGCTGAATTTATTGTTATTGTAATTGTTGAATTGTTCCTTCAACAAGAGCCTCGTAGCACAGTGGTTAAACCGCTGTACTGCAGCCAAAACTGTGCTCACGACCTGGGGTTCAATCCCAGGTAGCTGGCTCAAGGTTGACTCAGCCTTCTATCCTTCCGAGGTCGGTAAAATGAGTACCCAGCTCGCTGGGGGGGGGGCAATGTGTAGCCTGCGTAATTAACTTGTAAACCGCCCAGAGAGTGCTTGAAACACTATGGGGCGGTATATAAGCAGCATGCTTTTGCTTTGTTTCATTATTCCCCACAGATAAAGGACACCAAATAATTAAATGGCTGGGATTCTTAGAGTCTTCTAACCAATATTCCTAACTCCTGCACACACGTATTTCGAAACTTTCTCACTTTTTTAGTTGAGTTTCATCCGAAGTTTCCAGTTACTTTTGCATTTTGGCGTCTCATCTTCAAGATATTATGGGTAGCACATGACCTCTTCTTGTACTACTTGCTACAAGTCAGATTGTTGTTCCCGAGTTAGGAAAAGAAATTTATGTGTCTCATAGGAGGGTAGGGGGCCATCTTTTCTACAATTTAAAATTGGCCCCAGCATCTCTGTGATAAAGAAATAGTTTCTGAAAACAACAGCAACCTATGTAAATCTTTAACCTCAATAGCAAACTCTGAATTGAGCCATTTGTGAGTTTTCCCAATATAGATAACAACAGTTCCACTTCCCCTACTGTTTTCACATACTCTTGGTCTTCTTGTTTCCTGCTGAAACCAATCTCAGTCAGAGAGGCTATTTTCTCGTTATCAGTGCTCTGATCAGAGGCAGAAAGTACTTATAATCTCCTGAGAAAAATGCTCTCACTAGATTTCCAGGCACATTTTGGAGACCCAAGAGATTTTGATAGTTGAGATAAAGTTTTAATAAGAATCAACATGGTTGGGTGCCTATCAGAAAAGAGCTGGACCTCAGGACCTTTTGATGCCTGCTATTTCTTGTGATAAGGGAAAAACAAATAAAATGCAGCAGTTTCTATTGCCTGTTTGTAATGTGCACACTGGGAAACCTTAACATCACTACAGCCTTCACTGTGGTTGTGATTCAACCTTTCTTCCATGTTTGCAGGTATGTTTTCTACCAAGTGAAGCAAGCATTTCTCCCTGTCTTAGAATTTCTAAATAAAGTGCCACATGAAGCAAGCAATTCCTCCATGATTTCTCTTCCTTGTATTTCTTTCTATGACTGGATCATGAATTTTATTGACAAAGGTATTTAAGAAAAAAGTTGAATCTCAGTTATACTGTGGTGTTCAAGTCTCAGGGTCGCTTTCAAATAGAATATGCAATTACTGTCAGTGTAAAGTTTTCTTACAACCTCTAAAGAATAAAATCACATATACTAACCCTTTATATCATATTTGAATTTATAGGGAGGCACCATATCTCAGCAGTACATCATTGATTTTCCATACAAAATGCCCTACACCCAATCCCTACTATTTTTGTGAGAGATTAGAAGAGACTCCTATCTGAATACCTGGAGAGACAATGCCAGCCTATGGCTTTCACTTCTTATCCATTCCTTCTAATGGGTTTCCCATGATTGACTTAAGGAATTTATAGTAGGTTTCATCATTAGGATTAGCTTTCTAGTGGGGGGAGATTAAACAAAATTTGTTTGTTACATTTACATCCTGCCCTCCCTCCAGGGAAATCAAGGTGGCATACCTGGCTCTGCATCTCTTCACTTCATCACAACCCAGTGAGTTACATCTGTCACAAACACCCACCTTGAGAACTATTTGCTTTTTTCAGGGACATATTTGACCCACAGCATGCCTTATAGCTACAAGAATCTAAAATAACCTTTTCCTTATGAAAAAGAAGATGGAAAAGCAGCACCTTCTACCTGAGTGCTATCCCCTCTACCCTGGTAAGCGGAGAAAACTCAAACCATTATTGCAATAGAGCAAGAAAGGAGAAGCCCCCTGTTGAAAAAAAAAGAGAGATGGGACAAGAAAAAGGTGGGGAAATTGGAACAGGAAAGTGAGGGGAGAAAGAAAAGGAGAAAGTTATAAATAGGGAGAAGAGTGAAGAAAGGAGTAGAAGGCCCAAGAGAAGTAGAAGCCGCTACAGTAGAATGAAGGAAAGACAGGTGAGTGTTACCTGAGGGATGGGAATGGATATGGATGAAGAAGCCACAGACCCATTAATGGGAAAGATGGATGTTGCCTATAGAAAAGTAGAAAAGAGGAGGCATTGCTACCCACCCAGGAAACCCCGGGAGAGAAAGAGAAAGCAGAAAGTGCAGTAAGGAGGTCAAGGAAGAAAGAGCATGCAAAGAGAGAGAAACGAGGGAAAGAGCAGAATGGAGAGATTTGTGCCACAGCAGGAACTTTCACCCACAAGATGGAGGGGAACTGTCTCCCCAGAGATGACCACACAAGCAGGAGAACTAAGGGGTGATGACACATTGCCCTGTTTCTGCCATTGTCAGAGAACCCAAGCAAGATGTTGAACCTAGAGAAAGAACAATCTTGAGGCTTGGGGAAGTTGGAGATCTCAGCCAGTTATAGTTAACCCCTTCCTTTCCCTGTTGGAGGAGAAGGTGAAACCTGCTTTGTTACAGATTGTAAATACTACATTGAATGCTTTGGAAGTAAAGGTTGATAGTTGAAAGCAAGAACAAATGTCTAGAGCATGTGTTGCATGGG
The DNA here is from genome assembly GCF_051106095.1 of Pogona vitticeps. NCBI lineage: Eukaryota > Metazoa > Chordata > Lepidosauria > Squamata > Agamidae > Pogona > Pogona vitticeps. The sequence continues at coordinate 221,721,369 of NC_135783.1, read as the reverse complement.
AAAAAAAGGGTGTGGGTGGAAATGAACCCTTATACTGTACTTGTCTTTCTTTGACACATACACCTGCTAATATTTCAGCATTTTGAGTTTATGGGGTGCCTTAAAAATGAAAACTGCTTTTAAAAATATGCATTAAAGGTGAAAGTATTATAGGAAAACTACAGTTGGGAATACAATTTTCTTTACAGCCACTTGCGCTGGTAAAAAAACCTACTGATTACTATAACAAGGCAGAAGCAGCTCATTCAATTTCATGACAGTTTTTGTGAAAAAATAACTAATAGAATGCTGTCATAATGTGAACAGACAACAAAACGGGAAAATGTAGAGTTCCTTTTAAAATGCTGCTTCTGCTGTGTTTTACCTATAATGTTAATTACAAAGAGATATCACAAAGATATGGAAACCTATGTTAAACAAATGAGCATAAGAATATATTTTACAATAAAAGTTTTTATAGAATAGAGTAAAACAAGAAAAAGATGAATGTTATATTAAGCTGTTTGTTTAATATTAAGCAAGTAGAGAAGCGAAAACAAATGTGTCATTTGTTTTATAAGGCTTTAGCCCTGTAATTATTAATAAGTTTTGAAAAGGGTATAAACTAGTAGGCGGGGTAAGAAAATATTTGTGTATGTTAACAACATACTAAGAGCTAAGTGGTGCTTTTTATTTTGTATATTTTTACTTTTAAAGTTTAAATACTTTTTATGCATTTCATTGAAAGTTATAAGGCTTTTTTGCTTTTCATAATTTTATTTTTAAGAAATTGGAAGAGAGCTATCTTAAAATCTATTCTCTTCCTCTGTAGGCAATAAGCTCCTGTGTTTTAACCCCCTCCCTTTTTTAATCAAGCATGATTACAGTTATTTTTTAGACTTTGTATAGTTACATGCTTGCAATAGAGGTGTTTTTTCTAACTTAAGTTTTTTTGTGGAAAAACTGAGTTCAGTTTTTATAGATTTTGAAGCATATGTGCCTACAAGTTTTCCCTCATAAATGTACGGCTGTCTTTGATATTTTTTGGATTTGCTATTTTTAATTATGAAACTTAAAAATTATAATAGAACTTGTACAGAATTAACAAGTTTTGAAGTTGCCTAGGATTATTGCAACAAGAGGACATCCTGTAATGAGGGACCCCGATAAATTTTGAAAAGCTTGTCACTGATTCTCTGGTTTCGTTTTGGGATTAATCCTTTACTGGGATAATATCAGCATTGACAAATCATAGAATCTCTTCTTTGCTGGGAGGTCTATAAATTTCTGCAGGACTCCTGTGGGGAGACAAGTAACCTTATCAGGTTCTGACATTATGGTGAACCAGCCCTGAGGATCAGATAACCAGATAAGCTAAGATAAAGATGAGATAAGAAATCCAGAAGACTGATATGCTTAGTTTCTAGACTTAAAATATTTTTCTGAGCCTGATCAACTCAGAAATAAGATGAACTCTACTTTCTCTGTGTTAACCCCCACAGAAAAAACATTTGCACATTAAAAACAAGTCACATGTCTTTCTCTGTTCCAAAATATAGTGTTGATTTCCTTGTATTTATATAGCACATTTTGGGCACAGCCAAAAGAAACTTTTGTCAAAATCTGGCCCTTTGATTGATTGATTGATTGATTGATTGATTTGATTTGATTTGATTTGATTTGATTTGTATCCCGCCTATCGGGGCCACCAGTCCACTCTAGGCGGCTTTTAGCTTCTGAGATTAGCCCTTTACTGAGATAAGGTCAGCTATGACGAATCATAAAATCGATTAATTGCCTGGAAAGTCTATACATTTCTGTAGGACTCCTGGGGGAGTCTGGTATCCTTTATTAGGGTCTGACAACCCCTACACACAAACACACACATCCCACACACATATAGGATGTGAATCTCATAATCTCTTACACTTAGAGGGGAAAACCCTGTTCTCTCCACATCAAAATTTCTGTGTGGAAAAAAAATCCTGAGAAATGTTTAGAAGTTTTTGCAAGTTATTTCCAAGAATAAACCAAGCAGCACAGGGTTACTACAGATTCACCCATAAATGGCGAAAGAAAAACCAAGCTTTACAGATTTTATTAAAGTTCCCTTTCAGAGTGGCATATTTCCTGCATACTATTTCAGCAGAAAGGGAATTAAGCTGATTTGTTAGTTTTGTACACAGAGCAACATGTGAAAATGAAAGAGATAAATCTTGGATTTCATTTTTGTGGGGATTTATAAAAGGTCACTGGTGTGGAGGGAACTCTTGTTGGGGAGTCCTGGCATTATGACACACAAAAAATCACTAGGAACAAGAAAATGTTCGCGCACTTGTCACATTCCTAACATCCACATCCTTCAAAAACTTTAGAAAGAATGAGGCTTAAGATTTCTCCCAACTCTAAGACATCAACCTGGGGTTTTATATAGCCATGTATGCAGCTCATTGAAGCCAATCATTATGGGAACAAAGTGGTTTTGCCTTGTTATATACAATGGTGAAATATTTCAGATAAAATTTTAAGCACATTTAATTTAAAGAACACATATAAGTGATTAGCCACTTTTATCCTCACAACAGCTCTGAGAAAGGAAACATATTCCTCTAAATGTGTGAGTTAACTGACACAATTATTTCTATTTTCCTGGTAGAAAAGGGAGTGAGCTATTCCTGTTTCCCCTGTACCCTCTGACATACTTTCAAAGTCTGTGCTGGAGACCTAGAAGACTTTCTGGAGTAAATTATTAGGCTCTGAAAAAGGATGTAAGGGGAAGAGGGGAATCACCTGTACTGATGACCCAAGTCCTTTCATCAGAAGAACGAAACTGTCAAATCCATACCAAAATGACTTACCCAAAAATATTCCTTGGCTAAGGTGGGGATAACAAATCCTCACTTGTTCAATTCTCAGGTGTGAGAATATACAACTGCAGAATTTTTCTCTTTGTATGAAAGATATTGACAAGATTTCTCAAATCTGCAAGAACAAATTTTGCACAAACAAGCAGAATCCTATGGCTAATTAGGTTGGCATAAGTGCAATGGTGTAACCTGCAGGTATGAATTGCAAATCATCTCTTGTATCTCTCATTGTGTGTGAATCACATGAATCAGTTCACAATAAATGAGTCGCAAATTTTTAACTAATGGCAATTTCCTGCTATTTGTACCACTGCATGTACTTTGGTGTAACTAATCAACAGGATCCTGGCCATTGTGCGAGTTGTGCAATCTGAAAATGCTGTGCAAAACATAGATTATCCCATGTAGAACAAGTAGTTTTGAGACTGTATCACTGGGCTGAGGACATTTGAGTCCAAGTCCCTCCCTTCCAATTCTGACACAATTTACTTCAGGTCTTTGTACATTTACCTTTTGGATGTTATGCCTGCCTATCTATCTATCTATCTATCTATCTATCTATCTATCTATCTATCTATCTATCTATCTATCTATCTATCTATCTATCTATCTATCTATCTATCTATCTATCTATCTATCTATCTGATAAAAATTAAAAGTCGACACTATTTGTTCATTTTCTCCATGGGCCTACCTAAATATCATACACTTGTTTTCAGTAATTGCACCTTCTCCCCTGAGCCATTTTGCTAGTATAATAAGAAAGATAATAAGCTAATTTAATCCCATTGTTATGGTTATTCAGTATAAAGCAGTCACAATTCTCTATATTTTAGCAACCTGTCCCATACACTTTATATTTTATGATGACATGCATAATAACCTCTTCATTGGGGAAAGGCAGAAAGGGGAATATGGCAGATGATCTGGGAGCAAATGGCAGCAGTCTTGTGTCAGTTTGTCTCACTGGTATGTTATGAAACAAAATGATGTGACAGTATTATTGACTGTAGCATTTCTAGGGTTGTAACAAGTGCATTCTTAAGGTCTGATCGTGTCCATGGAGCTTACAGAATAAATTAACATGCAGTTACAGAAATCCTGTGCATTTGCTATGAAGGGGAGATCTTAAAAAAAAACTAAATTGTTTTATTGATTGTAAAATATTGCTTCACACCACTTTTCTGCTGGAATAGATGAACCAGAATCTGATTATATGAAAGACTCAGAGAAAATGGCCAGCATTTCTTCCTCTTCCTATGCATGGAGAGAAGAGATTCTTTAATTATGATTACCTGCCTACAAGCAAGTTGATTAAAAAACTAAGTACAACATCAGCAACAACAACTGTTCAGGTCTGGTACCTCTTAAAAATAAAATAAAAAATAGTACTGGTTAGTCAAGGGTGCTTCAGAATTTTGCTGGCAGCACTGCAGTTTTATTCTGGTACTTGCTGCAGGAAACACATGGTGAACCGTACATCTAAAACATGCAGATTGCTGAGATCTGAGTTTTGTTACTTTTAAGTATTCTGCCAAATTGCTTTGTATCCCCAATATGACAGCAAGGTCACTCGATACAGGAGAATTCCCAAGTTCAGTACTGATTAATATTGTGGTGGTGCTGCGGGTTAAACCGTTGATGCCTCTGTGATGCGGGGTCAGAAGACCAGCAGTCTTAAGATCATATCCATCCAACGGAGCGAGCTCTCGTCGCTTGTCCCAGCTCCTGCCAACCTAACAGTTTGAAAGCATGCAAATGCAAGTAGATAAATAGGTACCACCACGGTGGGGAGGTAATGGTGTTCCGTGTCTAGTCACGCTGGCTACATGACCACAGAAACTGTCTATGGGCAAAACGCTGGCTCTACAGCTTGGAAACAGGAATGAGCACCACCCCCTAAAGTCAGACACGACTGAACAAATTGTCAAGGGGAACCTTTACCTTTACCTTAAGTATGGCCAAATCCATGGAGTCTGAAGAAAGATTAACACAAATTTATAGTCTATATAGAACAGAACATCCACAAATTCCGTTGATTCAAATGGGCCACTCTAGTTTATTTATTTATTTATTTATTTATTGGATTTATATACCGCCCCATAGCGCTACAAGCACTCTCCGGGCGGTTTACAATTTTAATTATAAAGGCTACACATTGCCCCCCCAGCAAGCTGGGTACTCATTTTACCGACCTCGGAAGGATGGAAGGCTGAGTCAACCTTGAGCCGGCTACCTGGGATTTGAACCCCAGGTCGTGAGCACAGTTTTAGCTGCAGTACAGCGTTTTAACCACTGCGCCACGAGGTAAGTTGCAGCTTACCATATTTTTCGCACCATAAGACACACTTTTCCCCCACAAAACAGGGAGGTGGAAAGTCTGTGCATCTTATGGAGCGAAGAAAACAGATTCTATTTTCCTGTTTTCTTCTCCTAAAAATTGGTGCGTCTTATGGAAAGGTGCGTCTTATGGAGCGAAAAATACGGTACTTTGCTGTAATACAGGGGTGAGCAATTAATTTCTATAGGGGGCTACATGAAAAATTTGAACTGTGTTCAGGGGCCGAACCAACTTTACTTAAAAATAAAATGAAACAGTGATGTTATGATTGTTTTTATTTTAAACTTGTTAATCTTCAGAAATAGTAAAGAGGTTTTTTTTTGCGGTATGTTAAAATAAGCAACTGATCAACTTTAGACAAAAAGCTATAAATGGTTTTGATGTTCAACTTGTTCAGTGAGAGAAATCCAATCTGTCTTGGGCTTGAACAAGTGTTTGAACACCAGACTGGAGCAACGATCGGTGGGCCAGACAGGAGCGGCTCGCGGGACGTATGTGGCCCTCGGGCCGCACTTTGCCCAGGTCTGCTGTAATAAGTTGCTATGCTAGGCAACAGGATTTAAGCCATCATACCACTTTTTAACCTGAGCAAACTTCCAGTTGCAGATTTTCAAGTGGTGAGGGACTCTGCTATTGAAAGCAAAAGGAACGTCAAAAATCTCCAGCAGACATAACTCTTTGCATGTGCCTGGGTCTATCATAGAATAAATTAGTTGGAAGGGGCCTATTAGGCCATTGAGTCCAACACCCTGCTCAATGCAGGAATCAAATCAAAGAGGCCCCCTTTCTGAGACAAAAGTGTGCATTATTAACAATTTTAAAAAATACACAAGTATATCAAAATATTGGTAAAATGAAGTTGGATCCTATAAAAATATTTAGTCAAATTAAGTTGAATTCCATCGAAATAAAATATTCTTTGTTTGGAAGCTGACTTTAATAGATTCAGACCATTGCATCAATATTGTCTAGGGGACTACCGTTTTTACATGGGCTTGTCAACAGTCCTCTGTGGTTTCAGACTGGGCATTTATCCAGCCTTGTCAGGAGAGAGGACAAAGGTTGAATCTTGGCCTTTCTTTATGCAAATCTATAATTGAACTTTCCAACTTTTCCCAGAGCTGCAGTTTTCTTGAGCATACTCCAGCATTATGCTACACAGGACAATAGTACCATATTTTTCTGTGTAGGAAAAACAGTTAAAGAAAAAATTGAGGGTTGTTTTATACACAGAAGTAAAGAGGGAGGAGGGATTGAGGCACTTTGATCCTTGCTTTCCCCCTCCTCTTCTTGCAAAGAAAGAAATTTTAGATTAGAGAAGTGGTGGTGTCTTATACACAGAAAAATATGGTAATTTTATATTGTGGTCACATTTATGGAAAAATCAATCCGTATAACAGCTCTCCCTTTTCTCCTTGCAAAATATTGTTTTGGTTGCTTCCACCCATGAAAAGACTGCTAGTTTCCTACGCTGCACACTGAAACCTTAACAGTACAACTGAAACTAAAACTTATGGCAGCCATAGTGCATTTGGGATGGGCAGCAGCCACTTGTGCTGGCACAGCTGTTCTCTTGCTAGCACAATCCCACTTCTGCCAGCTGATCTTAGACCTGCCAGCATAACTGGATCTGCTGAAACAACTGCTGTGCTGGCTGAGATCAGCTGGCAAGAAAGAATCAGAAAGGGTATGGAAAAGGAAAGGCCCTGGAAAGGAGATAGGTAACACCAGATCCAAAACCCTCTCAGCCAGACTCAGAACCACTATCTTGGCTTAAAGTTAGACCACGGCAATGGCAGTTCTAAGTAATTTCCAACATCCCTAGGTTTACGGGGGTTTGGGTTCAGTACAGCTTCAGCTGCCTTATGTTCAGCTCAGCAATCCCCAGCCATCTTGGTTAGTTAGGAGTATGCTCTACTCAGGAGTATAATCCCCATGAACTCAGTGGGGCTTGCTTCTAAGTAGACACAGCATTTTCTATTTGTCACATGCATTCAGCTGAAAGCTGAAGAAGTGCACAATATCCTCAACCTAAGTCATTATTTTCTCCAAATTGTTAAAATACGTTGTGATTTGTAAAATGTCTGAAGGGAAAAAAGGGATTATTTTTTAAATGGCGAATGCACTCAGTAGTTTTTCAAAATATACTGTACTGCTTTTATTTCGTGGTGGTGATCATGCACAGACCTATCTGAGTTCCATATATATTAAATTTTCATTTTTTTTCATTTCTGGAAAAATCAGAACTCTCAATATTTATGCAGTCTTATTTTGCCTCACAATATCCCGTACAGGCCCTCCTTACAATATTGTATTTTCCATAGCAGTCTGCACTGTTCTGATGATAAACCTTTACTACATTTTAACTCATGATGTGTCACATGAACCTATAGATTAAAATTATTGTTCAATATAGAGTGCAAAATGGCAATTTGTAGGCACAGTTTTAAAAAACGCACGTAAGTAATATGTTGGCTGTTTTAAAGCAGCTATCACAGCTGCATGTTCCCTGTTTTTTTTCCTTTGCTCCCTTTCCCTACTGTATACTACCACATTTTTGCTAGTTCTGAAGGATAAATTATAACAAAGATTTCATGCTCATATTTAAGACACAATTTCTCTCTCCACTCACAGCTTCTCTCTCCCTCTCTCTCCTTCTCTGCACCCCTCCCCCTCTTTTATTCTCTCCACATCCCCTCCTGTTTTACATTTGTGCAAAATAGTGCTGGTAATTTTGTATATTTTCTTATGTATTCCATCCACGAACAAGCCATCAAAGAGACAGAGGTGAATGTTCTGCTGTATCTGAGGAGCTATAAACATGTGTATGGATTCAGAATGCAAAGATCCTGTTGAGGACTTTATACCCTTGGGAAAGACAGCATATCCAACTTGTAATTTTTCCCTCCTTTGACAATGGCATTATTAGGTATGTAGTAATACCAGTTTCCCATGCCGCTTACATCCACCATTAAGTAAATGTTAAAAATTCTATCCTTATTAAGGAAATTGATCTATCTAAAAACAGCCCTCTGGAAATGAATCTGCCTTTCATTCACTGTGACAAAATCTAGATAACAATGCAAAATGCTATTAAAAATGATGACTGTATTCAAAATGTCATTACATTACAAAACCTTTGCTAACCTACATACCGATTAGAAGTCAACATATGGCTTGATTACAGCCTAATGAAGTGTCCATCATGGATTTGGTTGCTACACAGCCCATCTTTGTAATAGTTAAAGACTTTCTTGCTCATTCCACATGGGGCTGGAACTGGATGTTATGCTGAATTCATCCTTTTCCTGTCCATAAGGTGTAAAAGGACTTCCATGCAAATGAAAGAAAGCTTCAGTTTCACCCATCCCTACTCTGTGGTGATAGAGAAGGAAATATACATTATCTCATAAAGTTAAAATATGGAAAGTTGTACTAGACACTGTCTTGAAATAGTGAAAAACAGACATGTGGGTGTTACTGTTGGTGGCAGCCAGACAAAAGTTTAGGGTACAGTGGTGCCTTGCAAGACGAGTGCTTCGTTTAACAAAGAAATCGCATAACAATGTTTCCTATGGGTTTTTTTCGCTTTGCGATGATCAGTTACCTGCTTCGCTAACCTATTATCTCAAAACGAAGATTTTCACACAGCTGATCAGCGGTTTAAAAATGGCCACCGAGTAAAAAAATGACTGCCCACTGTTTTCTGGGACGGATTCCTCACTGCACGGGCAGCGAAAATGGCTGCGCTATGGAGGATCTTCACTGGATGGTGAGTTTCAAGCCCATCGTTCGTTCGTTTAGTCGTTTAGTCGTGTCCGACTCTTCGTGACCCCATGGACCAGAACACGCCAGGCCCTCCTGTCTTCCACTGCCTCCCGGAGTTGGGTCAGATTCATGTTGGTTGCTTCGGTGACACTGTCCAACCATCTCATCCTCTGTCGTCCCCTTCTCCTCTTGCCTTCACACTTTCCCAACATTAAGGTCTTTTCAAGCCCATAGGAATGTATTAATCGGGTTTTAATGCGTTCCTATGGGCTTTTAAAAATCGCTATATGATGTTTTTGTTCTACAGCGATTTCACTGGAACGAATTAACATCGTAATGCGATGCACCACTGTACTACCTAGTGTCTCATCATAAGCCTTTCAGGGTAAGGAATACTCAGGAGCAAACCATTGCTCTAATTTCCCATGCAAGCAAAATGATGCTCAGGGTTTGCAACTAAGGTTTTATCTTACATGGAGTGAGAAGTGGCTGGATTCTGAAAAAGGATATAATCTCAAGATTATATTGCAAATATCCACTAAATACCCACCAAATAATTTCACAAGGTTAGTTTAGGCTTTATAAACTGTGTGGATAATAAGAAGCTATGGGTTGTGCTAAAATAAATAGGTGTGCTTCAGCACTTGGAAGAACCTCATGGCGCAGTGGTTAAACTGCTGTACTGTAACCAAAACTGTGCTCACGACCTGGGGTTCAATCCCAGGTAGCCGGCTCAAGGTTGACTCAGCTTTCTGTCCTTCTAAGGTTGGTAAAATGAGTACCCGGTTCACTGGGATGGGGATGGCAATTTTTATCCTGCATAATTGACTTGTTTAACTATCCAGAGAGTGCTTGAAGCGCCATGGGGTGGTATATAAGCAGCACACTTTTCCTTTTTCCTTTGATTATCCTATAACTTACAATGTGGAGAGAAGCTACTGTTGCTGGCCTATTGCTGAGCAGATCCTAGACTGCCTAAACATGCATACAAAATTACAACACACAACTCATTGGAGAGAAAAGGCCATGACTTTATTGGTAATAGCAGCAGTTCCTGGAGTGCATTGGAGAATTGCATTGAGAGGCCTGAACACCCCCAATGACCTTACCGCCCATTTCACTAGCCACTGAGGTTTCCACCAGGAGTGGCCATCCTCTGGTGACCACACAGGCATATGCAACTCCATTACTCTCTGCCACCTGAGGGCAAGACCAGGCCAGTGGGTCCTCCTGAGCTAGGCCAGACCACGGCCCTTCCCCTAATTCCCTATATGTAGAGATTCCTTCACCATCCCTGGCAACAGATCCACCACCGTAAAAGAGGGAGGGGGTAAAGAGCTGGCAATCTGCATACTGAGGGGAATGGTCCATCGCCACATATTTTGTGCTGGACAAGTGGATTGACCTTGAAAATCCCTGTTGCTTGGTCTGCTAACCCACAATCGTAAATGTTAAATTTGCCCCACTAGTCATTGTAAAGCTAGCAGGGGCATTCCCCTTCCCACTGGCCAATGAGAAACCAGTAGGAACGGAGGGTTCCTCCCCACAGTCATCCACCCCAGTCTCTCCTCTCAGCAAGTGTCAGGTGGGTATCAGCATGTTGGACTATGGATCTAGTTATGGACTATGGGTAACTATGGACTAGTTATCTGGGCTTCCATTTAGGACAAAATATGGAGAGGCAGAAAGGTTTTCTGTAGGCAAATGTGTGCATTTTATCCCCCCCCCCCCGTTCAATGTGTACGCAGAACATAACATATGAAAACCTGGACTAAATTCATATGAAGGAGGAGTGAAAATTTGTGGAATTAAGATATGCAGATGACACCATCTTACTGGCAGAAAGTAGCATTCCCTTGAAAAGAATTTTGGTGAAAGTGAAAGAAGTGTCAAAAGTACAGTTGAATATTAAGAAGGCAAAAATCATTTAGAAGGACACAACTTTAATGTTGATAATGAAGACATTGAAATAGTTCGAGATTTTTGTATACCTTGTCTGAATCATCAACCCAAATGGAGATGGCAGCCAAGAAATCAGAAGAAGGCCGAAACTTGGAAGGACATGTGTAAGAATATGTCACTGGATACCAAGACCAAAATCATCCACTATGGTGTATTTCCTGTTATTATATATGGGTGTGAAAGCTGGAGAGTGAAGAAAGCTGATAGGGGGGAAATTATTTGTTTGAAATGTGGTGCTGGAGGAGAGTTTTGCAGATATTCTGGACTGCCAGAAAAATGAACAAGTAGATCTTAAAGGTCTGTAAGGAAAAATGATGAAACTGAAGCTGTCCTACTTTGGATACATCAAGAGAAGGCAGGATTCTCCGGAGAAGACAACTGGGAGAGGTGGAAAGCAGCTGGAAAAGAGGAAGAACAAATATGAGATGGACTCCCTAAAGGGATCAAAGGCTTGAGTTTTAGGGCTGCTAAGGATAAAATGTTTTGGAGATCACTAATTCATAGTGTTGCTATAAGTTGGAGGCGACTTGACAGGATATAACAGCAAACTGTCTAGTGTGGTACAGTTGCTGCTTTACAGACGTTGTTCACCTTTCATGAAGTACCAAGATTTGTCAAGCTACTAAGCTTGCTATTGTTCAGAAATGTGTGTAGGAATTCTGAAATATGGCTTTCTTCTTGACATTTCAACTCAATATTCTCCTTCTCTGTGTTCAGTAAGACAAGGGTCATAAAGTGAATTCAATCTGTATGAATGCATCATATAAAAAGATATCTTTTGGTATTCCTTCTTATGTTCAGTTAAAAAAAAAAACCTCTCAGTTTTTTTGCCCTGAGCATATCATTGTTCAATGCTGCAAATACAGAACTGCACTAATATGTCACAACGTTAAAACTACCTACTTAATATTGTGTAGGCATGGACCCCACATGACTTAGGAAGGCTGAGTTAGTTCAGTTCACAGAGAGAAAGCATAGCTTTCTTCAGGGGTCAAAAACAGAGAAAGTTACGGTTTTGGATGCTTGCTGGCCAGGAGATTCTGGGTGCGGTACTTCAAATATGTAACTTTTCCTAGCTGTGCTTCAGATTCTGGTTTCCAAATGGACTCTTCCTGTTTACCTCTTTAAGTTCCACCCCCATGAAAACCAGGCTTAAGTCTATACAAATGCGTCTCCGCCAATCACTCGTTGACAAATCACTCATCAAATCATTTGGAATTCACTACTACACCATCTCATTTTATTTTGTCATCTTCTCTTTTGTTGGTAAATTGCACTATAAGCCTTTTGTCAGCAGGAAAGTACTACCCCTCTTGCTATGAAATTTTGAAAAGCTTCGTATCCATTGATTATGCCATATACAGTGGTGCCTAGGAAGCTGGGCTGAGGGCGAAGGCCAGGTCTGTTTGCATGGATGCCTTGCTGAGTTTTTTTTTCCTGGGCTTTCTTTTTGTCTCCTGAGCACATGGCCTGGGGGTGGGGCCTAGGGGTGGGACTTCCTGATTTAAAAGAGCGTGTCTCTGGCCTTAATATGGTAAATAGGAAAGCCAATGAGATTTGCATAAGCCGGGTAGTCAGGAAAGTTTTAAGGATCAGATCATACTTTTGCACTATTAAAGAGCAGGCCGGGTAGGTGGGGCTCGTCAGCCATGGAAGGCAACCCATCTAGGAGAAGGAAAACTCCAATTTCAAACCTCCACTCCCTTGTGGCTATATCCACTGATGGAAAAGGCTTCAGGAGTTAACCTCGAGGCAAAATCTGGAGCCGGAGTCCCGAAGGCAGTTCGTGTCGTTCTGCCAACTCCTGCGACGTCGCTGGAGCCAGTTGTATTGGCTCTTGCCTTTCCACTGGACCATTTCAGCAATGTGGAGAGGGGGGATCTCCTGCTTGGGTAACAGCCTATCCTCCATATTACCTTACCCGGGCTTCATGCTCTGGAGAGGACACTCCTCGATTCAGAGCATGTTACCATAGTCTCTCGAGACTGAAGGATGCCTATGCTTGGACCCCACATGATCTTTGAATATGTCCCGTGGTATCTGGCACCAAGAGATTAGCAGTAGATCCTGTAAATTCTGCATGTTGCAAGGTGGGGCCTCGGATTTGGTGTTTCAGCACAACCCACAGATGCTCAATCAGACTGAGATCTGGGGAATTTGGATGCCAAAGCAACACCTTGAAATCTTCATTATGTTCTTTTTAATACCATTCTTGAACAATTTTTTCAGGGTGGCAGTGTGCATTATGGGGACACAGAACAAAGCCTTCTTGTTCCCATACTTTGGAACTCTCTCCCATAGGAGCCAGGATGGACCCATCTTTGCTGCCCTTCTGAAAGCAGGCAAAACCCTTTCTCTTCAGACAAGCTTTCTCTCAGCAACTCCGTACATGAGTACATGGCTGGCTACATGATTGACTTTCAGATGGATTGTTACTGCTCTGATTGGGTCTTTAGTACAACCTGTGTTTACGATCAGTCAGATTGGTACGTATTATCTGTTCCTTTTTAGTATTCACATATTTCTTTTTTTAGCTTTAATATTGCCTCTTAATGATGTAAGCTAACTCTTTATATTAATTGTCCTTAGCTTTAAATATTGTCCAAGGATGTAAATCACCATTGAATACTCATTGTTTTCAGCTTTCAATAGGATATAAGCCACCTTTGATCTTTTTAAGGAGAAAGGTGGGGTAAAAATATTTTAGATAAATAATCATGCTGAAAGAGGCCACTGCCAACAGGAAACACCAGTGTACCCTCTAATTTTTAGCCCTGCTGGGTGGGCCTCCACCTCTCTTTCTCACAATTTCACCCTTATGTGCATGTGTGATCCTGCTCCCCTACCGGGATTCCACAGTGACTGGAACCTAACTGGTTGAATATGATCACTTTTTGGGGGAGGAAGAAAGCTGTGTGGAGGGAGGCAGAGAGGTTTGCGCCTGGCTTAGAGGGAACCTTGGGGAGCACCACTGTAATGAAGGGGTGTACATAGTCTGCAACAATCTCTGATGCCAGTTGACCAGCTGTTCTTCCTTGCACCACTTTTGGTTGGTACCAAAACAACCACATACTGGGAACATCCCCACAAGACTCGCCATTTTGGAGATGCTCTGACCCATCTAACCATCACTATTTGGCCATTGTCAAAGTCACTCAGATATTTTTGCTTGACCAAATGCCCTGCTCCCAACACTGTAATTCACACCACTTGACACATGCCACTGTAACAATATAATCAATGCTATTCACTTCACCTGTGAGTGGTTTTAATAGTGTGGCTGACCAGTGTAAACTGACATGCAATTTTCATCAATCTGCACTGGCCAAATTCAACATGACCAAACCATTATGCATATCAAGAAGACCATGTTATGTCTGCCTGCTCTACACGGACAAACAAAAAAAAGTCTCTCAGCAAAAGGGGGGCAATCCTGATTTACCACTAGTATAACTGAACACCCAAGGATTAAAACTCACTCTTTTAAGAATTAAGTAGTTAAACCTTGGGCCTTAGTGATCATCAAAGCTCTCCGTTTTGGCATCTGCATTCAGGCTGCTCCCTCTGTCTGATTTTTGTTCCAACATTTGCAATGTTTGGAAAATTCTCACAAGTTCTTAACTGGAATCGAAAGTTAAGACTGGAATTCTGTTGGGGCTGTCCTCTTGGCCAACCTTTGGTTGCCAAAGCAGTAAAACATTACTATTTTCATTGTGCAGATGCTTCTCTGTTGTACAAGCTGCAGCTATGTCCCACCATGGGCTGAGAAGGTCACTGCATGATGATAGGGCAATAGAGCCTCCAGGCCAGCTTTCTCGCCACTGGTGAGGCTTCCAATCTCTCTCTCTTCTTTTAGCAGCCATGTACATATGTATACTGATGGAGCTCACAGCTCCACCAGTATTATACAGGATTCCAGCCTGTATAATACTGTAACCCTACAATATTTGCATTTGGATGCAAAAGTTATGCCAGGGTCTTTATCTTATGCAAAGGCCCTGTCTGTGGAATTGAAAAATAACATCAATGCTACAATTTTCCCTTGATTCAGAGGAAAATGATTCAATTGAATCATATTTCTTTTGTCATGACCCCACAGCTACTGTTTTATCCTGTAGAGGTGTGAGGTTTAATTATAATGGGGGAACAGGCAGAATTATGTATTTAAGTGAAAGCCCCTTCTTTTTATTTACTATTTCAAGAGCTACAGTGATTACAGTGGCTGAAATCCTGTTGCTTAGCATAATAAAATCCGTAATGTTTAGTCCATTCCTAGCAGACAAATTAAAGGTCCCCACTAAGACTCTTAGGGTGTCTGCACACACACTAAACAAGTATGTCTGTCCCCTACACACCTGAGACTCACAATGGGGACTTTTTTGCACTAGCCAGGAATTAACTGAAAGTTAACATTTTTTTCTCATGATAGGAAACAGGATTTCAGCCAGTATATAATGGAAACAGGTATATTTTTGCTTATAGTTGGGCACATTTATACTATGTCTGCAAAGGCCTACATTATTGTTTAAGAAGGGCCATTCAGAAAGAAATTGATAATATTTATATTATTTGATGCATAATTACACATGAATAACTAACTATCCGGGCACAGCAAAAAGTAGAAGCTGGTGTACTGGGCAGTGCATTGTGGAGCGTGCAACAAAAGTCTTATAGTTCTACGGCTAAAGGCAATGCAAAGCTTTTATTCCCTGGTCTAGTAACCAGTATCTTAGTGCTGGTTCTTACTGATATACCCCGACAATTTACCTGGGTTACAGCAAGAGAGATATAAGACTGTATTAATCTAACTGTAAATATAGAGGGCAGCAAGCAACATTCTCCATGAACATTCTGCCTTTGTTGACATGCCAGATATTAAACGTCTGGGAAAAAAGAAGCCAGCCCCTAAAAGCTGAAAAGGATCTTTACAATACCTTCTATCATTTGTAAAGAACATGCAATGAAACGATTCATTTTTAGAATGGACTTTCACCCCAGAGCTAACAGGGTTACATTTCATGCCAAATAAAAATTAGATGAATCTCATAATAAAACATTATGGCTGCTGGCACAATTAATTAGGGCTTGAGGAGAGGCCAGTGCAGCTTTCACCTTTTGTGACTCTGAACTGTCACACACAAGAAGTGACAAATACTGGGAACTAAAGAATCCGTACAGGAAGGAAGACTGAAAGAAACTATATGAGGAAGAAGGGACTGGGAAAACATTAATAGGCCAGAATTCTGCATTTGGACGTTTGTTAAAATAAATGTCGGAGGTAATATTATCCAGCCACAAAATGTGGACATGGATACAAATGCTATGTATCGCACCACAATGCTGAAATGCAATTACAGAAAAAAGCTAAGGCTAAATTGTGGTGAATAGTTAAGCAGCATTTTAAGTGATAGCTCCTTGTGTGCACAAATTAAACCACAGGAACTATTAAATAAAACTCTTCACTCTTGTCAGTACACCGTTTCATTTTCTAAGCCTTTGCCTCTCTGAATTGGGAGAAAGCTTGTTCTAATAAACACTTCCCACAGAAAAGAGAAAAGTTCCAGTGTCACAGAGAGTAGGCGGTATCCTGTTCAATATTTATGCATGTGTGGAGCACCAACTGGGGAAGCTGCCACAGCTATCTGATGAAATTCTGGTTGCTCATGACCAGGCACTTGAGCAACACCTTGTCAGATTGCCATGGCAACTTCTGCAGCTGGAGTTCTGCACATACATGAATATTGAACAGGATTCTGGCCAATATTAATTTAACACACTTTCTCCTACAGTATCAAGAAAATTAGTATCTGAACCTTTAGAAAAACAAAACAAATGGTGCCTCATCACAGTAGCTCATGCCGACTACCTTTCTGTCATTAAAATCCAGCCATATGACAGATTCTGAAGTTAACGCGGACCTTGGATAATATTAGGATGAGGTTTTAGTAAGTAGAATATACACTTCAAACACAAATTATGATTTAATGCCTGTTGGGTTTTGGTTAAATTCACCCATATCTCCATCCACACTACTGTTCCTTATATGTCATATTAATGTGCCCCCAGAGTGTCCTAGCAGTGCACTGCTGTTCTTGCTACTTCTTGACAATTCACATTCCTTTATTTGAAATGGATTTCCCAATCAGGATAACTGGCAGAAATGTTTTGTTCTTGTATTCTATGACCGTTTGTAGTCTCTGACATATGATACTAGTTCTAGAAGTTGTAGCCCTCAGACTCCCTTCCTTACACATCAGACTTCTCATCAGCACTGACTTTCTGAACTCCTTAGACAGCCCACCTCCCTTGTCTTCTTTATATTCTGTACTCACTGAATTCACCCATCTTGCCTTAGCTTGTCCTCCTGCTTATAACTCTTGATTATCCTCTACATTTTCCCTACACTGCTTTCTATTCTTCAGTACCACCTGCTTTATCCACTACTACTTTTGTCTTTCTGCTCTGGCTGGCTCTTCCACCTTACATCTTACAACCATGCCTTTAAAAAGCTTTGCATACATCAAGGCAGAAAATACAGGAAAATGAAGTTGACATTGCACAGGCAGTAGCAATGGCAGTAGGAGTGGGGTCGGGAGCAAGTTCTCCCATAATCTACTCTGCAAATAGCAAAGGTTCCATATTTAAAAGGTCAACAGAATGAATCTTTGAAGTTCAGTAATCTAAAGTCTATAAATTTAAAGGAAAGGCATAGTTGCTGATCGTTAGCAACAAACACAGACTATTTATACACTATAGGTCATTTGGATGTTATTTGTAAAAGGACCAAACTATACATTTTAGATTGCTAACATGATGGGTAAAACATCATTATATCTTTTTTGTTTTTACCTTGTGGGAAAGTAATTAGCTTTGCAACTGGGTGCAAATAATTCAGATACTCTTGGACCTATATTAGTAGAGATCTAATATGTAACACTAATGTTTGAGGTACGCTAAATCATAAACTCTCACTGAATTAATGTCCATTTATTGAATCTCAGATAACGCTAGAACCATTTCATACCTAAGAAGCATTGGTAAAGCAGACATTAGTATGAGACTGTATTTTCCTTAATGACTAGTGGTCTGAGAGGGATTTTTAAACTGTTGTGCGCTGTTGTTTTAAATATGTTTTAGTATTGATTTTTTTTACCTTTTTATAAAAAACATATTTTTATTCATACATACCAACTAGAATTGGGGACAAATAAAAAAATGGTGATTTGTTTTGATCTGTTATTTGTCCAGGTTAATGGATCAACAAATACAAATATTCTCTGACTAATCGACGGATCAATCAGTTGATTTTTCTGCAATTTAAATGGCTGTAACACTGGCTTCCCAACCACCTGGATACACCAAATTTGCGAGGATGCTTCCTCAGACGCTTCTCTACAAATCCTGAAAGTTTGGTGAACATTGGATCACGGACCCACAAGTTATATAGTCACAAAGAGAAAGCTCCCCCCAGGTACTTAGAGAGTCCAGAATCACAATGAAGCTTCCTATGTCTTTCCACAACATGCCTGCCAACTTTGGTGAAGACTGGATATCGGACACCTCAGTTATTCACCCACAAATTGGGTCCCCCCAGGAGAGTTTACCACATGGCACAGAAGCCCATTCTGCCTACTGGCTGCCAATCAGCTGATCAGAAGCTGATAGACAGCCTACCCCCACACCCCCTTCCTTTCCCTACCTTAGGCCCCACACCATTCCCGACACCCCCTTTCCTTAATAGCTGCTGCCGAGGTCTCCATCAGGCCTTCGCAGCCACGGCGTGTAAAAAGGAAGACTGGCTGCCCTTTGCAAAGATGGCAACTGCAGCTTCCCTACCCTAAATGAAGCTGCAGCTGCCATCTTTGCAAAGGGCAGCCTGGATTCCCTTAAGGCAGGCTAAGGGAATCCAGGCTGCCCTTTACAAAGATGACAGCTGCAGCTTCCCTACCCTAAATGAAGCTGCAGCTACTATCTTTGCAAAGGGCAGCCAGTCTCCATTTTTACATATGTGTCTCTGAGGCCAGAAGACCTCAACAGCAGCGATTAAGGTAAGAGGGTGTTGGTGGGGGTGGGGTGGCATGGCATAGGGCCTCAGGTAGGGAAAAGAAAGGGACAGGGGTAGGCTGTGGTATTGAGTGGCTGTGTTGGGTGGTGTCTGCCTTTCTGCTGCCAATCAGCTGATTGGCGACCAGTAGGCAGAATGGTGTTTTGTGGGGGTTTTTAATATGAAGGGCGAATAAAAATGGGTAAATATGCATCCCTTCATATTTGTGGGGGTCTCTGGAACCCACAAATACGGATCGATGAACATTTAACGAATTAGCTATATTCGTTGGAAAAAACAATCCGTATTTATATTTGCCTCATCTCTAATACCAACATACACAACAACAACAAACTAAAACCTAACAGTAATAACAAAACATCAAAACTAAACATCCCTACTACATCCCTGCTACACCTATAGATCAGAGATTTCGCCATCATCTGGTCATCTGAATATCAAAGGTTCACCATAAACTAATTCTTCCCCTAAACTTCTATCTTTTCCTGAGCCCAGTTATATATCAGCTTCCAGTTTTCCTTTACAAAGTGTCTCGGTTAATCCCGTAATGCCTCTGAAACCGTATCTAGTTCTGCAATAGCTTCTTTAATAGCTCTTCCATCATTGGTGTTTCTCCATTCTTCCATTTTTGGGCCCAGAGTAACCTAGCTGCAGTAAATACTGTATATACAGTAGACTATATTTTATTTTCTTATCAATAATATATGGCATTATATTCAATAATAAATTTTCACGTTTAAAACTTATTTTTTGCTGAACAATCTCTTATGACATTTCCCAAACCTGTGACTTTTATATTTATTTATTTATTTATTTATTTATTTATTTATTTATTTATTTATTTATTTATGTATTTATTTATTTATTTATGTATTTATTTATTTATTTATTTATATTTGCTTTTTCACATAACCACCATACATGATAAGTCCCTGGATTCATTTTTTTAACATTTCCAACAAACATTACTGATCCCTTCTGATTTTTTTGGCCAATCTTACAAAAGTGAAATGTCATCTATGAAACATTTTAAGGATGTTTTCTCTAAGATTAACTGGCTTAATCATTTTATAGTTATGTTTCAACATTTTTGTCCATTCATCAATATCAATATTATATCCAAAGTTTTGTGCCGTTTTATCATTACCTCCTTCACCCTCTCCTTCTCTACTCGAATGGATATGTATACCTTTTTTATTATTTTCTCATCAGTATAAATCTATAATTCATCCACCTGAACTTCCCCCTCAAAAAAGCCCATGTTTTTGTCCTTTTTGTATCTTGAGTCTAGTTTCAGTGCTGACCACCAATCTGTAGCAAGACCCAATTTCTCTAGGTTTTGTTTGTCTTTCATATTTTGATCTTTAGTTAACAAGTCTTTATACGTAAGCACAGCTCCATTCTGATTCAATACTTTCCAAGTAAATGCCTCTATTGGTGCTACCAATATTGGAATTTTCTTATTGGTTTTCTTTTGAAATTTTTGCCTTACTAGACACAACACTTTCCTCACAATATGTTCTGTGAAATGTGTCTCTTCTTTTAGGTTTTCCATACCACACATAGGCATGCCAACCCATTTTTAATCATGACCTTCCAATTTCAACAGTCTTTGATTTTCTATTATTACCCATTCTTTTATCCAGATATAGCACATGCCTTATAATAGTCAATTCGGCAGTCCTAAGCTACCTCTCTCTTTTAAATCTTGCAATGATTTTGTTTACCATTTTTAATATGATGTTAGTTTAATTCTTTTTACTATGTGTATTCCTACTGTTTTTAGCTTTTAAATATTGTCTTTTTTAATGATGTAAGCTGCCTTGGGTCCTTTTAAAGGAGAAAGGTGAGATAAAATATTTTAAATAAATAAATAAACCTACCATCAGACTCACCACAAGGCAACTTCAGCCTAGAAGCAAGTTTCAAAATAAACCTTTTCAAAATGTTCAGCTATTTAAATGTCTGCAGTTGCCACCTCTTCTCATAAACTATTTTTGCTGTGAGAATGTTCCTCTCACCAGGGCAATTCTGCAAAGCAAATTGCAAGGAGATAAGGGAAGGCCAGCCCTTCCCTTTCCATGTTTTGATAATATGGTTTGTTAGTCAAGGGTTCTGCTTCACTGCTTCAGTTGCAACATAATATGGTTAAACATAGTGGCACTCTGCAATTTCCTCTAAGCCTTATTAACTGTGATGACTGGCATGGAGCACTATCAGCAATGAAGACTGATAGCTGTTTTTTTAGACGATACCTTTCTACAAAGTATTATAATTATTAGTATTGTAAAAAAACCTGAGATTTTAACTTTAATCAACCCTTCCTATATATTATAAGAGAAAAAAAGTTTTCCCCATGGATTCTTCCTTTACTGTTTATGAACAGATGTAAGAAGGAAACACAGTTTATGGTGCACTGGTTCTAAATTAACTCATCTATGAATCTCATTAAGATGCAAGCTAAATTTGATGTCCCCAGACAATTCCAATAGATTTCACTAGGTCAAGCATTTTATTTCATTAAAAGAAGGCAAGTTTCTTGGGGATAGGAGGGGGAAAGTCCACCAAATTTCCTAGTCTTGTTATGTGTTAAAATAGAATATTTTGTTAAAGTTGCTTCAGAAATGGATTAGAAGAGGAGGATGAGCTTATGCCTGTTCTCTTCCATTAGCTCTTAAACCACAACCAGTATTTCAGAACTTCACCAATTATTTAATGAGGAAGCCACAATGTTCTTAATATCTGTATCCAAAAATCTCGGACAACCGAAATAAGCAATTCTAAATGTAGTGCAATTTACTTAATTCCTTTCCACCATGTCCAATGAATTCATGCTAGGCAATTCTTAGTTACTGGTCCAAATGGCTGTGGAAAAAAAGCGCTCACTATGGAAAGCTGTAGAATACATTTGAAGTCTATAAAGCAGAATACTAAAATCAGGCAGAACACAAAGAAGAGATGGAGGCAGAGAAAATGTTTTTGAAGCAGCAAAGCCATGTGAGGAGCTGCTACAAGGAATGGGGCCATCACAAGGGTTGCAGACCACTACTTAGCTTAAGAAATGGAAATGGGTTGTTGGTGTTGTTTAGTTGTTGTGTCTAACTTATCGTGACCCCGTGGACCACAGCACGCCAGGCCCTCCTGTCTTCCACTGCCTCCCGGAGTTGGGTCAAATTCATGTTGGTTGCTTCAATTACACTGTCCAACCATCTCATCCTCTGTCGTCCCCTTCTCCTCTTGCCTTCACACTTTCCCAACATCAGGGTCTTTTCCAAGGAGTCTTCTCTTCTCATGAGATGGCCAAAGTATTGGAGCCTCAGCTTCAGGATCTGTCCTTCCAGTGAGCACTCAGGGTTGATTTCCTTCAGAATGGATAGGTTTGTTCTCTTTGCAGTCCAAAGGACTCTCATGAGTGGAAATGGGTTAGGTGAGATCATCTGACCCAACCCTTCTCTAAGAGTTGATCCTGAAATATAGGAAACTTAGGAAGTACTTCTAAAGTGCTGCAAAATGCATTTAGAAAAAGGAAAACAAACAGGACATATCAGAGTGCTTGTGACAGCATTTGCACATAGTTACAGGATACTTCAGATACTTAGTGTGGGAAACAGTATTCCTTGATTTACTGGCCCAGGGCTGATGGGAATTAATTTCACTAACATACTGCAAGCACCAGAGGCTTTATAGTCCAAGCAGAGTTCACCACAGTTTGCTATTTTGGGGTAGGTGCACAGGTTCCCCAGCCCTGTTCTAAGCCTCCCATGGATGCCACTTGCAATGTCCTTTGCTTTGTGTTGTAAGTTGCTGGTGTCACATTCACAACTCATGAGGAATCATATCACTGCTGTGCATACTGTAAGAAAAATTCACACAAGTCCATTTTACAGAAATGGTAATGCTGGAACAACTGTGCTAACATCTGGTATCCCAGTGCTACAAGGAAAACAGCTCATAATGTAGAACAGCATTCTCCAGCCTGGTGCCTGCCATGTGTGCTACGTACATGGCAGTGGCCATCTAACAACCTAGCCAAAATGGAATAGCCAAGGTGATTGGGGCTACTTGCAGTTGTAAAGCAAAGCAAAGTGTGCTGCTTATATACCACCCCATAGTGCTTAAAGCACTCTCTGGATGATTGACAATTCAGTTATGCAGCCTATACATTGCTCCCACCCGAGCCAGCTGGGTACTTAGTTTATCAGCCTCAGAAGGATGGAAGGCTGAGTCAACCTTCAGCTGGCAACCTGAGCTCTTCGGAACTGAACTCAGGTTGAAAACAGAGGCTTGACTGAAGTACTGAAGTTTAAGCACTGCAACACAAGGCTTCTATATGTATGTAGTTCAGCACATCGATAGGGACCAAGCTGAGAACATAAAAGATAGAAAGCTCTCTGAAAGCTGTTGATAATATGTTCTTCAGTTTCTAGAGACTACTTTTGTGAATAATCTGAACAGCTAAGCACGAGTTCAATAAGTCAAAAACGTCTTCAACTCAGATAAAATGATCATTATTTTCTGCATGAAACTTTTAATCTCCTATTAAGTGGTATTTAGATTCTCTGGTGATACTATCATCAAATTAAATATATTAATAGACTGATAAACAGTGCAGTAATCAGCTGAAATTACATTTTAATCAAAGGGCAAAGTAGGAAAAGGAATAGACAGAAATCATATTAGGTGCTACTAATAGCATTATAATTTTTCATTGTAGTGCAACTACTGTGGTAACTCTAAATTGAAAACTATTAAAACATAATTTTCTGAAGTAACCTAACCCTTACCTAATTCACAGAAATGATATCACACTCTGTAGAGGAAAGGAGCGCCAATTTGTTTAATTTAGACGCATTTTTCTCCAAATACTAGTTCCTTATTTCTACTTCATATGAAAATGGTTAACATTCATGCACAGATGAGCAGACACATAGATAAATACACATCCACATACACATCAAGGTTTTACATCTTTGACTTATCTAGTCTTAAAAGCCACCAGTGCACTGAAAAAACTTGCTGCTAATTCATGCTGAACTGTCATTTGTTCCATGTAATATACAGTACATTGAATTTATCAGTAACATCCTAGTCCCGTTTTCTGAGAGCCAAAATTATACCATCTTGTAAACATTTGAAATCATTAAATTTCTCCGAAAAAAATAGAAGTTACTATATGTATGAAGCTAAGTAGTAATATAGTGCCTCCCTAATGCAATGTAGAGCGATTATTCAACACCTTGACGGAACCATGTGTGAATGGCTAGTTTATTATGCATACAAAGTTTAGTTGCTGGTATTTCAACATTTGTCCTGGAGCTTAGATCTGTTGTTCTACAGATATTGGAAATTATATTCCATCACTGTATCTTCTGCTACATCTAAAATCTAACACAGAAGAAAGAAAAGTCTATACACCTTTGCAAGCGGATGACTAAGCATTACTTTGCTGGGGTCCAGTTACTTGAGAGAAGGTGGTAATGCTGATAAAAAAACCAGAGGGGCAAAGCCCCAGGAAGGAATGGCATCCCACCAGACTTCCTGATTGATTATTCACACTAGTGGATCCCAATGCTAGCTACCTGATCTACCTCTCTAGATAGGTCTGGAAAATTCCCTTCAGAATGGGCTGAAGACCTTTTAATAACTACCTTTAAGAAATGTGCTCAATCAGAGCCTAGCAATTATCGTTCTATAAACTTCCTAGAAGGAGCCAGCAAATTGTATGCTAGACATCTTTTGGATAAGCTAGAAAATTGGGTGTCTTCAGAGATCCTCTTGGCAGAGGTAAATGATATAGTGTCCTCCCTATCCAGACCCCAAATTTTCCCACCGCACCTAAAGGACAAGAATATACTGCTACATTTGTATGCAGATGACACCATTCTCTTGTCTCGTATCCAGGTGGGCATGTGAATACTATTAGGGTCGTTAGGTGCTTATTGTGTCAAGGAACATCTCCAGGTAAATGACACCAAAACCAACCTTTTAGTTTTGGGGAAAAGGAGAAAGAATTACAGATGACAGCTGAAGAGTAAAGTGCTGAAACAGACCAACCCACACAAATACCTTGGGATAATATTCAAAAGTTCAGGAAGATGGTCAGGCCACTTAGAATCTGCAGCTCTGTCAGCAGAGGCATCTGCCAATGCTATTTGCTGTTTTTCTTCTGGACCAGGTAGAAAGATGGTGGCACCACTAATACAACTGTGTCTCCAGCGCAAGCTTTTTCATATATCACAAAATTGGAATCTATCCAGCACAAAATTTTAACCAGAGCACTAGGGGTACCAAGATTAACTCTTATGGTGACAATTCGCTATAAGACATTGCCCCATGGGTACTCTTGTTAAGAAAGCAGCTGTGGTGTTTTGGCTCAAGAATGTGCCAAATTGCACCACCACTGATCTTACTGGCCTATGAAGAGATGGGAGGGGACTCTTGGGCAGCTATCCACAATTATAGCAAAGGTGGGTTACTCCCCAACCTACCTCCACATAGGAGGGGATAGGAGGTTGTCCAAGAAAATATTATTTTAAAAGTATATTGTATTAATATTTATTCTACCATGGTATCTTTTGCCACTCCAACAGGATATACAAAGGCTTTTCCCTGCCTTTCAAAAAGCTGCCCCCTTATTTGTCCCTTATTAGTTCACACGAGCTGAGCCAACTGCTAACTAGGTGCAGATGGAACTTATTACAGTTGAAAGAGATTCAGGGACATTACATGGAGCAATGTGGTAGAGGCAGACATTGCCCAGCAGCATACTCCAAAATGGAGGACATAGCACACTTTCTAACAGAAAGTATGCAGATCTGAGAGAACAATATCTAAAGCCCTTAACAGCTGGGATCAAGAACACTTCC
Source organism: Pogona vitticeps (assembly GCF_051106095.1). Lineage (NCBI taxonomy): Eukaryota > Metazoa > Chordata > Lepidosauria > Squamata > Agamidae > Pogona > Pogona vitticeps. The sequence continues at coordinate 221,695,521 of NC_135783.1, read as the reverse complement.
CCTCTATGCACAGTCATATTCCTCCTAGCTGGCACAAACTACTTATATATCCTACAGGACTGCTAAACTTGTTTAACAATCCATGGGAAGGTGGAATTATTGCCTACTTCATAAGTTCTTCAAGTTACTCTCACATCTTGATTAATTTTTTTTCTTTTTTCAGAAAGCTATTACATTTTGTTACTATTATTTTATCATTGTATGCCTTTTATGTTTGTTTGTTTGTTTGTTTGTATGTACTTGCATGAGATGCTAAATACTGTACTATTTTATGATTGTAATACCTGATCAGCTACATAGCAACAAAGTATTAATACTTGTAAATTCTAACACCTTGGGCTGGGGAGTATTCAGCACATAAGCATAATCCAGCATCCCCTTTCAACCCTGAGGAACATTTGCCTTTGAATGTTTCTGCTTTTTTACTTCCATTTCCCCCTTCCTTTTTGTTTCTTAACTTCTGGTATTCAAAGATTTTCCCCACTGAAATTGTCTTCTTGACCAGATGTGACCCTCGAAGGAAGAGTCCCACGTTTCCAGAGCACTTCAGTGTTTTCTTTAGGTTTTCTTTCTTCCTCAAGGGATCTTTGTCAATTTTTGGAGCTCCACTCAGTTCAGTCATGGATAAATTCTCTGGATACTGCTTCCATTCAGGCATGGTTAAAACTCAGCAAATGATGAAATATCAAGGAAGCATTGAAGTATTATTGAAAGTAGGGAGTGGGGGGGGGAGCCCAAGAAACTTTCTTACTTGAATATTTTCAGATATTTTCTCTGTCTGAATTTGGAATGGGGCAGACTAATGCTCATTTTTTGGTTTCTACATAAAAGTTTAGTGCAATTTACTTTTGAGTGGCAATCAGGTTGACTTCTCAGTAAATGTACATGTGCTTGTGATTTTTGAATGTGGCAAAATAAGTTTATAGATACTACTAGAAAGTGAAATGGCATCAATTTCTATATGGTACTTCTGAGTGGCAATCAGGCTTATCTATAAGTAGGTATAAAATGTGCTGCTTATATACCACCTCACAGTGCTTAAAGCACTCTCTAGGCAGTTTACAATTTAATTTTGTAGGCTACACATTGCTCCCCCAATGGGCTGGGTACTCAATTTTTCAACATTGGAAGGATGGAAGGCTGAGTGAACCTTGAGCTGGCTGAGCCCAGGATTGAACTCAGGCCATGAGCAGAGTCTTTACTGCATTACTGCAGTTTAAAGACTGCATCATAAGACATAATTGCATTATGTTGTACTTTTCTGAATGGCAACTTACACTATCAATGAGGCATTCATGAGATTTATTCAGATCTGTAATGTAATCTAATTATAGTTTTGCAGTGTATGCTTGATTTGGTTCTAGTTCAGTACCACCTGCTTGACCTAGAATAAATGTCATCAAGTGTTTTCTCTTCACTTCTCTTCCTTCTGTGAGGTTTTCTGAAATATTCAGTTTAGCTTTACTGGGTTCTTGGTTCATCACTACATATGATCCTAATTTTTTTCATAAACTAGTAAAATAAAGCAGCCAGTTTTATAATCCATGCTTCAAAGCTGACTTGTTTTTGAGGTAGTTTGTCATCAGCACAATTGCTGGTTCATGTGCCAAAATGGGAGAACTCAACACTGACCAAGTCTTTCCACTTGGGCTCAATTTAGGTTGCTCCTGAACCACTAATCTGTAGTTCAGTGTTAACTGCCACCTGACCTTCAAGCCATTGCTCTGGAGCCCATTCATCCACTGCCTTCCAAAGTCTTTGCTTAGTTTCCAAGCCCCACACCTCTATGAGAAATCATCCACACCACTTTCTGCCATCCAGTATATCTGATGCTGTCCACAGCCCTGTTTAAGAAACACCCACATTGATTAGCTAAGGCCACCCATTTTCAGCATGCAAATGTTTCTCTGAGAAATATTCAAATCATTTAGTCTTAGAATGGATAGGTATGCATAGGCTAAGACTACAGCAGATGGAGAAATAACCATATTACTTTATTAAGCAATTCAATTCTAGTTCAAAATGCCTCAGATTCACAGAAAGCATAGACAGGACTACACTTTTTTTCCTGGGAGAGGGGTGCTACCGAGTTCACTGAAAAGTCACAATTATTGGCTTATAAAAGTAGATAAAATGGTAGAATCAAAACTACTTATTTTTTTTAATCCTTTCAAGACAGCCATGTGCAGCAGTTAGATGGCATACAGTATTTGGTCTTCGTCATCTTTTTAAAGCAATTGAAAAATAGAAAGAGACATCTTATTACCCTTCTACAGGTCACTAGTGTTTGAATGGCATGTTCTACATCACAATAGATGAGGGAAATGGTGGAACCTTTCACTGAAATGTGTTCAAACATATTTGAAAAATTATAATCTAAATGGCAATACATTCTTCTTAATGCTTTGTATAAGTGACTTTTGAAAAGGAGAAAGTAACAGCTTCATAGAGACTTCAATACAGAATGGAAGGGATTTCTTTATAACCTAGTTATTTGATATGTGAGACATTCTGTCTGCTTTGCTGCGTAGCAGCCAGTCAGTGAGTGGGTGAAAGAAGACTGAGAGGAAACGCAAGCAAGGAGTTACCCCCAAGATCACCTGCTTTCACTTCATTTACGCAACACATTGACATGCAAACAACCTTGAAGCATCTACGTATACCTCAGATATCAGAAACACAGACAAACCATTGATGTTGCTGCTAGATTGTGCTAATAATGATTTAAACTAAGCATTTTTCTAGACCATTCCTTAAAGGAAGTAAAGAATGGAACTACACAATTTTAGGTGGTTATTTCTCTTTTTTTTTCCATCACAGCCTTGAATCATGCTTATGGGATGTGTGTGAAAGGACTCAGCTGCAAGCCAACATTTGCTGCAAGACTACATATTTACATACAAAGAGTTAGCACCCAGAGAGTTGTGTGTCTGCTAGGGCTGTCTCTAGTCCCTTCCTCTTCATTGTTATGTCTGAACAAACCCTATATATTGAATGTAAGATCTGAAGACATGGATACATTGCATTGGACCCTGGGAATTTATTTTTCTACTGGAGGAAAGCTGTCCTTACAGAAAGTCTCACCAAATTAGTACCGATTCCCCCTCCCCTTCACACAATTTCTTTAATTCTCTGTGTAGCATGTTCAGGGGATCTAGCTGAACAGCACTCTATATTACCTTAACCTAGAATAACTAACATTCCAAAATTTCACAATGACAATCACGAAGAGTGCATTAAAGGGGGCGAAAATGGTACAGCTATACCTAAAGAACAGCTCCTACATTATCTGAGAGTGTTATATGGTAAACAAGGCAGTGACAGCTGTATTATCATCATGTCCATTAAAGCTACTGAAGCCAATCTGATTTGCAGCCTTAGAGACTTCTTTGGCTGCTGACTCAACTGTAGCCCAATGAATATTTTCAAACAAATTCCCCATTGCAGAGTTAACCTAATCCTAGAGAATCAGTGTTTAAATGCTGCTGATGTTAGGAGTCATATTTGTGTTAGATGTTTAGAGGTGTGAAGTAAGAATGCTTTTTTTAGACACAGTTGCCATTTTCAGTTACAGGTTACTGTCTAAACTGCAACAACATTAGCAACGCTGTTTTGTTCATTACACAGTTTATTAGTCTAGTGTTCTATTTTTGCAGTGTTTGCCCACTTAAAAGTTTGTAACAATCAACCCTTCTGGCAAGCAGTTTTGTCACATAGTGAGCTGGCTGTGACAAACTGACATGCTTGCCCACTTTTCTTCCTAGCATTTGGGGACTATCCTAATTAATGATAAACCCAGAATTAATCTGTCACTACAGTCTTCTGAATGGCAACAAAATTCCATCTCTTGGCAGAAGAACAAGCCAACCAATGTTGTCCGTCTCTGTGCGTGCTTAAAATCTTATTGTGCAGTAGCTTTAACCATGTCAAAATGCCTCTGGTCTTTAGTTGCCCATTAATTTAGAGTTAGCATTTTAAACATCTTCTAAAAAATGATTTATTTGGTAACAATGTGCAAAGGATCATGGCCAAAACAGAAGGGATCCAATTACCACTGAGCCACACTACCCTTGCTTAACCTGGAGTGAGTGTTTGCAAAGTGGGTTTTGTGTACTGGTGACTGGGAAAGATTTCCCCCGAGACCCTTCTCCCACCACCTTTGAGCCATCTTGCTCCTCTGGTATTCCAGGGAGATACGAAAACTTTCAGGTTGTTGCTTGTGGCTGCCAACCAGCCTTACAAGGTAGAAAATACCAAACACCCATAAAGTACTCAAAACGTCCAAGTGCAAAGCTCTATCACTTAGTATCAACAAACCCTTGGTCTGTCTGAGTGAAAACACAACTATAAAATTTTATTATTTATTTTATATATTTTATTATCTCTCATCACCCCCTCTCTGGATGGCTCAACATTTTCAACCAATCAGATGATGTCCTTTCTCAACTAATTGGTAACTTCCGCAAGAATAATGTGTTAGATAAAACAGCTGCTATCAATCTGAATACCATGAGAATCCAAGCAGATTTGGCCTACACTTCAAGGTTACTGATAGAATTTTTGCACCAGCTAAATCAGGTCCACTAATTACAAAGTGCATTCTTTCTCCCATCCAACTAATTTCAGCCTTTCTACAAACTGGAGGGAATAGATTAACCCCTTCCTTGCTAGTTTCCTCATACATTGCCACTTTTTACTGTTCCTGCATAGGCATAGGTTAACATCACAAATAAATTTAGCATTTAAAGTTTTATACTATATCAACTTGTGTGTTTTCTAATGCTTCAGCCTGCTCAGTTTCTTTTAGGCCTCTGTTAAAGGAAGAGGAAAAAGGTGAAGAAAAATATAGTACCTGTTCCAAGTGAACAAAGTTGTTCCCCTCTTATATATGCTCTTGCTCCCACTTAATCTATCCCAGACCCTAGATATACTGTATGAGAAAATAGCAATGTTTGTGTTAAACAGGAGGACAATCAATGTATCCAATCCTCTATTTTTTTTCTTAAAATGTTTTGAAAGTAACATTCCAGCTTTTTCAATTTTAAAACATAATTTTGAAAAATAAGATGCTTTAAGTTACATGTCCCCTTATTCAATGCAACAGCAATGATTTCAGTATTAAGGCAGCAACTCTAACACCTTATTTCCAAGTTCAGCTGTCTTCACTTGCTTTCAGTAAGTTGTGCTACCGTATACCCTTTTTGTTCTGCTTCCTCAGAAACTGAACGCCACACTATGTCACTGTGACAGTCAGGTCACAACCTCTTCTCCCCCTCTCGTTATCTTTTCCAAAAGCCTCTCGTGGCTTACCATTTACCGCATCACTCATTATTTCTTTCTAAATAATGTGCCAAACTATGGCACAATGTCATATTTCCCACAGAAGAAGAAATAGGTGGAAAGCACATTTAGACACATGTCTCCTGAGCAAGCATCATAACACTACACCACTCTATGATAACACTTACAGTACAATGAAAAACTATGCTTGTGACTTACCCACAAATCTGGTTGGTAAAACTGTATGTCTGAGAAACAATTACAGTTCAAGCATCAGGACCACTGGATATTGAGATAAGTAACAACATTTAGTAACAGAGCAATGTATACATTGGATATGAAAGGGTTGTTATTTGATGTGACCGTGGATTTGGTAATTAGACAAATAGTAAGTAGACAAATTCTGTTTGTCTCAAAAGCCCAAGCGTAACTTTCTGTCTGACCTGTCTTCGTAAGCAAATAATTGGTGCTGTTATATTTGCAGGCACAGACATTGATGCTGGCTTGGTGTGCGCACACCACACCCCTAAGAATATCAATAGCAGCAGAATGTTTACAAGGGAAATATGGACAGAAATTTATGCTTGGGCTTATGCTATGAACAGGATTTCAGCCAAGGTGTGATATAAAGGTTCTCTGTGATATGCCAAAACAACCTTCTCCACTTTTCCTGGGAAAGGCTATGTGCATCCTCCTTAACTCCAAAAAGCATCCTCCCAAGGACCTTGTAAGTGACTTGTTCATGTTGCGGATAGCTTCTTATACTTTGTGGTTCATTATGCACATCTCTGAATAGGTCTCCACATAGCCTTCTTTTTCGCCCCTAGGAAACATGCCATTGCCAGATACAGTTGACTGGGGGAATTTAGCTAAAATGATTTGTCAGAAGAGTCATATCCCACTGGGGTATGCCCTAAGCATACATGGAATCTAAGGACTATTGGGCAGAAATCTTTGTGTAGAACAACCTGTAATCACCAAGTACAGTATTAGCAGAGCAGCAAAATAGAACACTTGGACCTTCCTAGACATAGGAAACCAGGATGACAATGAAGAAATAAAAGGAGTGGTCATTGTTTCTTTTTACACACAAGTTTCAGCAAAGTTAGGAAGATCAGCTCGTAAGTTTCATTTCTGTGCTATTAACAAAATCAAACAAATGGGCTGTCCAATTAAAGATCCTCTGAGACTCAGTGTCCCGGTCATTTATCGAGTACCATGTACTGCAGAGTCAAGCTTACATGCACCAGACTGGAAGATCTGTTACAGAGAGAATATCTGGACATTCACACTATATTAGATTACAACAGCTTGAAAAATCTGGACTGGCTGAACATTGTATCAAGTATGGTCATCGGTCCCAGTGGAATGGGGTACAAGTATTGGCCAAAACCAGTCAATTCTGGGACTGAATTATTATTAAGTCTCTCTTGATCAAACCTGAGCTACATTCCAACAACAGATATCATGATGTTACTTTTAGTGCTTGCTGGAAGCCTTTGTTTTATAAACTAGATAGACTTGGCAGGTTGCCCTTATGTAATACCGGCCAGTGTGGGGGACTGGCTCCTTAATGTTAATCTGCTTGAGTTTGGTCTGAGTATTTACCCAGCTGGTTTTGATTATATCTGGAGGCATTTAAGGTTAGCTTTGGTTTAGTTGATATCTTGCCCTCCTTTATGAAGATGGAGCAGGATATAACATTGAAAGCTTTGACTTTTTAAAACAATAAACATGTACTGACGCGTCTGGAAACCTGTGAGTTGTTTACACAAAGTGCTCGTAGAGAAAGACTGAGGTCTGTAAAGGAAACCAGGACTTTAGCACACATAGCCAAATTTTGGGATTCATTTGAGGTCATTATTTTCCTCAGTTAACATATTCAAATTATTTAATGTTCAACCAGAGTTAACCACAAATTGTTAACCTTACTGACATTACTGCTACAGTTTTTGAAACTGGTAGCTCTGAATTAAAAATTCAAATGACAAAATGCCATGTCTTGATACCTTGAACATGTATCAAGCATCAGTCCTCAATATAGCTTGAACCAATTATCAGAGAGTTCCCTGGACTAACAGATGCCTTTGTCTTGTAAGATAAAGGCTCTGCATTTATACAAACAATGCAGAATACAGACGGGAATGGAACTAAAAGAAAAAGAGGATTCATCCCTTCCTCATTCAGGCCTGCTTTCAACCCATCCTTTAGTTCTGTTTGATCTGCATTATCTGGATTTTCCTGATTTTTCTGTGAGGTAACTCTAGGCCAGAGAACTAGCCTTAGGATGAGATGTGTAGAGATGGTTATGTAGCAGCAAAATACATGCTTTAAAGGCCAGAAATGAGTATCCATTCTCTTTGCAGAATGGCTGACCACAGCTTCCATTTGAAGCAAAATGTGTAACAGAGTATTAGAATAACATACTCTGTTACACATGCTCTGTGTGGCAACAAAATGTTCGAATAATGTCTTTTTGAGTCGTGGCTTGTCTAACCAGCAGCCTGATATCTGCAGGGCAAATGCTTAGCAAGTTAACAGTTCACGCCCTCTCTATCACTTATTCCTCATTGATAGGAAAGTGGGTGGCGGTTACCTTTTTCTAAAGCTTGTGTTTTCAAATTTGGTAGCAATTTTTCAGTGAATCTCTATCAACACTTCTTATATCCATGAAAAAGTAGGTAGTTACCACCCAGCATCTTTTTAATTCTAACATTCAATGGACATCACCATACTCATCTATTTTAGAGCCTGCAATGAAAGTTCATTGCGTAGACATATCCACCTTGTTCATGTAAGCATAAAATCTGATTGAAATGTAAATTTGAAATAAAATGTCTAAGTGCCACAGTAAATAATAAAAAGTATAGCCACATGTAAAGTCTTTCACAACAGCTGTGGTAATTTAGAAGAAGCTGAGTTTTAAAATAATATAACTTAAAAATACTTTGTTTAAAAAAATGGGAGCAGCAGAAACAACAACAGCAACAAAACTGTAATAATTCCAAAAGCTTTTAATATTTGATTTGGCATGTCCCTATAGGCATTCTGCATATTACATTTGTATTTTTCACTGTATTGTTTTCCACAATAAGCCCTCAAAATATTGCCTTAAAGGCAAAAAGTTTGTGATCCAGCTGCTCCTACAATCATCTTCATCTTTTGAACACTTAGAACATAAATTAGGTTAAAATGATTATCGTAGATTTTACTGGGCTTGGAGAAACATGCTGTTTTCCTTGTATTCCAATTAATTATGTCCTTTTGAATTTTTATAGAGCATGCTGTGGTACAAGTACCCCATATGTTCTAATTAATTGTATTTTAAAAGGGAAGTGTGCTACAGTAACTCAAGAAAATAAGTTACATCTGGAAAGGAACAGAAGGACCATAGTATCATGATGAAAAATTCAGGGTTTTCTTCTCAGAATGGGAGCAAATTCCTATAATTAACTGAATAAGAGAAGCATCATGCTTTTCTTGTAAGGAAAAATTGTATCGCCAAGGATCCACCAAAAAAAAAAAAGGGTCACACTGCAGCTGGGAAGAGAGAGTTAGGGTAGAGAGGTAACATGCATTTATTTATTAATATCCTTGTGAAGGCTATTAGGTAATGATTCAGGAAGGGCCAGTGTCTCCTGTCTACACTGTGTGTGACAGTGGCTAATAATAATCCTTCCTACTTGAGTAAATTGCCTAGCTATGTTTGTTCATGAGCTATAATATAATCATATTTGCATGTCTGCCATCTTGAAAATCACAGTTACAAGATTTAGGCAACATTAATGTTGTCTAAATAAATATGTACATATATGTGCCTGAAAAATATACTTCAAATTCTATGGTTACTCTGTGTATTAATCCCTTCTAAAAGATCCTGTAAGTAACAGCCCTGCTTGGATGTTGCAGACTCAGAGGTGTGACTTTCTGTATTGGGTATATCCCTCTCATATTATGTCTTCCCTTTTTCTACTACCTTCAAGTTTTCCTCACATTACTGTCCTTTATTGGGGAGTTGTGTGTTCTTGGTTTAGCCTGAGGTTAGTCATTTTAGCTTCTAGTGAGAGTTTAGGCTTAATTCTCTTCACTTCTCTTCATATGCAGATTTATGGCATATTATGGTTTCTATGTTGTGCTTGTTCCTCCCTCCAAGTGTCAGAGGACTGCCTATCAGTTGCTTTTTCTTTCCTTCCATAGGAAGTGTCAACAGGTAAAGAAACTTAATGGCTCTCAAGACAGCATGTATGACAATGGCACACATCTTTTTCTTTGTCGCACCCACACAATTCCTAGAGATGCCTATACATGCATGCTGCCATACTCTCTCTACTGGAGGAGGGGCCTAGCTAGCAGTTCATAATATTTCCATTCCCTGACCAGCTCCAGTGGATAATCTGGATACTCCGGGTGGGTGGAATGAGGGCTGCAGTAGGCAGGACAGGCTGAAAATGTCTATTTGCAAAAGGGTCCTAACACATAAATTTCTTTGGATCTAACTCACTAAGTTTGACCTTATTCTTCTCATAACAGGAAGACGTTCCTTTAATTTCCATTGAGTTGCAATGCAGACTGAGAGGGAAACTGAGGGTGAGATGGTATGATTATGTAGTCTCCTATTGGATAGCTCAGTGGCTTAGGTATCTGGCTGCACGGCCAGAATTTGTGACAGTGATTCTCCACTGTGCTTCCTTAACATGGGCTGTACTTGATGATCCATGGGATCCCTTCTGTCTCTGCAGTTCTAAGATGATGATGATTGCTAACACTGGGAAGGGAAACAGAATCCAAATACATACTTCCTTCACTGATGGATGGATGACAATGAGATGTCAAGAAGCTTTTTTGCAGACACAAAGACATTTAGAAGTCAACATCAGAGTACCTTCTAGTGACCTCTAATGGCCCCTGGGAAATTAGGTCATGCTGCTTCTTCTGGTTTTTACCACTGCTAAGAACTGGACCATAAAGAAAGCTGACCGCCAAAGAATTGATGCCTTTGAATTGTGGTGCTGGAGGAGGCTCTTGAGAGTCCCCTGGACTGCAAGGAGAACAACCCTATCCATTCTAAAGGAAATCAACCCTGAGTGCTCATTGGAAGGTCAGATTCTGAAGCTGAGGCTCCAATACTTTGGCCATCTCATGAGAAGAGGAGACCCCTTGGAAAAGACCCTGATGTTAGGAAAGTGTGAAGGCAAGAGGAGAAGGGGATGACAGAGGATGAGATGGTTGGACAGTGTCATCGAAGCAACCAACATGAATTTGACCAAACTCCGGGAGGCAGTGGAAGATAGGAGGGCCTGGCGTGCTCTGGTCCATGGGGTCACAAAGAGTTGGACACGACTGAAGGACTAAACGATGAAGCAGTGGCAACTGTAATTGCAATGTGAATGATGATAAAAGCCACTGCTATGAAATGCAGTGACCATTTAAACAAGACTCATGTCTTACGAGAATTCCTAACTCTAAATATTATCCCAAATGAGCTGTCACACAATAGGCCCAGCATGATGCTTCTTAGCAAATCTCTCTCACAGCATAGGATCTCAAGAGAGAAAGGGGATGGAGAAAGTGCCACTCTCCAGCAGCTGTAGGAAGTCTCTCATAAACTCTAGGCAGCACAGCTGGGCGTGACAGCTGACAGGAGATGCAGTGTATCAAGATCTGGAGGGTTCTGCATTCCTTTATCCCAAGGTTTGTAGGTCAGTTAATATGAACTAGAGAAAAAAAATGACCACCAACTTTTTTTAAATAACAATTCTGTAAATTAAGTTTTATATAGATAGACAAATTAGAATGGAACAAAAACTGTTATTTTCATCCCATGCAGAATCTTAACAGTGTTGGTACGAATTCTGCGGACACATTTTCAATTCATAGAAACAGCTACAAGGATGGATTTTCAGAAGCACTGAGCCGTAGCCTCACATGGCTCCCTTTGAGATTAATAGGAGTCTTACCAATGAATCCATTTTAAACAGAGATATAGCAAGGTGGAAAACCTCAAGCCCATTATATCAACAGCAATTAAGGTATTTTGAATGTTTTCTCTTGGTTCACAGGGATTTTAAAGTGAGCAGATCAATTAGAAATTAAAGTCAACTGTTCATCCAAAGTTGTCAGGATTTAGTTCCATGCTATGTCTTGTCAGTGCAGATTTTGTATCAATATATATGTGTAGGGTGGGAGTTAGGGATCCACTTAGGAAATGCACTTGTACATTATGTGATTAAAATGTTATGGATCAGCTTTGTTATATGTGTGTGTGTTTCTGAATTATGTAAACATTAACTAGTGCCAAAGCATTGAAAGTACAGCAAAGGTTAATAGCTGAAATGCATTTGCTACAAAAACTTAACTTTTTGGCTTGAAAAAAAATGTAGATTGTCTTTAGCAGAGTGGCCATAATAATATATATTCTGTTATTACAGCACAATACATTTTAAAAAGGCCTTCATGTTGAGGGGAGAAAAGAAAAATGTATTGAGATGCTGCAGTGAACGGAGTTAAAGGAAAGTTCCAAAGGTTGCCACAAATGGTATTTGTGGTAGGAGCCTGATTCCAGAGGTTCATTAATAATCCAGATAAAGGCCATGTTGTTAATTAAAATTGTATATGAAAGTAAATCAGTGAGTGCTGCATACAGACCTCAGCAGACATATTTGTGCTGATTCTGATTAACACCTACGCCAATGTGAAAGTCTCTTTCAAGAAAGTATGTTTTAAAAAGGAAATCTGGCTGCTATCCTGAAACAATTTACAGTACTGACTTTGGTAGCCCTGTTTTTTTGAAGATGGCATGACTGTATCTATGGTGACAAAGATGCAGGACACATAGATAAAGCAAATGTGTCTCCCCAGTGTCAACCTTAATTTTGCCCATTTCACGGATTATCTGTCCCAAAGGACATTTATATTTGCTTGGGATAGCTGTGGGAATACACTAATCATTAGCACTACACTTTGTCTTATTTTTGCCACATCAGGAGAATGAATGTGTACACATGTGTGCCATTTGAACAGGTTTGCTCATTAAAACAAAGTCACCTTTCCTGGTTGCATTTCACCTTTCTGTGTAATGAGCCCCACCCAAAACAAAGGTTATCCTGATTGTTCAGAGCAAGCGAAAGAGTGCGTTTCCAACATCTGTGTTGTTATATTCTCAACAGACATTCCAGATGTCACCTAGGTCATCTAATTTCATCCAAGGTCAGCAAAAGTTGGAGGGAAATATGAATCCACTGATCTCACCTTCTAGTCCAAAACTATTTACCATATCAGGTAGCTTAAGAAATCATATCAGAGCAGTATTTTAATCTTAAAAATTCTCCTGTGTATCACCTACCCCAAAGCCACTCAAGGAGTCATTAATTTTTTTTTATGATGGACTGAGGTACTTTAAGCTCAACAGTATAACAGGAACACACACCTTCTGTATGTACTCTAATCTTGAAGGGCCTCTTAACGTGAGGGTGAATGTCTTAATTAAGCAATTGTACTTATTCCTCAATGATCACATGAACCTATGAGAAGGGTGCCAAGAATGCAAAGATGGGCAATTAACTGGGGATTGCCCTTGATATTGAAAACAAAAAAGCAGAAGGCTTTATTTATTATGTTAGGAGCAAGATGATCAAGGAAGGGACACTGCTTAGGAAATATGTTAATTCTTAAGAAATGATGGTGAGAAGGTGGCACTATGTAACTTCGAATTTGCTTTAGTCTTCTCCCACATGAGGAACTGCATTTGGCGGCTCAGAAGTGTAAGGTTTTCATTAGAGAGCATCCAGACACTTGAAAACACTTCATGCCTCAAGAGCCAGATGAATTATATACTCCCAGGTCCTAAGGAGATTTTGGGCATTATTGCAGAGGCATTATCTGCCATCTGAGGATTCTTGCAAAATACATGAGATGGTAGAAGGCTGGAGATAGGTGAAGCTACTTTCCCAGTCTTGGGGAAAAAAATGAATTGGAACAGTAACGTGGAATCTATAACAGGCAAAATTCTAGAAGACTTTATTAAATATTCATTCTATCAATAACTAAAAAAATAATACAATGATTTATAGGAATCAACTTCTGCTTCATTGACTACGCAAAAGTCTTTGATTGTGTGGACCACAGCAAACTGTGGCAAGTTCTTAAAGAAATGGGAGTGCCTGACCACCTTATCTATCTCCTGACAAATCTATATGTGAGACAGGAAGCAACAGTTAGAACTGGATGTGGAACAACTGATTGGTTCAAAATTGGGAAAGGAGTATGACAAGGATGTATATTGTCTCCCTGCTTATTTAACTTATATGCAGAATACATTATGTGAAAGTCTGGACTGGATGAATTCCAAGCCGGAATTAAGATTGCCAGAAGAAATTTCAACAACCTCAGATATGCAGATGATATCACTCTGATGGCAGAAAGTGAGGAGGAATTAAAGAACCTCTTAATGAAGGTAAAAGAGGAGAGAGCTAAAAGCAGTCTAAAGCTCAACATCAAAAAAACTAAGATCATGGCCACTGGTCCCATCACCTCCTGGCAAATAGAACGGGAAGATATGGAGGCAGTGACAGATTTTACTTTCTTGGGCTCCATGATCACTGCAGATAGTGACAGCTGCCACAAAATTAAAAGACACCTACTTCTTGGGAGGAAAGCGATGACAAACTTAGACAGCATCTTAAAAAGCAGAGACTTCACCTTGCCAACAAAAGTACGCATAGTCAAAGCTATGGTTTTTCCAGTAGTGATGTATGGAAGTGAGACCATAAAGAAGGCTGACTGCCGAAAAATTGATGCCTTTCAATTGTGGTGCTGGAGGAGGCTCTTGAGAGTCCCCTGGACTGCAAGGAGATCAAACCTATCCATTCTGAAGGAAATCAACCCTGAGTGCTCACTGGAAGGACAGATCCTGAAGCTGAGGCTCCAATACTTTGGCCATCTCATGGGAAGAGAAGACTCCCTGGAAAAGACCCTGATGTTGGGAAAGAATGAAGGCAAGAGGAGAAGGGGATGACAGAGGATGAGATGTTTGGACGGTGTCATCAAAGCTACCAATATGAATTTGACCAAACTGCATTAGGCAGTGGAAGACAGGAGGGCCTGGCATGCTCTGGTCCATGGGGTCACAAAGAGTCAGACACAACTGAACGACTAAACAACAACAAAATCATATATTCTTTCAATCTTCTTTTATCAATGGTGTACAACAACTCCAAGATCCTTCTCACTTGCGGTATTGCTGAGCTAGGCACCCCACATCTTGTAACTGTGTGTTTGGTTTCTTTTTTTAAAGTACTGTACAATTTTTTTCTGCTGAATTTCATTGTGTTGTTTGTTCAAGCCTATCTAGATAAATTTGAATTCTGTTTCTGTCTTCCAGGGTGTTAACTATTTTGTGTCATCTGCAAATTTTATTGGCATTCCCTGTGTCCCCTGAACATTTAATAAAAATGTTGAAGAGCACTGGGCCCAAGACTGAGCCTTCAGGTATCCCACTTGCTACCTCCTCCCAGTTGGAGTAGGAGCCATAAATCATCACCCTCTGAGTACGATTCTCTAGCCAACTGTGTATCCACCTGCCAATTGTTATATACAGCCCACATCTAGTTAACCTGTTAATCAGAACATGGGGCACTTTACCAAAAGCTTTCCTGAAGTCAAGATGTACTATGTCTACAGCATTCCCTCTGTCTATCAGGAAGGTTACCCAATCAAAAACAGTGATCAGATTAGTCTGGCAGGATATCGTCTTGACAAATCTGTGTTGGCTTCTAGTTATTAGGGCTTTGTTTTCTAGGTGTTTGCATAGTAACTGCTTTATAATCTGTTCCAGAATTTTGCCTGGGATTGATGTCAGGTTGACTGACCTGTAATCCCCAGGTTTCTCTTTTTTGCCCTTTTTGAAGATAGGGACAACATTAGCCCTTCTCGAATCCTCTGGCACCTCACCCGTTTCCCATGATTTCAAGAAAATAATGGACAGCAGTTCTGAGCGTTCTTCAGCCAGCTCCTTCAGTACTCTCGGATGCAGTTCATCTGGCCCTGGAGATCTGAACTTGTTCAAGATAATAAGATATTCCTTGACTATTTGTTTATCAATCTCCAGCTGGAATCTTGTCCCCTCCACCTGCACTTTACATTTGTCTGGAAGGTCAGAGTCTGTCCTTTGGGACAGACAGGAGGAGCTGTACTGAATATTAAATGCACCCCTTAAAAACTCATATTTCATATGCCAGCAACATCATGCTAATGAATAATTCATTTGAGAAAAATTACAAGCTTTTGTTTGCAGAACCTCAAGCCAAAGACACTTAGTATTTATTTGAAACTGAAAGCTAAATCATGGAAAGCTGCCAATATATTTAAGAATTATTATTATCAGTTTATTTCAGGATTTTTCTGAGATTTTGTGTTTTTCCTCTCTCCCTTTGTTTAAATTTTGAAGTTATTTTCTTCAATTTTCACAGTGACTTGAGGTTTTGAAATGAAGCCCATCATCATCACAATCTATTACAGTAACTTCTCTTCTACAATGTGGTCTATTCAGGCAAAATGTCTGAGAGATCCTGGAGGAATTGTGGATGCGGGGAGGTACCTGGGAAGGTGTCCAAATCTGCCGTGCTGGTTTTCAAAATGAACTTGCTGTGCTGATTAAATAGCCAACTGCCCCAGCAAGGAATTTGCCTCTGCCTTCTCTGAGTGCCTTTCACTAACACTCGTCCCATAATGAGAGGTATGCCTGAATAAAGCTATCTCTCTTATTTTACTTTTTATCGCATCTTCCGTTCAGCATGAACCTGCAGCTTCCCTAACAATTTTGACACAGCAGTGATTTGTTATGAGCAAATTGAGCAGAATGACAATTCGAAAAAAAATTGAGAACAGAGATGGCATAAATGGGGATTGAGATGGGGAGAATGGAATAGAGAGAAAAATAACTTTCTCCTTTCCAGATTCAGAATATATAGATAGCATCTACCTCTTGTCTCCTCTAAATATGTTAGGTACACCTATCTTAGTATCAGACCTATGTTATTTACATCCACTCTAGAGCAAATTTCCCTTTGAGTTCAATGAAACATCTGGCAGAACAATTCACTTTCTTCTAACAGATGTACAGATACAAACACCACCCTAACCTTCCAATTTTGAACATTTTTTTTCCTTTTTGGTTTTTCTTGTTTATATGGTCTCGTTCTAAGAAACTCATGAGGCTGCAGCTTCTACCTGATATCTCACCACCAGTCCCTATACATTGCCACTCAGGATTCTCACTGGCAATGAGGAACCTTACTTCTGAGGTCTCAGTAAAGATAGGTCTTCACAGATTAAGAGATTATTAAAACAATCAACTACCTCTTCCCAGAAAGCCATGGAATGACTAATTTGGACAACCAGATATCTCCTGGTTCACTGAGAAACATTTATTAGAAAACCCAAGATTAGGGAACAAGCCACAAGAAGCCTAACTAGATTGGAGGATTTTCTCTGCTCTTTAGATGAGGATAATAAAGGGATGGTTTCAACACTATTTCATTTTGATGGAATAAGATATGAGTTTGTCAAAGCATCTGCAAAAAAAAAAAAAATCTAAGAAAGGGATTGGAACATTGTGGTAGAATAGAAAAAATGGCAGAATATGTTTAGGAAGTTTATTTTTTTTTAAAGGGGTGTTAGCAATCCACCAGGAAACAGCATTAAAGGTGTTTCAGAAGAAGCGTTTCACTCTCTCTGGATGTCCCACATTAATTCAGCAATATCACAACAATGTGGGCCTGGGGATGAAGAGCAATGGGACTTTTTCAGTACCTTTGGTGGATATCTAGCAAGGTAAGAATGTCAGTTTAATCACTTACAATATTTGTTGGTACAAATTAGGCAGTCTTACATAAACCTATAATAGGCTACCTCTTGTCTGTAGCAAGACAAACTACAGTTAAAGAAGGAAAGACACAAAATGAGTCTCAATTATAGAAAGCAATTTTAAAAGATGGCAGGTAATGTTACAGGAATTCTGTCTGTCTGTCTGTCTGTCTGTCTGTCTGTCTGTCTGTCTGTCTATCTATCTATCTATCTATCTATGAACATGAGGCCGCATGCAATCCGATCCCAGCCCCATAGCAGGCTGCTTAAGCAGCCTCTCATTTTGCCCTTGAGGTAAACCCTATATATCCAAGCCATATCCAATCATTCTGAAAGCATGTGGGGCCCACAAATGATGAAGGGAGTGTGCAGTCTCCTTCCTCTCTCACACTCATTATTTTCAATGTGTAAAAGCAACAGTCTGAAAAGAAGGAGGGCATCCTATCCGTTTAGGCTCTCAAAGAGAGCCAGAACTCAAAAGAAAAAAAAATATATGGACTTTTGGCCCGGCATGGGAGGCCTGCACAGTTACAGAAATTCTTCCACTTTGAAAGTGAAGACAGCAGAAACTGGGACCAGCGTACTTCCCTTCACACACCTGCTCTCCACATGCTTTCAGAACACCTGAACAGGCCTTATGTGATAGTATTTGTCCTTGCTATCTCAATGGGAGCAAGGGACAAAGTGCTCCCCAGATGGCAAGACCTTTCTTGCATGCTGGTGTGAGAAACAGAAGAGCACAGACAGTATGTAGAATGCCTTACATACTTTGTGAAGAACTCTGAAATGTTATTTCTGGGGGTCGCAAGTCCCGTAATTCTCCTGCCACTCCCTGGAGGGGATTCAGAGAGCTATAATCTAAAAAGTATTTCTTTTCACCCTGGAAAAATAAGGAAAGGCTCATCAGTTCATGCTATCCCACCTAAAATATTCTGTGCCGGAGGTTATAGTTTACTCTGTTTGCTTAATTAAAATTTTACGTTCATTAAAAGGTGGCATTTTAACAGCAGAGGTTCCTTTGGGAACAGTTAGAAGTTAAATTAGCTCCTTTTATCACTATACTAAATTGTGGAAATACTAGCACAAAACACCCCAGATGTATTTACATTTAACTTGTATCAGAATGAGGAATGGCTGAACAATACGAAGCTGGGGGAAGGATTCCCATTTTTCAGCTTAATCAATCTTACAATCATTAAAAACAAAACAAAGAGAAAAACAAAAAGAGCTAACAAAAGCAAGAAGAAGATCTTAATTACAACAAATTTCTACCACTGAAACCGCTCTCAACGGCAGGGATTGTAAATCTGACAGAAGAGCCTTGGCTGAAATGTTTGCTGTACCATCACCATCAGGAAGCATCTTTCTTTATAACAGACAGTTCCCTGGAATTCCCTCCCTCCCATTTCTTAGCAGTGATTCTTTCACATCACAGTATGAAGAGGGTTTTTTAAACCCCTACAATCTACATTCAAAAGCAGCAATTTTTAAAAAGTCTTGGCTGCTGAAATGTTTCTTTTTCCAACACCATTCCTTTGGTACATCTTCTGCTTATTTTTTTTCTTTGTTCTCCCTGCCTATTGGTAGTTTCTTCAAAAGTTGGTGATAGCAGTTAAGCGTCCTGGTGCTGGCTGAACTGAAGCAAAATTAATTGCTCCACCGATTACAATTACAAAACAGCAGTACATCCCAAATCGAATGCTCAACCACGAACTGAAGGTGAGGAACAACAAGAGCAAAGTTTTGAATAATTACTCCTTTGGACTACAACTCCCAGAATCCCCCAGCTGGCACGACCACTAGGACTAATGTAATTAAGTAAAAGAACAAGTTTGGTGATCTGCAGTGGGAAGATCTGCATGGCCAATTAATTGGTTTGTCTTCTGTGAAATTTAAATTCTTTCAATTAAGTTTGAATAGGAAGGTATCATCTCCGACTTTCTTTTGTTTTCATTATTTTTCTTTTTCTGGTGATGCAACCTGCCCTCCCCACTTTTTTGGCAGAGCACAAGTTGACTGCCCCGCTCCTTATGTGGTACATTTGGATTACAATGGAACTTCAATTTCAGGAAATCCGAGGCCAGTATATGAAACTATTTATTATATGCATTATACATTATAAATAATAAGTTGAAGGGATTTATCTCTGAACATTTCCTGAGAAAAAATTGTATTCTGTACATTTCCTTCTGCCATTTTTCTTGCATCCCTAAATTACTGAACCAGTGGGTTGAGAAGCTGCACAATTAGGCCTAAGTCCAAGAAAGCACTTAAGCACTTAGGGCCAATTCATGCAAGAGGTTTGAGGTGCAAAAAGGCGCAGGGAGAGAGTGTGCACACCACAAACATTTACCATATGTGTTTATGTTTGGATGCTGCAGCATCCCATTTCTAAACCTGTTTCCATGGAGCACAACAGATTAATCCTTCCTCCCAATCACCACATCAGTCCATCCGTATCTGGGTAAGTAAAATGTCACGTGTAACCTAGCTCTTATAGCATTTCAGAGTTTCATTGTAATTAAAGGCTTTAAATCATATTACCTTTCAAAGGCTGAAATAAGTACTTCCACCCATTAAGAAAGTGCTAAAATCGCAGCATCCCTTCCCTTGACAGTCCAGCTGAGCAGCCACAAAAAGACATTGTGAAGGAGAAAGATCTGGTATTTTAATTCTGATTTGCAAGAACCCTGGGGACAGATAATTTTTAATAAAATGGAAGTGGTATCTCAGTTTCATAATATATATGCATAGAATTATACAAGTGAGGGATGATAACCCCATTTCTGCCATGCTGATTTCCTCCTCCTGTTCTTCCAGAAGGTAAGTCTTCTGAGTGTTAAGCAGTTGAGCTTCCATCAGGTTACTCAACTGGGAAACTACAGTATGTAATACTTTAATGTATGTGGCTGATAGTCATTTTCTGAAAAAGAGAGGTTATGCTTAATAGCAAAAGTGTAAGGCATTAATTATCTAAATATGGCATGTCTATAATAAAGTATTTACAAAATCAATTTCTGCTTCCCTTCTCATCATCTCCAGGGAGATAACTTGTATGAAAAAAAAATGTGAGCATAGTCTTGAGGATTTTATATTCATTATGAAAAGTTTTGAAAAGACTAAATAGTCTTCCAAGAATATTTGTGAAATCTTAGAAAAATCAAATGACTAACAGTACAAGCTGGCATAAAATGGAAGTCCGTTTAAAAATATCCACCATAACTTTATCAGAAACTGTTTCCTATCCTACTTAGCTGTATTAAAGTTTCTATTTTGAAAAATATTCAACACTGTGATGTAGCTCAGAAAAATCTGGCTCAAGCAAATGTCATAAGAAATGTGTTTCCATTTGAGAAGTCTGTAGGCATAGTTTCTGTAGAAATATTTTGACAAACTGAACTAACCTAGACATTTTATTTGGTGAAGACAAAAACAGCATGATTCATCAAGGCCAATCATGTCTGAAGGCCTGTTCTACCACTGCAGTTTCCTTACTTGTCTGTATTTGTGGTGACTTTCTCATTATGATGCTCAGTTTATGTTCTCTTCTCACATAGTTCATGCTCCTTGAACCTTAATTGCCACCTGTTCGAAATGGCTTCTATTATCCAGCTTGCACTGCATCTTCTTTGTCCATTGACCAAACCAGTTTCGTTTTGTATTAGTTTGCTGAGCCACAGTGAACTGCACTCAAATAAAATTAAGTTCATCATCTTAGGCCCTTGATTAAAGAAATCAGAACTCTTTAGATCAGGATCTACAAATTTGTGAACAGCATTTATTCCTTTACAACTAGCTACAGAAAGCTAGCATTCCAGGCATTTAGAAATTAGGACTCTAAATCCGAGGAAAAAAGCTTCTGGGTAATGTAAGATGCTGTCCTTGCATCTATCTTTTTGAGCTCTATTCATTTAGGGGCGTATAACCCCCATCCCTGTATCACACCATACTCAAAGTTGAAAATTATAATCATAATAAAAAATAATATTAAAAAGAGTTCTAACAGCAGGAGCATTTATATAAAACAAAAACAAATCTACCATTCCAATACAACAGAACAATAAAACAAACTGTAGAGCAGGCGAACACATGTTGTCCAGGAACTCTAATTTTAGAAGTGCCAACAGTCTGCTTCAGTGTTGGGGAAGATGAAACTAAATGAGTTTTATTTAGCAATTCTTTTAGGCAGAGCAACTGAAAAGCTGACCTAACCAGCATAATCATCTGCACGTCCAAGAGTTGTGGCAAATCTCCAAGCAGTAAATCTGTTGCTTTCAGGGAAGTGCAATCCTGTGCAAAACCAACATTTGGTAGTGGATCATCAATATGTAGTATTTCTGTCTTGTCCAGATTATGCATTGTTAACCTTCCCCCATTCCAGAAGTTCTTGAATACTAGGTTATGGCTGAAATGTTGCTGCCTAGCATAGTAAATCACACTAGAGTATGTTCATTGAATCAGTGGGGATTTGGTACGTCAATTCCTCTGTAAATTCAGTTGATTGAAATGGGGCTACTCTAATTGAGACTTAGTAATACTGTAAGTCCCAAAATTAAACTTCAAACTAAAATCATTATCCCTGGCTAAGATGGCAAGTTTGCCATATGCAAATGTTAAAATCCCTTACAACTAACAAGCTTTTACATTGGTATAATGTGTTAAATTACATGTAGTGACTTAGTAGTAAGTCCTAACAATAGTAAGCTCTTTTTAATCAATGGAACTAATGGAGAAGCTGACTCACCAAATGCTAACTGATTCAGTGGGTCCACTCTAGTGTGACGTATGATACTAAGCAACAGGATTTCAGCTTACAACTTCCACTGCCTCCTGAGAAGGAGACAATAACCTCTGTACCATCAGTATAGTATGATATTCCAGTTCAGAACTCTGTATGACTTGTCCAAGTGTTTTCATCAAGTTGTCCAAAATCATAGGCAATTACAAGTTTGGATGCTGCAGCATGTACACATCAAAGACAGAAGGCCATAACCCTCTGGGAATTGTTCTCTAGGAAGAGCCAAAGTTAGAGCAAAACACAGTGCCCTCAAAGCCTGTCCTGCAAAGATGGACTAGAATGTGACTATGGTTGAAACCCAGTGAGGCATCCATGAGAATCAATAAGGCCATACCTCTGTTGTTTTCAAATGCAGATCATGCCAGACACCTAGACAGTTAGGAGGTAGAAACCAGATCAAAAAGCAAATCAGTTTCATTCAAGAAAAACTAGAGCAGATTTTCACCATTTACTCAAGAAACGTGTCCCCCAATTGTAGATGTGATATAAATGATATGGTTATTAAGATAGTGACACACTGTGGTTTCTTGAACGCCAGATAAAACAGCAATATACTACTAAATTATGCAACCACTGTAAACTCTGATTCTGCAGACAGAACCACTGAGTTATCCAGCAGTTAATATGCAGAGTTCTGCATTTAGCTAATAGAAAAAAAAATACCTGCACACTTTCTATCCCGTAATTTAGAGGGTGTGGAGGGAGTAGAAGGGGGGAAAATGTATAATACTGTGGTGAATATTTTAGTATCTTTCATGTTTTTGAGGCAATGTGTGGTTTCCTCTGGTTTCCACTCCTGGGAAATACTGTGCATGCAGTGTAGATGATTGGGAAGTGCAATGCTAAATGCAAAATAAAATTTCCTATGCTCAGATAGTACATATACTAAAAAGAAGAAGCATGCAAGATAGAAGAATAAAATACAGTGCTTGATATATAAATGCAGAACTCATGAAAGCATTCTTATTCCACAGCTACTGTTCAATTTGAGAGGTGCGCTAAACTTCAAACTCAAGTCATTATCCCAGGCTGAGATGGTGTATTTGCCCTATACAAATGTTAAAATCCCTTAAAGGCAACCAGCTTTTATATTGTGAAATGTCTTTGGTATCATGTTGTGCTAAATTACATGCAGTGACTAAAAATTGCAGCATTATGATTCCAGACTGACATGTCTGGTTTGTGCATTGATTAAGAATTGCATTTTGGGTAAAAAGCAGAAAGCCTTTTTATTTTATATATATATATATATTGTAAAGGAGTACTGATGAATTTTCAATACAGGTTTTTTGGGGGTTTTTTTGGAAGTGAAGATTTTGTCTTTTCCAACCCCACAGGGCACTAAAGAAAAGCTGTATAGACACACACATCCCATTTTCTTGCAACTATGTTGACTTTCTGCTTATTTTTAAACTGAATCTAGGTGTTCTACTGTTCTTTCAGCTCCAAGCAATATTTTCTCATTTGTACCTGTCTGACCTGATTTTGTTTCCATATTTTCCCCTAAGTCTCAGAGGGATGCTGTAAATGTCAATAAAAATTAA
The DNA here is from genome assembly GCF_051106095.1 of Pogona vitticeps. Lineage (NCBI taxonomy): Eukaryota > Metazoa > Chordata > Lepidosauria > Squamata > Agamidae > Pogona > Pogona vitticeps. The sequence continues at coordinate 221,672,037 of NC_135783.1, read as the reverse complement.
GCACTGGCCAATGTAAATCTCTATAACCCTTAAAGCCACTCACCTCCTTCACTCCTCTTATAATTAAAAGGAGCAATTTGCTTCAGTTCCAATTTAAAACTACACACTGAAGTGAAAAGACAACACTGTTGAATTCTTTTACTATATTTACAAAGTAACAGTTCAGTTCAGTTTATTTGTGTTTAGTCTTTGGACCACTGGAAAGCAAAACAGTTTGTGGACAGATGCACAACTATACAAAGAAGCATGTCAACCATACAAATATTATACATATTTACATAGTCAGTAGTTTTACAGAATCACCCTGCCAAGGAAACATGTTTTTTAATTCATTTATTTTTATACTGGCACTGGTTACTACATATAAGAAGTGTGCGGCTTTCATGGTTACATATCTGTCTTGCTCATACAGTAATACAACTTCAGTAGTACCTCTTGTTTTATAAATGCATAAAATATGGCCCAGATATTTTACCCTTAACATGTTGTAGTGGGGATAGTAGGTAGAAAGATGTATGAGATCCAACTACTGGACTTATGTATTAACAAACTTGAGTATTCACAAAATCCAGATAATGAATTGTCTTTATTCATATGTGCTTCAGTACGTTTAAAGCAAAAAATCTGCATCCCAAGAAAGAAAATGGCATTGTTGTGAAAATACCACAACATTAGACCAAGTGAAGCATTTGCTTAGGTAGTAAAGGCGGCACTGGGCAGGCAGTTCTGGTAAACGCTCCACCAGTGCTGGCTGTTCAGTGGCACCTCTACTGCCTAAGCAGACAGCTGGGTTCTCATGTCAGTAGCGCTCCAGTTGTTACTCTTAGAGAGTCAAGCCCGAAACTTAGAGGTTGGACCTTCCGATGTTTCAAGGGATGGAGCATTCAGCATGACCCTGAAAAACTGTATGTTGGTAACAGGCATACAATGCAGGGATTTGGTGATGGATAGCAGGGTATGGAATATATATATGAAATGGAGGAGGGACCATGTCATATCCTCAGCATCAGGCAGAAAATTGTCTCTTGGCTGATCTCATTGGAGACCAGGTGAAGATTACTGATGTGAATATGCGCAATATCCTGTTGCATAAGTCACACCTACAATAATGGGGGATGGGATTTTTGATAATTTTCTCCTTCCATTCCAGGGCTCCCAGAACTTACATGAGTCCAGCCAGGCATGGGACAGAAGTAGGAACGTTCTAATTATCAAAAATCTCCCCCTGCCAATTGCCCTTCCACAGGTATAACTTAAGCAACAGGATTTTGGCCTATGTGCACTCCCCAAAAAGACATTTGTAGAACCATGAGGATAATAAGAAGGGTATTGCAAGGAAGTTGTACAACTTGATAAATACAGATAAAGATTATATGATTGGGACAATACAAACGAAATGGGAAAGAGAAATGACATTGTCAGCATACGAAATAGATGGGTTAATGGAAGGCATATTGGAAATCAAAATGGATAAATTTAGAGAATTGGAGATGAAATTAATATTGAAATGGTATAGGACACCCCCTCAGTTGTCTTATATGATAAAAGGTTTGAATTCAAGTTGCTGGCATTGTAAGAGGAGTAAGGGATATTATGCACATCTTTGGTGCGAATGCCCTAAGGTTATTGAATTTTGGCAGCTGATTTTAGAAAAGGTGAACGCCGTATGTAATATTAACTTGCAGCTGACTGGGAAAATCTTGTTTATGGGAGTTCTGGGGAATAATAAAGTAAAAAAACCTAAACAGAATTTATTTAAAGCTATGATTATAGCAGCACATGCAGTAATAGCTTATGGGTGGAAGGATGCATCAAAATGGACTTTGGAAAGATGGAATTGGTATTTATATGAATGGATTCAATCAGACATACTGTCGATTTTGACACAGGATAAGATATGGGAAGAAAAAACATTAGAGATAAGAAAGAAATGGTCGGGATATGTAAGATGGGTAAGAGAAGGGGGGGCCAATAATGTTATATTGGTTAAACTCCAAAAGGTGTGCTCATGGTTGCAGATTTAAAATTAAATGGTCTTTTTCTGTTTTTTTGGGGGGGTGGGATAAGGGGGTAGAAATAAATAGGAGAAAAGATGACTATGTAAAGATAAGAGAAATGGTTATGTATGGATATGTTAATTAAAAAATTAAAAATAATAATAATAAAAAAAAATTTGTAGAACCATGCAATTAGAAGAGATGCAGCATATGAAGAACTCAATCCTTGCAAAATAACATTCAGGTCATTAACTAGAAAATAAAGCTAATCTCGGGAAGGAGTCTTGTAATGACAGGTTTGTCATCATTTTTCATGATCAACTCTCATGATCTCAGCAGAGGAGTCCTCCGGTGAAGTTAAGTCTGAAGAAAGTAGACAATCGAGTCTGATAGGGTGAAAGTCCTGCCTTGTCCTGCAGATCCCAGATTCCCATAGAAACAGGAGCCCTGAGCCTGTGGATGGTGGGACATCAGGTCCTAAGTCTGAAGAACAGGTGAGATGACCTCCAAGCATAAGCCCGGTTAGGAGGTCCATGGTGAAGTGCAGAAAAGGCCTCCTTGTGAGCAGTGGTTTTCTCATGAATGGGTTCCTTCTCCCAGGGAGACCCAGGGGCCAAAGCCTGTTGCTTTAGCACCTGCATTTGTGTGCTGGGAGAGGCTTCAGCAGCATAGTTACAACAAATCTTCAGTTGAATCTGCAAGCTGATGGAAGCAACATGTCTGACAAGCTTTGCATTTGCCTGGTTATCTGATATGGTGAACATTATCATACCTGCATCACCTTTTCCCAGTTGTGAGACTTTACCAGTCAGGACCCTTAATTGCCACACCCAGTGTGGAATACTGTAGGACATCAATGTACCAAAGTCTCCATATAGTTAATGCTCCTCCTGTCAGTGGTATTCTGGAAATCCAGTTTTCCACTCCCAGTTTGAAAACTGTGTTGAAATCTGCCTTGCACAAAACTGAAGATGTTGCTGCTGCTGCTGTCACAGCCACTTTACAGTTTACTTGACATAGCACCACACCATGTTGTTCTGGACATGTGAGTGCTTTATTCCATGAATTTGAAAACATAATCCATAAATATCTTTAAACATTTGCTCTCTCATGCTGATAGACTGAATATTAAATAATTCACCTGCTCATTAATATTCTGTAAGTTACATATTTTCCCTACTTCAAATATTCTATAATAGTTTTTCAAGCTTCTCAAGTTTATCAGCATTAAGAACAGAAATTATGAATCTGAAAACTGCAAGTGGAAGCAAGATAATACAAGAGATAAGTAAAACATGTTTGTTTGTTTGTTTTTTGTTTAAATGTAGAATATAGATTCCAAAAGTAAAAGCAAGTAGGCAGGATAGGTTGTTTACAAGAATCTAAAAATGCTATCCTAAAAGAACAGATGTGCAAAAGGAATAATTAGGTAAAATTCCCCATACTTTCTTCCATTAATGAAAGAAGTATTACAGAATATAAAAACATAAATGTACATTAGAGTCAGATAAACATGCAGACATGTTCTTTTGGTATTTATTCTACAGGTTGATACTGCAGTACTAAAGAGGTGTATAGACAAGCATCTTCAGTAAAGAACTGAAAATAAATGATGCACTTGACTGAGGTTCTAGTTTCTCTGTCAGCCCTTCCTGGATCCTTCCCTGTTTATACTATGTGGAACATGTGCCCCATTAAATCTAAGTTATTTTCCTAATCATAAGAAACAAAATGTATTCAACAAAGATTCCAAATTAGTTTGAAAATATGAAATGCTACAGTACATACATGATTCTTGGGCTCTTTCATCATTCATCTGAATATTAAACAACATACACCCAGATTAAATAAATCAAATGTAGTACTGATTGACTGCCCAAATAACTTTGGTTATTAATTTAGTTGTATGTTTCATGTATGCATATATGTGTATCTATGCATTTGTCTGATTCCAGGAATAATTAGAGTGCTTGTCTCATGTCTGGAATATTACACTGATTTTTATTTATTTATTTATTTATTTATTTATTTATTTATTTATTTATTTATTTATTTATTTATTTATTTATTTATTTAATAACCCACCTATCTGGTCAAAATGACCACTCTAGGCGGCTTCCAGACAGGTAAAATGCATCAACATATACATATAGCAAGATAAAAGTATCAAAAAATAAATAATAAACAATGAAAAATGAACAATAAGCAAAAAAAGTAAGCAACATTCTTCAAGATGGCAAAACACAAATGTAGAATAAATTATACTGCAAAAGAATGTGGTAGAGCCATGTTTTCACTGTTAATTTTGGCTCTGAATTGGTATCTTGCCAGACAACAAATATTTTTTGCCTCATAAAAACCTATTATTTTTAAGTATTAAAAAGATCCTTCCTGGAAAAACTGTACTGACACCTAGCTTTCCTGGGGTACGCCCACTATTATAATAACATAAACTCTAGTACCACAAAGTTTGTCAATCTAAGCTGAAGTAAAAGCTCCATTTTGTTTAAGAAAGAATCTTTCCAAGACACAAAATCAACTTTTCATTTGACTTTCACTTCACGAAAAATTAAAAACAAATCTCTGTGAAATTAGTCATCCTTTCATTTTCTTTCCTCTCTTATACTATGACAGTCATGCTTTACAACAGTAATCCCCAGAGCCTCCTCCATACAGACTGGATGTGAAATTATTCTTAAGTGTAGGTCAAGAGCCACAGTCACCGATGGACATAAGCCACTTCACTGCTTATCCTCTAGAGATGTTAATAATTTCTACAAATATGCTATTCATTTAAACTGAATACAGTTATTCAGTTAAATGTCCAGACCTTATTGGGAATAAGTCTATGACCTCTTAAAATGAAGTTCAATCTTCAGATATAGTTCAAGTGAGCAGCAGATGGTGCCGCAAGTAGAAGACAACTTTTGTCAGCATGGTTTAAATGTGAGCTTCCCAGAGATATCTGGCTGCCTTGCTGGCTGATTTTCAGGATAGAGTGGCGGAATAAATGGGTACTGGCTTATCTCATGAGGATGAGGAGCTGCAAAATTATTCTCCATGCCCCAAGATATACTAAAGTATTCTGTGGTGCTCTCAGTAAAAGAAAAGAATAAGAAAAGGCATTTCATCCCACAAATTAAGGCAAAATGGTTCAAGTAGGACATAGTGCACTTTTAATGCAAACTGCATGAAACAACAGTGGCAGCTGCTTTGCAGCATGTTAGAGACAGGCCCAAATTAATCCGAAACCCTTTGTACAAAGTAAACTGTGTGGCACACTCTCTCCCGAAACACCCACCCACCCTGGGCCAGCTGGGCCAGTCACATTTCAACATGCACCACCAGAGTCCTTCTTCTCCGGCAGCACTCCAATCCAGGCAGGAGCTCAGGCTGTCTGTCCCCACCTCCTCTAGCAGCTGACCACTCTGACAAGGAGGTGGAATGAGGATCGTCCTTGCCTCGCTGACGAGTGGTCAGGTGCTGGAGGAGATGGGAGTAGGTAGCCCAAACTCCTGCCCTGATTGGAGCATCACCAGAGAAGAAGAACCCAGTGGTGTGTGATGAAATGTGAGTGGACAAGCTAGCTCAGTGGATGGGGAGAGGCTATGTGCAGCACCACAGTTAATTTTATATGAAGGGGTCCAGATTAATTTGGGCTCATCTCTATTGCATGCCTTTTTAAGAATTAGAAGCACTGGAAGTGTTGCCTGTGTCTTTGTTTTTAAGAGCCATTTAAAAACTTGGCTCTTCAGGCAGGCTTTCCCTCCTGTCAATTTTTGAATTCTATCTTTCTGTTCTTTTATTCCCCATCTTGATCACACTATATTATTGTTCAAATGTTTATATGATTATGAATGTTGTTTATTTTTAATTGTGATTTTTTATTGTTATTTAATGATATTTTATGATTTTGTAAGCCACCCCGAGTAGGCGCTGTCTGGGTGGGGTATAAATCGAATGAATGAATGAATGAATGAATGAATGAATGAATGAATGAATAAATAAATAAATAAATAAATAAATAAATATATTTTTTTTTACAGTCAACCACTGCTTCCTGCTTGCTATGTGTGTGATTTGCTTCTTAAAGGGAAATATTGCTAGTTTTGTGCAGAGACAGTTTGCATGACTTAGGAAGGTCTGTAGGGAAAAAAAGTTGCACTCTTTCTCTTTCTCTGGCCCAGAATCAAGGAATTTTGAAGGATTTGATCATTCCCTTTTCATTTGCCACAACAAGTCCAAATCAAAGACAACCAAGAATTTAGCAAGTATTCTTTATAACTGCTCTCATCCACCATTTTTTTTGAAAATTAAAAAAAAAATAGTAACATGCTACAATTTTAAATCCTCTTTACCTTGGGAATTTTGCTCACAGAACAATATTAGTCCCCAGTCTTCTTACTGTGTCATTAAATGCCGAGTTCATCAAAAGAAGTTCTTTGCACAGATGGCATTCATGGTTACTACACGAACAGGGGCTTCTGTCTTAGCAGATTCTATATATACCCGAGCAGGAATGATGACTCATAGAGAGGAAAGGTCATGGGTGAGGGGAAGGTACACTGTGTGTTTAGTCGTTTACAGGTAATCAAAGGACGAATGAGGAAAATATAGGAACTTGAAAGAGAAGCTCAGGGAGACAGTATTTAACACACATGCAGTTTGATTCAGGGTTACAGAAGAACTCATTGGTCCTAGAATGAGATTCTTCTGAGACAGGGCTTTGTAAGAAAGTTTGTAAGAGGCAGAGGGATAATGTTTCAAACTGAAGACAAATGAATTACTGCCAGGGTTTTGTAAGGGTGAGCCCCTGGGTTTTAGAAGCTGCAAGGCACCCTAGATGAGGAAATTGAGGTGGGTACTGTCATATTTCATTTGGGATACCGGGAAAGGCTAGCTAAGACAAGGTAGTATTTGCTTTTTTATTTCATTCAGTTCTTTTTATTTTCTCATTAACGAATTCACTTCTGTTACGACACTTATGACATTGTGTGTTCCTATTAGACCAGGATGTATCATTTTTACCTCCTAAGCAATAGATCATGCTAGGATGTTTTTTTTTTTTAAATGTTCCTTGAGGAAATCAGGAATATATGTCCCTGTTCAGTTTTTACTCTCTCTTTTTTCGGGCCATATCCATCAAGTTCTTCTCTACAGCTGAAGGCCATTTGAGAAACACAGAAATCTACAATTTTATAACCAAAGACAAAAGCATCAACATCTCTTTTTCAGAATAACAGAGTTTGTGCTATAGCACAATTCTGATGGTATGGAAATTCTAGAGAGCTTCTAAAGTGTTTTCCACTCTGTCTCCAAAATTATGCAAACAAAAGAGCCATAATAGAAAACATTTTAATAATTGATTTGTTGAAACCACTGGGGCTGGTTCATCTGTTTTTCAAAAAACATTTTAGCTACAATCTAGAACCAATGCTTATTCCTTGGAGTCTCTAGTCGCTATGAAAAATGTGACTTGAGAGAAGCTGGTATTGACACACACCTGCTTCTACAATGGAAGAATAAAAAGCCATTACGTTACAGGTTGTGTTGTTACTGTTGTTTAAAACACGTATTTCACAGAAGCATCATATTACAGATAACAGTTTGTTTGAATACAGAGTAATACCCCCCCAAAAAATTAAGTGAACTGAAAAATAAGTCACTAAAAACTATTCTATTTGGAATAATTTACTGAAAAATAATTCTACTCTTAAAAAGAATGGCCCCATAAAATACAGCTTTTGCTCCATTAATTATTATTGGCCAAAGTAAATTTGCAACATAATTATAAGCAAAACTCCCTTCACAATGAAGAAATTTGGGATGGGGTGAGAGCTAGTCAATTAATAGTTTTCTTCATATAAATTAATATTTACTAATACCAATCATCATGTCAGAGAGTTCATTTTAGAGCAATACTTCAAAATATAAGGACTCTGTCAGTTTTCACTTCTCCCTCTTCGCCCCACCCAAATATCCAGAGGGTTGCAGAACCCTCTATAATAGTAATAGAGATAGAGCATGATGTCATGATGTTGATGAGAGAAGCAGAACCAAATAAAAAGCATTTCCCCTTCGGTCTTCATGAATAGTAGCTCCACTCAGTACCAGCTCTACTGTAAATAGAAGGACCCCTCCATCCATTCATAGAATAGTTGCTCTATATGCTCAGCTCACAATTTTCTAAATTCTTCTTCCAATATTGCCTTGCTGTCATTTTAAAAGAACAAAATTTATGTCTAAAACATTATTTTAAATACGGCATGTGTAAGGTAAGTTGCACAAGCAGCTTTTGTAGTTGAGCGCTCTAGCATAAAGAGCACAACATGGAAATATGTGAACATGCAACAGACAACTAGAATGATCAAGTTAATCATACAATTTTGGGTTCATGCTTTGCACACCTTTGAACTGCAGAGCTGGAAAGGACCCTATGGATCATCGAGTCCACTCCCCATCAAGGATTCACAGTGGGGAATCAAACTCCCAACCTCTGTCTCCCCAGCTGGATGCCTAAACCACTGGGCTATCCAGCAGTTTGCTTCACAAACCCTCTTGCATAGTGTTGTATGCATCGCAACAAGACTTCAATAAAATATGAAGATGAAGACCATCTCATACTATGTGTTGGCATAAAATGTGCTAAACAAATATTAAGGTGTTTTATTACTTTTGGAAATTGCTATTGTTTTTAAGTGCTGCAGTAGTAGGTTCAGAAAGTACTTGTGACAGTTCCGTAGATAACAAAAGTGGGAAGAAATTGATTACCATTAACTGTTCGTAAAATAATTAATTATATTCAGTTGAACCCTCTGAATGTATTTTCATATATAAACTTTTCTTCTTCTTCTAAATTTGCTGTTTCTCAATGTTTTGGTTTTAGAGGTAGCTATAAAAGAAAGCTGGAAAACTTTTGCACTTACGGGAGAAGTTGGTCTATGAATACTCACACTGAAATAAATTGGTCAATCTTTAAAATACTATTATAATATTTTGCCTTTCCTCCATCTGTCACTCTTTCCTTTCCTTCTTGGTAATTTTTGCTAAAAGATCAGAGGAGTGGTGATGGCATCTTGCCTATATGCTTTTAAAAGGGGATTGGACAGATTCCTGGAGGAAAAGTCAATCACAGGTTACCAGCCATGATGGGGATGTATAATCTCCAGGCTTAAAAGGAAGGTACCTCATAATGCCAGGTGCAGGGGTATCAGGAAATGGGTATCTAGTGGTCTCTTGCACTCCCAGAGGCATCTAGTGGGGCCACTGTGAGATACAGGAAGCTGGACTAGAGGGGCCCTAGGCAGGGCTCTTCTTATGAGTTCAACTCGGTTTGGCACTCAACAACTTGGTTGTCCATTTCAGTGTCAGCTTTCAGAGACCAAAATCAACTTCTCCAGTTCCAAGGAGAACAAATATATGTCCTCTATATTTATATAGTCCTATGCCCAGGTGAGGATAGACAATAGAAAAAGGCTGAAACCCGGCAATAAGAAGAAACTAGAGTAGGCCCATTGAATCTATGTAGATTTGATGAGTCAACACTTTTAAAAGTTCCACTGATTCAGTAGGCCTATTCTACTTGCAACTTACTGTTGGACTTACTGCTGGACTTCACATAAAAAGATTGTTTCTGAAAATGAGTTCAAAGTCTGTCAAAGAAGACAACTATATTAGACTCTCAATAACTACAGATAGCTGGGTTACTGATTCTGAGTCATCCAAGTGTGGTTATATGGAAGTTGAGTCATGGCAACTGGACTTCTTTCTTGTTAGGTTGAAAAATTTCGTTACTCATCTAAGCAGCTTCTTCAGTCTGAAGAGAGTTCGTAGGAGACCCCTGGTCTGAATAGGCTCGTTAGAAGGACAAAGGACCCTCAGTCAACAGGGGTAGAGACTTTAGATACAATCTGTCTCCTATTTATCATGCTTCTTTTCATCTGTCCCCAGAAGGATTAGCCACACAAACAAGACCTTCATGTTGGTTTCACTTCCCCCTGGTCTGAGTAGGCTCGTTAGAAGGACAAAGGACCCTCAGTCAATAGGGGTAGAGACTTTAGATACAATCTGTCTCCTATTTATCATGCTTCCTTTCATCTGTCCCCAGAAGGATTAGCCACACAAGAAAGATCACTGTTAATGACCATCAACGACCCATGATAATGGGTTGAGAAGCACTGCAGAAGTGTCCCTGATATAGGGACAAAGGACTCACCCCCAGTCCTTCGTCCCTATATCAGGGATCTCCTACGAATACCCCCCCCCCCGCACAGGTGGACATAATGAGGTTCCAGCCCCCTCCTGGAAGGAGGCAGGATGATCAGCCTACCTACCAGGTTGAAGAGTGGCTAGTGAGCTCCAAAGTGATAGGAAGGGAGTGCAGAGACCACAGCAGCAGCGGAAGGGTGAGTGGACAGTCTGGCCCCTGTGTGTGGGTATGTATATTCACATACGAATACGAATACCTCAGTCTCTAGTTTCAACCTAGCAAGAAAAAAGTCCAGTTGCCATGACTCAACTTCCAAATTAATATACAGTGGTGCCTTGCTAGACAATGATAATCTGTTTCACTGAAATCGCTGTCTAGCAAAATCATTGTCTAGCAAAAAGCAAATCATCATCTAGCGAAAATCGGTTTGCGAAGCAGGGACCAAACATTGTCCAGCGAAATTCCCCCATAGGACTCACTGTTTTGTGAATCGCTAAAAGTCAATGTCTAGTGAAAAAACTGTCATGCGGGATAACTGTCTAGCGAGGCACCACTGGGTATGTACTGCACTAGGAAGCCTTGATCTCTATTGAGGCAGTTAGAGATAGACTGGAACTTGGTTTTGAAACCAATGTCTATGACCTCTGCCTCTTAACCAAAATTCCACTTGTGCCCTAATATGCCACACTACAGCAGATATCAATGCAACATTTTAGACTAAGCATCATTCCTTTGCTTGGAGTCAATGGAAGAGAAAAGTTTTAAAAGGAAAAGCACATTCACACATCCACACCAAAAAGGAAGGCAAGGGGCAATGGAGACATTTGACAAGCATCACCTGGCTTTTACAAATGCACTGGACGACAGAATAAGAAGCTTGCCCTTCTTTATGAGCACAATAGTGTCACCTCAGGGTGTTTTGTTTTTAAGTAACTGCTTCCCTTCTGCACTTGAATTGGAGCCTTTGTTACATGAATTTAAAAGCTACACTTGAAAGGTATCAATTATCTCTAGGGAATTTTGGTTGCAATTGACTGAAGTGTTAATATAATGTGTTGTATGAAGATTGAAAGGGGGGAAAACAGACCAGAGGAATATAAAACTCTAGGTTGACCACTTTAAAATAGTTAAACTAGTAACAGAAGTTTATTTTATATATTTTAAAATACAGAGGAAATTGAATGGAATTTGTCTCTAACAGGCTATATAGAAATGATGTTGCTTTCTGTGACCCAGAGTCAGTCTAGATGGTGGGCCCCTGTCTTATTTTTCACACCAATTTGTCTGTCTAGTATCAAATAACTAAAACATCACAATACATCTTTGAAATATATCAGGGCACATCTGTATATACTTCCAACTATGAGTGAAGGGATATACTCAGTGCTGAAAATCCATTTCTGAAATGACAGGATCTAATATAAGAGAGGAGAATTGTTCTTGTGTCTACAGTTCTCTGAGTACCCAAAAACTGCTCGGGAAAGCTGGAAAACCTTTGAAGTTAGCCTTCAGGAAACTCTGAGGGCTGAATGGGAGAAGAAACTAAAGCACCCTACAGTATTATGCTAGATTTCAGTAAAAGACTTGTTCAGCCCACTGAAGTATTTGCCTGGTTTAAATTTTTAAATGACAAAAGTAAAAATGTTTCCTTTACAATTTTAGTATTCTAAACTTCTGAAATACAAACATTGTTACAGTATTACTTTTCTACAAGGATTTCTATATTTTAAAGCAAAAGTTGTGCAGCTCAACTAGAATACATCTGGATATTTGACAGAATAGTTGTTATGTGCCATCAAGTTGGACCCTACTTATCATGACTCTAGTAGGTTTTTTTGAGTGAAATATTTAAGGAGTTGTTTTACCAGTTCCACCCACACAGTGAGCTTCCATGGTTGAGCGAGAATTTGTACCCAGGCCTCCCGATTCCTAGTCTATCACTCTATGCACTACCTCACTGGGAACCCATTCCCTATATAAAAGCTCTTACTTACTTACTTACTTACTTACTTACTTACTTACTTACTTACTTACTTACTTACTTACTTACTTACTTACTTACTTACTTACTTACTTACTTACTTACTTACTTACTTACTTCTGAAATTTTAAATCTGACGCACAAAGCCGTCCTATATTCAAACCAGTCCACAATGTCATTCTCTGGTTTGTGTAAAATAGCTCTGTCAGGTAGGTGCTGGATACCAGTCTTTCTTGCACCACTGAGGAAATGTGAAAGGCCCCAGAGCAAGTGGGAAGAGTCCGCAGATAGACTGCTTTCTCTGGCAATGTTGCCACTGCCGCCAACAGGAATGACACTGGCTTGGGGAAGAAATGTGGTGTGAGCTTCTCTCATGCCCCACCAGGCCTCCTTCTTCTACTCGGGTGGCCCAGAAAGAAGCAGCTAGTCAGCTGACCTCAGTCCACACCAACTTACTATAAGAAGAGTCCAATAATATCAGCAAACCTGTTTCAGTTCAGTGGCTTCATAACAGTATGTTAACCATGGCAGGGAAGTTTTAACTGGCAAATAAATCTGTTAAACCACACTAGATGTATTTAAAAATAAATGTCCTCATTTGATAGCCGTAATAATCGATCCTGCACAACAACACAGCTGGAATGACTGTTTATTCTGTGTGCTCTTATGGATTCCACTTTCTGGGAAACACAGATTATCAGTAACCCACATGCATCAATCTATTTCACCAAGGAAAAAGTCCAGTGCTTTCCTGGGATACAGTACATGGAAAGCACAGGAAAAAATGTAAATGCACCATATTTTTTAAAAAGATGTGATGAACTCAGAACATCATTCCACTGCCTTTTATAACATTCAACAAATATTAAGAATTTTAAACTGGATGAAAGGGTTATCAACATTTTAATTTACAGTTCAAAATGGCATACATTATGGATCCCTTTTATTTGCATTTTTAAAAAAACTATTCATGTGTTCTTTCAATAGAATTTAATATTGAGCAATGATTCAAGTAAATTTTCAGAAAGTGTTGTACATACACATTGGCCTTCATGAATTCAGAGTGCTAAAAAAATCCTTGTACCCATTTGAGGGTGATCAAAAATGCATTGATAGGTTTTCTTTATTTCAATTCTTCATTGTGATGATTTTTTTAAAGTGGAAATTCCTATTTTTATATCCTCATGCACAAATAAAACACACAAGTAATTATTTAACTAACAATACCATAATTTGTGACTAGTTTGGCCTACTAGGTGGAGGAATTTCTACAAGAAAATAACACCAAAATCATAGTATGTCACCTCAAAACATATAGTAAACCATTGTAGAAGTCAGGAAACAGAACCACACTTTGCTGTTCTTTTGTTTCTATATTCCTGCATTCCATTGTGGAAACTTCCACCTGAATAATTTTAATTGTAGTTTAAGATGCTTTTTTATGTGATTATATTGTCTAATTAACACCTTTGTGAATCTGGTGAAAGCAACATAGCTTTCAGCTCTGTTATCCAGCAAGTTTTCAAGGTGAACTGACAGATGAAGTCTTCAAAAATAACTTAAAACTAACAGCATTCACAGCATGGTACCTTTTCTCTGGCTTCTTACAAGATTTTCCTTTTCTCTCCTGTACATCTTTCTTTCCAGTGGTTGCTTATCTCTCTCTGAAGTTTTGATTTGCAAATTGGCTGCACTCCCCAGTTTAATTTAACTGCTAATAAAAAAAGGAAAACATCAAATATGCCTATAACTTCCCCCTGTATTGCCAAAAATCATTTTTATTTTGAATCTATTATTTCCAGTGGGGTTGAATGAAGAGAATTCGTCTCCCTTCTCTTCATACACCTTTTTCCTGCATTCACTTTGTGATTTTGTTTCAATTTTCTTTGTATCCAAACATACCTTATGTACTTTGCTGACCTTTGAACTGTCATTTTATTTTCACCTCATCTCTTTTGCATTTCTCACATGCTCCAATATTGCTTGCAGTCCCAGACATGTGCCTCGATTTAATTCAGGCAAATGTAAATGCATGGGAATGAACTGATGACTGAAGGCTATATTGTTTCAGCTGCAATGTAACCGGACTTTTAAAAATGGGAAGGAAAAATGGGAAGGAAATTGTTCTAGCAATTACCTTATTTGATTCCCTAATCTCCTGTCAGAACGTAAAAATTCTGTAGATATTTAGAGCCTCAAGCTAAATACTTGAAGAGGGAAACTAAATATTAAAGGAAACATTTCCCATGCTTCCTATTTTGTTCACTTCGGAATAGCTGTCTTAAAGGATGGCTTCCACAATGCTTTGCAAAAGTGCTCATACAAAATATCCTGTCACAATTCTTTTGGTCTTTTAAAGCTTGGTTTGTGACATGCCCATCTGTTTCTTGCCAAATGGAAAAGATAATTTTACCACGTTTCCCCAAAAATAATACAGGGTCTTACATTAATTTTTGCTCCAAAAATGCAGTAGAGCTTATTTTCAGGGGATGTTTTATTTTTTTCATATACAACAGTCTACAATGCGGCACAATGGTGGAGGGCAGGGTTTCACTTAACTGGGGCTTATTTTTGGGGTAGGGCTTATATTACGAGCATCCTGAAAATCATACTAGGGCTTATTTTCAGGTTAGGTCTTAATTTCAGGGAAACAGGGTACTAGACTTCAGGCAATTTAGGGTAGTATGTGTGATCAAATGGTTCTGTATATGATATTGTATTCATAAAAGTGCATTTTTCTTTGTGTTTTTAAAGTGTATTTTATTATTGCTTTGCTTCGTGAACGTTTGCTATACACCTGCACGAAAATCTATTCCTTGTTTTTATTTTTCCCTAGTTTTTTTTCCAGAATCCTCCCCATTTCTTTTAATTATTTTTGCTGCTAACAGGTAGCCTGCCTCCTTGAGATTATTCTTTGGATTCCACCTCTCTACAGTGGACCCTCGACTTATAGACAGCTCGACTTACAGACTTCTCTGGCTGCAAAATTTAGGTTTGACTTGCAGCCGGAGAATCGACCTACAGCCCAGAAAAAAAAAATGGAACAAAAATGGAACAAAAACGGCCAGTTATGGCATTAATTGGTTTTCAATGCATTGTAGGTCAATGGAGACTCAACCTACAGCCTTTTTCAACCTGCAGCCACTATTCCAATACGGATTAATTCCGTAAGTAGAGGGTCCACTGTACATATACAGTATATATAAGCAAGAAATGCATGTAATTGCATGCCATCAAATCAATTCTCATTTATGCTAATCCTTTTTATGGTTTTCTCAGGTACAGAGTACTATGAATTGGTTTACCATTCCCTTCATATATAGAGAATTGTCTGCATTCTTTTATAGCATATAGCACCGGTCCTTTTTCTCCCCTCCTTTAACAACACAAGTGTCACTGCACTGAAGAGTTGCTAATTTATTTTTTTCTTGCATGCTCCTTTTGTCTTCGTTGCATTATCTCGCTACTCAGTATAGGCAGCATCTTTTAAACTGAAGATGCATTTTAATAAGTATTCATCTAAATGCACGGTTCCTGGGACTTTAGGCACTTTATTGAGAGTGGACATTGATCTTTCCTTAAAATCATGTTTCTTGCCAAAAAAAGAGAGGTGAGATCCTTCCCAGCTCAAAACAGTATGCTATGATACATTTATCATAATAACAAATGCAACTGCAGTGAGCTGACGCTGTCAGAGAGGATATTTGCAAAAGAGGGAACAAAATAATATTTGCAGAAGAGGGAACACAAGATCATATTATGAGTCTCTTGCATTTCTTTCCCACAAGAGTAGGTAGAAAGGCTATTTCAATATTACTCTATGCAGATGATACCCTGTTAATATCTCATACTCAAATAGGACTTAGAAGATTATTGAAACAATTTAGTAACTATTGTAAGGAAAAATCCCTTAATATCAACTATGAGAAAACTAAAATTATGGTTTTCAACAGAAGACCTCAGGCTCATAAATGGTCATAAATGGTCAATGGATGGGAGAATATTAGAACAGGTAACTCATTATAAATATTTGAGAGTGATGTTCTACCAATCTGGTTCTTGGGTGACCCAGATTGACTTTGCAAAGCAGAAATTTGAAAAGGCCATGTGTGGTATATTTAGATTCTATAGAACTAAAGGAGGGCATTTGATCCCACCCATCCTTGAAATTTAAAAAAATCAAGCTACATCCCCAGATCCTGTATGGTGCTGAAATATGGGGAACTGGAAACCTAACCTCCTTAGAAGTAATCCAAAATAAATTTGCTCGATTACTCCTGGCAGTCCCCCCTTCAACCCCCTCAGTATTTCTTAGACTAGAACTGGTACTAATGTCAATAATGACATTAGTCTGCAAGTTAATAATTAATTACTGGCTGAAAATTCTGTTCATCAGTCTGTCAGAATTTTTAATAGCATCATATGAGGTGATGAATTTTGGATCGTGGAAACTTTTTGCATTGCAACTAGTTGCTAAACATGGATTCTCAGAAGAGTAGGTGAGACACCTTGGCCTACCCTGCTGCAAATTCTATCCTTGCCTTTGAATCTTCCACCTTATTTTGCTGATCTAATGAGTTCTGGTTATAGAAAAGCTTTTACTCGGGCACATTTTGATATGTTACCACTAGCCAGTTTATTAAGCTACTGTACACAAATTCCATATCACAAGAGAGTTTGCTCTTGTGATAAAAAAAATCAGTGGAGAATTTGGCACATGTAGTGCTCTATTGTCCACTATTAGACACCTATTGCGAAAGACTCCTTAACCCTATTTTACAAAAACAGTAATTCTGAACAAGAAAAACTCAAGATTCTACTTTCTGGCAGAGGCAAATTTGTCATTTTCCGAATGGCACGCTTTATCTCTACATTGATAAAAATGAAATATGTATCACCCGCCTCTACCATGTCAATACTTAAGTAACTACATCTTTGGGGTTATTCCCCCGTGATAGGTGCTTGGTGCTGGCATTGGTTAATGTTTTCCATCTGTTTTTGCCCTCTCCTTAGATGTCAGAATTTTGTGCTGCAATAGAAATCAACCTGATTCTAAATGACTTTTAATATTTCATTGTACTATATTTTAATGGAGTATATTGTTTATACTGTTTTATATTGTTTTATCTGAAGTATGTTGCAATGGCCTGTGTGCCATGCAATAAACTTATTTTGCTTTGCTCCCCCTCATTGCTCTTATAAGCAATGACACATCCAAAATGTCAGCTTTTATTATTGCAGAATTCATATGAAATAGTTCACAAATAGGCAGTGGAATTTCCAAGCACAAAACAGAGCCTTCTTCTAACATGTTGAATTTGGCAGCAATTCAGGAACAAAGATTAGGGTGGGACTTTGTGTGTACCCAAAAGGAGAATTTGTATTATTATTTTTTAAAAAAATTATCATTCCAGAAAGAGGGCCTCTAAAACGGAAATAATTCATATTAACAAAAGAGAGGTATACAAGTTTCATGTTCTTTTGTCTTTCCCTCTTCCATTTAACTTTTCATTCATCCTTTGCATGTTAAATTGACTGATTAATTTTTCATCCTGTAGCACTTACAAAAACATGGTGTATGACCAATGACAGCTGAACAATTCAGAAAGTCCAGGGGTATGGGGAGCTGTTGGATCTGCAAAAGGGACTGGAACCCAGTTAATAGTGCTTTTTAAAGTTTTATTTGTGGTATGTGTGTGTTTGTTTTATTGTTGTTTTGCATCATGGACTTTTGCTGTTTACACACGCCACCATCCATTCCTTGTTTTTGCCTATCTATTCATGTATTTTTGGAGGATCCTCCCCATTTCTTTGGATTAATTTTGCTGCTTCCAGGCAGCCTACATGTGCCAGCCAGCTTCCTTGAGATTATCTTTTGGGTTCCTTCCCTTCCCTCAACTCTTCTTTGGTCCTTTACTTCCTATTATTATTTTTTCTGCCTGCCTGCTAAACACAAAGAAGACAAAAGAAGGCATCATATGGGAGAGGTGACTGAGGAGAGATACGTCCTTATTGTAGCAGTTTTGGTTGGTTGTTGATTGTATATTTTTCCTCTGCTTGCTTGCTTCTCTTCATTTTTTGGAGATGGGGTGGTGTATGGGGTTTTTATTTTGCTATTCTCCATCTTGTGGAGAGTTTGTGCTTTCCCTGTTTGACCGATTCTTTTTTTTTTAAATGTTATTTGGTTAATTTCTTGTACATTAATTCTTTTTTAAAAAATGTTATTTGGTTAATTTCCTATACATTAATTTTTGTTAAAGCTGTTATTTTGTTGGGCATTTTGTAAAATATTAATTTTCTTTCTTATATCCTGCAGCCTGTTATTGGAGTGCATTGATTCTCTGTTGCATTACCTCTCTACTTTTTGGGAGTAGTTTTAAAGGGCTTTAAAGTGTTCTCTGGGTTTTTGGAGTGCTCAAAACACAAAATAAACCCAAAACAAAGTGACCCAAGAGAGGCTTTCCCATTCATGAAAACAAAAAGACTGGTGGACAATAAATAAATGAATGAATGAAAGAACCCAAAATGAAACAAATATGAAACCTTTTCTATGTGCATCCCTAACATATATACAGTATCAGGATCCTACCTGATAGGCCATGGCATGTAGTGGCAAGTATTACTTTTGTTCTCAGTGGAGATGTGTCTGAACTGGACAGATGTTCAGAATGTTTCACTAGTTGTTCTGCTGAACACTGCAAAAACTTGGAGCAATCTTAGATGCTGCCTCTGAAATATCTAGCAATAAGACAGGTCTTTCTCAGTTGCAGTTGGGAGCAAAGGCTTGAGGGACAGAGTGCTACTTTTCAGAGACTGAAAGTAGCAAAGAAATACCCTCTAACATCTACTTCTGAAATTGCTGTTGCAATGTCCAACCTCTCTCAACTACTGTATCCAGCCACAGCATATTTATATATGGGAATTTTTCATTCTGCAGTTAAGAAGTGTTTCTTACCTGTGCTTCTGCATTAATCCCTCAAAACACTATAGAGATTTTGAACGTGTTGTAGGTAAATGAACTTATGACCATGTGCCACAAATCTTACAGGTGTTTTAAAACAAGCCACAGGTTTGACAGAAATACTAAGCTACAGGATTTCAGCCTTTATGAGAAAATTATTATCCATTCATGGTCTTGCAGAAAATATCATCTTAGCCATTATGCATGTAGCTAAATTCTTCAAAAGAAGCATTTACCATGAAGAAAGATCATAGGCTATCAGGAATATATCTTTCTTCAAAGCACATGGTCTTCTGAGGCCTATGCCCTTCTTTACATTTTAGCCCACAGTAGATGAGCTGATTTGAGGTTATGGAAGGAACAGAAACTATAAAACGTATTAAAATGTTCTGGAGAAAATAGTACTCAAACTGATTTTGTTTGTACGTATGAAAGATGCATGTTAGAAAACAATGGTACAAGAGACAAAATACTATCCATATTTAAACAAAACCACATAAGGTAATGTGTGGCATAAACTTACAGACTTTAACAGAGGTATTTGTTTAAAAACTACAAATATTTAAAATATGGATTTATCCTTATAGAGGATAAATAGAGTGGTAAGAATATCTTGAAGGAAGATGGCTGACTGATGAAGAAATAACAAGATGAATGAATAAATGCAAATAAATGATACAACACCTGGCATGCTGAAAGCTACAATAATAGTCACATAATGAGAAACAAAAAGCACAAACTGTTACTGTTGATTGTTCAAAGCAAAAATAAATAGAAAAAATAGACTGAAAAAGCATAGTTTTGAGTGGTTGCAGCCAAAGGAAGAATAGCCATGATGACATTCAACCTCCAGAAGAATTAACAGCAGCCAAACACCTGGATGAGTTCAGAAATTCATTGGCCAAACATAACATGAGTGACTGGCTGTTGTTTCAAATCAAGGGGAGAAATTCATAAAGCTTAGGTTCTTTTATATTATATGGGTCGAGTGTTAAAATTTGCTTCAGAAAACAGAATCTGATCTGATCTTTTTCTTCTTTGATCAGCCACTTCCTCCCAGAAGGCAGGGACATTCTTACCACTCTTTTTTTCCTGCCTCACACTATGGTTCTCAAAATGAAAAACAGCAATTATTTCCTGCATCTTCATTATTCTAGTCAACATCCTCAGCTTGCAATGGCTTTTTGAACTCTGCTGTTTTCTTATTTCTCAGTAGTTGTCTGATGACACCATCAAAGTAAAAACAAAAATCAAACCCACTAACAGTCCAACCCATTCTGCTCCAAATCTAGTCCCTATCTTTAGTTATTTATCACTAGTTGTGTGCCGCACAGTGAAAAATGTGCACCATTGAAAACAATGGAATTACACTAGGCAACATCGTCATTGGATTCTGCTTCTAATTTTTGTCTATAATTACCAGAAGTCAACTAGTGAAAAACATATGGGCATCTACTGATGCATGTTAATCCCCTGCACTAGATCAGTCCACAAATATGTGTGGCCAAAGTGTTGTTGTTTACATTGTTTATTTTCATCTAATTCTAATGAAGTGAGTACCATGAGTTTCATCGCAGCAAAATTAAAATAGGACTTAAGCCCCTTAAGAGACAGATTGGTGTTGCTTCTTGTTGACACGTGTTTAGCAATTATAACAACTGTGTTACCTAAGCTAAAAGATAAATTTCACTCATAATCATTATGGGTGTTAATAGACAGGAGAGTTCAACTGTGGACAAGACAACTCAAGTGTACATATAGGGAAATGAATATACAGAGACAGATGGACACAGACACACATGGAGAGAGAGAGGGAGAGAGAATGGAATACTTATTGGCAACTACTCACTATTTTCTGGAAGCTCTTTGGCATAGTGAACACCACTGTAAATAAATAAGGCTAAGCTGAAGGTAATGTAGTACCACTGTTGTCAAGGGTATAGTTAAGTATGACTGAGGGTATGATCTATATATATATAGGCATCCTTCAGTCTCAAGAGACTATGGTAACATGCTCTGAATTGAGGAGTGTCCTTTCCAGAGCATGAAGCCTGGGTAAAGTAATATGGAGGATAAGCTGTTACCCAAGCAGCAGATCCCCCCTCTCCACATTGCTGAAATGGTCCAATGGAAAGGCAAGGGCCAATACAACTGGTTCCAGCAACGTCACAGGAGTTTGCAGAACGACACATGCTGCCTTCGGGACTCCAGCTCTGGATTTTGCCTCAAGGTTAACTCCTGAATCCTTTTCCATGAGTGGATATAGCCACAAGGCAGTGGAGGTTTGAAATCAGAGTTTCCCTTCTCCTAGATGGGCTGCCTTCCATGGCTGACGAGCCCCACCTACCCAGCCTGCTCAGAGAGGGAAATATCTCACATTTTGGACTGCTTGTGGCACAATGTGATGCAATCTATTTCCCAGCGATCACACATCAATATGTGAGACTGCAAACTAGCCTGGCCCCGATCTGTGTCCAAGCTGGATCTTTCGGGTCCAGCAACAGGGCTAATCCTTTTGTGTGTGTGTGTGGACTGTAGTGATTCCTTCATGGACTGAAAGGTCATTTTAAGGGTGATCACTCCCAGCAAAGTGACCCTTTCTATTGTGAGCACCTGCAATCCTTTCTCGTCCTCTGACTGCATCCTAAACCGTCTCTAACTCTGCCTCTGGCAATGCCTCATCAATTGCTCCATTCACCCCCACTACCCCCCACTCCACAAGCACACATCCAATACCAGCTCCACAGATCAAGTGCCAGGACCAAAACAGAATCTATCCTCCTGCCTCAAAGATTTCCATGTAACTCAAAGAAGTGACACAAACAAAAAGCCTGATTCTACGATTGTGCAGTTTCAGGAAATACATTGGCATACACAACTGTGTTTCAGAAAAAGCTAAGTCTACAGATACAGAGTGCTGGAGATACTCCCTTGGTGTGCCATTGTTCTACCCAATTCAGTGACACAGGCTGAGTTCGGTACAACTAGTGTGAACATGCATGTTTAGCACAATGTCATAAGCACTTATCTGGTAAATAAGGCAATTTGACACAGTAAGTTCTTATGGTCACTGAAGGGCACGCTTATTTCTCTTGAACAACAATGCGTTCATTGCTGCTGTATTGTTTCCTTCATGAACTAGAATTGGGCATAATTAATTATACATTTATTATTCAATCTAATGTAACATTCTTGATGGCCCATTGTAGCACACAAAGCAGGTAATTTCTATTTGTATTATATTTTTGGCACTCTCTTCACACTCAACAATTGATTAAATATTACCAGCATAGTTTTTTTTTCTATGCATACTGTGTTTCCACAAAAATAAGACAGGGTCTTATATTAATTTTTGCTTTAAAAATACATTAGGGCTTATTTTCAGGGAATGTTCCATTTTTTTCCAACAACAATCTACATTTATTCAGTTACCATAATTTATTTTATTTATTTATTATAAACTTATTCCCATTTTCCTTCCCCTTTTTAAAATGTACCTGGTGCCACTTCCTCCAGGGGTGCCTCTGCCGCTGCCAGGAGGCGCCATGGTGACGGCTCGGGTTCCTCCAGTGGCGGTGCCTGGGCTGAGGCTCCCGTTGGGGCTGGCAGGTGGTGGGTTTGTTTTGTAGGAAACAATGGCAGCAGTGAAGGGGGAGGCACTGGTGTGGAAAGGAGCGGGGTCCCGAAGCTTTCAAGCCCAGTTGAGGAAAGGGTGGCGGCTGCTTCACCATGTGGCCCTGCCAGCAGCACCGACAAGGGAGCCGAACAAGAGGAGGGTTAAAAGAGTTCTGGTAGGAGAAAGAGGGGAGGGGAAAATAAAGGTAGGGCAGGGGGCGGGCAGGCTGGCGGTGGCCAGAGCTCTGAAATCACCTCCCCCCTTCCGACCTTGTGCTTTTTTTAGCCTCGCCTGGGCGCATGCTGAGGGGAAAGCATGCACACTGCAGAGACGTGAGCCCCAAGAGCCGTTGGGAACTTAGGAGCCAAGGAGCAAGTTTCTGGCGGTGCGCAGCTCCTTCCTTCCTGGCTGCCCAGTCGCTCTGTGAGCAAGGGAAGTGGGAGAGGAGGGGAAGAAGTTTTAAATCTCTCTTGTGGGCTTGGGAGGATCCCAGTGAGACCCTGGTGGAGGGCAGGGTTTCATTTAACTAGGGCTTATTTTCGGGGTAGGGCTTATATTAAAATCATCTTGAAAAATCATACTAGGGCTTATTTTCAGGGAAACACGGTACTTCAGAACTGAAATACCAGCTTTATATCTTCACTCATTAGATACTGTACGTTAATGACATGGTTAGAATTCCTCCATTAGATAGCTTGCCCCTCATCTCCATTTTATATGACAGTCATTCCATAAAAAAATCTAAGAATATTAACTTTATGTGCATGGAAATGATGAGACATAAAGCAAACAACACCAAGGAAGTCTGTGATGGCTGTGAATATGAAATGGGATTAGCATGTAGGCAATTTGTCTTATGTTGGATATGAAATAATCAAACTTGTAATTAAATAGGATCATTGCAATATTTGGGGGATGGCATTGTTTCAGCTGTTTAAATGCTTTACCTTGTTTTCTAATTTACCATATAATTTAATATTTTTCTTTAACGTTCATTTGGTGAAAAAAAGAAGACACACTCATAATAGTGCATCTTTAAAATGATGAAAATTGAAAAATATGAAGAAAAAATATGAAAAAAATATTATTTCTTCCCTGCCCACTACTATGCATGTCATTTACTAATTGTGATCATATAGTTCCCTTCTTGACTGGCAGTCTCAGTGCCAATTTACCATCAAGACTTAAAGATGTTTCCCTGGAAAAAAATCCCAACTAGCAAGACATCAAGTAAGCAACGTGATGGCATAACACTGTGTTACTCAGCAATCCAGATTCAGCTACATGCAGCCAAATCAGGACTTGTCAACAAGGCTGATCTGGAGCAGGCCAGTTAAATAGGGTCTCTAGGGGATCTGGTATGCCATATGGTGTGCTGTGATCCATGCATCCAAATGGCAAACAGACCTCAAGTGATGGTATTTGGTCCACCTTTTAAAAGTGTATTTGGTATGTGTAATACACTTCTCTTAAAAGCTCAGGTTGAGAGCCTGCCACAGTCTAATGCACATACCTAATACACATATACACTTCTTTCCCTTATCTTAAAGGGCCAGTCAAGAAACTGCCACAATGGTGGATATGGCTGCAGGAAGTTTCTCAACTGGCCCATTAAGACAAGAGAAAGAAAAAAAAGTTTTTTTTAAAAAATAATTATTGAATATAATTAATGGAGTGCATTTTTACTGCTGCACTGGAGCCTTAAAAATTTTTTTTTCTCCATCTCGACAGCACTCCATCCTTCTAGGGCTCTTTGCACCATGAAGCCAATCCCACCTTGGGTTTTCAATCAGGACAATCAGAACAGCCGACAGGGTGGGAACTTTTCCCTGCATAGAGTGGACATTTTGGGGATGTTATATACAGCTGCCAGGGGAATACAGAAAGCATTGCCAGGCACATGGAGCTCTCTTTGCCTCCTGGAATGGATGCAGGTGGTGGTATGATACTGCAGTCCATGGTTGACCCTCTTTATGATGTGGGGATAGGGAGATCACATGCATGTTCAGCTTGGGGGCTATTGGACACACCCCAAGAAGCAATTGTTTTGTGCAGCCTACCTCTATATATAAGGTAAAAGACAAACACCACTGCTCAGGAAAAAATTTCAAGAAGTAATCCAAAGTTTTTCTTCTTGCATATCTGCGGGTGCATTAGTGAATATCTCCAAGTGCATTACATTTGAATCTCTACTGCTTGATAGAATGAGGCATGCAGCACTTTCTACATAATGCATTGTGCATAAGTTCTTTTGTCCTGTATTATTTCCCCATTCACAGTCAAACACCTTTTCACTGGCTAATACCAATTCGTACTGTACGCCTAATAAAACATCTAAATCTTTATTTAAAATTGCACAGCCGCTTTTAAAAGAGCAATTTCACATTTCTTTGGGAAAGCCATCTGCTTGTGAATGACAATGGTTCTCATCAGTAATTTTGTGAGGAAAAAACAGTCATTACACTTTAACACATCTCCAAATACTGAATAAAGAATAACATCCTAGTACAGTATTATTTAAATAGACTGCATTCTTTACGGTGCGATGTCTAAAGGCCAAACATGTCATTATTATAATAAGAGCATTTGTAACGGGTTACACTGTAACTGAGGCCCAAGGTGAAGTGGCATTATCTCCAGCAACAGCTTTTCAACATAACATTGTACCAGAAAATAGTGTTGTCATTTATAAATCTACCCAATACAAATACTGTAATTATCTGTTTGTGCTAACAAAGTCAAAGCGGACACCATAGATAACTTTTTTCCCCTACACCGTTTCTCAAAACATTTGAATGTTATTTATTTAACACTGTAAAATAATAGGAATCGGGCAATATTTGCTATGGCTGGACAAAACATGAGTGGAGTTAATCTTTTGAAATGTTAGGCATGAACATTCTGCACTAGGAATGTTTGATTCACGTCTCAATTCGGCCCTGGTCACATGAGGGAAAGGTTCTCTAGTTATCCCCCAGTTAGTTTGTTGCTTTTTTTCCCCTGGCCACAAGATACACAGTCAGGACCAAGACATGTTCCAGGCTAGCAGTGTAACTATGGAACATTTCCCCGTCACCAGGATAGTTGTGTTATTTTGTACCTTTGTTGTACTGGTGCATTCCTTACCAGGACTTGCCCTGTCTCTTTTCATAATTGAAGACAAGAAGGTAGCCACCATTACTGCAGCAGGCACACATTTTTTTTTATTTTTATGCCCAATACATTGATGCACTGGCAAAAGTATGTAACTGGGAAGCCACCGGCATGAATTACTAGAGAGGATTTTTTTATTATTATTATTGAAAAAATACATTGAAATGTTGGTATGCCAATGTCACCAGGGAGGGGGTGATCGCCAGTACTGCTGCATGGATATCTCATGTCCATTGTGGGCAATGCATTTCTGCAGGAGCAGCCAGTGCATCAGAAACCTTCACAACTGTTTGGGTGCATCTGTATTTTGTTTATGTTTAGAGAAGGAGCTGATGCTTTGACATGTGGGCATTAGAAAAGTGGAGAGACTTGATCTCCCATCTTGCTTTCTGTTGAAAATGCAGGATTATTATAGAGTTAGAATTACAAGAGAACCTTAATACCAAACCACTGCCTGCAGAATCAGGAAAAATAATATTGAGTATAAGGATGCAAATCAAAAGGAAGTACATCAAGAACTGGGAAGAAGAAGAATTGGTAATTTCCTTTCTATAGTGGGGCTCAGGTTTCACACAGAGACTGGTAAGTGATGTGGAGCAATCCTCCTTTTATTCTCTATTGGTGGTCCAGCTGGAACCAGAAGAAGCATACTTCCTGTGTAGCAACTTGAGCAGAGCAGTGAGAGGGAAAAGAATACTGTACCTACTGCCAGCATAAAGGATCTTGACTATCAACAAGAGAAGTCCTAACTTAAGAGACAACTAAATGTTCTGAAGTGGTCTGTTACAGAAAAATCAAAATACAAAAGCAAATGGCTATCCCCAGTCTTCTCTTCATAGTATCATAGTACTACTGGCTTTTGAAGGAAGGAGTAGCAGGAATAGAAGCTTGAGCGCAGACGGTTATTTAGGGACAGTATTTGTGTGTCTTTAAATCAATTTTTGAAGAAAAAGAGTCAGAAAACAATAGCCGGGAAGCCCTATTTTGACTAACTGGAATAAGATGTCACATAGAGGAAGGACTGATTGTTTAGCCATGAGAAGTACAGTGTAAATTGGGTTGCCATCTACTAAATCTCCCAATTAAGAATACCCAAACAGGAAACTTAATTATATATTTATGCAAAATAATTTGAATATATTTGCATTACCACTCTGTTATAACAAGCACCCTTCCTTTCTGATGACTGTCCATTAACTGGACAGTGTGTCCTGAAGAAGAGTCACAACCGTAGATTACTGAAGACAATCTAGGAATCCCTCTTTATTTCCTGCACCTTGTTGTTTGTTTTGTTAAACCTCAACAAAATAAAAACAGATGTGGATTTCAATTACTTCTGGGTTTATTCTCCCCCCCTTGTTTTACATTGTTTTTATTTATTTTCCCTTCTAGGGGTATCCTGGGGATGGGAAATTGGTCCCTGGACCTTGTCCACAACCTATGTTCTGTTATGATTATTTGATATTTGTACTAGCAAATTGCTAAAAACCAGCCCTGAGCTTGTGACTACTGAAGAGGAGTAATCATTCCAGAGACTGGGAGTTCAGCATACAGAGCAATTT
The DNA here is from genome assembly GCF_051106095.1 of Pogona vitticeps. Classification (NCBI taxonomy): domain Eukaryota; kingdom Metazoa; phylum Chordata; class Lepidosauria; order Squamata; family Agamidae; genus Pogona; species Pogona vitticeps. Next base: position 221,644,558 of record NC_135783.1, on the reverse strand, counting down.
ACTATTTCTTCAGAAATCTGTTTATGAATTGCGCAAGAGGAAGAAAGATTGCTGAACTTACTGACAAAAGCTCCCAGGGTGGACTTCAGTGGTTCCACAATGATTTGCAACAACTGTGTGGTGTTGCCTCACTTTACTTGAGAAGAGCAAACAGGAAGAATTAGAGCATTGTGGTGCAGTGGTTAAGCTCTGCTCACGACCTGGGGTTCAATCCCAGGGAGCCAGCTCAAGGTGCACTCAGCTTTCCATCCTTTAGAGATTAGTAAATTGAGTACCCAGCTTGCTAGGGAGAGGGGCAATGTGTAGCACTTTAAGTGCTATGGGGCAGTATACACACAGCACACTTTGCTTTGCAGTCTCAGAGGAAGAAAGAAGGATGCCTAGGACTAATAGATGTAGAATTATGTACACAGATCTGGAAACAGTAAGGAATGGGGCTGGCAAACAACTGTCCATCTGTCTATTCCCTGCCCTCAGTTTCAAGTTACCTGCTACAAGCTTGATATTCTATTTCAAACATGTTTTACCTGTGCATCCGCAAAATGAATTGTAATATTAAAGCACACTATATTTCCTGCAAGCTCTGCATACATAACTAAATCATCTAGTGGGGCTGGGAGATCCTGGAAACAGCAAAAGAGGTCTATGTGATTGAAGCAAGGATTGATGTAGAAAGGAAGAAAGAAGGAAACATAGTCTTTTTAAAAATTAAGTGTGTAGTAAATAGCCCTGCCTAAGCAGCTGCTGAGCAAAATTTCCTGGGCTGCAGGGCTCAGGGGAGGTGGGCAGCATGGGGAATGCAGGGTAAAAATGATAATCATTAACTAAAGGGCCAGTGCATAACAGAGACACCTGCTGAAAAACAAACAAACAAAATGGATGTTTTTGCTAGGGGCAAGTGAGTGCTAGTCTTGGAGCATCTCAACATTATGAGGAGAGAAGGCTTGAGAAGAGGAAAGCAGTTGAAACTTGCTGGTTAACAATACGATGCTAGCAAAGCAACATTTGCTGTACCAATATCTGGTATTCGGTTGTGGAATAGTCACTTGTGATGACTTATTTTTAAGTCTGCAATAGACATCACACCATGGTGAGAAACTTGTGGTGCTCTAAATGTCATTTGACTCCATCTCCTGTCATTGCCTAGCAAGATGGCCAAAGTTGAGAATGATTGACATGTAGAGAAACAACCAACAGAGTGCCACAGATTCTCCACCTCTGCACTGCATGTTTTATAAACCAAGAAAGGACTTTATCAAATCCCATACTTTGGCCTGCCATCACACACCCCCGCCAATCAATTTCCCTCCTGAAAGTATTTGTCAATGGGAAGACAGCAGTAGTGCATAAAAGAAGACAAACCAAAGGAAATAAAAGTGGAAGCAGAGACGAAAGGAGTCAAATGGACAAAAGAACAAGGAACTTATCCATCTGAAACTCCACTTGTTTTCTGGCAAAAAGCAAGGAAGATACAAAAAGAGATACAAAGACATGTAGGGCCCAGCTTCCTTGCAGTGCTGTAAAGGTGCCTTAAGTTGAACCAGTACTCCCAACTGACTCATAAAAATCAACATTATGAACAGCTACAATAGAAGAGACAGCAACATTTCAGTGTAGCTATGATTTTTGTTGCTTAAATTTCCCTAAAAAGGATTAATTTAGCTTTTCCTTTTTTCTGATTTTGTTTTGTTTTGTTTATTTATTTATTTATTTTTGGTAAATTACAGGAGCTCCACTGCTTCTCTGAGTAGGCATACTTTTTTGAAAAGCTAGCACAGAGAAAGTGCAATTTAGCTAGCAATTAATCCTTAATGTGATCTAATTACTCCTGACATTTGGGCATCAGGCACTATACTTCAGGGGCCGCATTCTTCTCTTGCTCCGTAGGTAAGAGTTTGCATTGAATTCAAGGAAATGAACCGCTGCCATCAGCTTTCAGTTAAATTAACTTCCTCCCTACAAACCTGATCTGGAAACAAAAGAGGCATAAGATAATTAACCATGGCTAAAGTGGAAGAAAAGCTGACGTTCCCCCATGGCTGTACTTTGCTGGTATTGCAAAATAAGGTGCAGCCTAAATTGTTCCCTTCCAAATGTGCAGCTGCACATTTTATTCCCAGAGACAGATAAATTGTAGGGAATAAGCATACCTGACAAGTCACAGAGACCTGTATCTGCACAATTCTAGACTTCATTTAGGGATTTGACTAGTTCCCATTTCTCCTTGCAGTGGTTGCATTTTGCAGTTGTAGGAGGTGACCTCCATAGCTCTTCCTCTCACCAAAGATGGGGAGAGGACATTAACAGACCTTGATTTATTTGTGGCTTCACTCAAGGGTGAAATTCACCTTCTTGAGAAAGGCCAGCAAAAAGTTTATGCTTAAGTGTACCTGAGTGGATCATAACCCTCTTGCAATGCGACTCCAGCAGAAATAATTTTAGCTTTTGGTATAAGGGTCTCTTTCTGCTCTATGCACATTGATACAAAAAAGCAGCAGAAAGAATACAAATTTCTGTTCATGGAATCACAAAGCTTTTCACTCAGAATGGGAACATGAAGGTAAAAGTGAATTTTATAAGACAGCTGTAAAGCAAATATTTTGGACTAGCGTTCAACAACTCACCAAAAGGGACCCAAATAATCTTATTTTATGATTTTCCCATCCATTTAAATTTTTCATTTGAATAACTTTCTGCATTTATATGTTTGAGTAAACTTCAAACTTTGTGCTGTCATAGAACAGAAGCTTCCCTAGGAGAATATAGATGGGAGAGCATATACAGAGGGGCCTCGCAAGACGGGCACTCCATTTAACGATGAATCTGCAAAGCGACGTTTTGAATGGGGGAATTTTGCTGCGCGATGATCGGTTCCCTGTTTCGGGAACCGATTTTTGCTTCCCGACAATCAAAACAGCTGATTGTTGGGGTTTCAAAATGGCCGCCGGGTGCTCAAAATGGCTCCCTGTTGTGTTTAGGAGCCATTTTTCGCTGCACAGGCACCCAAAAATGGCCGCTCCTATGGAGGATCTTCGCTGGACGGTGAGTTCTTAGCCGATTAACCAGGTTTTAATGCGTTTCAATGGCTTTTTATTTTCGCTTTATGACATTTTCGTTCTACAGCGATTTCATTGGAACAAATTAATGTCGTAATGCGAGGCACCACTGTATATTACAAATATTTTACTTGTACTTCTGTTTAATTAGGCTGTCACCCAAAGATACCTTGGAACAGTAAACTGGTGATAATGCTGAGAACTGTTTGTTTGAAATCCTTAACCACACCTGAGGAAACAGCTTCCAGAGTTTTTTGAGGAAAAGGTTGATAACACTAGCAGAATGTTCTCAAGCTACTTAGAGAAGTCAGAATTGCATTGTCTTTTTTATCTGTGTCCTCTTTTGTTTGCTATATTGCTATTTAGTATTCTCTTTTTACTGTTTGTTAAAAAGGAAGGAAGAAAAGGAGTCACATGAGCATAAAATAAACCCTGCTATCCAACCATGGACCAATACTATTGGATCTAAACTTTGGAAATTTTCTTACAATAACACAACACACTTGCTCATCTAGCACAACAATGTGTACAATTGACTGACAGTAGTATTACAGAGCTTTAAATAGGGGATTCTAGTCCTTCCTGGAGTTACCAGGGATGAAATTTATGATCTCCATGCAAGACAAGCCCAGGGCAACAGGACCTCCCCTCAATTGAGGTCCTGGGTCCTGCCGTGAATAGTAGAGGATACATTTCTCTCTCTCTTTCTGTCCTTGGTAGAAGCACCACATTACAATTAACAAATAGATGAGATAATTTTTGTCAAACCCAGAAGGTGCTTCCCAAAAGAATATGAACACATCTGGGTATCCCTTGAGCAAGGACAACATTTGTCAACTTATCTTTCGATTCCAGAAGCAACATTGTGATGTTGTACGAGATAAGTGACTATATGATTTTGACAATGGCCTGCAAGAAGCCACCACTAACAAAAGGTGGCCATTTATCATTGCCAAAGTTAATTATAATTTCCAATAACATAGAGAACTTGTGAGCACCCAAAGAACTACTGTGTCAGCTTTTACAGACACATGATTGTGACATACTTTGCATTCAGGAAATACATAGATTTATCCACCAATGATGCCCCAAAACATCTGGCATGAGACTTGCAATTGGGAGACCTCATAGACAAAACAGAAGCACTGTTTTAGTCAAGCCTGGCCTCCAAACGTCATCTAATACTGTAACAGGACACAAACTGTTGGTTAAAAAATTCCAGAACTTTTAAAACATTCTGTTAGATTCTGCTAAGAACATAGGCTGCACTTTGCCCACTCCTATCACATCTACTAATACTGCAAACATTTATTATATGCCTATGACATATATTTATTTCATTTTTCTTATTATAAATGTTAAAGTATTACAGCAGTCTGTACAGTACATAGTTAAGTTTTATCATACTGTCATAGACCCGAAAATTCAGATATACAAACATAATACAAGATATGCAGAATAAGTAAAGTGTTAGAACATATCAACAGTATAAAACTTGAATCAGGTGCTTGTCTTAATACAAAATTTTATGAATTCTTAAAACTGAGAATAAAAACTTAGCAACTGACAGTGTTATTAATTGGTTCTCTACCGACAGCAGAAACTTCAGGAAGTCTGTGGGAGATACAATAGTACATTTACACGTTATTGGGTAGAGATACTAGATATATTTGAACCTATATAAGCTGCATTCTAGAATGGTGTGTGCCAAGGACTCAACCATTTCTTCCTCACAGGGGCATATCCTTTCTCCATAGGGAATGTTATTAAAGCACCCTTTAAACAAGGATGAGGGAAAGCAATTAAACCTAGCCCTTGAGAAGACAAAACAATACCTTGGTACTGTGATTTGGTATAAGTAATTTGCTGACTTGGGAAAGATAAAATTTAAACCAAAGTACATTGGTGAACAGGTCCTGTCTGCACATGCTAGTGAATACTGGAGGTCTATATATTTAATATGTTGTACAAGCACTGACTTGGTATTGTCACAGGGCTGACTCAGAAAGAAGTCCATAGAAAAAGCCTAGAAGATGTAATTTTTCTGTAAATCCCTTATGCCATGATCTGGTAAAGATATCTTTTTGTAGATGTGTACATATGTATATTTAGCTGCAACGGAAATGGTAAAATACTACAATCTATTAATTTTTTAAAAAAATTAAAAGAAAACTTTAAAAATAAAGTGAATTAGCCATTTTCCATCCTTGCCATGCCCACCTTGACAGTGTGGGAGCCGAATATTTAATCCAGACAGAAAATAGCCATCAGCCCCAATGAAGTTAGCAAGATATAATAAAAAATGTAATAAATTTTCAGAGGTTTGTCTTTGGGACTTTCAGGATAGCCATTCATCCCAAATTTTCAACTACAAAGGTCATCCACTAATATTTGATAGTAATGCTATTAGTCAGAGAAGCTTGTGTGGCCTATCAGACCAGCCTAATGAAGTATGCCTAATAAAATATTTTAGTAAAATTACCAATCTGGAATAAGGAAAGGCTGTCTGCCATATATACTTGTGAATGGAAAATAATAATGTTGTTCAGGCAGTTGGTATTTCAGAGGGTTATTGGTGAGTCTTCCAATTCAACACTTGACAGCATGTGCCCACAAAAGCAAATGTTTGCTGTTCAGCAAAAGCTAATATCTCAGGCAAGGGAGCCAGCAAAGTAAGCATGAATGCTAAACACTGCTTGGAGTGATGGTGAAGACGTAAGCATATGTCTGGTTGTTACAAACCATTGGTGAGTTGCAGAGTACAGAAATAGCTATGTATTATGCTATTTCTTAATATTCTTTTTAGACTTTGAAAAGCATTTCACACAGGAAACAGGAATATCACAACAGTGTCTGAGACAATTTGTTTTTATCCTTGAATAAGGCTATAAACCGTTATTTATTTGCCAGAGCAATTATTCACTGGCAACAATGCTTGTTCAGACAATTAGTTTTATGTAAATATTGCAACATTCCTGTGAACATGTACACATAAAACTCAGCACTAAGGTTCTGATTCATCTATCAGTGAAACTTAAAAATGTTATGAGGCAAATCCTCTGTTAGTTCCATTATCATCTCAGCATCTCTGCCAGGGTACACTCAATGAGCACACCTCCACTGAGTGAGATGTCCAGATACATAGAATATATTTGGAAAGAGGAGGATAAGAGAAACCATAAAGACTTTGGGAAGAGAGATCTTAATAGACCTGGAAATTCCTTCTCCAATATATACCCCTGCAGCCATTTTCATAGAGAACATCCAAATGGTAAATCAATGCTAAGAAATGGTCAAGGAATATGGGGACCAAACTTCTACACAAATATAAACCAAGAGTAAACATTTAAACACACTGTAAGAAGCAGGCTGTCTCTGCAACTGTCAAGATTCTGTGTTTCTATGCTTTTAAGCCTCTCATTTTTCTTGAGCTGCACTCCTTCTGATCAGCAATATCTCATGGTACAAAGAAAATCATGTTCCTACTGTCATTCCCCCAAAAGTGCTGGTCTAAGGAACCACATCCATGACATCTGAGGGGCAAGGATAGCCTCTGTGTATGATACCGTGAAGTTCACTTTTCTTTGAATGAGTTTCAGAAACATGTTCAACAAAATTTTACAAGCATGGTAATATATTCAGACAGCAAGATCCTGACTATAAACAGAATGGGCCTATAAACAGAATGGCTTTGGGATATGGAACAATTGTTTCACCTTGTTAAGTGCCAGCTGGGTAAGGGGGGGAATGGAGATTATATAGTTTATGTAATGCATGATATGCTGTGGCATTAGTCCTCAATGATCTTAATTTTCTTATCCAGTAGAATCTATCCAGCTTAAAGCAGGAGCTTATTTTCACTCAAGGGATATGATAAGAAGGATTTGGCGATGCTCATGCCAAAGTCATCAGAATGAGAGATAAGTAGGAAACAGGTCCACTTCTGAGGTAAATATAGGCATTTCATTTAAGATAGACAAACTCTACTGAATAGGAAAATAACAACGTATTAATACAGGTGATGGTAAGTTGTATACCAGTAGGTTATATACCAGGTTGTATACTAATCTATAAGGAAGATGGACAGAAATGCAGCACAAGAAAAAAAATTGCTTTCTGATGCTTGCCATGTCTGCAAATTGATGGCTAATTTGAAAAGCCTGCCTTACTTTAGCTTTACTTCATGTAGATCACGAGCAGTTATTCTGCTAATGTTATTTGTCTCCCAGATCATCTTGATTAATGTTACTTTTTAAAACTATAATTACTGATAGACCAGGCTGACACCTTTATGAGGATGTTCAGGAAATGGAGAGTGCTTCCAAAACAATGGGGCTGGCTACATACCCCACTGTTGTCTACCATTACTTTCATGATATGTTCTTACAGCTCCACTTAACTGATTCATTGTTCACGTAAATCAGTCCTAGACTCCTAACTCTCGGGATAGTCTAACAGAATGTTGTCTGTTTAGAAGGTTACGATTGTGATACTGTGATTGGTGATGGCACTATAGGCTCCTACATCTGCAGAGCCCTTGTAAATCTTCTTCTCGGTGCAGTGATCTGCCTCATGTAGTAACTCTTGAACACATGCCCTGTTTCAGATTTTACAGTGCTTGGTGCTTGTTAAGGAGGGGTAGAATGCTACAAAATTGTTCTTTATTAGGGATATGTGGTGTCTTGACATGATAAAACATTTCAGATCTCTTTCCCCACTCACCAACTCTGTAATTTGTCTAAGATATTCTAAGGTCCATTTCCTTCATGAAGCAAGCATGGACAAATAAACACACACAATATGCAAGTGCAGGACTGACTGATTCAGAGAAAGATGCAAATATTCCATCCGCTTCAAATTTTGAATGAAGCAGCAGGGACAATTCACACAATTTGTGCATAGTAGTGCAGTTTTGTGCAAAAATTGTCAATTTTATCTGGAATTCAGCCATTTTTTACAGATTGGGGTGGGGTTTTTTGTGTGCAACGTATGTTCTTGCTTATGCAATATCTTTATTAAAAATATAGGAAACTCCTTGTCAAATCCATTGGAGAAAAAGGTCATAATTATTTGTCTATGTTTGTGAAGCTGAGACACATCAAAATTTGCGTTCTGACTATGGGTGATGATAGAGGAGACATGGAAAGAGCAGCAGACAGAAAAGAAGAATGTATCTTTTTTACAAGTCATCTAATCAATCCAGAAGTATCCATTCATCCTGGAAAAGGTAAAGGAAATAAACAAGTGTTTGGGGGCAATGGGAAAGGATGAAGGGTGAGCCTTTGGGGTAGCAGGACATCAACAGAGGTGGACACAGGGTATGGTATTTCCTTGTTAAGCAACTCCCATATGAAACATCTGAAACATCCTTACATGTTGATCACGTAGCAACACAGGTTTGTACATTTATATAGCTCCCAAGCCAAGAAAAGCAAACTGGAACTGCACCCAAAAGCCATGGAATATTTCAATATCCATTTTTAAAAATGACAGTTATAATCCACATTCACACAGAATAGGAACCCTATAGACAATCCAACTGTGGTTAAAACAAAAACAAATATTCAAAAAAATCCTTATTTGCTTCATGGTAGTGGGATAAGCTTATTAAATATAATCTCTTAAGGGTTGTCATGTTTTCTTCTTTCACAGCTTGAAATTTGTAGAATTCTGTTATCTCCTTTATCTCAGACATGAAAAGTGATGCTGTATATCCTCTACTTTTTCACACCCTCTCACTGCCCCATAACCTTACCTGAAAACTTTTGTCATTTTATGACTACCTACTTTAACATTAAATTATTGTCTCGGGGACATGAAATGGAATCCATCATTTTGTTCTCTCGTTAAGAAACAAGGAGATATGAAGATTTAATATAATCTTATCAGTAGTTCAGAATGCTTGGCAGAAGCCCGTAGGGTTCTGTTCTGTTCTCCAATAGCTCTCAGCCACAGAGAAAAACAAGATTTTTTTTATTATGATGATTAAACATATTTTATTAAAGCTTTCCCTGACATTTTTCACACTTTGAGTCTTTTCACCCATTACCTCCCTGCTCCCCCAACTCATTTTCCACCATTCCAATTTTCTTTTGAGGTCTCTGTGATCCTCTTACTTTTGTTGCAGAATGACATCTGCTAAACTATTAATTTTTTTCCCCTTCCTTTTCCTGTCTTTGCTTCTCTGTTCTGTAGCTGATCTTCTGGGTCAGAAAGGAAATATAGAACATATGCCTGGATGGTATTGTTCATTATAAAATGAGACATGAACAGGATTCCTTTTTCAGTGCACATTTCTGAAGTGACTTTAACCAGCTATATCACAAAGGCTCATTTTTAGACAGTGAAAAACACGCACGCTAGAATCCACCTTTCATAACTAAACTTTGCCATCAAAAATAGTATAGTTCGAAGTAAAACTAAAAGAACCATTTACTTACACACATCTATAGACTCATCTGAATCATCTGGACAATCGGGTTCTCCATCACAGAGCCAGTTTTGAGACACGCAGGTCACGTGATCCTGACACAGAAACTCGCCTATGTCACACAAGTGTTCTGCAATCAAAACAGAAATGTGGATAATGAAGTGGTTAATGGAGGACTGAAAATAAATATCAGAATGAGTCAAGTTTCTGAAATGAGACTTCAAAGCAAATGCATGCTGGGAAATTTTGGAACAGATCCAGTTCAGGCACATGAAATCTAAACAATAAAATACTATAACTGCAATTAAAAGTGATTTTTTAGGTAAATTGGACAAACATACACATAATTTCTAGTTATTTGCTGAAAGTAGTATATGCTGGTATCAGAAGTGGCACATGCTTCAGGAAAAGGGATCTTGAATACTGTATCTCTGGGAATCACTATAGAAAGATAAGAAGCTCTCTTACACTAAGCCCAGTGTCGCTAACTCTGACTGGCAGAACCTCTTCATGGTTTTCAGGTAGGAATTTTTCAGCCCTTCCAGGAGAGGACAGGGATCGGACTTGGAACCTTCCACATACAGAACAACATTCCATCATTCAGCTATACCTCCCCACACAAAAATTGGCCATTAATCTCATATAACAAAGCTTTTAATGGAGGATTTTAAAGTCTCCAAGTTATACTTACAGATGCATGTCTCACAGTTAATATGTGACAAATTTAATACCTGACTCTGTAGCTGCTTGTTTACCCCCAAAATTTCCTCAGCAGTTCCTGACACTTCCTGCAATGTGTGATATAACTGAAGCTAGTGCTTATTGCTTTGCAAATCCTCTTACAAGACAAACCAGGATAAAGATAGAACTTGCCACCACGCTGTGTCTGGTTTGAAGTTTTAATCTTTGGGGCCAGTTCCTCAAACAATTTGTCTTTCTACACACATTCCTGATGATTTCACTTAAATGGTGGGTATATTCTGCTACAGCAAGTGTTCGTGGCATTTTGTGACTGACCTGGGCAAATTTGTAGCACCTTTCAAAGTCGCCCTGAAGGCTGTTATATGAGACAGGAAGGATAAATAAGTGAATATAAGATCACAACCTGAAAAAATCTAAAAGCTAGCTAATAAGCTTTTGTGAAATACATTGGGATGAGCCAAAGTTTGGGAATTCGATTCTCTGTTATGTCTTCCTTGACAGGGCTGGACTTGATGATCCATAGGGTCCCTTTCAGCTCTGCAGCTTTAAGATTATTTTATTTATTATAATGAACACTAATTATGAATAGGAATAAATTCTTTTAAAAAAAAGGAATGTGTTTTATTCATTGCTTGGCAATACACAAGGTGACATTACTGACACCTTTGTAGAAATGATTTTTTTTGTAACTACATATTAAAAGTATTGTAGTTTTCTCATATGCATGCCAGGAAAACAAAATCAGGGAAATACTCTCTAGGTCTCTCTAGTGGCCACTGCTGATATTGGACCTTCAAAATAGAAAAAATAAAAAACAGTACTTTCCTGGCATAAAACTTCCTGTGTGATCAATGGGTGTGAAAATGCCATTAACGATGCTTCAAAATGCCCTTTAAAAGTAACTATAAATATAACTCATTCCACCAAACGTCTAGCTTTATAATTGCTCATTATCTTACATCTGAAATGTAATTCCATCATCACACTCCTGCCACCAAAAAACCAGCAAGCAAGCAAAAAAACTAGCGTTAGGCAAATCTTTCTCACAACCAGCTACTTTGAAGCTTTGAGCTGGAGCACTCAGGGCAACATATGCCCCTCTAGTGTGCTTGCTGAAGCAGAATTAAACCTTTAAAGAAAATTCTTGTTGCTCTACAGCGTGAGGGACAATAATGTATTATCCCTCTCAGAAACAGCAGCAGGAGCAGCTTGTTCCAAACACCCTAGTTATTTCATGCTGTATCCAGATATGCTATTTTCAAGGTAAGGTTATGAAAGCACGGATGGTAGTGTATTCAAATGAGGGCACTTCTACCTTTAATGTAGATCAACGGTTTGCATTCTTAAGGAATACCTAGTGTGCTATTTTCTTGGATCAACAGAGGAGCTAAGTAATGTTTTGCATGTAAGCACATATAATAAAGCAACCTAGACTGCTGAGCAGTGGAAGTGAATGTTGTTTTAAGCCATCTTGTCTTTGTGAAAAGCCAAACTACTTGTTAATTAAAATGGAGGATTATGGATCTCATGGAGAAGGTTTGGCTTAAAGTAGTTCAAAGCTTTTATTCAATTGTACTATTGCTTAAGTGTACATCTGAAACCAAGCACAGCACAAATGTAACCCCAGTTGTCATGTTCAGTGAATAAATGTTGCTTTTCTGTATCTGGAGCCTCCATAATGCTATCTAAAAACTGCAGTGGTGTGCCACACTCTATCTGAAAATACTGTACTTAAGTCCAATATCCCCTTCATGGATTGCTGCCTTGTTGTGGCGAAGGGGCTTGAGTAACTCAGAGAAGCTAGGGGCTATGCTGTGCAGGGACACCCAAGATGGACAGGACATAGTGGAGAGTTCCGACTAAACGCAATCCACCTGGAGTAGGAAATGGCAATGCCACTCCAGTATCTTTGCCAAGAATGCCCCATGATCAGAAACAAAAGGCTAAAAGATATGACGCTGGAAGATGGGACCCTCAGGTCGAAAGGCATCCAACATGCTACTGAGGAAGAGCGGAGGACAAGTACAAGTAGCTCCAGAGCTAATGAAGTGGTTGGGCCAAAGCCGAAAGGACACTCAGCTGTGGACGTGCCTGGAAGTGAAAGAAAAGTCCAATGCTGCAAAGAAAAATACTGCATAGGAACCCGGAATGTAAGATCTATGAACCTCGGGAAGCTGGAGGTGGTCAAGCAGGAGATGGCAAGAATAAACATTGACATTCTGGGCATCAGTGAACTAAAATGGACAGGAATGGGCGAATTCAGCTCAGATGATTATCATATCTACTATTTTGGGCAAGAATCCCAGTATGTCACAAGAGTCTGTTATGGAGAATCCCAAGCTAAAAGAAAACATATCTTCACCTAAGTCAGAGGGAAAGGACATTTTATTTCATTCACAGACCTGTTCAGTTTGTAGGAGCAATATAATGCAGGATCTTGAACCTTTCCAAATGGCACTGTTTAATATATACTGTGTTTCCTCGAAAATATGACAGGGTGTTATGTTAATTTTTGCTTAAAAATGCATTAGGACTTATTTTCAGGCGATGTTTTATTTTACAGTCATAAAATATTTCATGCAGTCATTCTTCTGGTTGCTACACAATGCTGCACAATGGTGGAGGGCAGGGTTTCACTTAACTAGGGCTTATTTTTGGGGTAGGGCTTATATTACGAGCATCCTGAAAAATTATACTAAGGTTTATTTTCAGGTTAGGCCTTATTTTCGGGGAAACAGGTTGGTTGTGGATTATTTTGTAATCTGCAGAGATCAAATCTTAGACATCAAAGAAGCTATGTAATAAGCAGACTCTAAGAAAATATAATTCTTCATCAAGCAGACATATCTGGATGTGAAACACAATTCCACACATATGCACAGTGCTTATAGTATCATAGATGACCAGTAGACTTACAGTCTCCCTCCGTGGTCTTCTTAGCAGGAAAAAGGCGACTTTCTACTTCTTTTTCCCTTAAAAGAAAGAACTGTGTTGGGCGGCACCTTGAGGCTACCATTTTAGAAGCTTTTTTTTTATTGCAAAGTGGTACAGACTTTCATTGGCAGCAACCTGTTTCATCAGATGGAAAAGTAAAAATGTAAGGCAGGAACTGTCAGTTGAAAATGTATGAAAACCTGTGCCATTTTACAGCACGATACATCTAAAATGTCAGTCTTAAGGTACCATCTAACACGTTTCTTCCTGTTGGTTACATAAGGCTACCATGGTATTTACTGGAATTTCTTTTGCTTTGCTTTTCTTTTTAGTGTTTCAAACTAGTTTAGAGTTTGAGCATTTTTCTCAGTACCAGCCAACCCAAGAGGGAAAGTGGCCACTCAACCCTTTAAATCAGATGTCACTAAAATAAATATAAAAAATTGTGCTTCCTCAAATTTACTTAACTTGATGAGACACAGATTATTTTGGTGGCACTAATATTAGGAGGGTGAGGCAAGTGATTTTTTTTTTCCAATAAGAGCACAAAAAGGAGACACAAATTACATGGTACTCAACTTCTGTATTATGGCCCAATGAAAGCATACACAAAAACCTGAGCTGACTGCAGGTGCCTGAAGGAAAACTTTATGGATTTAGTCTAGCCGCCCAATAGGTATCAGCATGACATGATTCTCTGTGATAATATTTCCACTTGTCGCTATACAGATCTAATTGACGAGGGGAAGGATCAAGATGTGGGAGTATCTTTGAAAAACTACTATGAAATATAGGCACCTGAGCATGATGTAATGACATTTTTGCCCCGTGTTTATTGATTAGTTTTTTTTTTTTTTAAATCAGACTGGCAGCCTGATCCTATGCACATTTGCGCAGATTTCAATGATACTTTCTCAAAAATAATAAAAAAATTTATGCATGACTGTAGGCTTCGTTGCTGAATATGGTAGTGATTAGACAAGTTGAATTTTAAATATGAGAAAAAAGGGATTTAGTTGGAAACTCTGTGTATCTTGCTACTTATTGTTCACAGAAAACGAAGAATAAGGGTAACTGAAGGACACACATGCCTGTGAACTATTAAGGCAGAGGCCTTTCTTCTCTGCTACATTTCATTATGGCTTATACTTTTATCTTTTTTTAATAAAATGTCCTCCTTCCCTCCTTGATTTCAACTGCCAGTCAAAATACATCATAACCAGACTAATGCCTATAATAATGAACAAAAACGCGTGACAGCAACCTATGAATAGCAACATAAATGTCTAAGTAAATGGAAGTACCGGCTAAGAAATATATGAAACCAGGGAACTGCCTTATCACCAATTTCAAGGATAATGAGAGTCAGCCACAGAAAAAGCAGAAACTCTATATACTTTTGTTAGGTGAAGGAAAGATAGAGGCAAAGAAAGAATAGCTTACAGTTATTTTCATTAAAAGAGTGCTACATTTTTATAATTGGGCTTATTGATTGCAGCATTTCTGGCATTAAAATAAGTTCTGATGACCAAATTGAGCTATTCCCCCCCCAAAAAAAAATATTTAAGGGTAATTTTGTGAACTGTTTGTTCAGAGAAGATTCAAAGCACTTGGATACACTGGGCAAAAAGGAAACATGTGTACCTTTCCTCACACCCAGAAACCAAATTCATATTACACCTGATATATAAATTATTCATTCTGTCTTCCTTTTTCCTAGATCTCCTCAAATGAAACCACAGTGGCATGTTTAATATATGTTGTGTATGGTGATGCCGTGCACTTTCAGACCACATCTGGCTAGATATTTTGTTGGTCTAGTAGCTGAGACAGATGTCAATGGGTAAAAAGTTGAGGACCTTAGACAATTACTGTATATACTCAAGTATAAGCCAACCCGAATATAAGCCAAGGCACCCAATTTTACTACAATAATTGGGAAAACTTATTGACTCGGGTATAAGCTGAGGGTGGAAAATGCAGTAGCTAGTGGTAAATTTCAAAAATAAAAATAGATACCAAAAATTACATTAATTGAGGCATCAGTAGGTCAAATGTTTCTGAAGATACTGCCCTTCTGAGCTGCGAGACACACTTCACTGCCTATGGAGGGAGGACTCATACCCAGATGCTGCACTTATCTACTGTTTTACTGCTGCGTAACAAGATGGAGGGAGAGTGAGGATGGAGGAGGAAGGTGGGAGGAGGAAGGTCGATACACAGAATATGCAGAAGGAGGAGGATGGGGGTGTCCTGGAAGCGGAAATGCAGTGTACTTAACCCAAGTTATTGGACCACCCACAGAGGCTGCAGGTGCCCATAGATGAGCGGGGGAGTCCAGAGAACACCCACACTGCAGGGGAGAACATGTAATTTTGACACTGATTCATGTATAAGCCAAGGGGGTGCCTTTTCAGCAAAAAAAAATTGTGCTGAAAAACTAGGCTTATACTCAAGTATATACAGTATATCTTGCAGTGACTAGGTGGCAGGCTCAGTGCCTCCTGTAGGGCCTGCAGTCCTGTACAGCACTGAGCAGACTCCCCACTTCAAACAATGCTATGAATACCTTGTGAAAACACCTAATCCAGATTCTCAAAAGCCCTATTTAGTCATTACCTAAGTACATGGAGTCCAAAAGTATTGATGTGGAAGTCACAGTCAGCTCACAACCCCATGGGCTCCACACTCTTAATAAACGTAATGACTAAGTAGGGATGAATGATCAGAACCAGACTACATGTTATAGATAACTCATTATTAGAAGATTTCCCCACATATTAAAATGTATGAATCTCATGGGAGAAGGCTTTCCTGCCTCTCATAATTTGCAAATGAACTTACTTTGTTTTGTGTTTGGTTGTTTAGGAGCTGAAGTGGGCTGCATTTATCATCCTGCTTTCTCAGAAATGTAAAAAAAAAAATCCTAAATTTCATCTCTGGAACACAAATGCGATTTCAGCTCTAACAATGGGTTATCTCCAATGTACTGTTTCACCCCTAGACTGATTTCTTCCTATATAACTATTCTGCATTAAAAAGTGGACGATCATCAAATTTTTGTACTATAGCTATCCAATCCATTTGCACTTATACTGGAGTTCTGAGATCAAAAAGATGCTGACTGAGGCCACCTTCATACACCTGCACTTCCAAGCATCACAATTCCATGCTGCAAGGAGTGAGTGTATGAATAGGTTTTAACTCAGCCAGAGGTGCTCATTTTACATGACTGGGATGACCATGCAATAATAATTATGTCCCATCAATTCTGACTTATGGTGACTCTTTTCAGAGTTTCCCAAACAGAAGATACTCAGAGTTGGCTTATCCCTCCCTTCTTCTGGGGGTGTTCTGGGACTGTGTAGCTTGCTCAAGGCCACACAGGCTGTCTCTTCTAGGTTGCACAGTAGCGAAATAAACTCCCAGTCTCTGGCTCTGCAGCCAGAGATACCTAAACCACTGAGTTATCCAGCCAGCTGGACAACAATATGGGCTGGACTAAAAATAAAGGCATTTAACTCCTAATCATCAACCTGTTTTCTGGAAGGGACCCTTGTGCTGGCCCAGTCCATATTCACAACCCTTCTTTGATTGGGGATGGTGTGTGCAGTGGAGTAGCAGACTGTCCATGAGGAGGGGGAGGCAGGAGATAAGAAAATTTAAATGTCCGTTACCTGAAACAGTACAATATCACCTCAACTAGCAGCCTCTGTGACACTATTCCTCCACATTTTCTAAACTTTTTAGTAGCTATATGTAATAACACAAGCTGACAAATTTAATACAGTATACTACACAAAGTCTGATCAATTATTTTACCCCTACCATGTTTATGATACCATAAGACCCCAACAATCTCCATGTTTAGATTGACTGACTGACTGACTGACTGATTACACCACCCATCTGACCAAAGGCCACTCTGGGAGGTTTTTCAGCATATATAAACAACAGGCTTAAAATACAACTTGACAAAAAATAATAAGAATAAAATGCAAATAAGCAATGCCATCAAAATATAAAAACATATTTACATACAACATTCAGAACATTTAAAACATTTAAAATGGCAGGCTGGATCAAGTAGGCTAACCAGGCTCAGCTGAATCCACAGGTTTAAAGTATTGAAACACTGGCCTAAATCATCAGGTTTTTTATGACTTTTTAAAAATCACCAGCGAAGGGGCCAAACAACTTGCAGTTCATTCCACAGCCAAGGAGCAACCAAATATTTTAAATATTTTTATGCCACCTTACTCCTTAAAAAGGACCCAAAGTGGCTTACCTCACTGAAAGAAAATATTAAAGCTAAAACAATAAGTATACAAATATTTAAAATGAACAAACCAATGAGAGATGGTAAACTCAAGTAGCACTAAAGACCAAGTCAGAGCAGTAATACATAACAATTCATCTAAAAGCCACACTCATGTAGTCAGTCACCGAGGAAAAGCTTGCCTGAAAAGAAAGGGGTTTTCCTGCTTGCAGAAGGACAGCAAAGATGAGGCCGGCCTGGCCTCCTGTGGGAGAGAGTTCCAAAGTCTGGGAACAGCAACAGAGAAGTGTGTCACTTTCAGATGGACTTGTGAAGTTGGTGGGATCAAGAGAAAGGCCTCTCCTGATGATCTTAACAACTGAGCTGGCTCACACAGTCTTTGAGATGGGAAATTATCATTCTAGAACAGTGGTTCTCAACTTTGGATCCCCAGATATTCTTGGATTGCATCTCCCAGAAACTGCAGTTAGGGTTGGGAACCACTGTTCCTGAGAATAGATGTTATTCTCCTTTGGGACCATTACAGAATAGATTTTAACATCAGAAATATGTCTTCCCTTACTGCTTTTTTTTAAATGATAAACTAGATTTGTTAGCCTTATAAAAATTACACTCTGGAGAATTTGTAAAACACCTGATAACAGCTGATATGCAACATCATGTGAATGAATGTTCTCTGTTTCTTTTTGCCCCCCTCCACCAAGCTATATCCCCAAAGCACAATTGAGGGCAGGTAAAGGGATGTAGTGTCGATGGGCCATCATCACCCCTGCTGTTCCAACTGGTGGAAGTAGTTCTGCCAGCAAGACAATTCAATAGGATACGACTCCTAGTAAATAAGTGTTTTTTTCAGGGTTTGAAATGTTATCTTAGCATCTTTGCTTCACACTGTCAGATCAGTAATTCTCATACACTTAATTAACATGGAATAATAGACAAAACTGAGATCTTAGGTGATGTTCATAAATGAGATTTAATTTATGTTGTGGGTGTGTTCTGGCATCTGTATCTGAAAGAAGCAAGCTTTTTTTGTAAAGAGTGAGTTCTACTAATTTTTTTTAAAAAAATTAAATTTGAAAGAAGCAATTATGTTGAGTTTACAATCTATTTAAGAATGGCTGTCTTCTACAATAAGTGCATTGCTATGTGATGCATTCTTAAAATCACTTCACAAAGTGTTCTAAGATTGGCTTCTTTCATGTCCCTAAAGTAAATGCTGGCTGCAGTCCCTAAATACAGATAGGCTGCTTAAATTCTATTGATTTTAGTGGAATTTAAGCAGCCTGTGCAGGAATGCATCTAGTATCTTTTATTGACACCTCTCCCTCCCTGATCTTGGTTCATCTTTCAGCACTGCTATACTGATAGATTCCCTGAAAAACTGGAAATGGATTCACACATTTGTAATACAACCATAACTTCTGAAGCAGTACAAAGCACATGGTTCAGGATCATCTCACTACAGGTGGGTTGAAAACTCCGGATCCACATCTCTGATCATGTCCTGTATAGCAGTGGTCCCCAACCTCAGGCCTCCAGATGTTCTTGGACTTCAACTCCCAGAAATCCTGGCCAGCAGAGGTGGTGGTGAAGGCTTCTGGGAGTTGTAGTCCAAAAACATCTGGAAGCCCAAGGTTGGGGACCACTGCTGTATAGGACTTGGCAATATGCTGGACGCAGAAAGGCACAAGCCAAGTTCCACATTCACAGCAAGGATTTCATGGCCCTTCACACCACTGCAGGTCCACATGTAGCCCCCCAAAATCCATTGCTCAGGAGGGGGCTGGACGGGGGAGAAGACAGCCAGAACTAAAGTAGCTTTCCACTCACATAAAATATGTGTGAATCAAATGTGATGTTTTTAGAATCAACATGGTATGTGCATGCATGCATGTATCCACATCTACACACTGAAATGCTCAAACCTAAATCTACTAATCCTTTATATGTAGCTGACAGCAAATTATCTTCATATAGTGACAATTATTTCTTTTTTATACAGACACCTAGAGTAGGTTCATTGAATCAATGGAATTTCTGGAGGAGCTGACTTGTCCAACTGAATTACTACCCTAAGCAACAAGATTTCAGCTCTAGCCCTAGTTACTTAAAAGGAATCCACTCAGGAAAAAACATTCCTTCATTACATTCCACAAGGGTCAGTAACATTTATTCTCTTTTACACATCAGACATCATTTATCTGTTCAGAAAGTGGCCCTAAACCGAAGAATAAGAACACACTTTGGGTAAACTAGCATCAGCTTCTGAGAAACCCGACAGCTCCCCTTTGAAGACATGCATTTAAATTCAAAATAAAGTAAAGGGTAGAGGTTATTTGTCTTTGATCACATCTTCTGCTTAGGTCAAAGGTATCCTCTGGTGTTGTTAGGTGTGTGAATACAAATTAAGAAAAGAAGGTCAACAAGGTTATTAAAAAACCTAAACAGACAGAGGTATGTGTATACACTTCCTCCCTCTAATTAAGCATTTCTTCAGAAGATATCAATTTACAAGATTGCAGATGAGCCCTTTTGATACTCCAGTAATTTTTAATATTAGTATGGAATACATTAATGCAATTTTTTAAAAAAATTGTAAGTAGTCTACAAGTGTTAGCTTTGGCCGTTCAATATTCCCTCTCATTTCACTTACCCTATCTTTCATGTCTAGGATTGAGTCACATCCAGCTCAAACGTTCTATACTTTGCCTTTCCTAATGCTTCAGTCATTCTTCCTTCAGACTCTTTAGGTAATTGGTGTTCTGTCTTCAAAGTACTTCCGAACTCCATCTGCTCAGAGATTCTGGGACCACCCCCCAATAAAACTTTCCCATATGCTAGCACTTTGTAAAGTAAACAAAACATAAACTGCATGGTAGGTTGTCTGTTCATCACAGTCTGGAATGTGCATATTAGACACTCTTTAGGGACCTTAAAGAACATTATTATCATTTGACTCAGCTAGAGGTAGGCAGACAGGTTGTTTGGCTGATTAAGGCAAATAGGAAATACCTTCCTACATGTTGGGTTTCCATTCTCTCTACTTTCCCACTTAGCTGTCCATAGTCCACCTGGCTTCAGATGGGAAAGGAGAAGCATATGCTGAAATGACATACTATTATGCAATGCTTAACATTTACTATTCTAGAACTATAGGCTTTTGTTTTAAAAATTAGATTAGCAACAATAGGAAGGTGAGGGATTTTGTTTGTTTCACAAGAACAAAATTTTTCGTCAGCATCCTCAGCTCTGCAAATTAAGACAAACTATTTACAAAGGAGGTTCCCATGAAAATCAGCATGGAGAAATCTTGGGATTAAGACTAAAATACCTTGCAAAAAGATTGTAAAGGGGAAAGCAGGTCATGTCATGAAATAAATATCAAAAGTGCCATTTAAGCGAGTATTGATTTTCTGAACACTTTCCTATGACTCATGGGTTTGTAAATGGAACCATTACACAATAAAAGTAACTCCAGGAGGCTTTGTGTATTTCCGCTGGTCAAAATACTATTGGTTCCACATCGTAGGCAACTGTAAAGGCAAGACTACCTGAGCAGTTGTCCATGTGCCATGCTCTAATTTCCTGGACTCCACTGCGCAGGAGTTCCACCCCTCGCACACGGGATTTTGGGAGCAAATGGAAGCAAAGGGGAGGCAACACTCACTCAGCTGTGTGCAGCCAATGCGGTGCTGCATGCCTATACACCTGCACAGCTTAGAGGGAACCTTGCCCATAACCATTTGTGATGGATGCGCCTTCCTCCCTTGCATCAAACTGCCCTGGAGACATATGGTTAAATCCAATACTCCACAAGTGAACCTTGATGGTTTCCCTTTCCTATGCTTCCTTTACCTTGCCACTGCCTTCATGCCCCATAAATCTGTTGGGGAAATCTCTCATCCCTCAAGAGCAGTTTCTCACATGTGCATGAATGGCTGTATGGGAAGAAAGAATTTGATCTGCCAAGGGTGTCTATTCTCTTGGTAGAAACGCACTGTCGGACTGCACATGAAAAGCAATATACTGCCTCTTACATTCGTTATCTAAATCCTAACCACATTCACCTTCTTATGGTAAACAACAAGGTTTGAAGTACAGCACTGGATGTGTCTTTTTAGAGTCTGATAACTTCATCAATAAGCCTATAATTTTGTGGTTGCTCTCTGTGCATTCTTAGGTGTGTGGCACTAGAGTTTTGTATAAAATGTGAAAAACACAATCAGGAAAAAAAGTGTTATTTTTCTGCTCATGCTGGAACTAAGGGATGGGGTCCTAGGGTGCATTCTGGTCAAGATGTGCTTCTTCCCAACACCACTTTTTTCTTCCTCTAGTCCGTCTCCTTTACACTCCTTCCTCAAGAGCCCAGGGAAAGAGCTTGGCTTCCCTTTCCCCCTTATTTTGCTCCCAAGGAGTGGACGGTTCTTGGCAGCTGGAGCTTGCGGCTGGAGCTCCCCAAATCCCACTCCCCTCTGCCTCCATGGCTACCTATCTGCCATCCCTCCCTCCCTATGTGGACACATGGTGAAAAGCTGGCGCAAACATTTCCTGGGCAGAAACGCTTCAGGCTGCAGCAGCCACCTCTGCCTGACTGAGTCCTCCCCTTCTCTCTGCCTTCCAGAGACCAGCAAAAGCATTCTTAAGGGGACAGAAGCAGCCAACCTTTTCAAAAGCAATTTTGCAAGCGCACCTTCCTCCCCTCCTGCTGCCTCTCCCACCACCTCTGCTGGTTCTCCCAAGGTGCAATTTGCAGTGCTATAAAACACACTTTCCTGGCAAAATAATCAAGGCTTGCATTTGTGTAATAGACACTATTCTAAATATTGATTCATTTGAAGGTAAATGTGATTTAAAATGGGTTTCTTTTGACTGTGTAATCAAGATCTAAGATCCCTTGTAGGGGAGTTGGGTGGTGTCAGAGAATCCTCAACAGGTTGCGTTACCATGTCAAGGTGATGCCTTTCTGGCATAAAATGAACTATTTTTGCACATCCCTTCCTACAATGAAGGGGGTGGGTGGGGACCCTTGGCTGTTTCCACTACATACTTCAGTTTAAAAAGTTCAAAGAAAATTCTCGTAGGGGATCTTAACGGGAAATAGATGCCCAAAATCCCAGTCCATCTTTTTATACATTACCACCCTCCATCTAACGGATTTTTCCATTTCTGATAAATAAATTTTCATCATGTACATTTAGTCAAAGAGCAGAAGAATCACCAATGATTTTAACATTGCTAGTTGATGCCTTTGATGAACCCACTATCCACAGAAATTATCCCCTTTTGACATAACAGAAACAATAAGGTAAAGGTCATCATGATTTATAATATTATTACATACTGGCTACTTCTAACAAAACAGCTTATTTATATAAGAGTGTTATCAGAGTACAAAGAGATACGATGTTACATCCAGCTATATGTACCATCTGAAAACTCAACAGAGCTATCTTCTCCAGTATAGTAGAGATGCAAAGGGAGTGTGATTTTGAAAGGTAAATCCAAAAAGACATGAACTGGTGACTACCTGAGGGGAAGGGGATGGAGAGAGTGTTCTGGCGGAGCCGGGAAAGCCCTCACTGGGTGGGTTGGGGGGAAAGGCCAGCACTTGTGCCATGCCCACATGGGATGGCACAACTGCATCACTGAATGAGACAACAAGTGTTGTGGTAGTGGGTTGTTGTAGTAGTCCCCCCCCCCATTTTGTGCCTTTCCGTTTGCAAAGAAAGGAAAGACTTATATATACAAAAGATTCAAACAACCATCAGGTATTTATAATTTTTTTAAAAAGAAAACATTACTTAATTGTATTTTTCAGAAATTAGCAAATATCAATCTTGCAAATGGGGGGGGGGGGGGAGCCTGAGACCCACGCCCTCCAAGGATGGCGACATTTTTAAAATTTGTTCCCTAAGGATGAACCAGGTCAGGATTTACATATCTTGTTCTTTTTGTTTCATTCCTTATGTTTTGTAATAAAAGTAGCAACTTCTAATAAAACTCCTTAACATTTGTACTTGGCCTCTTTTACCATCTACAGTGGTGCCTTGCTTAACGATTGCCTTGTTAAACGGCAAAACCGCATAACGATGAAGTTTTTGCAATTGCTTTTGCGATCACAAAATGATGTTCCTATGGGTAAAATTCACTTAACGATGATCGGTTCCCTGCTTCGGGAACTGATTTTTCGCTAAACGACAATTTAGAAACAGCTGATCAGTGGTTCTAAAATGGCCGCCTGCTGTGCAAAGTGGCTCCCCGCTGTTTTCAGGACGGATTCCCCACTTTACAAGCAGCGAAAATGGCCACCTCTATGGAGGATCTTCGCTGGACAGTGAGTTTTCAGCCCACTGGAACGCATTGAACCAGTTTCAATGCATTTCAATGAGTTTTTTTCGTTTTGCAAGATGTTTTCGTAAGACAGCGATTTTTGCGGAACGAATTAACATCGTTTTGGAGGCACCTCTGTAATGGCTAAATTGAGCAAAAGACCTGTGTTTGGGTAAATGCAACTGAAACACCAACTGCCACACCACACACAAAACCAAATCTACTCTGTCAAACAAGAATGTGGTGAGAGAAATAGATAAATAAACAGAAAGAGGCAAACTTGGCTAATGAACATAATAGCCAAGGACTAGAAAACAACAAATTAACACATTAAGGAAATAGGCAGTGATGAACCACTTCATTCAAGGTAAAAGCAAAGCATGCTGCTTATAAACAGCCCCATAGTGCTTAAAGCACTCACTTGGCAGTTTGCAATTTAATTATGCAGGCTACAACACTGCCCTTCCAGCAAGCTGGATACTCAATTTACTGACATCCGAAGAATGGAAGGCTGAATGAACCTTTAGCCAGAAACTTGAACCTGGGTCATGAGCAGAGTTTGGGCTACAGTACTGTAGTTTAACTACTCTGCCACAAAGCTCCTAAAGAGATAGTATATCTAACACATGTAATGTTGTTATAAGAAAAAACTGGAATAAAGGCAGAGCAGAGTATCTAATTGCTTTTAGTAAGAGGATTTCCTGTGTGGTGCTTTATGGCTTGGGACCCCAATATTTGACGGAGTGCCTTTCCTCAATATCATCCACCACACCACCAGATCTGGTCAGGCAATGTTCCTTCGTGGGATCACGGTGAAGGAAACCAAGAAAACATCAGCTGGAAGCCAGACCTTCTCAATGGTGGCACCTATTCTCTGGAATCGACTCCCAGTTGAGCTATGTCTGGCCTCCTCTCTGCCCATATTTAAGAGGCTCCTGGAACTGCTCTTTAGAGATCTGTTTGATGGCAGCCTTCTGGGATTGGTTTTGATTCTGCCCTGCTACTCCTTTCAATTCATTTCTGAAGTATTGTATCACCTGTTTTTGTATTTGATATGTCCCTCCTATTTTGTCTTACACTACTATTGTTTTTTTTTGTTGTTGTTGTTGTTGTTCTCTTTGTTTCCTGGTTTTAGCTTGTTCACAGCCCAGAATAATGCATATGCCAGGTTTTCTGGGAGCTGCAGTCCAGGAACATTTCCGTTACCTCGTCCACCTGGGAAACACTGCTATACACCACCCATGGCTATTTGGAGTCTTGAGCAGACCAGAGTGGAGCAAAGCAGTATAATTCGTAATAATCTGAAATTCTGCCAGAAACAACTGTTATCTTCATCTTATAAATATGACAGCCACATTTTGATATCAGCAGTATCACTATCACCTATTTGGAGGGAAGAGAAACATCTACACTTTCAGCTTTCTGAAATCTGAGGTTCATGCGTTTTCATAGATCTGGTCCAGCTGTTCAGCTTCATTTTATGTAACTGGCATAAATAAAAAGAAGTGAAGCAGCTTTGTTTTAACCAAACTCTGTTGCAAGAATTTTTCACACTCTGCTGCTAGATCTTCCAAAGTTTTAGAAGGATAGCTGTTTTCCTCCCCCTCCCCCAATATAGGTGCACAATAGCCAGTGTATTTATTATGGCATTTGCCACTGTTTAATTGTGTCTCAGCTTAGAAATTTGTAAAACAACTGGGGGTGGGGAGGAAAAGACAACCAGAGAGCAAAATGAAAATTCAAACATTTATTTTATCCCTTATCCAGTGGGACTGCCCACCACACACACTAACACGTTTTGAACTAAAGAACATTTCCGTGTATTGATGGTTACTCGAAGGACTACAATTGTGGTTAAGGTTGAATGGGCACATCTTCCACTTCCTGTATACAGTACACAGAAAATTCCAATATGTTGCCTGAATGGGGCCAGGCATAGCACATGGGACTTCTGTATCTTGGCACAGCGTTTTTGCTCTAATTTGTAACATGGGCTGGGATAAAGAAAAAGTACCCAATGGGAAAATGCAAAAGATTTGTTGGGGGAAAAACTTTCTCCAGACTTATTCTGACAATACTCAGCCTCTCATTCAAAACAAGTGGTTAAAACTGGGGTCTGTACTGCAATGGATGAAGGAAAATGGCTGAACCCGGACAAGATGGAGGTCCTGAGGGTGGGTGGACCTAACATCAGTGGTTTGGGAAACTCCCTCTTTTTGGGGGGTGACTGTCACCATGAAGAATGAGGTGTGCAGCTTGGGGGTCTATCTGGACCAGGCACTTGCCATGGAATCCCAGGCAGTGTCAGTGGTCTGCACTGCTTGTTTCCATCTCTGGCGGATTGCCCAGCTGTGCCCCTATATAGATGTCGGGTTGCTCACCACTCTGGTCCATGCACTCGTAATCTCGAGATTAGACCACTGTAATGCCCTCTACATGGGGCTGCATTTGAGATTTATGCGGAAACTCCAGAGGGCGCAGAATGCGGCGGCCAGACTTCTTAGTGGGGTAAGAAAATATCAACAAATTACTCCCACTCTGGCCGCCTTGCATTGGCTGCCCCTTCAGTTCTGCGTAGATTTCAAAGTCCTAATGCTTACATATAAAGCCCTAAACAATTTAGGGCCTCGTTACCTGATGGAACGCCTTCTCCCACCTAGATCTGCCCATATCACCCGATCTAGCCAGGAGGTGAGACTGAGGAGCCTAACGCTGAGGGAGGCCCGGAAGGAAAAAAACAAGAAACCAAGGAAAAAAACAAGAAACCGGGCCTTCTCGGCGGTGGCTCCTCGTCTTTGGAATAGCCTCCCTCCTGAGATTTGCATGGCCCCTTCCCTGGGCATCTTCAAAAGCCAATCGAAAACCTGGCTGTTTAAGCAAGCCTTTCCTCCATCCACTGTCTGATTTTGTTTCTTGTGTTTTTCCCATCTTGGATCATTGTGTTTTTAGTAATATATTGTTATGATTTTAAATTGTAATTGTTATATGATATGTTGTTACCTGCCCAGAGGAGTCTATGACTATTTTTATTTATTTATTTATTTATTTATTTATTTATTTATTTATTTATTTATTTATACATACCCCGCCCATCTGGTCTAAAAGACCACTCTAGGCGGCTCGACTAGATGGGTGCACTATAAATGTAATAAATGTAATAAATAAATAAATAAACTCGCAAATACTGTTTAGAACTTTTCAGGTGACCATGATATAGGATGCCCACATTACAGGTCTAGTTCTGTGCAGATTCTGCAGCAAAATTTTATTCTGGGGAACTAAAATCTCCAACTTTCCTGCATGAGATAAGATGATGATGGTAGTGGTAATCATCATTTGTTTCATAAAATGTTTGTCATGTAAGGAGTAATCAGACAGCATTAATTTGCAGCCGCTTTAAATGATTCCCTTTGTAATATCACACAGCATTTTTCATGTGTCCAACTGCCAGGCCTATGGAAAGATAGCATAGCACAGTTGGGATTAAGGAAATCAATTAAGGATTTTTGATACCTGAAATAATAAAATGAACAAGAGACATCATGCCATCCCCTAGGAAAGTAGGCAAGAGCTGGACAAACGCAAGTCACAGAGAGAGAACACTTCTGCTCCAAAGTAAAACTACCATGACAACAAGAAGTAAGACCTTATCCTCTTTCTCTCTCTCTCTCTCTCTCTCTCTGGGTCACACAAAGGTTGAAAATCAAATTAATTTAGCCAGAGTGTGACCAGCTGAGTAGTGATGGGAAATGAGCGGTCTGATTGTACGACACCCACAATGCTGCACAATTTGGAGTGCACTTTGATTCATATTTTCATCCTAAATTCAACTTACACAACTCAGGACCAAGTGACCAAAGCGTAAAGGCTGTGTGCCCATTAGAATCAGCAGCACCTTCGTTCCCCTCCCCGTCATGTGCCCACCAAGGAAAGGAAACAAGGCAAAGGGCTACTTCAGCCATGAAAAATATTTCCAGCAAGGCCTCTGGCAGGCCCCCATCACTAGACTTTTAGAAAGGCCTTAGAAACCTTTTGCGGGGTTTCTTAGTTTAAAAATATATATATCTGATTGGGCTGCTATTGCTTGGTTTTAGCTCTATCTGTTTATTGATTTTGATTATTTTAAAATGAATTTCTGGATTAGAGGTATTTAATTTTCTTATAGTGATGCCTCTTACTAATGTTCTAAGATATAGAGACACACTGTGTGATTTGCATTGTTTTTCAGGAACAGGAGGTCATCTTTGTAATAGGCTTTATTTTTACAAGCAGCATGAATATTTTAAAATAAAGAGTCTATTTATTTTAATGCTTTTGGCCCCCCTTAGTCTGCTGCTTCGATGGCTTCCACTACCAAAGCTCCAGAGGAATCCACCTGGCAGGGATTCATTAATAACACCGTGCATTAATTCAGACAGAGCAGAGAGTAAGTAAAAGCAATATATGAGCAATCTTTACAATCTTTCACTGCATACGTAAGGGAAAAAAACAGAAGGGAACATCATGCTATTTGGGCCAACATATTTTTGAAGACCAAAAAAGGCCCCTCCTCCATATGGGAATGCAGCTTTTAAGTCACATAACATAGTTGGCTTTAGAGAAATCTGGAATGGGAATAGATACTGGTTGCTGGATCCTGTACCAAGTGTCTCCTGTTCTGTCTGAGGAATGGACAGTCTCCAGAAGCTCACATCCCATCCGTGGACTAAAGAGCTCCAGACCTATTCCTACAGCCCCCACTCCCCAAACGTTTCCTTTATAAAACAGAGAGAGGTGTTACTGAATGCTTGGAATCGAGATGATTACATGTCCACATCAGCTACAGTGTTGTTAGCTAATGAGTTGTGACTCAATTTCGCATAGCTAACTGGGCTTTCCAGGCATTTTCTTTCCACTGTTGTCGCTCCTCTCTCTCTTTCCAACAACAACAACAACAACAACAACACTACTCCAGAACTTTGGAAGTTACTCTAGCATTTTTCACAATTGGAAAGGAAGATAAGAAAATTATTTTCTTAGGAAGTATCTGCGTGCTTACTAATCAACACTGGGCTCATCCAATTCCCAGCTCAGCTACTTCAATGCCTTTCCCGAATACTTTCACCTCTTTAAGTGAATCCTTTCCATATTTTGTCTGCTGATCAACCCCTACTGGGGTACATGCAAAAAATCCTGGTACATTATTCCAGTTCACAGTGGCTGAATAGTTTTTGTTCAGATAAATGCAAAATTGCACCAGAAGTCTCTGCAGTTCTTGAGAAGTGTACCGTTATATATCAGATGTACTTTTAAATGTGTAGTTCTCAGCAAGCAGAGGGTAATTTCGCCAATTTGAATGCATTGCAAATGCCCTTTCAGGCTGCTTCTGATAGTACAGATTTTCCTATTACACACACAGTGTGGTGCTTTTTCTGCACTGGTCTTGCATCAGAGTGGTTTATCAGCAATTCATATGGTGTGTCATATTACAGGCAGCAGGATGAAAATCTGCAGTTGTGTGGTCTGCAGGGTATTACGTGTGTGTGCCAACTGTACACATTCAATATGCATTGAGCCTTGTTGTTCTAACATTGCCGTTGTTCATTATTGCAATCATTAATATTTTAAAAATACTTTACAAAATATGTTATAGTTCTCCATGTGTTCATCCTCAAACAAACAAAAGCAGATACACAACTCTATCAAGCATATCAATACAACATCTACATAGGGAATGGGGTGTGGTTAATGGCACCAAATTGCCGAGGCATGATCTGAAGCTGGCTCTTAGTACAAAACCTTGACTCTGTGATGTGCCCATTGAGGCACACACCCGCTGGCTCCTTCTGAACCCTCATTTCCACCTTTCTGGCTTTTTGATGTACTAATGATGCATAAGCACTGGATATACATATAACAACACTTTTGCTGTTGTAAAGACAGAGTGCATACTTTTACATTATTTTATAGTACACAAATGCCTCTAACTTCCTTATGCTACGTGTATTCAAAAGTGCCTTCTACATCATGGGCCTTGGAGAGCTTCTTCGTGGTGTGGGTCTCATCTCTGTACTGGCTACAGAGAAAATAATGTGGGGAAGAGAATGAAGGTGATGAGAAAGATGATATTATAATATCTAGGAACCTGGTACCAACTATAGACAACCAAATATTGCCTGGAATCCAGCAGTAAGTTGCAACTAGAGCAGTCCCATTGCATCAATGGAACTTACCTAGTTGTTAATTCACCAAGTCATAGAATCATAAAATTAAAGAATAGTGAAGTTGGAAGGGCCATTGAGTCCAACCCCTTGCTCAGTGCAGGAATAAAAATCAAAGGATATCTGCCCGGTGGTTGTCCAAGCTACTCTTGAATGCCTCCAGTATTGCGGCACTAACCATCTCTTGAGGTAATTGGTTCCATTGCTGGACTGCTCTAACACTTAGGAAGTTTTTTCCTGATATTTAACCAAAATCTGGCTTCCTGTAACTTGAGCCCTTTGTTATGTGTCCTGCACTCTGGGATGATGGAGAACAGGCTCTGTCCCTCCCCTGTATGCTAGTCTTTCAAATATCTAAAAAAGTACTGTCACATCTCCCCTCACTCTTCTTTTTTCAAGGCTAAACATGCCCAGTTTCTTCAGGCTTTCCTCATAAGGCTTGGTTTCCACCTCCCTGATCATCCTTGTCACCCTCCTCTGAACTTGTTCCAATTTGTCAGCATCCTTCTTGAAGTGTGGTGTCCAGAACTGGACGCACTACTCAAGATGAGGCTTAAGCAGTGCTAGGAGAACTAGTGCCTTGCAGGATTTGGAGGCTATACTTCTCTTAATGCAGCCTAAAGTAACATTTGCCATTTTTGGAAACACATCACACTACTGGTGCATATTCAGCTTGTTATCTATGACAATTTCAAGATTCTTTTCGCTTGTGGTCCTGCTGACTCATTCAGCCTACCCGAGTTGGGACTTACTGCTGGGTTTCAGGTATTATTTAGCGAACTAAAACATACTGGGAATGCTGACTAGTGACTATGTGGACAAGTTGACCACCCACTGAGCAGGAGTGGATAATATTTCTCCCTTTTGGCCCTGGTTTCTCCTTGCAAATGTTTGTCTACAGGTTAAGAGAGTAGGCTCTGCTTTAAGCCTCTAACCTCAAATATACAAGTCCTGTTTTTTTTTTTCCAATTCCATACTCTGATCCAGTGCCTCTAGGCACCAGCTGGAAGTGGATTGAGATGAGTGTCTAGCCTTCCACACAAAGCCCCAAACCTTGAGATTTGTATTCCTGTTTGGGAACCCTGAGACTACAGCCAAAAGAAATGTGTGGAAAAAAAAGGCAGCAGCTATCATTAATGTTTGTTATTTGCACAAAAATCATATTTTTAAATGTGAAGATTTCAGTCAACATCAAAGGGAAGTGTCTCCGCCTCTCACAGACGGTGAGGGAAATCTCCTGTTTTCTTGTTCTTATACTGTGTGCATGTATGGGGAAAAAACAAGAATTGATTTACATTCCTGCCTATTTGAATGCTCCACTTCAGAAACAAATAGGAAAAGAACATGCAGTGCTTTCCATTTTAGAACAGAAGCAGACATGATCTAAATCCCATGATTAGAGCTGTAAACACATTAATGTTGGGGAAGCATGATTCAGGCCTATAGTCAGGCGTTGAGAAATCGGATTCAAAAGGAATGCTTACAGAACAATCCTAAAGCAAAGCAATCTCCTTTGCAAATTGTGCGAGGTGAGCAAAGGTCCTCCTGTGCACTCAGACATGTTTAGCACTTAAAGAATTCCCTCTTCTCATCACGTTCTGTCTACCACATCAGTTTCTACCCTTAATAACAGGGCCTCAGCCTTCACATATCTGTATTTCTGGATTCATTAGGAGATACTATTGAGTCAGTACACTTGGTGGTTGATGGAATCATGAAAGGCAGGCAGGAAAACAATTACTTGGTGTCTGTGTGATCTGAAAATAACAGCAACAAAAGCAAAGGACCCCAGAGCTGCATGAGACAAAAGCTTGCCAAATGACTTTGGACTAGTTGTAGCTGAATTGTACCCAAGAATTCGCTGTGGAAGCTCCAAGGGGAACATTGGCAAAGGAAGCAAAAAAGAATGACAATAAATCCAGTGGTGGACAAAAACATAGTTCAAAATAAAAATCGCAGGAACAAGGCTGGGCATTTTGTTCGATAAGATTTTGTTCATTAAGAAGGCAGGAAAGACGAGTGTGGCTGCAGTCTTGTTGTACTTCTGAAGAAGGGGTCCTTGTCATCATCTGTGTTGAGTAATAATTGAGCAATCTTTAAAGGTTTTTGTCCAGCACCCGGTTATTCATCCTCTCCTTTTTTTGCTCCCAAAGAAGCAACACCCATTATACCTGACACTCAGTTAAACAACAAATGTATTGTTCCATCATATGCCAAACACATTCCTTGTGCACAACAAAGCAAACCAAACAAAATGTGTTGTCTGTAAACAAATGGTACAGCTGTGTGGCAGAGCAATTGCAGAACGGCTTTACCACATGGTCATTTATAATACACAGTGGACTCACAAAGGGCATAGAATTTATTTCCAGCAATGTCCACCAGCATTCAGCCAACCACTGGTCCGATAAATCTGAGGTTTGCTTATCTGGCCAGTACACTATTGGTTATGAATATCTGATTAAACAACTTCTGTTACAGCAAATAGCAGCAACGTATACTGGGTGGGGACTTACACACATATAGGTTCAGGTTATATTTGAAGCCTTCCAATCTCGTGAATAATTTCTCAGCCACCTTCAGTTACTTCAGATACTAATACAATTTGAAAACCTTTCTGCTTTCTTGGAGCATCATGGGGAAAAAATTAACCAATTCCAGTCAAACAGACTGAATTGACTCAAAAAACTTCACACGTTTAGCTTCCAAGCAAAAACTTTAAGAAAACTATTAATACATTTTTATTGAACGAATTTAATCTTCCATTCCTCCTACCTTCCAGCCCCTTCTTTTACCTTCCAGTCTTCATTTCCTGTGACTAAGCTTCTTTTTTCCTGAAAATGACAGGTGTTCTTCCTCCTCAGTATAGAACACAGTATAGACAGACCAATATTAGATGCCATCAGCACTACACCTTTTCTCACTAGCCCACTAGGTAATAGCTATTCTTTACATCAGAGCTGCAAAAAATAAATCTGGGGTCCCAAAGAGAACAGATGAAATCACAGCTATTTTGTAATAAGCTTGCCTGATAAGCAATTTGCTCTCTTTGTAGCTAACAAGTAAAGCTCTGGGCAGCTGGGCAGCTTTCTTATATGGATGTTACTATTTTATTTAACCATTTTTGTGGATATTTATAGATTCCCGACTAACACTTCTCTCTGGTATTCTAGAGAGGTGCTGCTTTGGCCTAACACAGGTACATTTCTTTTGAAGATTCATCAATATATAGCCAGCCTTGATGTAAGTACCGCTGTTTATCGACATTACAGAATGAATCCAACATGAAAAGGGAATTGTATGCCAAGAATCTGCTATCAAGCATCTGTCAGACACAGCAAGCATCATTTTCTAATGGAAAGATTGTAAGTGGCAGTGGCCTACAATGGTAGAAAGACAAAGTAATGAGTATATACTTTTCTCTGGAAATATTACCTCACACTGAAATGCTTCCACAAGAGTTGAATAAAAATTCTTGAGAACTTCAAAACACGAGATGAGCCCTCTTGCATCAAACCAAGCTCTACTCACTCCTGGGGTGTTTCCCAAACTGGGAAACTACAAAGCGACAAGCTGGATATGAAGGCAACAGCCTCCCTTAATGCTGATATTCAGCTGATACTCTCTGCCATTCCATCTCTGACTGAACATGAAGCTTGCTTCAATCCATCATGATTATGAGCCAAGCAAAATACTACAGACATGCTAATTCACCGAGGCAGCAAATAATGCAGTAATAAATAATATAATATTGCTTAAAGACTCATTTGGGGGCTGCACTATTTTTATGTTGCCCCATTTAAATGATTTTAAAAAAACATGCAGCTATGAGTGTTTTGGAGGAAAGCCCCACACAGGTTAATTATGACCCAATAAATTTAAAGAGTACTCATGTGGAAATACACTAAAGATGTGTTCACAATGCCTGCGCCTAGCATTCCTTCAAACTACAGGGAACTGAGAGAGAGAGAAAGATCTGTACCAGGAAGACATACTATTAAGGAAAAAATATATATTATTCAACTCAGTGGCTCTTGGACTTTCCAACTGGAATCATGCAGAAGAATCTCGAGTTCAAACCTTTGCTCAACTTTTAACCATTCTACTACATGAACCACAATAGTCATTCTATTCAGTCATTCGCTTCTGTGCCCACCAGAGCTCTCCCCAATACGGAAGAACTGTATTAAAACACATTACAAACACTTTTAAAACTAAAGGCCAACAGACCAACACAGTTATTTCTTGTCCCACCAGAAGTGTAACAGTGGACACCAGTGAACCTCTCTAGGGAAACGTCACTGTTGGTTTTCTGTTATACAGAAAGTCCTCTCTCTCGTACTCACCAGGCTAGCTTCTCAGGCAACCACCCATAAGAATCTTTTCTCATTTGATAGAGAACAAATAAGAATTCATGTACTGTGGTGCCTTGCTTAACGATTACCTCGTTAAATGACAAAACCACTATATGATGACTGTTTTCCAATCGCTTTTGCAATCGCAAAACGATGTTTTAATAGGCAAAATTTGCTTCCCGACGATCAGTTCCCTGCTTTGGGAACCAATTTTTCTCTAGACGATGTTTTTAAAACAGCTGATCAGCGGCTTCAAAATGGCCACCCGCTGTGTAAAATGGCTCCCCACTGTGTTTTTGGATGGATTCCTCACTTTACAGGCACTAAAAATGGCTGCCCCATGGAGGATCTTCACTGGACGGTGAGTTATTCAGCCCATTGGAACACATTGAACGGGTTTTCAATGCGTTTCAGTGGGATATTTATTTCGCTTAACGAGGATTTCGCTCTACAGCGATTTCACTGGAACAGATGATCTTCGTTAAGCGAGGCACCACTGTATATTGCCGCCACGTTATGTCCAGTATATCATTCTGTAGCTATTCCAAAAACCCCAGAATAAAGAAAATTCAACACTTTCTTGAATAAAGAGCCTCATGAAGGACAAAAATGCACGTCCCAACACAAATATGACTTTATTGGCAGCAACAATTTTCAATAATTAAAGACTTGTCCCTCCAATTTCACAGATGTAACAGCTTCCTGATGATGTAAAAGGATTTCACAGGAGCCTTGGGACCTTAAGAAGATGAATCATAAATGTTTCAATTTTTTACAAATCACTGGCACTGATGATATGATCAATCTTACACGGTGTAACTTCATGGCAACAGGCTTTCAGCCACTGAATTATTCATTATTAATGAGTTGCCACTATCATTACTCAGGCAAGCTTTTTTTTTGCATTTTATTGCATTGAATTCATTGCCTTCATTCACTTAAACAATTTTTAGTATTTCTGTTGTTGCTGCCAATGGGACAGAAAAATAAATGGAAATGGTACCTATAGTGGCCAGTTCTAATACTGCACTTTGAAAATGTATATGTACCTTGAAAATATTTATCATATTTAATAATGGCCGTAGGCAAATTTTGAAAATAATTAGATGTTAAACTTTACTATATAGCTAAAAGTAACTTTATACCTACTCATTACATTACTTGTTACTGCCAAAGTAACTAAGTATAGGTTATCACTAGTTACTTCCATTTTCTGTGTTTCAGAGGATGAGTTTTCTCTCTGAAGGATTCCAAGTTCATGTTTTTAGTCCAAGAATAAACTGAGGAGAACCACTGTTCTAGGTGAAACACAATGCTCCAACCTCTTTCCATCTTGCTGCTTCTCCCCAAACCTTCTAAATCGATGAGACAAATAGTTTGCTAGTTCAAAGCAGCTGGAGAAGATTTGTGTGAAAAGCAGAGAGAGAAAGCCAGCCCTGACGAATCGGTTCTCTCACTCCATTTGTGAGTTGCTTCCCATTCAGGAAAAAAATGCATTCATATCTTGAGCACCTGGGCGGTATGGCTTTCTGAAATCTGTGAAACTGACTTTTCTATACAAAGAAAATCTCAGTCAGCAAACAGTTAAAATTCCTAATCAGTGATAATAATACATTACTGAGATTCCAGGCTAACCTTTTGTAAAGCGACCTCAACCTGCAGTGCTTTATCTATTTTCTAAAGCTTTAAAAAAGGGCAGGTGTTTTTATCATCGCCTTCAGAAGAAGCGCGGTCAATGACATCTCACAGTTGGCCAAAATGGTGTATCAGCATAAAGACATTCCCACTTGCTTTTTAAAAAGGGCACTGTAGAAACAGTATGCTCTGGAATCTGCCCAGTGCTCTTCTTTTCCCTTGTTTGGCCGTTCATCATTCCCAAAAGATGCTTAGCAGACAAAAGCTTCCTGGCTGGGGGTGGAACTTGGGGAACTGCAATATAGTGGTGGGTGGTGATTAACAGCTTCTGTCTTAGACACAAATTAAAAAAAAAAGTTCCAGAAAATGACAATGTAGTGTCAAACATTTAGAACTTTGAGATAGTGTATCTGTCAGCCACTCACCTTGTGGGCCACTGGAGAGCTGATCTTGGAAGTAACTATTTACTGTACTGTTAATGTCGGCAACTAGTTAAAAATTATACTTCAAAAGTAACATTAAAAAAATCTGCTTAATGGTAGAAGTTTTCTTGGGGTATTTTAATGCATTTCAGAGGCCTTTTGACAGGAACCTTTGGAGCTTTATGCTGCTGTCAATCCTAAGTAACAATCTCAAGTATTGTTCTATTTTGTCTTTTGTGGTTTTGTTCTCAAGGTATAGTATCAGAGTTAACCACTAGAGGGAACCACAGCATGTCCCCCTCACATTTTTCTTGCTGTGCGCTTAATGAGAAGGCAACAGTTAACAAGAGATAACACAATGAATTACTTTTCTGAGTGGTATCAGCAAACTGCTCACCTCAAAGAAATGGACTAACACAACTAGTTCATTTCAAAAGCAAGTGTTCTGAGCTCTGCTGGAGAGTTATTCTGAAGAACACATGGAGGCACAAAAAAGAAAAAAGTGCACACTGTTTTGTTCTATTTTTCTGTACTACCACTGCAGAAATAAAACAGCAGTAAGTACAGGCATTTTGGAAGGCTTCAATTTCCTTTTAAATCAATTGCCATCACTGTGGAACCTCCTTCCATGGTAGTTTGTAAATTTGATTCCAACTGGCAGGCACTGACTGGTTGTGTTGAATGTTGACTCCCATTGTTGATCCCCCAAGACCTGTATTAGAAACACTGCAGCTGTTTGCTGAAAGTGCATCAGCTATCTTGCATAATCTTAAGGTTCCTCTCAAAGTTCCATTTTGATTTCTTATGTTTTCATGCACAGCAAGCTTACTCTTAAATACCTATGCATAATATCACACTGTTATTTTGGCACAAACTGTATTAAGTAACACCTCTATTCATCAACAAGATAAAGTAGATTGATGCAGCAAAAACAGCTTTACAGATGGAGGAGTAAACAAAGATACAAGGAACACATAACTGTGTTAGCTAGAGCCTCATGCATAAAACCTCATGGACAAAATCATGGATTCATCAAAACCACATACCCTTTTATCCCACTTACTTCACTAGTAAACCATTACATCTCCACTATAGGTGGAAGTATGAAAATCATCATCATCATCATCATCATCATCAAGCTCCAACCAACCAGTCAAAGTCATGATAAATATATAATGTGGATGCCAGATTTTCTGGAAGAGCAAAACAGTATGGGATGGTGTATCTGTACCATTACTGCCACACCTTCCACCAATATACAGGTAATTGTGGGGCAACAGCAAGGCTCATATTCCTCATCATCAATCTTGGTTGCTGTCTATAGACGTTTAAAACTGGATAGTTCATGTCTACAAAATCTTAGCACACAAGCACAGACCACTTTTTCTGGCTTAGTACACAGTATTGAATCCAGACTTGCTTAAAATTACCGAACATAAGTATTTTTTTTATTTTAATAGGTCTACTCTCATTCTAACTCTGGAATTCCAATTCTAGAAATCTATTAGTAATCGAATTTAACTCTACTGAATAAATTTGCAACCAATCCATTGTAAGTAATCCCATTTGTCATGTGGAATTCAGGGAGGAGAAAATCTTTCATTTTCTAAGATATAATGTAACTTGTTGGTGGCAGTTTTTAGTAATAAAAGAATTCCTTCTCTTGTCCCACAGCTCTCAAGGCTTCCACACAATGAAAAGGATTATCTGCAAATCAGAAGCCTGCAGAGAGAAAGGTAAATTCTTTTGTCGCAAAAAAAAAATAATAATCTCCCCCTGATCATCATAACCCTTCCACAAGCTCAGCTACATGAACAGAATTTCAGCCAACATGCTATGACTGCTGTGGTTGAATGGCCTTGAGGCTCAGTCTTTGAAGAAAGGAGGTACAGAAGTAAAATGTAATAAATGCACAAATATTTTTAAAACAATCACTTTTAATGTAAATTAGGCTCTTCATTAACAGATTTTTTTTACACATGGACAAACATACAGTTGTCAGCTAAAAGGTCCTTTCACATAAGAAGGCTTCTCAACTGAATAAGGCAACATTGCTGTGATGGAAAGACCAATGAAGCCAGAAAAGATTAGAATGAACTCCTTTCATTTTACTTAGTGTAATTGCATGCTCAAACATTGTAAATGCTAACAATAACTTTTAATAATATGCATCTATGAATATAAAACTTCATACACTTTAGAGAACTGTATTCCAGGAGGGGGAAATTCATGATTCATGATGATTTTATTATAACAACGGATGTTGGGCACTTTGGAAACCCACATGGAATGTAATTGGTTTAACTCACTTCAGATGTATGTTAGTTCTTGGACTTAGAAAGCAAAAGACCAATTAAAGCAGTGAAGAAAGCTACTATGATTACCCTAATTAAAAATTTGTTAAGTTATTTATAGAATTACTCAACAAAATTACATTCATTATCCCATAAACTATGCAACAAGCCATTAAATGTTGTAATAAAGTCTATCACATACAAAAAAGCAATTAGAACACATTCATGTAAATCCTTTTCTGCAGTAAATTCAAAACATCAATCATTACTTCTTCCCCCAAATACAGACAAGGCATTTCTGTATCCTTGAATCTGTCAACACATGTAGACCTCTACAGACTGAGTTTTGTCGGATTAGTCTGTGATTAATTGACACGCAGCAGTTTTATATCTAGCTATCATATTGTATAATAACCAAATTTAAATGAACAAAGCCAAGCAGTATAAAGAAAAGCCATGAGATGCCTCATTAAAAAAATTACTCCAGAAAAGAATAGTAAATTGTTTCATCACCTCTTCAAAATGTGTTGATTTATTCCTAATTAAGAACTGATGAAGCAGCATTTTGAAATCTTTCTATCAACACAACACACATGATTAACTTGTAAGCAATCAAGGCACTACAGCAAAATTAAAAGTAGGATTGTCATAGAGTGCTGATGATCTACACCTGCAGTACACATCTGCTGCAGTGCAATTTGCTATATGGAGGAGCTCCCTGCCATTTTCTCTGTTTGAGATTTTAATTCTGTTTTTCATTGTTCTTTTAAACGAAGACAACCTTACAGGTGAAGAATGGGAAATCATTTCAAATGGAATTTTGTTTTGTTGCTTTTATTTAATGACCAGTATAGAGCTTTTTAA
This sequence comes from Pogona vitticeps, assembly GCF_051106095.1. Lineage (NCBI taxonomy): Eukaryota > Metazoa > Chordata > Lepidosauria > Squamata > Agamidae > Pogona > Pogona vitticeps. Next base: position 221,605,057 of record NC_135783.1, on the reverse strand, counting down.
AGAAAAAAATTAAGACCTCATATGCAGATAAAGAGATAACAGTAAGTGCTGTCAATCAAAATTTAGAAGATCTTACCATTTTAAAAAGTGTCATATGTTTTTTTTTCTCCATGTGCAAAATAAGCATTAAAGCCATAGTGGAAGTGAACTAGTGAATCAGTGATAGAACATGTTTCAAACTGGGTTTTATTTTCCCCCTTCAATTTCTTCTATGTACAATCTAGCAGCTTTCAGTCAAAGTTGTCTTAAGAGGTAAAAGAAAGGTGGCAGACAGAGAGACATACTTCTCTGTCTACAAACTCTAGAATCTTGTCCCCGCCCTTGGTGCCCTTCAGTTCCCTCTCTGGAAACTCTTTCTTAGTGACTCCCCTCCAGAGTGCCCCAAAGGTTTCTCACTCAGCCTTTTATCCATCTTGGTTATGCTCTGGTGAAGGAAATGTGAACAGCTTTGTAGAATTTCTTGTAAATCTGTCCATATCTTTGCTGAACTATGTCTGGCAGCTGTGCGATTGTGCTGCACAACAAAATTTCTACTTCAGTCATTTGTTCCTTATTGCTGTAATGTAGCAATCTAGCTTTTCCTTAGGCATGGTCTTCATTTACTTCTTTACTTTTCCTCCTGAAGCTGAGTATCATTAAAGTTGCATTAAGATAAATGGGTTTTCTTTAAACAGAAATGCACTGGTTAAGCACCTACAAAACTAAATGTATGAATCTAATCTCGGCTGAAGACTGTGCAGTGACCAATATTCTATTAATGTTTTTTCCAGAAAACCAAAGTTCTTCAAGGTGTCTTTGATAACTTCCCTTTCCCCTTCACTTCTTACACGGATTGATAGCCAAGTATTCAAAGAAAAAAGAAATCCTTGAGACTTACAGAACAATTCTACAGTCATCATTTAAGAGGACTTGCTCCCATTCAGAGCCACACGAGCAGTTAATAATTCACGGGAATGAAACTCAAGCTAAGTCACATAATAAATCCCATATTTTATACTATGGTCTTTGGTATTTCAGTTATAACACGGCAAACAGTGTCAAACAAGATCTTATGTCTGCTGAAATGGAGGCAATGGGTTCATTCCAGAATGTTCCACCACCACCACCACCACCACCACCACCACTATTATTATTATTATTATTATTATTATTATTATTATTATTATTATTATTATTAGTAGTAGTAGTAGTAGTAGTAGTAGTAGTAGTAGTAGTAGTAGTAGTAGTAGTAGTAGTAGTGATGATACTGGATTACAATTCCCATCATTCTTCACCATCATTTATGCTGGCAGATCAACATAGGGAATTGGTGTCAAACATCTGAGAGCCACACTTCCCCCTGCTTTGGCTTAAAATAGCATCACTTTCTTTGACTGCTAACGGTACGAAGTACAGGGTTATTAAGGGAACCTAGGCAGGGCATAGTTTTGTACAAACATGTGCAATTTTGCACTAACTGCCAATGCCATATCAATTTCTGTAAGTTCATTCATTTTACCCCTTTGGTGCATGTTTTTAAAAAGTTTTGTTTGTTTTTTTATTCCGTCACCTTTTCATTTCCTTAAGAAAATGGAGGGCTATTATCTTAAACCAGAGTCTGAAGTTCAATATCCTAAATCCTTTGGTGGATAGTATGGTAAAGTTGAGTTTCTTCACAATTTGTTAGAGAGTTCAGGTTAATACCTATGGAAGTGATTTTTGAGTTAATAAAAGAGTGCCATGTGGAGATAAAGGGATCGCTTAATAAATCAGTCAAAAGGGATTGAGAAGATTTCTGAAACTGTAAACAAAGTCAAAAATTAATAGTGGATAACCAGGCAAGGGTAGTTGGAAAATGAAGCTCAAGTTTGCTTAATAATGTTGCAAGTCTAATCGTATTCGGGATGCCTAAAATCTTGCGCAGAAAGAAGGCAGCTATGCAGTCTATCTCGTAGTTGGTCGCCATAATCCAAACAGGGACCCCAAAGAGAGGCTGGTTATTGATTTTCACCTGGAAGACTTGGAGAGCAGCAGGGATATTTTGATGTCACTATGGATAGCTGAGAGTAATTGTATACAGCCTGCCTTAGTGGTAGATATTGTCAGCATTCAATAGCAATGGAACAGAAGATAAGGAGTATGATGTTCAGTTATGGCAATATGGTCTGGTAGATCTGACATGACTAAATTAAAAAGAGCAGGAGCAAGGACACAGCCTTGTTTAACTCCTTTAGAGACTGAGATATCTTTGGTCAGAAGACCTTTATTACTGATCCGTACTTGGCAGCTATTGTCAGAGTGAGGTTTATGTACCAAGAACAGCAAACGAGGGTCTATTCCTTTGCTGGCCAGTTTATTCCAGAGCAGAAATGTATGGATGGAGTCAAATGTTCCTCGAAGGCCAATAAAGGCAACAAAAAGCTTGCCATAGAAATGAAGATACTATTTCTCAGATAGAAATGTGAGAGTGAGCGAGTGATGGAGAGTTGAGGATCCCACTCCGAAGCCCACCTGTTCCTTACCAAGCAGGCTAAGATCAGTCATCCACTCCAAGAGACGTTTTGCTAGATGCTTAGCATATATTTTACAGAGTGTTGAAAGTAAGCTAATAGGGCAGTAATTATTTGGTATACTTGGATTGCCCTTTTTAAACACTGAAATAATTGTAAATGTTAACCAGGAATCAGGAAAAATACCAAAATGGTCAATTAGAGTGAAAAGACGGGCCAGAGATTTCACCTACCAGTGTGGATTGCTTTTGATTAAATCAGCCAGGATCCATCTGGCCCCACAGCCTTCCCTGATTTTAGGGAGGCAAGAAGTTCTAAAATCTGTTCAGAGACTGGGGGGCAAGGAGGGACATCAGGAGAAATTTGCCTAGTGAATTAAGTTGCCGGTGAATTAGGATCTGCAAGTAGATTTGAATAATAATCGGTCCACTTGACAGGAGAAATAGGGGATTGAATGGCATTGGTTAAGGAAGGGGTTGTAAAAGATACCAGTGTCCAGAATTCCTTTGTATTCCTGGTACGGGAAGCATGATTCAATCTGGCTCATTGTTTTTATGGCACAAGTGTGTCTTTTCCCATACAGGAGAGATTAGCAGGGTTTTGTTTTTGTTTTTTGCCTCAAAGTACAGTGTGGCTGTATCAGAGGAGCCCTGAGCACGTAAGTGGCGGAGCATTAGACAAATTTTTTTTGGCAGCCCAGCATTCTTCATCAAACCAATTATAGAAAGTATTATGGCTATCCACTAAATGTTTAGGGTTTTGAAGACTGCTCAAGGAATTTATCATTGCTTGGTATGACTGGATAGCAACAAATGGAGAACTAGTTTGAGAGATTGATGTAATTTGACCGTATTTATCTTATTGTAGAGGAAAGTACAGTTTTGATTGTACAGTTACTTGATTGTATGGTTTTAACACCAATAAAGGTTTTGACTGATTGATGATTGATCTTAAGCATCTTAATTATTTTTCTCACACTTCTATTTGCTATGTCTGGTGGAATACTCACATGATCTGCCTAAAATACTGTTATTTAATTTATTTTTATAGGTTACTTTTTATGGGCTCAACCACAACAAGCACCTACTGGCCAGAATCCTATTCATTATTTACACCAGGATATATGCAATGGCATAAATTGCAGTGATGAATTTCCACTAGTTAATGACTAATGCATAAGAAGGAATACATGCAATGACTTGTTGACTGATTGCAATTGGCTGCTGTAATTTATGTCAGTGTAAATAACTGATAGGATTCTAGTCATTAAATATGTGAGATAAATGAATACACATACCAGCAATATCAGGTATGCAATTGTTGCTCTTTGAAATGAAAGTTACGGACATCCAAATGATTCCTAAAGTTTAAGACCTCAGCTATGTGTTTATGTATTCTGAACATGAGTCAAGGAAAATGAGTTAACACTACCCACTCCATTTCCAGTGTCTTCTCTCCCTCTCCCTCTCCCTCTCCCTCTCCCTCTCCCTCTCCCTCTCCCTCTCCCTCTCCCTCTCTCTCTCTCTCTCTCTCTCTCTCTCTCTCTCTCTCTCTCTCTCTCACACACACACACACACACACACACACACACACACACACACACACACACACACACACACACACACACACACACACACACACACACACACACACACACACACACACACATTCCATGTGTGGAGAGCAAAGATCATGGAGATGCAGAGCTCTCCCATTCGTGGATGCTCACTGTCAGAACCTTGGAAAACCAGGATCCTCCTGACTCATATGGAGAGTGTCCTCAAAAAGCAACATCTCCTTCAGACTTCTTGTTCTCCATTTGCAGAAGGATGACAACAATTGGGATGGAAGTTAAGATGGCAGATCGTTCTCCTCTACTATAGTGAGGATATACGGTTTAATAACACGTGGATATACCTTTAGTGTTAGACTCAGAATGACAACAGAAGAGTAGAGCACAGTACCTCTGAAGGCCAAATGGCCCTAATTTTTTTTTAATATGTGAGTGTGGCCGTTCACTATTAAAGATAATATGGTTTTGAAATCTGCTGCATGGGAACTAGTACCAGTCTGATGCAGAGTCTGGATTGCAATAAACAAATTAACATGGTAAATATTAAATTGTCTCTGTATGTTTGCATTGGCCAGCAACAAGAAAGATCTTATGTGGATGCTTAGCCGCAAATGCAACTTTTAAAACATTTATAGCTAAAACAGAAAGGGAAACATGGAAATGGGGGCAATATGTCCTTGTTGGTCCTCCTCGACATTTTGGCAGCCTTTGATACCGTCGACCACGGTATCCTTCTGGGGAGGCTCTCTGAGTTGGGAGTCGGTGGCCTGGCGCTTGCCTGGCTCTGTTTCTTCTTGGAGGACTGTCCCCAGAAGGTTCAGCTTGAGGAGAATGTCTCGGCCCCGTGGAGTCTCAATTGTGGGGTTCCACAAGGGTCGATCATCTCTCCAATGCTGTTCAACATCTACATGAGGCGGCTGGGCGGGGTCATCAGGGGGTGTGGGGCATTGTGTCACCAGTATGCCGATGACACACAGCTCTACATCTCCTTTTCATCTACCTCAGTGGATGCTGTCCTGTCCCTTCAGTGCTGCCTGGAGACTGTATTGGAATGGATGCAGTCGAATGGGTTGAAGCTGAACCCGGACAAGACAGAGGTCTTGAGGGTGGGTGGTCCTTCCAGCACTGGTATAGGCAACTCCCTTTCTTTTGGGGGGACAACTGTTGCCGCAAAGAGTGAGGTCCGCAGCTTGGGGGTACATCTGGACCCGGAGCTTACCATGGAAACCCAGGTGGCGTCCGTGGTCCGCTCCGCCTATTTTCATCTATGGCGGATTGCCCAGCTGCAACCCTATCTTGATGGGGGGGCCCTCACTACTCTAGTCTACGCGCTCGTAATCTCAAGACTAGACCATTGTAATGCACTCTACGTGGGGCTACCTTTGAGGCTGACGCGGAAACTTCAGATGGTCCAGAATGCGGCAGCCAGGCTTCTTAGTGGGGTGAGAAAACACCAACATATCTCCCCCACTCTGGCTGCTCTGCACTGGTTGCCCGTCCGTTTCCGCGTTGACTTCAAAGTGCTAATGATCACTTATAAAGCCCTAAACGGTTTGGGACCTCAATATTTGGCAGACTGTCTTCTCCCACCCAGATCTACCCGAATCACCTGTCATCGCCAGCAGGGACGGCTGAGGGGTCTGACGCCGAGAGAGGCTCGGAAGGAAAAAACAAGAAATCGGGCCTTCTCGGCGGTGGCCCCTCGGCTGTGGAACACCCTCCCTACTGAAATTCGGCTGGCACCCTCGCTGGGCGTCTTCAAAAGCCAACTGAAAACTTGGCTATTCAAGCAGGCCTTCCCTCCAGTCAATTAAGTGATGCTTATTTCTTATTTCTTTCCTTTTAACTCATGCCATCTTGGGACTGTTTGCTTTAAATTAATTGTAAATTTATGATATTATTTTTATATCGTTTTGTTTTTTTAAATGTAAAACTGTGTATATTTTAAATTGTTTTTATCTTGTATGTTGTGAGCCACCCAGAGTAGACTATGTCTAGATGGGCGGCATATAAATGCAATAAATAAATAAATAAATATGCTTAAGCACCTCCCCATACTGCTGCAACCCTTCTAGATGTGCATGATGAATGGACTTATAGAGCTCATTTATTTATCAGGGCTTCTCGTTGCAGGAGCACTGGAAGTGCATTTAGTCAAGTGCGCACAAACCTTCCCATATGTTCTGGCAGAATATATAAGTATCCAAAGGCAGCCAGGCATGGGGGATAGACCTCTAGAAGTGCAGGTAAAAGCTTGAATAAGGCTATATGTACCCAATTAATTGAGATTATACTATTTTATAGTAATCTTACCATATAAGATATAAAGAAACAGAAGGGCATGACCGCTGTACTACCATTTTGTATCACACTATCATTTTATATAAAACCTTACCTGCTTAAGCTTGCAGAAATAATATCAATAACAGGTTGCATGAGCTGAACAGTATATACACCGGAAGGATAAGTAGGTTCCAAGTGAGTAGATAAATAGGAAATCCACAGACTGGTGGTAAAGGATGGGTGCAGGAGCAGAGAGCAATGTTACGGGTATATGTCTGAAATCAAACTGCTGGCGTGACACTCCTTGCCTTTGTGAAGAGGACTGTCCGCCCTGCTCAGCAGAGTAAAAGAGAATGAAACTGATCTCCCCTCAATCCAGGTTTGATTGGCTATCTAACAGTCTGAATGAGGACACGGGGTGTTCTAATGAGACCCTACAAAACAATATTTTCACTGTGTGAATCTTGCATCTTCTCACTTTTGACGAGATAACAAAGAATAAAATTCCTATTTTCTCTTCATTGTGGGAATTTTTTTTCTGTATGTGAGCCCCTCCCATTCACCCAAGAAATCTCATGACAAGTCTTAAGGGATCTTTAAAATGCCAATCTTTGCCAAAATTTTGCCATTTCTGTAAATAATACTTGAACTGTTATCGTTTTTGTATGGAATTACTGAATTATTAAAGTTATTGTGCAAAATTATTACAATTTCCAAGCAGATTGGGATGTTTCCTACTCAAGATTCCTCACTTCAACCTATGTGGAATGGCTGTAGCAAACAGGAATGGCATGCATTTGCAGAAAATTTGACAGTTTCCGGCACAAAGACTCAGCAGAAAATGACAAAACAGTGAGGCAAGAGAGGTCTCACTTTTGCATGAAGCCAGGAAAACTCTCTAGCAGGGGAAAAGTCTGGAGGGGGTGTCTCAGCACAAGGAAACTTGGAGGAATGCTAACAAAGAGAACAATTTTGAGTACTTATCACATCTCTGGTGTTTCCTTTTTTCTCTGCCAAAGATTAGGTAACTCAATGGAAACAAAGCTGTTGAAAGACTGATTTTATTTTCAGCTGACCACCCTTCTAGCATTCGTCTGAACATGTACATGTTGTCTACATTCATGGTAGAGACCGATATAAGATTCACTCTGAACCCCTCCATGCAGAGACTTTCACACATTACCTGACCAGTATTCTCTATGCTTGCTCAGCTGACCAGGTTTATGCAGTTCCCCTGACCAGAAATCCAGAAAAAGGCATATTGCAAGTACACAGAAACTCTGGAAGTTTTTTAATCCACTGAGTTGTTCCACCAAATGCACTTGTACATGGCTCAGAACTTCACACTCAACAAGTGATGGTTTAACTGAAGGTTTAACTGACCAGTTTCAGAGGTTGGGTCTTCTCTGAATGCTGCCATCCCTACCACAAATATAGACCTACCTATGAGCAGATAAATGCCTTCATAAGACTTAGATGGAGGAGAAATACATCTCTTCCCCAGGGCAACCAATTATACAACTGTAAGGCATTGTTCATAACACCCATTCATATATAAGTTTCATTCAAGTGCTATGTCTCTTCTGTTATGAGAATATGCAAGTTATCAGCAAAACAATGTTGCCCAGCATTCATCTGTGATTAAGAATGTAAGGAATAACTTCTCCATTCTGTTCCTTTATTGCTTCTCTGGTACAGATGAGGGAGTTCAGGAAATCCAAATCATTCTATACCCCCATAAAAGACCCAAACTGTACTGTACCCTATAGCAGAAATTCCTACTTCCTCCATTCCTCAACTGTGCACCTGTGCATTTCTGTATCTCCTTAAAAAACTGAAAGTGGAAGAAACACAGATTGCTACAAACTGAGGGTGCTACGCAACACCCTCATTGTGCGACCTCTCCCACAAAGCCTCTATAGCAATTGCTTTTCTGCATTCACATACACAAGCAATCCTCATAACACAATGTTTTCAGCAAAGTTTAGTAAACTAAGCTGAGTGAGTAAAAGAGTATTACGAAAGATAAAAAAAGCTATCTAAACAGTGATGCAAGCTTTTCTTTTTATCCGGCAGCTTCATGAGATAGTTGGTGAAGCAGCTGCAAGGGAATACGGTACAACTGTGCAGTGATTCAATCTGAGTCCTCCCTAGCTCCTCAATGGTTAGAGCATCCAGGGGAGAGCTTGAGCTTGAGTGCTTCAGCTGCAACTCACCTTCTTCTTGGTATCACAAGCTCAGTTTACTGTTACTGTATTATTCTTTATTTCCCTCCTCCTCAGTCACAATCACTGATCATCTCTTTATTTCTACATATGGCAAATGGAGTGCAAAAAATCTGTTGTGATGTCGCTCCATCCTGGGGGTGAAAAGCAGCTCCTTGCTCTACCATGTACCCACTCTGGAATTGTAGAGGTACCCCTGGTTGTGTTTGTCCAAAGATAGCACACATATCTAGTACAGTGGACCCTCTACTTGCGGAATTAATCCATATTGGAACAGTGGCTGCAGGTCGAAAAGTCTGTAGTTTGCGTCTCCATTGACCTACAATGCATTGAAAACCTATTAATCTGTAACCGGCCTTTTTTGTTCCGTTTTTGTTCCATTTTGGTTTTTTTTCTGGTCTGTAGGTTGATTCTCTGGATGCAAGTCGATCCTAAATTTTGCAGCCAGAGAAGTCTGTAACTCGAAAAGTCTGTAAGTCGAGGGTCCACTGTACACACTTTTTTTTCCTGCCAGATTTCTGAAGATTTTCTAAACATGACATTTGCAATGCAGGGTCTGAAGTGTGTTTCTGATGTCACATCCTTACAGTTAACTTGCTTCGTTTCTCCCTTAACTTTCCTAGAGTTCAAAAGTTTAGTGCAAATAAAGCAATCCTGATGAAATCCACATATGACTGCATTTTGTGCCGTGATGTGTTGTAAAAAAAGTGTGCATGCATTTCTGCACATCGGCAAAGCACCAGATGACAAAAATCATCCTGATATAAGTACACACTCAAGCGCATTGAGTTTTTTTATTGTGCGTGTGTGATGTTTTATCAACGCACACCAGAATGCATATCCCTGAAAGATAGAGAACGTTACTGAACATCTCCCTAACAACTTTATAGGCTAGTAAGAGGGTGTGTATTTTTTAATCCAATACACCTTGCCTAAGCAGTTGGCAAGAATGCTGGGTTTGAATTTAATCCTATTAGACATTTGAAACTGCCAGTTCTCAAGTGAGGAAAAACCACCAGGATTGGACCCTAAAATTACAAATTAATGCTGTCATAATATTTCCTGCAACTTATTATTTCACAATGTGTTCGTCTGTTTCTTATCATCCAACCACACTGACAGAGCTATTAATCTTGGCTACAGAGAAAACAAGCCAATTAAAATATTAACTTCTTTCTTAAGCCCTTTGGAAGTTTTTGAGCTCTGTCATTTCACGCAGAAAAGGAAAGCAATTTAACCTTCCTAGCTCTCACTCCCACTATTACTGAACTTTCTGCATTTAAATCCCCTTCACAAATGAAGTCAATAGATTTTTGTTAAAGTCAAGATATTTTACATGCTTTGGGCTTGTGGCCACAAAAAAGTATGAAATGTAAACTAAAAACTAGTTTATTCTCTGAGTGTACATGTGTGTAGTAGATACATATGTGACACCAATTATACAATGGAGAACAAAGGTTGTTGAGTCTTCACTGAAATTTAGAATGGCCAACAAGCAATGTGCCTTTTATTTATCCCAAAGTTGTGAAAAAATGTAAGTTGGGGATATTTACCTTTTTATTGTTCCACAGATTTAAGACATTGCTATTCTATTAACACATATGAACTGTTTCATTGATTTTTTGTTTTATATTATCCCATCAATGTAATCAAAATGGAAAACTATTACAGTATTTACAAACTCACCCACCCATGGAGGGATATGATCATCAATCCCACATTTTTCTGTCACCAAAATTTTAAATCAACCTACCTCTCTAGGCCTCCTTTCACCCTCCTCCCTTTCTAGTGCAATATGGAAAGATATGTATAGCATCTGTTTTTGTGTGGAGACCATATTCATAAGTTAGATTTTTACTCTGTTGAATTAAATAAATGACAGGGAAATGAACTTAAAATTTAAAATTTATATTCCCCACTGTGCCTTCTTGACAGGAGGTGAACCTGATGATCCATAGGATCCCTTCCAGTTCTGCAGTTCTAAAATCATTATCATTATGGTTTATTTAATCTATATTTCCATTTATATGATATCCAGTTAAGCGCTTGGAAATAATGGATTAGAATCAATGTGTTTATGCTAAATTGGTTCTGGATATTTTTTTTAACCAAGGCCCAAAAAAAAAAAAAAAAAAAAAGGATTTTAAAGTATAATGTTTGAAAAATAACACTTCAAAAGTAATGTTAAAGAGAGTTTTACCCATAAAGAACATTTCTGTGGAGCTTCTCCTCTCCAGAGGGCATATGTCACTTCACACTTCCATTTTCAAAAAGGAAATTGCCCAAAATTAAATTCATACTGCACAGCCCAACCATGACCCACTACATTAATTTGGATTGCAATACCTAGAAGCCATCATTCTAATTGCCAAGAACCAACACCATTTCTCATGGTTTCTGGGAGTTTTAAACTAAGACCAACAAAAGCTCCAAGGTTAAGAATTAACCTTGTAAAAGGGTGAACGGGCCATTCTTCGTGCAAAAAGAGCTAAGGCTCTGTTATGAATTCAATTCCTTCTGGACAGTTTAATAGCTCAGCTCTTGCAATAAGAACAAGAGAGTGGGTTTTATATGTTCATTAATTATTTCATTTTTCTGTTTGTTTTATTCAGCTGGAAAATTTTGTAGCCACAGAAAGATCAGTTCAGTTGGGTCTTCTGCCTTCTCTTTCATTCTAAAGAAGCTTGGAGAAGGGCTATGTAAATAAACTCAGCTTCATCTTACAGAAAGACTACTGGATTGTGGTGTTCCTAAAAACATTATTTCTCAAATGCTATCCATGGAATACTTAAGCTGGTATGTCTTTTCAGTTGTGAACAATGCTTTTGGACTGATTGGGTGCAACAGGAATTCGTCATTATGACCTCTTTAGCCACGTTGGATGGGATCTCTGAGGCCTGCTACATTCACTTCTAAAGTTTTAGGGATGTCATTTTACAGTATCACGGTAGAGAAATATAAATGGGAGTGAGTATTTTGGTATTTTTTGTAGCGCCGTGGCTTCTAGCCTTGAGCATTTTAACCGATGTGAACTGTAAGTATCTAAAGGCTTGAAGGAGATCATATACTTTTGCCAATTGTCACGAAGTTTTCTGGTTATTATGACTGAAATACATTTATAGGACCAACATGGGGCTACCAAAAATGAATGAAATTCTGGAAGGGAGGAGTAGCTTTCTTTCCCTATAAGAGAGAGAGAAAATGTTAAAAAAAAACAAAACAAAAAAAATGTCTAACTGCAAAGTGTGGGAGGCCAAATAATTTTTCAATTACCTTATTAAGTATGTTCAATTTATGATGTAAATATGTTCAATTTTTTTCTTGCAACTAGCAAAAAGTTAATGTTCCAATTATTTTTCCCATTTCTAACACTTGAATTTACCATTAAAAAAAGCAAAACACTAATATTTCAATCTCTGATCCAGTTATATTGGTGGATTGATCTTACCTTTACTATAGTACTTGCTTGTTTTTAAAAGCAACAGTTCTCAGAGCTGGAAGATAGTCCTGTACAAGTAATAATGTTATTTTTTATATAGTCCTTTTCCCAGTAACAAGGAGATTTCAGGTCCTGTTTTAAGTTTGATGTATAATGTTAGAATTATTCACAAAATGAGCAAACACTTCCCCATTTTTCTGAACATTGTCAGAATAGGTGCATTGAATTCACACAAACTGCTAGTTATTTTGACTATGATTCATTTTTGGGGTGGGTTGGGGCAAAATTGCTTCACAGAATCCACTGCAGTCTGCACCCAGCCACCATTACTGTGTCATGCCTAAACATTAACCTATTTCTTTTCTGTATCCACAAGCTTCATGGCTCACACACTACCTCTCTGGCTGCTTGGAAGGGGTCTGATATTGCTCCAAGATGCCTCCTGGAAGTGCCAATAGAAGTGGAAATGAAGCACACTCTTCCATGTTCCTTTCAATAAGTTTCTACTCCTTATTCTAATCCACTTTCATATTTAAAAGAGATTACCAATTACTCTTCTTCTACTTCAGTCCTAGTTAGCCTACTCAAAATAGCTCAGAAGCATGGAGCTAGCTTCCTGCCACTGATCAAGAACTCAGCTGACAAATACAGGGCTATGAAAAGTCACATTACAGTCTTTCATTGTTGGCTGACTGCTCGATACAATTTTCAATCAACAAACTCATACAGCTTTACCAGACCCCTTCCTTCTTGTCAAGGATTGACTGACAATGATACAATAAAGAACAGTTTTCCACTGGCAAGATGGTCAGGCCAGTTTTATTCTCCTACCAGTTTTTCCTACCTTCTGCATTTTATGATTTCACCTGCTCTGTTTGTTCCAACCTCTTCCCCCAGACATAAAACCCCTTTTCTTGGCCATGGCCATAAACACAATATGAAAGAAATATAGGTCAAATCAGGATTGTGTACATTGCAAAAAGAACCTTAAAAAGTGGTGTAAATTGTTTCTAGTCCGTAGCCACCTTCAAATGTGTCAGGGCTCCTCAGAGGACCATACGAGAATGGCTGTTAACTTTATAGTTTCCTAGGCAAATTCCCCAAATAACATGGTTTCCTCCAATGGATTCTAGGGGATAGTTATTTTTATGCCTCCTTGCTGCTGCTGGATTTCTCTGGTGTGGTAGTAACAGCTGAAAGAACAACATTGTCTCTTCCAAGACATGGTGTATAAGGAGTATGTGCCCTGTTTCCAAGCCCAACCATACTCCGAGAAGATTCCAGACAGTCTGATGCTGCTCAAAAGCAAGGTGGTTATTCTCTGTGTACCTAGTTGTTGAAGGAAAAATGTGGCTGGTTTTGCCACTGCTTTTCTGCTGAAATCTGGGATCTCAGCAACAAAAGTCATTCAGAGGAGCTGCACAAAGGTGCAATGCCCCAGAACCTGCCTACCTTCAGCATAGTGTTTGGACTCTTCTTGCATACTTTCTAGCCAGAATCCTCTGACTGATGACCTTTCAACACATTATTAGTTGCCGATCCACTTGCCTATATTTATGAGCCAGTGGGTGAAAATTAACTACCCACCAAAATAAGAACTTTTTGCTTATTCTGATCATTATTTAAACACCTTTTTAAGTAGAAGCCAACTAAGGTTATAAGAGTTTCCTTGGAAACCATATTAGCTTTTCTGACAGTTGCAGGCCTTCCACCTGTCACAGTTCACTACATAAAAATCACTTCAAGGTTACATTACACAACACAAAACACACAAATTCCTATTGGTGTTTGCATAAAGTTTGCATAATTTGTTGTATGTAATTGTGGGTGGTTGACAAGGTGTCCTTTTCATATGCATGCTGCAAAGACCTGAGTAAGAACTACAGACTCCATTCAAACGAATGTTTGGCATCACTGCATTTTCTTCTCCAGTTTTTCCCTCCAGATTTCAGGATGAATTCTGAAACAAAGTTCAACTAGCTAGCTTTTAGTATGTACCCTGTTTTTCCGAAAATAAGACCTAACCTGAAAATAAGCCCTAGTACGATTTTTCAAGATGCTCATAATATAAGCCCTACCCAAAAAAAATAAGCCCCAGTTAAGGGAAACCCTGCCCTCCACCACTGTGCAGCAACCAGAAGAAGATAACATGACTGTATTTGAATAAATGTAGAGTGTTGTAGATGAAACAAAACATCCCCTGAAAATAAGCCCTAATGCTTTTTTGAGCAAAAAAATAAGACCCTTATTTTCAGGGAAACACAGTATTAACATTTTTCCCACAATTTAGAGGAATAATGATAAAGGCTTTAGGATGAAAATACAGTGGCGGTAATCATCCTGAGACATATTATTTGAAGGTAAGGGACAGAGTGATCCAATCCTATGAGGACGGACACATGTTATGAACAGGCTGAGTCATGCTGGTTTGCTAGGGCAGAATTTGACCCAGGTGCCTTCCATTAACCAGGTGTAGCATTTTCCAAGGAGGACACCTGAAGGTATATGTGGAACAAATTTAATGGGAAAACAATTTTACACCAAACTGAAGACTCTTTACCATTTAAATTTCACAGAAAAACAAGATAGAATTGAAGGGCAAAAATTTCCTCAACACCATCAGCTGTAGAATAATGTCTGAAGCACATAAGCACAGACAAAGCAGCAACTGCAAAGTAGTTTCTTCAGCTTCTAGAACTAGCATGAGACAATGGACTCCTAGACTGCAAAGTGAGGCAGGAATTCTCAGCTAGAGAATTTGGATGCTGTTAATTTATAGGAGTGCAGCCAGGCCTAGTAGGGAATTCTCACTACCTCATGACACTACAAACTTCAGAATTCCATGAGACAGAGTCATGAAAGTTTAAGAGGTATCTGACTGATAAAACACAGCAGTAGCTCAAATATACTCCCTGTGCATAGGATATATAGATTTGTGTTTCAATTTTTTTATATATATAAATGGGTTTCTATCTTTTTGCAATTTAGATTTTGCTCTGACATGGGAGGGTGTCAAAAAGAAAGAGAGTAAAAGGTCACCCTGCTGGTGCTTTGATTTTGTGTCATTTTACAGACGTTTCAATGGCATTTGGAAATGTGCATAAATTCTTTGGTTGCTTTTGTTTTTGCAAAGCATATGCTGGTGCATGTGGCTTTTACTATGCTGTCATCTCCCTCACAAAGTTTACTGAGCTACCGTAGTCACATAACCTACAAAAAAAACAGGCTTATGATAATTAAATAACTGCTACTCACTCTTCTCTATTAAGTACAGTAATCTGTGGAAACAGTGCTTCATTTGCAAATACCCTTTGAATGGCACTGGAGAATTTTCTGATATACAGGTCTACACATGGAATGAACACCAATGACTATAATTCACATTTTTGGGGTGCCTCTTGGTTTGTGCATGCATGTCTGTATGTATGTAGATTTGGCTAGTAATGTATGGACTTCTCCCTCTCATGCGTATTTTTTTCAGACGTGAGTGGCAAATGCTTTGCTGTATTTTTTTAATAGGTGCAGCAGTTTGAATCCAGTTCCCAAAGGGTTCCATGAAAGAGCCAAGTGTTCATGTTCTGACAGAGTTGACAATATTTATTGTTTTTAGAAATCCTGCCTATATAATTTTTCTTTTGTTAAAGAGGAAAACATAAGCATAAAGATAAAGATTAATCAAATGTTAACTTCCTATATCAAAGAGGATACTTTTTAAAAAAAGTTTACCTCGTTCCCATTACATATACTCCCCATCCCCACCCCAAGAACATGACCTGCAGACCAGCAGAAGTATTTTCTAAAGTAACTCAGCAGAGAATCTTTCATCCTTGGAAGCCAGCAATGTTATTTTGTAAAGGAGCTGTGAGAGTTATATAATAGTAATTCTAACAAGATTTTTCATTCATATATATATGCTACTAGAGCTTTGACAGTGCTGCATATCTACAGAAACATGGGGCTATCTGAAATTAATTCATACACCATGCTGTCAAACTCACCACTTGCTAGATGCAAGTGGAAGCTGGAAAAAAGCTCCGGGCTTTCACAATTCCCAAATTGTCAGCTCTGCTGATTTCAGGATTCTGTCATCCAAAAAGGTAACTTTTTCCAACATTGAATGTATGTTTTCACGGTGTAACAGCTTCCCTGCTTCATGAACACAAACTCAGTCCAAGAGCACTATTAAAATCCAGAAGTCCATTTCTATCTATAGACAACTCTTGTCAGAATGGGCTAAATGACTCTGTTAACTTTCATGTGACTTATAGTTTAAATCTTAGTCAAGCAAAAGAGCACATTATTCTGTTTTTGATGTGAGCAAAGGCATAAAACTTTGTTTTGAGGAATGATCACGACTGCAGCTAATCAGTCTTTCCCTCCTTTTGATGACTGTTAACACCTGCAAATCCAAGCAATTTCCTGATCGGCTCATTTTCTGGTTTTTAAAAACCTCCTCTTGCGGCTTTTGATTAGTATTTAGATATGGTTGATCTCTTGACGTGCCAGACTGCCGTTGGAGCTTAAGACAGTTATAGAAGTACATATATTGAGGGGGGGAATTCATGCTTGAGGGAAAGGAAAAACATACGCCCTGTGCACATAGAATTATCCACACCTGAAGAAACTTAGGAAGGAAATGATGTGTGTGTCTAAAAACATTTTCCTACCACATCCAAACTTTTTACTTAATTGACTGGGGACTGATATTCAGCATGTGTCTGTTATGGATATGACCTCCCACTTTCCCACTATTTGCTTTTGGAAAAGCTCAAGTTGCCAAAATAATAAGAAAAGTGAAATGGCATGAATATATGTATATTTTTTCAAAGTAAAAGAAGGTATTTTTGAAGTTCAAATTAATTTATTTTGAGGTGTTGCTGAGCACACAGTTCTCTCATGATGGGGAAAAATATTGAAGCAACAGTATTATACAACAGCAGGATGGTTAAAAATATAGTTTTGAGGGAGGGGGATTTGAAAGCAGCTGTTTGTCTGAACAAGTACTTTTGCAGATATTTTAAAAGGATGTGCATTTCCTACTTCCTCGTGAACATTCTACATGAAACAAATTATCAAGATTTGATGGCAGAGATTTGAGGTATAGTTTGAGATTCTAAGCTTATATAAACCCTACTCGTGCTCAGGGAAAGAAAAGGTTAATTTGAACATGTGAGCAGAGAGGCAGTTCTAGCCCTGTCGCCCGGTGGTCATTATTTCTATGTGAAAAAGGAAGTCAGGAGATTGTCCGCTACATTGGGAGGTTCTCCACGCAATTAGGGACACTGGCTTTTCAGGATACGCCATACATAGCAGAAACTTTCGGATGGACTCTCTCCCCATGGAGAGAGCGACAGGCAAAAGGGTACAGCTAGAACTCTCTGCCTGCTCAAACTTTTAAATTAACCATTTAATGAATACCACAACTGGGCTATAGATACAAATGAATTCCGGTACTGGTTTCAAATATCTGAAGAAGTGGTCTGCAGTTCAAAAACGCTTAAGCCAAATAAAATGTTTTTCTCCTTAAGATAATGCAAAGCTCTTTATTGTTTTTGTTATGACAATTTAACTTGACCACCCTGGAAATATATAGAAATATACAGAACATGACAGATCCATCTTTGACATTCAGCATTTATATTTTCTGACTTGCAAAATTAATGTTTGAGAAGAGCACAATCAGGAACCCAAACCAACATCCCAAAACATGGAATGGGTTCTGGGAGCTGATGGTGGACTACACCGCAGCCCGTATGCTGTGCGGCAACTTAATTTTAAAGCTGAGAGCTTTTTAAAAGGAACCAGGACACCAGGGGTGGTGAAGGTCAGCATGGAAATAAAAGAACAATTTATTCTCAAAGGCTTTCACGCCAGGGATCTGATGGTTGTTGTGGGTTTTTCAGGCTCTTTGGCCGTGTTCTGAAGGTTGTTCTTCCTGACGTTTCGCCTGTCTCTGTGGGCGGCATCTTCAGAGACTGGCGAAACGTCAGGAAGAACAACCTTCAGAACATGGCCAAAGAGCCCGAAAAACCCACAACAACCAAAAGAACAATTCATATTTTAAAAAATAAGCCTAAGCTGTTATATTTTGGATTCCTTCCAGCAATTTTAAAAAAATATAATGCAAATGCTGCGATGTTTTAAGTGAGGTTCATATGGCACACCTGTGGTTAAAATGATAACATCGTTCGAACCAATTTGTTGTGTTATCTACATTGCAACTGAATGCCAAAGCAAATTACAAATATATGTGTCAATAGGGATCAAAGAGCCCCTGTCACTTGCCCTTCTCACTGGCATAATAGAAAAATCAATGCCTCATAATGGTGTATGTTTCATGCAGCTTTATTGACACAACATTCCACAGTTTAAAAAACAGATCTTCTCCCCATGATTGAATTATCTTCATTTCTCCTCATACATTTATATTTTTCTTCCAGTTTACAGCTGTAATAGCCTATCACCTACTCCTAATAGTAAGAATCTACTTTAGAAGCTTTACAGAAATGGTTTTTTTGTCTCCTTTTTTCATTTTTCTGTTAGGCCATACAAATGCTATAGGCATCTGAAAAGTAAACCTTGGGATGAGTAGTACTTTCGGTAGATTTATTTGTAAGAAATGCATACCATTGTGATGAATTTAGTAACAGGTATGCAAGCAGTTGTTTCAAAAATCATATTTTGGAACACATGAGCCCTGTAGCGCAGTGGTTAAACTGTAGTACTGCAGTCAAGCCTCTATTCAGTTTGGTCCCAGTGGGTTCAGGTAGCTGGCTCAAGTCTGACTCAGATTTCCATTGTTTCGAAGTCAGTAAAATGAGTATCCAGCTCACTGGAGGGGGCAAAGTGTTCTTTGCATAATTATGTTGGAAACTGCACAGAGATTGTTCCCAAGCATCATGAGGTGCTATATAAGTTGAATCAGTCAGTCAGCCAGCCAGCCAGCCAGCCAGCCAGTCAGTCAGTCAATAATAGGGGCAGACCTTCCTAAGTGGAAAACAATCAGATTGATTTTCTTGCTGTTTTAGCCATGTTCCTATGATATCATCAGGGGATGTGGTTGCACTGCAGGTTAAACCACAGAAGCCTCTGTGCAGCACTTGTAAGATTGAATTCACCCAACAGAGTGAGCTCCCATCGCTTGTCCCAGCTTCTGCCAACCTAGCAGTTTGAAAGCATGCAAAAATGCGAGTAGATAAATAGGTACCACCTCGGTGGGAAGGTAACAGTGCTCCATGTCTAGTCGCGCTGGCCACGTGCCCATGGAAACTGTCTTTGGACAAATGCTGGCTCTATGGCTTGGAAAGGGTTGAGCACCATGCCCTAGAGTCAGACATGACTGGACTAAATGTCATCATAGGTCTACCTTACCTATGATGTCATCAAGGGGAATTTTTTTCTTTTTTAAAAAAAGATGTATATTCTCCCAAAGCTGACAAGTTACAAGGATTTATACTTAGGGGATAAGAACTCTTAAGATTCAATAAAACAGTAATTACTTCATCACCCTTTTTGCAGTCACATATACTGACTCACCATAAAGTAACACTGTTGTAAAACTGGTCTTTTTGTGAGAGCTTAGGGTTTTTTATCCAAAGTGTCTCTTTAAAATATGGGTTGAGCTATATTGCTATCAAAGAGCTAAGGAAAGTGATTGCCCACTTCAGAGCACTTATGCCGCTTGCACTTCCTATCATAAATAACACGAACACAATCCGTAATTTATTTTCAAATAAATTTGATTTAAGCTTTGCTGGCTTTCGTCACATTATGGTGCTGAAGAAAGATATCACAAAATTTAAACAGTGCTATGTTTTAAATGTAATGGTTGTTGTGGGTTTTTCAGGCTCTTTGGCCGTGTTCTGAAGGTTGTTCTTCCTAACATTTCGCCGGTCTCTGTGGCCGGCATCGTCAGAGGACAGCACTTTGTGCTCTGGTGTAGTTTACTTGGGAGTGGAGTATTTACGACTATGAGATAGGCTTTTTGTCCTACTCAGGAGATGAGTGATTAGTGTGTCTTGTTGTGGGTATACTGTTGTGGTAAGGAGAAGAGATTATCTGTCACTGCGACTGATGGGTGTCATTAGCTGGTCTTTTGTGTGTAGTGATCCATGGTCCTTGTGGCTGGGTAGAGGTCATTGACTTTTTGCACGCTGTATTTTTCAGAGCTGGAAGCCAAGTTTTGTTGATTTTCAAAATTTCCTCTTTTTTGTTGAAGTTCTGCTGGTGCTTGTGGATTTCAATGCCTTCCCTGTGCAATCTGACATAATGATTGCTCGTGTTGTCCAGTATTTCAATATTTTGAAATAGAATTTCATGTCCAGCTTGTTTTAGGGCATGTTCAGCTACTGCAGATTTTTCTGGTTGTTTTAGTCTGCAGTGTCTCTCATGTTCTTTGATTCTGGTGTAGATGCTTCGTTTTGTGATTCCAATGTAAACTTGGCCACAACTGCAAGGTATCCGGTATACTCCTGCAGTGGTGAGGGGGTCCTTCTGTCCTTTGCTGACCGTAACATTTGTTGTATTTTTGTGGTGGGCTTGAATATCGTTTGTAGGTTGTGTTTTTTCAAAAGTTTCCCCATGTGGTCCATGACCCATTTGATGTATGGCAGAAATACTTTATTTGTGGGTGGCTGTTTTTCTTCTTCAGTTCAGTGTTGTTTTCTTGGTTTTATGGCTCTTGTGATTTCATTTTTGGAGTAGCCATTTGCCTGTAGGGCCCAATTCAGATGGTTGAGTTCAGTGCTGAGAAACTGAGCTTCACAGTTCCGATTTGCACGGTCTACCAGTGTTTTGATTATGCCTCTTTTTTGCTGTGGGTGGTGGTTGGAATTTTTGTGTAGGTACCGGTCTGCATGGGTGGGTTTTCTGCAGACCTTGTGTCCCAGTCAGAGGTCAGTTTTGCATAGGACCATGACATCTAAGAACGGGAGTTGGCCCTCTATTTCTTTTTTCATGGTCAATTGTATATTTGGGTGGATGCTGTTGAGATGGTTCAGAAATTCTTCCAATTTTTCTTCACCGTGGCTCCAAATTGCAAAGGTGTCATCCACATATCAGAACCAGACTGTGGGTGCGAGGGGTGCTGAAGTCAGGGCAAGTTTTTCAAAATGCTCCATGTAGAAGTTTGCTATAACCGGGCTGAGAGGGCTGCGCATGGCCACTCCATCTGTCTGTTCATAGAATTCATTATCCCCCTGAACATAGCAGGTCATTAGGCAGTGTTGGAAGAGGGCCTTGATGCCTTCTGGAAAGATCTGCTGGATGAGTGTCAGGGTGTCCTTTATTGGTACCTTAGTGAACAGGGATACTACATCAGAGCTAATAAGTCTGTCACCAGGGTTGAGTTTTAGGATGCTGATCTTGCTTATGAAATGTCCTGAGTCTTTGATGTAGGATGAGGTTTGTCCAATGTGGGTCTGTAGGAGGGTCACTAGGTGTTTGGCTAATTCATATGTTGGGGAGCTGATGGCACTTACAATGGGCCTGAGTGGGATTGAGTCCTTGTGGATTTTGGGGAGTCCGTATAGTCTTGGTGGGATAGCTTCTGTCTTGCAGATTTGTTGAATGACGTTGGGGTGCAGGGAGGAACTCCTGATCAGCATGTTTGTTTGTTTTGTGATTTTGTTGGTTGGGTCCCATTTCAGTTTTCTTTAGATGGTGGGGTCTAGAAGTTCCCTGATTTTGTCCTTGTATTCTTCTGTTTCCATGATTCTGTTTCCATGATTTTAAATGTAACTTTAAATAAACAGCACATAAATATAAATATATTTTATGGGACCAACATGTTGGTGGAAGTGAACTTTTACCATCTACAAGGTCTACCAAGACAATGGTTGAATCTAAGGGCCCAGCATCTTCTGTTCCAGTTTCTTAAGCAAATGCTTCCATGCTGGTACAATAACATCAGAAAACATTAACTCTCCTTTACCACCGTGTTTAACAAGTGCACAAGTGATACCTAACATTCCTGGAGGTGTTTCACTCCATAGCTAATAAGAATATTGTTACGGAAACCATTCTGGCAATGTAATATAGAAAGAAAAGATTGGTAATTAGTGGTGCTCCACATGTTGAGGAACTGAAACTCTATCATTCTTCAGTACTAGATACGCTTCGTAGGGCTTATGGGAGTTGCAGCCCAGCTACATCCAGAAGGCCAGAAGTTGCCCAGAGTTTGAAAGGGTTTAAAATGGAAGTAATACTGACTGGTATCTTAGAGTAACTTCTACAAAATGACTTGTATTTTAAGATGATTCGAGCTCTGTTCAGGCATTTAAACAAAGTTTAATATCAATGTGTAATGAGGGAATACAGTTCTCATCCACCTCACTTGTCATTAACTTTACATAAGGGAGGCTAGCCTGAACAGGATAAAATGTTCTGCAAGTGGAGTCTGTCTACACAATGGTGAAACCTGTTTTTAGAGCCCCCAATTGTATGGAAAGGCTTCATGTGTAACAGAATCCGTCCTTTTCAGGAAGTACATCTCATCATGGAGACAATAATAGGTACAAAGTAATAGTTGCTTTCATATTCAGGGTAGGATGGGGGGGAGAGAGCAATACCATACACTTTTTTAATCAGTGTTCCAGAACTCACAAGAATATACCTTTTTTTAGTGTTGCTACAAAAGTAGAATTGGATTCTTCATAATATTTTACTTTCCATACTTCCCCAGTGATGATGAAGACAGCCCAAAAGGTGTACATACATTCCTAATCTGTCAATGCATGCTTACAGAAGACATTGAGATTCTATTCTTGTATGCAATAACAAGAGATTGCATTGATAATAGGTACTTGTTATTGATTTTTTTTTTAAAAAATGGCCATACAAGTATGTCAATATGTGTGGTATTATTATGCCTATTCATATGACACACTTCCATTAAATTTCCTGTAAACAGGGATTTCCTCCATCAACTGAGGATTTCATTGGGTGACCTTTGTGGCACTTTTGAAAACTGTGGCCTTTTAATACTAAAATCAAGGGCAACATTGCTGTTTATATTGTCACTGAGCTGTTGGGATGGCCGCTTAAAGGTAGTGATGACATTTTTGTGAGACGTGGGTACTTGCAGGGAACTGAACTGAAACAATTGACTCATTTCACAAAACCCACTGAGCAATGATCAAAAAGTGATGATGTTCAGTCTCTAGGACTGAACTTTTGCCAAAATGAAACCAGCGACCTTTAAATGAACCACTCCATACCCCATTACCAACTCTGTGAGCCGTTCAGTCCTCCAAAAAGCTACCTTTTATATTTAAAAAAAACATTCCAGAAACACAATTCACTTCGAAGAACTGTAGCCCATGGAATTTTTAAGTTATTAGCCTAATTCAAGAGATTGCAAGCAAATGCTTCTCCTTACAATCAATGCAATAGTCACACTTTATTAAAGATGAAATATTTAGCACCAAATGACTTAACTATCAGGGTACACTGAGAATCTCTCTCTCTCTCTCTCTCTCACACACACACACACACACACACACACACACACAAACACACAGAGAGAGGGGGGGCGAGTTCTGCTCATTTCCTTATTAAGATACAGTGGCACAGCTGCAACAGAGATTGGGGGATTCAGTCAGTTGTGGTTGCCATTATTGATTGTTTGTTTGTTTGATGCATTATGTCAGTAGGTTTTTTTTTATTTTTGTTTTTTTTTTGGGAGCTCCAGCATGTTCAAACCCCAGTAGTTGCATATCAAGTGCTGACACTGAAGAAGACAACAGAAAAAGGATGACTTTTAACTGGAACTCCTGTCTTAGCATTTTTACATGTTAATAAAACCCTCACTTATGGATTACGTAGTACCAAACATTGCCCATAATTTATTACTAATAATTTTACATCCTGATAAAGTTTTCTTCATGTAACATATACATGGGGTAATAATAGCTGCATAATGGAATGAGAGCTTGAACAAATTCATTCTTTGGAATGCCAGAGTCCCTGGTACATTAGGAGTTACAGTTCCCTAAAAGGGATCACACTAGAACATGCCAGACTGATCTATTTGGTTTTACATACATGGTTTCAAGGCTACTTGAGGTACCAGGAGTCTCAAATCCAAGCTCCTTATGCTGCCCTTGCTACCATGCCAGATTGTACAGGAGGGAGCTTGTCGCTTGCTTTCTGCAACATTTCTAGGAATGTTGCTCATTCCAGATAGCCAAAGATTATTGTTGTAATTTCCAGCTCAGTGAGGGTCAGGGGACATAAGGAGCCAGCAGGATTCTAAAGAGGGATGTAAAGAACTCTGACCATTATCACGATTATAATCAAGACTGGTCTTCTCAGGATGGCCTCAGTGATTCCCTGACAACTCCAGCATGAGATCAAGACATCAGATGATTCTCCCCTCTCCTAATCATGGTTTCTGCAATTTGTGACAAACCTACATTTATAAGTCTTTTACCTCTGTGCAAAGCAGGTGGATTTTTCCCCTGTTGTAAATCTAATACATGCATGTGGGCAAACACACACAGTAAACACAAAAGAGCAGGTTGCTTAATCATTGAGGCACAAATAACCTACCCAATGCTACTATTTTTTCTTCAAGGGACTAGTTTATCACATTTTCCAACACTGTATATTTCACAAAAATGCACAAGAACACTTGTAAAAATTCAGAAATTCTCAGAAAACCAAGGAAGGAAAAGCCTATCATTCCACACTAGCTCACATAAGAAAAGGTTTTTAAAAAACACACAAATAGCATATCAGAATGAATCATTTCTCTGCTTATCTTTTTATTCAGCATATTAGATAATTCAACTGTAACTGCTCAGACTACCCTGTCATTTCAGGTTAGATTGAATTCACAGACAGCCCCATCTATGTCATGTCCAGGTGACTTTAAAAGCAGAAGAGCTTTACTCAAACTAGTGTCTTGGAAAACAACATTTGTGCAGTACCCAGTTGAAATGACATCATCATCATTGTGTGCTGTCAAGTCAATTCTAACTTACGGTTATGCTTTTCAGGGTTTTCTGGGTAGAGAATACTCAGAAGTTATGTGATAGCACACTCTATTTTGCTTTAGTTAGACCTCATCCAGAATATTGTGATTGGGTTTAAGATCCTCTGTTTAAGAAGGATATTAAGTGGAGGGCAACCAAGATGGTAAAGGGTCAGAAAACCCTGTAAAAAACTATTAATGGAACTGGATTCATTTATCCTGGAGAAGATAATATTGAGAGGTTAAATGACAGCCATAATCAAATATGTTAAGGGCTATCATGTAGCAGATGGAGCAAATGTTTTTTTCTGTGGCTGAAGAAGTGATTTATGAATATTATATGCATGGGACTCCATGAATTAGAGCTACTGAAGTGTTGGATTAGAGCTTAACTGAATCTGGGGAACTATGTGTAAATACATCCTGAAACAACAAAAATCTAAAATATGCCTCCCCAAAGCACCCCTCCTCCAAACACTCACAGACTCCTGAAACCTTCTTGTGAAGCAATTGCAGCCAGTAGTGGACACCCAGCGCTGACTGACCCTATGCACTCTAAACATATTGAAATGAGACCCCAGAGTGCTTCAAGTTTTTTTCCTCAGCTAATGAGGTCAGAGCCTCCGTAAATGTCAACTTTGTGAGTAACATGGTACAGAGTCATAGAGACGCATGCAGCGAAGTCAAGACAGTTGCAATTACAGCACTTCCTAACACTAGTGGAAAGGATCAGGTGACCTGTGTTAAACAAAACTGAAAATTACTTAAATGATGCTGTTTAAAAATTATCTGGATGTTTGTTTTTCCAGATCAGTAGGACATCACCCAACCTCATTACTGGAAAATCCTATATGTATTCAGTCAAGAGTTAATCCCACTGAATTCAGTGAGGCTTACTTTCAGGTAAAATATACACTTGCAGCCTCAGCTACCAAATGAAGACAGTGTATTGTACTAAGTATTATTTTTTACAGACTAAAATAAGGCTGAGTTTCTATATGCAGAGAAAAAAATGATTTTAATCTCTTCCCCAAGAAGAGAAATAAATAAATATATAAATATTGGTAATTTGATATATATTCTTCAGCTATACCCACACAAATGGTTGAGAGACAGAATGAAACAACCTCTTGATATCTGAATACACCTCTTTTTTCTTGAAAATATAATTCAAGATGCTGTGAAAGAGGATCCAAAGGCCCTATAGGGTTTCACTCCTGACATGAGCAACTGCATCCTTTCTTGCTAAGGGTGTCTTTCAAATCTGTGTGGGAAGGTGAAACTGTATAGAGCTGGCTGTGGTGGCAGGTTTAGCTCTTCAAGAATGGAAACCTTTGGCTTAATTCTTACCATGAAAGAAGACCAGAGCTATGAGATGCCAGCATGAAATGCTGCCGACAATATCTAATTCTGAGCCTCAACCATTGTATATTCTGGTGACTTTCTACATAACTGATTGCTCAGTTGGGCAAGCAACGGATGTTGTTTTGTGTTCCTTATCACAGTTCTGCAGCGTAGGTTTGTGTTACTGAGAAATGTTATGTAAGCTGTCTGCAACTGTGGGGACTGCTTTGGTGATACCGAAATGTTAATGTTAATATAAGCTGTCAAGCATGAATGTGATGTCACCTATAAAACACTGTCAGTGTAGCCATCTACATTGCATAAGAAGCATTTTTGCCTATTATACTTACTTAACTTGATCAGCTTGCTGCATCAGAAATGCAGGAAACAGGACACAACATAAAGTACCTATCATTTTACATCGTCTTTATAAGCTTGACAATACTCTTTGGGCACAAGGGTTGACAATCCAAAAAGTGGTTTTAAAAATAATAATAGAGGGTTTCTTTCCCTTTCAGATCTCACTCTGAGGTGAAAAGGAAAGTCCATTCCTACCATGAAGCTGCTTAAGAAGTGGTCACTTCACACATACACCCCTACACACTAGTCCATTTCATGTTCTGGAGGTGGCTATTCAAGAGAAAGGACTGGAACTCCCTTGGCTTTTTAAGTCTGAATAACCTGCTTATTTTGAATCAGGATGCAGATTTATTCAGTATTCTTTGCTCTATAGCAGCTTCACAATTTTCATCTAGTTAAGTCATGGAAGGCACTTTTTCCCCTTCAACATCTTAAGAAGAATTAACTCGACCTTCCTCTTCAGTAATGAGTTCTGCCATTACTCCTTGAAAGGAACAGTGGCCCTTGCCCACTCCAGTCCCCAGGATGTCTTAACAACACCAGAAGGAGGAGTGTTTGCGTGCTTTTTTTTAAAGCTTGGGGCCTTCTTCATAGACCTAGATGGGGTTAAAGGTGAATTATGAGGGATTTTAAGCAGCAAGCTATTTCTGGAGGACATGAACTGGAAAGGCCTTTTGTTTCTATAACAGTTGGCAGAATCTAACAGAGCTGGCATAGAAAACCTAAAAGCAATAGATGAGATTTCTGATAAAGGCAGAACTAATAAAGAATTCTGTTTTCTACCAAAAAGTTTTTTTTAAAAAACACCTCTGAGTTTAAGTAGGTCATCCTGCAAAAATTGCACAGACTCACACTTAGCAGGTTCATCTCATGTTCCAAAACTTTTTAAAAGCTCATTGAATTTTTCTAGTTCCACAATTCTTTTAACAGATTGCAAGAGAATACAGAGAACAGGTGTCTTTCAGTTGGGAACATATTAGAGGAAGGGGAAAGTGTGACACCTGTCAAGTTTCATTTGATCATAAACATAATGCTGTTTATTTTGTGCCCAAGAGTGATTAACATTTGCTCTAGGCAAAATAAATAAATATTAATAAAAATAACAAATAATGGGAGTAGATCTTCTTGTCTTTTATCCCCAAAGGCAAGGACATGGAAGTAGGTTTTGTTTGTGTTCAATATGCAGTGGTGCCTCACTTGACGACATTAATTCATTCTAACGAAATCGCTGTAGAATGAAATCGTCGTCAAGCAAAAGTAAAAAGCCAATTGAAACGCATTGAAAACCGCTCAATGCGTTACAATGGGCGAAATACCTCAGTGTCCAGTGAAGATCCTCCATAGGGCGGCCATTTTCTGGTGCCTGTAATGTGAGGAATCCATCCTAAGCACAGCAGGTAGCCATTTTGAACAGCGGGTGGCCATTTTGAAACCCGACGATCAGCTGTTTTCTGATTGTTGTAAAGTGAAAAATCGGTTCCCAAAGCAGGGAACTGATCATCGTGAAATGAAAAAAAAAACCATTTAATCATTGTTTTACAATCACAATAGTGATCACAAAAACACATTGTGAAGCGCTTTCATAATTAAATGAGGTAATCGTTAACTGGGGCACCACTGTACCTTTGTAGGCACATACATACATAGGCACACATATAAATTATCATATGAGTTATGAGAGGGAGTTGGAATACACATGTGCTACAGGAAATGTGCTGGTTCCAAACACACCCTTACTGAAACTGCCTAAAGATGTTTTCTCTTTGTTACCTGTGGTCCACCATTGCCCTCATAAAAGCCCCAAATAATGAAGGTTTCTCAGCTCTTCCAGTACTTATCACATCTCTTCCTTCATGAAAAAATAAACAAGGATTTTTCAAAGCCCGCTATTACTAAATTGTCTTCATTTGGCTTGTTAGGACCATGCTGGTTTTGAGTGAACTGCACCTCTTTGATTCTGATGTATTATTATAGGAGATGAGAAAGCTGGAAAACATCATCCGCTCTCTTGGAACTTCCATAATGCAAGCTGTGTACAGAGGCTTTATTAACTGCTGTTATGTTATCAGGGTCTCTATCCCCAATAGGCTGTGGTTTGCTCTGCAAGCAGGTGTTGCTCTCCAAAGACAGAATGTCAAACCCAGGGAATTATTGGATTAAGCATAGTTAACCATAGGAAGGAAGGAAGGAAGGAAGGAAGGAAGGAAGGAAGGAAGGAAGGAAGGAAGGAAGGAAGGAAGGAAGGAAGGAAGGAAGGAAGGAAGGAAGGAAGGAAGGAAGGAAGGAAGGAAGGAAGGAAGGAAGGAAGGAAGGAAGGAAGGAAGGAAGGAAGGAAGGAAGGAAGGAAGGAAGGAAGGAAGGAAGGAAGGAAGGAAGGAAGGAAGGAAGGAAGGAAGGAAGGAAGGAAGGAAGGAAGGAAGGAAGGAAGGAAGGAAGGAAGGAAGGAAGGAAGGAAGGAAGGAAGGAAGGAAGGAAGGAAGGAAGGAAGGAAGGAAGGAAGGAAGGAAGGAAGGAAGGAAGGAAGGAAGGAAGGAAGGAAGGAAGGAAGGAAGGAAGGAAGGAAGGAAGGAAGGAAGGAAGGAAGGAAGGAAGGAAGGAAGGAAGGAAGGAAGGAAGGAAGGAAGGAAGGAAGGAAGGAAGGAAGGAAGGAAGGAAGGAAGGAAGGAAGGAAGGGAGGGAGGGAGGGAGGGAGGGAGGGAGGGAGGGAGGGAGGGAGGGAGGGAGGGAGGGAGGGAGGGAGGGAGGGAGGGAGGGAGGGAGGGAGGGAGGGAGGGAGGGAGGGAAAGGAAAGGAAAGGAAAGGAAAGGAAAGGAAAGGAAAGGAAAGGAAAGGAAAGGAAAGGAAAGGAAAGGAAAGGAAAGGAAAGGAGAAAGGAAAGGAAAGGAATCCATCTTCACTCTAGGCTGTCTAGATGTGCAGGGCTAAACTGCTATTCAATCTTTGTTCTTGTATCTCTGGAATGGCAGAAATTGTGACTTATCTCACAGTGATATTTGAAGCACAAAAAATAGGGAAGGTTGTAACTTCAGCCACAATTGAGGGTATAAGTTTGTTATTCTAGTAACAATCAAGTGTATAGTCCAGGATTTGTAAATCCATGTGATACTTGTGAAACTGATAATTGTGCCCTGTGGCCAACATTGTAGGATGCCACCAGATGGAATGGCATTTAGTTTTCTGCATTCTTAGTTATGGTAATAAAGATAATGAATGTATTTAGCATAAATAGTGAGTGTTATTATCTCTAAGTTGCATGTGGTGGTGAAACAGTAGCCTAAGAACCAATGTAAATACTGTGTCAGAGATCCATGATTATGATCTCCATGGTTTAGAAAAAATTAATAACCACGAGATGGGAGTGGATCAGACTAAGGCTGACATAAGAGGGTTTATTCTTCTTTTGTACATTTGGCAACTTTAATGATTTAATTGCGTCACATGGCTTCAACTTCTCCTATGTGAAAAAAACATACAAATTTCATATTGTTACCCCAGATTTCTCCCCATTGGCCAAACAGCAGCTGACAGGATAGTTAACTGAGAAGAACTTGGCTGGGAAGAATTAAACCCTCAACCCACAATGTGGACCTGGTTTAAATCTACATATCCCACCACAACTATTATTCATTGTTTTTACCTACAGTGTTAATTGACTACATGTCACATATACTATTTTTAAGAGCAGGTGGTTCTATAAATTAACCTCCGATGGCAGGTCTAGCTGCATGATTTCTCTCTGAAAGCAGTGTACTCCAGGTTTACAGAGAAGTTGTCATTGGAAAGGAGGACCGGAAACTCAAGAGGTCATGTCCTGCTCCATTGTGCTATGCTAGTTCTCACACAGAGGGTATGATCTCTGTCACAGCAAGGGCAAATGGTTCATCTCAGGGCCTAACCACATCTGCCCAAAGAGCCATCGTTCTTAGGTACTGATACATTTATTTCTGCGGTAATGTGAGATATATGCCAGCGCAAATGTTCCCATTGTTTTTAACTATATTGATTCATTTCTTCCTCTTTGAATCGTTATAGCAGGCTACATTGCTCTTAATTTCTCTACCATTTCTTAAGCAATCAGCTGCCCTTGTCCGTTTCATAAAAACAACAACAAGTGATACACCAACAGTGCAAGAGAGAGATCCGAGCCTCTTCCCTTCCCTCCTTTACCTGACCCCTTTGCAAAGTACTGTGAAGAGCAGGATTTTTAAAAAAGAGAGAAGAGATGCAACACTCCTTTCTTTACAGTTCAAAGCAGGAAATGTCTCTGCTCAAGCCCCATTTCACCCACAAGGGAGAGGGGGAAGGCTGTATCCTTTGAGCTGTCTCCTTCTCAGCAATGTATTCAGGCTGATTTGTTGAGAGACTTTAAGAGAAAGAGAAAAAAAAGTACAAGTACACTGGCAATGAAGTGGCCACAGCACCCAGAAACTCAACCCCTTTGCAAAGGAAATAAATTGACAGCAATGTTCACACAGAATGAATGTAGACATCCTTCAGTCTCGAGAGACTATGGTATTGTGCTCTGTATGGAGGTCTTGGAACAGTGTCTTGTGTGGCTGAGAAGGCCAATTCGAGAGTGACAGTCCCTTCCACACTGGAGACAAATCCAATCTGTCCCCTGTCCAGCTCCCTGGTTTTGCCTGTTTCAGGACTGCCTCTTTGCCTCGGTCTGCTGTACAAGTGTCTCTTCAAATTGGGAGAGGCCATGATGCACCGCCTGCCTCCAGGCTGAACGCTCAGACGTCAAGGTTTCCCATCTGTTGAGGTCCATTCCTAAGGCCTTCAGATCCCGCTTGCAGATGTCCTTGTAACGCAGCTGTGGTCTCCCTCGGGGGCGGCTTCCCTGCACTAATTCTCCATACAGGAGATCTTTCGGAATCCGACCATCAGCCATTCTCACGACGTGCCCAAGCCAACGTAGACGGCACTGTTTCAATATTGTATACATGCTGAAAATTCCAGCTCGTTCTAGGACTACTGTATTTGGAACTTTGTCCTGCCAGGTGATACCAAAAATGCGTCGGAGACAACGCATATGGAAGGTGTTCAGCTTCCTCTCCTGCCGTGCACAAAGGGTCCAGGACTCGCTGCAGTATAGGAGTGTGCTCAGGACACAGGCTCTATAGACCTGGATTTTGGTGTATGCCGTCAACTTCTTATTAAGCCATACTCTCTTTGTGAGTCTTGAGAAAATGTTAGCTGCTTTGTCAAAGCGTTTATCCAGCTCAACATCTAGGGACAGAGTGTCAGAGATTGTTGAACCGAGGTACACACGGTCATGAACAATCTCCAATTCTAGCGAGGAGATGGTAATATAGGGAGTTGAGTCCACGCCCTGGCCCATGATTTGTGTTTTCATCAGGCTGATTGTTAGTCCAAGTCTTGGCAGGCCTTGCTAAACGATTCATGAGTTGTTGGAGGTCTGCAGCAGAGTGGGCAACAATGGCTGCATCATCAGCAAAGAGGAAGTCCCGCATGCATTTCAGTTGGACTTTGGTCTTCGCTCTCAATCTAGTGAGATTAAAGAGCTTTCCATCTGATCTAGTCCGGAGATAGACACCTTCTGTTGCAGTTCCAAAGGCCTGCTTCAGCATGACAGCAAAGAAGATCCCAAACAGGGTCGGCACAAGGACACAGCCTTGTTTTACTCCGCTTCGGATGTCAAAGGGATCTGATGTCGAGCCATCAAAAACTACAGTGCCCTTCGTTTCCTCATGAAAGGACCTGATGATATTAAGGAGTTGAGGTGGACATCCAATCTTGGGAAGTATTTTAAAAAGTCCGTCCCTGCTAACCAAGTCAAAGGCCTTTGTGAGATCTATGAAGGCCACAAAGAGTGGCTGAAACAATAATGAATGAAGGGATTCCTCATTGGTACAAAATAAAACAACCTTCCCGGCCAGGGAGAAATAAACCGGAAACAAACTGCTGGCTGGGAAAATGAGTCCATCATGGTTGTGCATGAGACCAGAAATTTATGAAACCATTAAAAATTCAAAGAGGTATAACTGGGGTTCTTTTGGCTCATGTCATCAGGCCCTCAGTAAGGCAGTCCAGGTGTTCCAGTCAAATAACTGTATACTGTATTACAATAGAAAGATGGGATATAAATACACAACAAATTGAACTCTTCAGACAAAAGGAACTTCTTCAGTTATCTTCCTCCTTTCCCCCTAATCCACGAAACATTTTGAAGAAGTAGAGGTAACAATTACCTTAAATCTCTAAACCAAAGAAAGCCCATAAGTGTTGGGAGCAAAGGCTGCTCTTGTCAGCAAAAGATATATCACTGTTGTTGTTTAATATTCTCATACTACAAGGGCTACTGCATCTTGGAAAACAGGGAAAACGTAAAAAGTGATTGAGGGCTTGATAGATTGTTACTATTTTATTTCAGAACTTTTCCTTCTAAAATACTTTAGAAGCTTAATACCACTTGGTGAAGAGTGGAGTCATAGGAGGAGCACATTCTCTATCCCTGGGTTTCCAAATCAGAGCTTCTTTGTAACACACTTTAGCTTCAAGGCAGTATATATTATACCACTGATAAACATGATTTTGAGAACTGCAGTATTATGGACATATTTGGAGTCATGCGTCCTGTCTGCTCACAGTTGAAAAAAAACAACAACTCAGTTATTGTATAGAGTAACTGTCAGTCTGAGTTGGCAGTATCATGCTACCTGGAGGTAGATAGTCTTCACAAGTTTTGTTTTTTTGAAGGTAGCTTAAGAATCTGTTCTCTGTGGCGTCTTGCCGGATATAGTTTGAGCAAAAGCAAAAACAAAAGTGCTGGGGCACCTTAACAACTTAATAAATTTACTTCATTGTGAACTTTTGTAAAATGCAACCCCTTCCTCGAGGTGTCTGAAGAAAGGGATTGCAATCCAGAAAAATCCACAATGAAATAAAAGATGTTATTTCATTGGTTTTGGTGAAAAGGAGGAATTGGCTACCTTACAGTTTAACCCACCGTATTTATAGGAACAATAGGGAAGAGGGCCGGGTAGGTGGGGCTCATCAGCCATGGAAGGCAGCCCATCTAGGAGAAGGAAAACTCTGATTTCAAACCTCCACTGCCTTGTGGCTATATCCACTGATGGAAAAGGCTTCAGGAGTTAACCTAGAGGCAAAATCCAGAGCTGGAGTCCCGAAGGCAGCATGTGTCACTCTGCCAACTCCTGCGACATTGCTGGAACCAGTTGTATTGGCTCTTGCCTTTCCATTGGACCATTTCAGCAATGTGGAGAGGGGGGATCTGCTGCTTGGGTAACAGCCTATCCTCTATATTACCTTACCCGGGCTTCATGCTCTGGAGAGGACACTCCTCAATTCAGAGCATGTTACCATAGTCTCTCGAGACTGAAGGATGCCTATAAAGGGAAGAGGGAAAAGGAAAACTGAGAGTCTTAATAGAAATTCAGTGCTGACCACTTGTAATTTTTTTAAAGGAAGAGAGGACAGATGAAGGGAGCGGTGACAGGAAGGAGTGGTTAATAGGGTGAATATAGATTGTACTGACTGGAAAGTGCTGTGTGGGCTCTTGTAACAGGTGTAAATATCATTTCTGTATGAAACAGCAAATTAAATTGGTTCAAAAATCTTCAAATCAGCCCAAATAAATGTGGGATAACCTCCCTGTGTATACATAAACAGCTACCTTTAAAAACTGAATATAGTACTGCAGATGCCTTTTTCTGTGCTTTTACCTGAATCCTCTGTGGCAGAGTAAGCGTGTGGTGTTTGCATAACATTAACAGGAAAGAGGTCTATTGATCTTCCAGTATGGTATTTTGGGTCTGCATAGGAAACCAATCAAGGTCAATAAAAAACTAATGGGAACAGATGGTGGCATTCAAAATATAATCAACCAGCATGAAAGACCAATGAAATCAACTAAATACTTTGGATTCTGTTAACACACATACACACAGAGTATATAGTATCTTTTTTCAGCTGTAATGGTATCCATATAATATACAGTAGTTTCTTTTTGTATATTATACAATACTACATTAGGCCCACTGGCTTCTACTGTCCACCAATGTTGTAACCCAGTGAAAACATAGCTTTAAGTCATATGTTGGTAAGATAACACCAAAGGAGTCTCGAAACACTTATTGGCCTGAATTCAATTGGTTGACTTAACCAGAGCAGATCCATGAAATCAATGACATTTACAAGAAGTACAGTCCAAGCTCCAAGATACACAAGCTCTAATAGGTTTGGAAATGGGCAGAAGCCTCTTGTGCCAGCATAACTCTCTTTGTGCTGGCTGGTCTCACATAGGCCAGCACAGCTATTGTGTCAGCTGAGATTAATAGGCAGAAAAGTAAAAAAAGAAAAAGAGGCTAACAAAGAAGAGGAAGAATGGGGAGGAGTTATGACAGACTCACACCCCTCTCACTCTTTGTTGATCCAAACATCAGGGCAGTCCTAAGAAATCTGTAACATCCCTAGACTGGAAGGATTTGAGATACAGCAGATTTCAACTGGTTTAGTGTCAACACAGCCAACCGTCAACCATGTTGGCTAGTTAACACTGCACCCTTAGCTCCCTCTTGTGAAGGCACCTAGGATTTAAGACACCAAGGATTTTAATCCCAAACCAGCTTTCTATTGGGAAGGTATAAAAAAGGATGCATTTATCTTCCTCTTTTGATTCATAGGTGTGAAAACAACAGAGACCATTGAGAGATTCCTAAGTAATAAACCTACACAATTTCAGAAGGACACTGAAATGTTTCATGAGGAAAAGGTAAGGTAAAGGTAAAGGTTCCCCTTGTCAATTTTTGTCCAGTCGTGTTCAACTCTAGGGGGTGGTGCTCATCCCCCACAGACAATCTTCTGTGGTCACATGGCCAGTGTGACTTAGACATGGAATGTTGTTACCTTCCCACTGAGGTGGTCCCTATTTATCTACTCACATTTGCATGGTTTCATGTGGGAAAGGATGCTCCTTTTGCAAGGGGGACAGTTTCTCTATTTCTCTATCATCATTTTGATATCCACAGAAAATATAACTGCTGTTTTTCAGAAAGTTAGGTATCAAATAGAGATGGGGACAACTCCCCATTTTGGCGAGTCATCCCACTTTGTGAATTGTCAAAAGCTGATGACTCATGAAGCATGAAGTTGCCCCCATGAAGCGACAAATAATGAATATATTTGTTGATTTGTTGGGAGGATATTAAAAAACACCCCACCCCTGCTCCCACCATCCCCCACTGCCAACCCCACCACCCCTGCTGCCACCCCACCTACCCTAAATAAAGCCGCAACCACCATCTTTGCAAAGGACACCCAGTTTCCCTTTTTACACGTTGTCGCTGCAGAGGCCTGATGGAAACCTCAGCAGCGGCAGTGACAATTATGCTAGGGGGTGCCGGCGGGGTGGGGGGGCTAAGGAAGGGAGAGGGAGGGGTGGGGGTAGGCTGTGGGGATGGGTGGCTGCCTATCAGCCCACCAATCAGCTGATTGGCAGTCGGTAGGCAGATTTTTTTTTATTATTATTATAAAGGGACAAATAAAAAGGGGAAATATTTGTCCCTTCATATTTGTGGCGTCTCTGGAACCTAAAAATATGAAGGGACGAATATTTAACATATCAGCAATTTTCCACAAATATCATGATTTTTTTTTAATTCGTCCCCATGTCTAATATCGAGGCTATGGAGAAGATGACTAAAGTCGTTTGTGTGTATGTGTGAGAAAAATGTCACTTCACTGTATTTCTGATTTATGGTGACTTTATGAAAAGTACTACTGTATTTCCCCAAAAATAAGACAGGGTCTTATATTAATGTTTGTTCCAAAAATGCATTAGGGCTTATTTTCAGGGGATGTTTTATTTTTTTTGTTCATGTACAACAATCTACATTTATTGAAATACATTCATATCATCTTCTTCTGGTTGCTGCACAACGGTGGAGGGAGGGGTTTCACTTAACTGGGGCTTATTTTTGGGGTAGGGCTTATATTACAAGCATCCTGAAAAATCATACTAGGGTTTATTTTCAGGTTAGGTCTTATTTTCGGGGAAACAGGATATTATAAATATTCCAACTCACGTCTTCAAAGTAAAGGCCCCATGACTTCTCTTACTGAATATTAATGTATTTTCCATTGACTATTCCCTTCTCATGACCCACCCAAACTACAATAGTCTTTGCTTAGTCATTCTAGGGAGGGTTTAGACTTGATTTAATCTGGGACCCATTTATTTGTTTTTCTGGTAGTACATAGCATCAGTAAAACTCTTCTCCAATTCCTCATTTCAAATGAACCATTTTTTGTCTTAGTTTTTTTCACTGTCCAGCTTTCATGTCCATACATAGTAACTAGGAACACCACAGTACAGCTCATCCTGCCTTTAGGCCCGAGTAATGCATTCTTACATTGAAATATATTTTCTGGTTTCCTTCATTGCTTTCAGGTTTCAGTCTTCTGATTTCTTGGTTGCAAGCCTCTGTTTGGACTGAAGACTAAACCAAAGATATCTCAATGTTATGCAATTCTTCTCTAGTTATTATTATCTTTTCAATGTTCCGCTATAGCCCTGCTTTTGCATTTTCTTTTATCACCAGAAGTAATTTCAAGTCATTGCTATTTTCTGCTAGTAATATGGTATACTGTATCATATTACTGCATATCTTAAACTGATGTTTCTTGAATTTTCAATCATCCTCCATATGAATGAAACTGGAGAACTTTGAGAGAGACGAAATACTGTCTGGATCCTTCTCATGGAAGAAGACACGTCTCCTGTGTGAATGGCAGGATCTCTCAAGTGCATGATAAA
Organism: Pogona vitticeps; assembly: GCF_051106095.1. NCBI lineage: Eukaryota > Metazoa > Chordata > Lepidosauria > Squamata > Agamidae > Pogona > Pogona vitticeps. The sequence continues at coordinate 221,567,570 of NC_135783.1, read as the reverse complement.
ATAGATCACATTGAAGATAAGTAGAACCTGAATAACTTCAAATTTCCCTGTCTAGCCTTGTCCTACTTCTGGTAATGTAAGACATTTTAACAGTGAAGTGTAGAAGTGTTGGAAAAATTCCCACCTTGATTTTTGCCCTTCTCCCTTTCATTTGTATCTGCCTTTCCCATATGCTCTGCTCTGCCTGTAGTTCCACAAAGTAATGTCACTAGTTACCAACAAGTATCACTACTCAACCATTTTCTATCTCTCTCCAGTGTCTCTTTCTACAAAACAAAGCAAAAGGAAGCGGGAATCATGAATTTTATCAGTGTCACAGTTCCTCATCCAAAGCACAGTAGTTGAAAGCCTCTGGTAAAATATGGATTTAGAATATGAACCTCTCAGTCACTCAATCCTCCTCTTTCTTGTTCCTGTATTCTTGACCCTGGGCATTTCCTAGCATAATCTAAAAATGCTAATTTCTTTGGCTTTTCTCACCCCCCCGTCTCTCCAAATCCTGCACCAAGCTTTGGCTGGGGTCCAGCTCCAGTTCTGAGCGCTTTGTGGGGAAGCTTCAGAACAAGTCTGCATTGACTCAGTTTGGAATTGACTGAAGCACACCCTTAATACATGTTATTCATGTTCTTTCTTGTTCTTCATATTCTTGGGTTTCTATATACACCCAAGCAGTACTTTGTCAAAGATATCAGAAGTGTATTGGCACATGGCACATGCTGTTGAATATGCATCTTTCATTACGTTCCACAGCACAGTAGAGAGGTAATTTTAAAGGAACCAATTAATCCAAATACTCACTTTTCCATTAGCCTGTCCCCCACCCTCTTTTAACAAATTTCCAAGCATATAAATTAAAGCAGAACATTGTTGGATCCTTTCTAGTGGAGATCGTCTCCCCCCCTGACTGTCCCCCCTCTTTTCCTTTTCCTTTTAAACAACATTCCCCTTTGGGATTAGTTATTTTCTTGTAGGAACACAGAAAGTGCTTTCTCTCTCTTTGCTTTTTACAAACACATGCAAATTTCATGTACGCAAGACATATGCTCCTTGTAAATTGAGTCCCAGCAAAGCAGTTTATTCAGGAAAAGCAGATGCATTCATCTTGGGGAACTGGCTGGATATGTAAAGGGGATGTAAAAGCTGGTTTTAAAAAGAAATATTTCTCATTAACATATTTATTTATTAACTTTTTTTAGAAAAACCTCCTTTAAAAATAAAACAACACCTTGTAAAGACAGAGAGAAATATGTGCAACACAATGAGACAGCAACATACACAAGAAACAGTCACTGAAAACACTATTACTCTAAATACATTATTGTATATATGGGTCAGCTACCTGTGAATCAGCTTTCATATCATGTTTGGTCACTTCATGCACAATACTCTTCAGGGACAATAAGTGTGCAGGAAGTATCTAGGGATCACTTCAAATACTGTGCTGCTGCCCCTCCCAAAGGTGACAAGATGAGAAAAGAGGAAAGGGCTACTGTATTTTTAATAGCTGTCGGGAGGCTAAACCTGTAGTAGTTGTAGTTTGCAATAAAAGCTGCATCTGATGAACCCTCTGCTTCTAAGTAACACGTAAAGGTAAAAGAACCCTCTCCTCTTTCTCATATGGTCGCCGTCTCCCTTCTCCTGAGAAGGGAAAACAGCAACATCAGTATGGATGCCATTATCCAACACAATCTTTTGAACACTTGCATATAAAACACTAATCATTCACTAGTGAATTTGGAGGAATCATAGAATCATAAAGTTGGAAGGGGCCTATAAGGCCATCAAGTCCAACCTCCTGCTCAGTGCAAGAATACAAATCAAAAGATATCTGCCAGATGGTTGTCCAAACTTCTCTTGAATGCTTCCAGTGTTGGAGCACTCATCACCTCTCGAGGTAATTGGTTCCATTGCCGTAGTGCTCTTACAGTTAGGATTTTTTTTCCTGATATTCAACCAAAACCTGGCTTTCTGTAGCCTGACCCCATTGTTGTGTGCCCTGCACTCAGGGATCTTGAGAACAGTTCCTACCCCTCCTCTGTATGACAGCCTTTCAAGTATTTGAAAAGTGCTATCATATCAGTCTTCTTTTCTCAAGGCTAAACATACCCAATTCTTCCAGTCTTTCCTCAGAAGGCATGGTTTTCCACAAACACACCCTGAATCATCCTTGTTGCCGTCCTCTGAACTTGTTCCAATTTCTTAGCATCCTTCTTAAAGTGCAGTGTCAAGAACTGGACACAGAACTCAAGATGAGGCCTAAACAGTGCTGAATAGAAGGGAACTAGTACTTCATGGGATTTGGAGTCTATACTTCAGTTAATGCAGCCTACAATAGCATTTGTCTTTTTGCCTTTTATTTTTTGAGCCACATCACACTGTTGGCTCATATTCCACTAGTAGTATACAGCAACTCCAAGATCCTTCTCACTTGTAGTATTGTTGAACCAGGTATTCCCCATTTTGTAACTGTGTGTTTGGTTTCTTTTTCCGAGGTGCAGTACTTGCACTTCTCCCTGCTGAATTTCATTCTGTTGTTTTCAGCCCAGTGATCAAGCCTACCTAGATAATTTTAAAATTTTGTTTCTATCTTCCAGGGTGTTAGCTATTCCACCCAATTTTGTGTCATCCACAAATTTGATTAGCATTGCCTGTATCCCCTGATCCAGGTCATTAATACAAACGTTGAAGAGCATTGGAGAAGGAGACATTAATTATCAGCCACCTGTGTATCCACCTTCCAGTTGTTTTATCCAGCCCACATCTAGCTAACGTGCTAATCAGAACATCATTTTGTAGATAGGGACAACGTTAGCCCTCCTCCAATCGTCTGGCACCTCACCCATTTCCCATGATTTAAAGAAAATAATGAACAGTGGTTCTGAGAGTTCTTCAGTCCGTTCCTTTAGTATTCTTGGATGCAGTTCATCCAGCTCTAAAGATTCGGACTCATTCAAGGCAACAAGGTGTTCCTTGGCTATTTATTTATCAATCTCCAGCTGCAATCTTGTCCCTTCCACTTGCACTTCACATTTGTCTGGAGGGTCAGAGTCTGTCATTTGGGAAAAGACTGAGCTAAAATAAGAATTGAGCACTTCTGCCTTTTCTTTGTCTTCTGTTATCATTTTTTCCATCTCCACTGAGTAGCTGGGCCACCATTTCTTTTCTTTGTCATTCGTTACGCACATACCTAAGAATGCTTCTTCGTTGCTTTTAGTGTCTCTAGCTAGCTTCAGCTCATTATCAGATTTTGCCCTCCTAATGCCATCCTGCAATTCCTTGCTATTTGTCTGTACTCTTCCTTTGTGGCCTGGCCTCCCTTCCACTTCCTATATGTGTCTTTTTGTTGTTGTTTTCAGGCCCTCTCTGAGCTTTTTGTGAAGCCACACTGGCCTTTTTTCCTGCCTCTCACCTTTCTTTGCTGTTGGAATTGTTTTTAGCTGTGCTTTTAGAACTTCCTTTTTTAGAAGCTCTCACCCTTCTTGGACTCCTTTTCTTGTTAGGATCTCCTGCCATGCAACTTTACTTATCCTTGTTCTGAGTTCATTAAAACTGGCTTTTAAAAAATCCTTCATATATTTGTGGCTACACTCTGCTTTGGTTTCCTTTGAACATGGTCTAGTAGAACATGGTCATTTTCGCCTTATTGCCACTTCCTCCGCCAAGTTGCCTCTGTTGGTCAGAATCATGTCAAGGAAGACTAGTCCTCTAGTTTCTTTATTTTTTGTAGGAGAAAATTATCAGCCACACAAGCAGAATTTTGCCTCCCAACAGATATCTGGATAATTGAAATCTCACCACTACTACATCATGTCTTTACAATTTGTTTTTCAAAAGTTTCATCTCCTTGATTGGACGGTTGGTATTAAACTCCAACTACCATGTTCCTTTTGTTTTTCATCCCAACTATATTGATCCAAATGCTCTTCATGGGGCAGCCACTCTCCTCCTCCTGTATTTCTGTGCAGGAACATGTATTTTTTACATATACCGCAACTCCACATCCCTTTTAATTCTTTCTGTTCTTTTTGAACAATTTATATCCTTCAATTGCTGTATTCCAGTTGTGGTAGTCATCCCACCAAGTTTCACTTATTCCTAAAAAGTCATATTTACCCTCCTGAGCTAAGATTTCATTCTTCTTGTTTGTTTCCCATACTCCTGGCTATGTCTATACAGACACTGAAGATTGTGTGATCTCTGGTCAGCTTTTCTTTGTACATTTTAACAAATATTATTATTAAAGTTAATGCTATTATTGACTCCCCCATTAGAACTGTTTGGTCCATTCTTCTTATTGTGTGTAAGGCTTCATCTATCTTTACTTCTGTGCTTGTGTCTCCCTCACCCAATTCAGTTTAAAGCCCTCCTGATGAGGTTCTTTATGCTGTGGCAAAACACATTCTTCCCAGTCCATGTGGGGCGCAAGCCATCTCTTGCGAGCAGTCCATCTTCCAGAAAGCTTAGCCCATGGTCCCAAGAACCAAATCCCTCACCTTGACACCACCTTCGTAGCCAGTCATTCACCCAGAGTATTTCCCTTTCCCTTTCTAATCCTCTTCCAAGTACTAGTAGGATGGATAAGAAAACTATCCAAGGTCCTTTAGTTTCCTTCCCATAGCTTCAAAATGTGATTTGATCTCTTTAAACTTGCACTTGGCTGTGTTGTTTGTTCTCACTTGGATGAGAAGAAATGGATATGCATCTGTGGGTTTTATATATTATGGCAATCCTTCTATCACATCCCCAATCTGTGCTCCAGGAAGACAGCATACCTGGAAGAATAAGTACTCTGTACTCCAGTAAATACCTCAGGATTCTCTCTCCCAGAGATACTGGCCTTCATAATAACTTGAGATCAGAATGACCCCACCCTCTTAATCTACTCTGGGTCAGCAGTTAAGTCTACGATACTTTTCCATTCATTGTAGAAGCAGGTATAAGGATGCAATAGCAAAATGCCAATGGCTTGAGAAGTAATGCCAAGTGACAGCTGTACTTCCAAAGTCTCTAGTTTTCTTTCTGCAGCCTTCAAGGCAATATTTATTCACTTGTGGACCATACGAGTGACCCTCAATGTTTTATTATATATTTCCCACACAGTTGCTACTGGTGTGTGCTAAATTTTGAAAACGTCATCATCATGTGGCAAGATAAAACAGATGCCAAGCTGCAGCAAATTACTTTGGCATCTGTATGGAATATTAATTACAGGCATTACTGATGCAGAACTGTCTGTAGAGGTAACTTGAACGGTTTCCAAAGGAATTGGTGGAACTAAAAACTGATTGATGATTAGCAGCAATAGAGGATTTGACAGGACTAAACTTGGTGTGCATTAAGACTGGTTACTATTAAAAAAATCCAATATGGGTAGCACCTTCTTTAATTTTGAAAGAATGGAGATACAGTATATGTATAAAGAGCTCTTAGCTAAAGAGCAACAATTAAAAATATATAGGAGCTGAATGAAACGGGTCTACATACAAACTGGTGGGCAAAGTTAAAATAAGAATCAAGGTTTAAAAAAGACAAAATAATGGGTTTTACGAGGAGATGGTTCAAGTGGATATGGATTTATACTAGTGATAAGATTATAGAAAAATGTATACTTTTTCTTAGAATATAATTCAGAGGATGAAAGGGTGAAAGTAGTGATGATTAAATGGGCACAAATTTTTAGTTATAATATATAGATGATTGGACTCGAAAGTGGAATGACAACTATAGATGGAAGTGTTTTCAGCAACCTGGGACTTCTTTCATATGTGGTGGCATTGTGACAGAGTAAAAAGATTTTGGAGACCGATAAAAGATATTACATAAGAAATTATACAACAAAAAATAGCTTTTAAACCAGAAATGTTTTCGCTGAATATAAGGTTGAGCTGGGCCCAAAAATGGAAAAATCAGGAAAATCCAAAGATAGAGGAGCTGTTTAAAAAATTATTAGATATTACAGAAATTGACATCTTGTCAGAGGCATTACGTGAGAACCCGAGAATATAGAAAGAAAGCTGGAAAATGTTTTATGATTGGGCCCAGAAACAAACATGAGTAGAGAATATAATATATGTTATGGATTTTAGTATTGTAGCACAGCCATGGGGTCAAGATTACATTAGATATTGTATTATTGTAAACACTTCCCTGTGTTTATGTTTTCTTTTGTCTTATTCTTCCTTTCCCCCTCTGTATTTGTATTCCTTCGATGGTTGTTTGTTTGTTGTATCATTAAAAAATAAGTTAAAAAAGACTGGTTGCTATAACACAAGAGGGTCATAGGACTTTACAGTTGCCTTCTCTTTCTGTTTTTAAAACCATATTTAAAGCTAAAAGTGGGTAAGAACCACCGCTCACGTTACAGACACGTGGAAGCAGCAACAATATGTGATCATGCAGCACCATTTTGAAAAAGGGGGAGGGAGAGCCTTGCTTCTTAAGTTTCTTGACTGGTTCCTATAGAAATTGCTTTTAATTAAAATAAAACCAACAAAGAAGTGAAACAAAAGACTTCAGACTACCTCAAATGTAGGTTTGCTAACTATCCTCATGCCCACACACCCAAAAATCAAGAGACTCCTTTCCTATTGAAACTGTCAAAGTACCCATGCAGATTTGCACTCAATTTCACTATAGACAAAGGCCCACCCAGCACAGATGCAGAGAGAAAAGTTTTGACAGCCCTAATCACAAGCTGATCTGAAAATTGCTGATCACTGACAGTGAAGATCAGAATATGTATATTTTTATAATAATCAGTAGTTTTATCTCATGGATTCTCTGGTATAAAATCTCTTTCTTTTTTAAAGAGGTATGTTAGAATTTGATAATTCAATCACCAAATTAATTCTGCTATGAGAAACAAAAACAGACCACATTTTTAAATGTAACAAGATCTGGTGAACACAGAGGGGGGAAAATGAGTAATACAAGTACACACTTCTCACATTGTTTTATCCTAAATGCATCTAGAAAGTTACTTGCTGCAGAATGTTTCTTTAACTAACAATTTGCTTTTATTGTTCATTAGTTCTGTTCAGCTTCATTTTGACAACAGAAAATGGAACTTCCATGTTTAAAAAATGTGGTGCTTTGTCTAGATGTTTTCCACCTTCACAAGGAATTCTTTCTAACATCAACTCTTCAAGCTGAAGCTTGTAACATGGTTGCAGTTGTTCTTCAATCATATCAAATGAAAGAGTCAAATTAAGAGAAACAACGGATAATTTTGTTGATTCCGGCTGTGTTTACTCTTGGGAAGGCACACTATTGTATCTTAAAGAAGCCTATAATGAGAAACATTATGAGGTGAATGTTTAGATCAAGAATGCAATGAAAGAATGTGCTTTTGATAAAGGTCTATTTGAAACCTTTATCCTCAGGATATCAAATGAAAATCAATTTACAAATATTTTAATAACACGGGAGTTAAATGAAAGGCTGGGTATCAGAGAAATCAGGGTTTTCACATTCAAAACCACAGGGATTGTGTAATAAATCTACATTAATTCTAGGCCTTTAATAGAAAGAAGAAATAACATTTTACTTATTATTGTTTGCTTTTATTTAACTCTGAATCAAGGTAATATACAGTAAGTGTTTTCTGTATGAGAAGGTCTTTAAAGTTGTCACAGAAACTTTAAGTGCAACTAAATGGAGCTGCTTGGATGCTGGTGAAGATGAGATTGGTATAGTCTGTATCAACTTCTTTTTAAGCCTCCAGGTAGGTCCTTTTTTAGACTGCCTTTTCTTGGGAGACTGAAATAATATTAAGCACGTGTTGCTTTTCACATGATGAAAATGAGAAGAGAAGAGAGTGGGGTCAGATGCTCATGTGTTAGCTAAAGCAAAGGCACCTAATAGGTGACTAGGGCTCTCAAGTCTCAAAAAAATCTGGTCTGGAAGTCGGAGAATGGGGAAAATGATGGGGAAATTATGCTTGAAATACTATGCACTTTTCCCTTACTACTGTTGAGTCTGGACATAGTTCCAGTCAGCGGCTTTAATCATGTACAGATAGGTAGGAGGGCCTTTCTTTCTTTTTTTCCTTCCTTTTCTTTCTTTCTTTCTCTCTCTCTTTCTTTCTTATGCCAAGGAATCCAACAAGGCATTTTCGGGTGGTGGTGGTGATCTTCAAACCATGACATTCAGATATATCTGCTAGACTGTTCTAGAGAAAAGCAACATCATATGAGCTGAGAAGTCATTAGGTTGCCAAGCATTCACTGTTTCCAAATCCTTTATTATACTTTCCATAAGCAAAGACTAATGAAAACTTTACAAACACAACAAAGTTTCTAGAACTTTGTATGTATGCCTTTACTTCCTTCTTTGGAAACTACTATTCCTTGGTCACTTCAGAACTGGCTGGAGTTCTGACGTGACCAAAGCCAAAAAAAGTAAAAGAAAATAAAACATTTTCTCTTGGCTGTACATGTGGAACAGAAACCAAATCTCTCCTAGTCAGCCTTTCAGAAAGTCAAAGACACAACTCATCTTCCAGAAATACTGAATACTGAGTCAGAGATTGCAGCTTTCCAATTGCAAGGAGGTTCTAGCGAGCTTATGCCAATGAATCACAAAATTGCAGCTTTAAGGAGAGCACGTGAGTTCACACCACCCATCTACCCAGAGAGCCACAGAATTAAGCTTACATTTCAAACCAACTCTGCAAAGGAATTCTTTATAATAGAAAGCTTTAGGCTACGATGAAAATAAATTGTACCTTTAGGCCACCAGCTGAGACCGGGAGGGATTCAGAAGTCAGTAATGCTACTGGTGTTGATAGAATAAGAAATATGTCTTTACATGAAACATTTGCAATTCTGATTCTGCAATTCTGATGCAGAAGATTAGTCACTGGAGACCTCCTTCACACCTCAACTACCACAGGTATAGACTTCTATTTGCATTCAAGCAGTATCCTTTCCATGGGAAGAAAACCTGACACATTAGATCCTTATTACATCATAAGTGGCAAAAGCTGCAATCTTGCACACTGCTTAAATCCAATTGAATTAAACTGAATTTAAACACTCTGGATCTGCGGGGTATTGCAGTCCTGCCCTATTAATATCCATGGGAGTTTTGGTATGGATTTCCAAGAGAGCAGAACCATACCTTGTGAGATAGGGTTCACATTGCACCACACCTAGGAAGCCATAAAACAGTTCAATACATTTACTGGTAGGGATGTAAATAATATTTGTATCCTGAACATACAGGCCCGGAAAAATGACTAGATGCTATAGTCTAAATCTAACTGCTAGTCAGTTACCATTGCAGAGTAACTGAATCAACTGCAGAATAGTAAATCTACACTTATGTAAACCTCATTATTTGAATGAATTTATACTAGCAACTGGATTTAGGTCCTTGTTCTCCATAGATCAGCCACTGTTATATTGGGTGTAGCACAACTAATTCCCTCTTCTTACACTTTCACAAAATTCTACATCACTCTCCATCTTTTTCATAGAAAACCTTTTCTTCACTGTCAGCCATAAATTCTATAAGTCATTGCTCTTCTGTATTTTTAAACTAAAACTTTCTTTCATTGTCAGCATTTGGAAAAGTCTAGGGAAACATGGCAGAACATTTAAGCAGATGGCCAGGCTAAAGGATAAATGAAACCGGAACAATTAAGAACTGGTGGATAGTTGAGTGGTTTAGGTATCTGGTTGTGGAGCCAGAGTTGAAAGTCTGATTCCCCATCTGTGCCTCCTTGACAGGGGCTGGACTTGATGAGGGAGCCCTAGGGTCCCTTCCAGCTTTACAGTTCTAAGATTCTAGGAAACAAGAGTGAGAAATGTTTTTTTTTTCTTAACCTGAGTGATTTGTCAAAACACAACAGCAAAACTTTGGGTGAATCATTTTTCAAACAAGAACAATAAATTCTGTGTAAAATTAGTATAACCCATAGAGCGTATTCTTCCCTTTACAGCAGATTGATTTCTCTTCCTGAGTTCAGAGACCTCCATGCAGCAGGAAAGCAGCAATGGTTATGCTTCGGTGATTCACAAGTTTCTAATATTAAAATGTTGTTCTTTGGCCTCCTTCTCTGAAATTATTTGTTCTTCCGCCGCCCACTAATGAATAAGGAAGAATACTTTTATCCCCCATGCAAATTATATTAGTCTCATTTGCAGTTTATTTTTCTCAAGGACTGGTGATCTTTCAGTTCCTCCCTGCTTGGGATCACAGCTCTGAATCTATGTGCAGTCAACCAGGTGCTGGTTATCCCTCCTGAACCTCCGCATAGGGGAAGGCACACTGATTTGGGAAGGGAAGAATTTGGGCTCCTTTTATAGTTTCCAGGTTGAAATGGATCCTGCCTTGTCTCTGGCCTTTTCTGCTCCACAAGGACAACAATGTCACAACTGTCCATCAGGCTAGATGCATTAAAAGGCACACAAAAGACTGGTAATTTTTCCTAGGGCTATTGCCGCTTCAACTCAAATTTTGGGTAAGCTCCAATCTCTCTCTCTCTCTCTCTCTCTCTCTCTCTCTCTGCTGCCTACAGAGGAGGGATGCAACGGGGTGGAAGGCGAATGATAGCATGCTGAGCATTGCTACCACTGTGCCCTCCTAATATATTGGCCTCTTGCTTTTGGAGGTCAGAAAGGCTATACTTTCCTTTTTTTCTGCACAATAACATTTGATGTAAGAAACTGGCACCAAACTTCATTGAAACTGAAATTAAAGGTTCATCTTGGGATTTCTGCTTGATTGGTTTTGGCAGAAATAAAAACGAATCAAGTGAGATTTCTCAAGACACTTCCTATATATATTATTTTTATATAATAATAACTAAATGCCACCAAGTTGTTTCCTGCTTATGGTGACTCTTACCAGGGTTTTCTCAGTAAAGAATACTCACAAGCGGTTTACCATTTCTTTTTGTCAGCAGTGGGGTGATCTTGTGCAGCTGGCCCAGGGATAAACAGCCTGACTCTTTCTCATTGGGAGGCACCGTGAAGAATCACATTCCCAACCTCTGTCTCTGCAGCCAGGTAGTGGACTCATTGAGCTGTCCAGCAACACAGCAGAATTCTGTTTGTGTTAAAATGTAAGCATAATCTAAAGGCAAAACATCATGGGCAAGGCATCTATGGAATTTTGAAGGGGAGAGAGAGAGAGAGAGAGAGAGAGAGGCCCTACATCTTAAGAGCATTTTACATATGCTGATGGCTCCTGCTCTGGTTCAGATCTCGAGATCAGAAAGGGAAGAGGAATGCAACATCACTGGCATCACTCAACAGTATCAGTTTCTTGCTTGACATTGTCCTTACATCAGCATACAACTGTTCAGACAACACATTGCACACAATGTGGCTGTTATTCACAAGCTTGGTTCTCTAACAGTTTATACCATAATGCTTCTTGCAGAATTATATCCCTTTTCATACAGGGCTTATTATACAACCACACCTCCAAAGTCTGAGATTTGATTAAAGCTCTGCATTCATAGAATCCACCAAACCTAAAACTACAGAATAAAAGTAAGAAGGAAAAAACATCCTCTCATTTCTCCCCAGAATATCTCTCGATTCCCTATTGTTTGTGCATGCTGTGAGGCAGCTGTTCTAAAACAAATTAATATTCTAAAGTTTCCCTGTAAAACTCACAGTCCATAGGCTTTGCACAGCCATCCAGGTTCTGTGTTAAATTCAACAGATATGTCACAAACTCCCTATTTTCCAAGCTCATGCGGTTCTTCTAAAACAAGAGATTTAGGCAGCAATCCTAGGGGTGAAGACAACATTAAATGCAGCACTCCCATCCCAGAGACTTTGTTCCATAATCATACCTCTGCAAAGCCTCTCTCTCTTTTTATTTTGGGAATATTCCACTTCCATTAAAAGCAATGAAAAGAAAAGTAGTTAGACACACTCTGAGGCATTTCTAAGGGCAGATGAGACAGAAATTCTGCATTTAGAAGCTGCTCTGCCTTAGGAAGTAAAGAAAGTTTGATTATCCTCCAACAATATCCTTCAACTCTTCAGCTGCAAATATATTTGCTGTTGCTTCATGATTTCTATTAGGAGGTAGACAAGATGTTTCATTCCATACTGATCATGCAAACATGGCAGCTTTGAAGAATGTTCTCTGCAGGAATAACATTATATCACTTTCTAATTGGGAAGCTGCAATCTTTGCTTTTTCTGCTCGCATTCTTTTTGGTTTTTTTATTATGACGGCACAGCTGAGTTCTAAGGGCACTGCATTGGATCTATGTTCTACCACTGCCAATAACCATAGGGCATCAGTCTCAGGGAGCATTTATATATTACAGATAACCCCTTATTAAAAGAAGCATATTTTTTTCAGACATAGAAGCCTGCCTCAATCTTGTCTCTTAAAATACTAACATGGATGTGGCGGTAATGACAAGTTATTTGTAAATTATAGTTTGGCTGTCATTTAGCCTGCACATGCTCAACAACACAGCCCAAAGATTATAAGTTTGACTGTCCTGTAAAATCTAAAACAGTGCTGTTTTAAAACTTAAATGAAATGCACCCTAAAGCATGTAAGCCCCATATATATGTAAAACTTGTCAAGAAAAAAAAAAAGAGAGAGAGAGAGAGATACTGGGGACCAAGCGCCATGTGTATTAATCTGTCAAACAAAAAATAATTACTCTTGAAAAAAAACAGAATTGATAAGAGGCACAATCATCTACATTAGTTCTGGCAACATCTATCCCATATAGGTTAAGAGAAAAGCTACCTTAAATGGATGATTAAATGAGGCATTAGAGCAAAGTTTAATTAATTGACACTTCTGCAGTGTCGTGCTAGTACAGAAGTCACGTGGCTGGGATTCTGGGAACACTTCTTTAAATTTGACAACTCCAGCATCTTCAGTGACTTTAGCCTCTGTTAAAAAAATGGATGGTGTCTGAATTGGCACTGAAGCAGTTAATAAAGACTGTACTGCATTTTTTTTTTGCTTGCTTTTAATTCGATTTCTTTCTCTTTTGCCCTGGAACATGAGGCAAATTCATAGTTTATACAGAAGATACACTGTAGGTGACCTTTAAATACATGGGGGATTAACGACAAAAGATGCATCGTGTGTACGTGTGTGTTTGTACATATGTGCAGAGGTGAGTGAGATAAAAGGTCAATCATTACAAATCAATCCACTAAGCATGGCTAATTTTCTGACAACAAAATCGGTCTCATCCTGTTACAGCAGTAAGTCTGGTTACTACTCTGGTTACAATAGTAATTCCTGTTACAGTAGTAACTCTAACAGAAGAGAGGCACTACCACAGAGGTAAAGAAAAATAGCTGTAATAACACTGCTTCAGTACTACTTACTTCTTTCCTAACCATCTTCTTTCAAACCTTTCCATGCTCCGATACCTTAGAATTAGCCACCAGGACAGATCAGCATCAAATGCTGTCTCTCAGCGTAGCACAGTGCTGCTGCTGGAAGATTAGCAGATAACTCCTCTAATGAGATTGTCAGCCTCCTGCTAGTTAAGAATCTGCCTCCTCATCCCATCCTCAAAATACTTGAAGGAACAATCTGTCACAGTCACCGCACTAGTTTTAACTAAATTAACCTTTACAGGCAGATTACAGGGGAGTTTATTGATCGCAACATCACCTGCCCTGCAGCACCGGTGTATTGACTTCTGTTGGTCATCTTAATTTTATAATAAATGTTAGCCCTCCCGACTGGTAGGAAAAAAAGATTGGGAGCGGGGGGGGAGGGCGACTTCTTAGAGGGGTTTGAAATGGAAAGCAGAGGCACGCAGAAAACCCAGAAGCATGGTGCCCTGTGGCTGTGCATAATCACAGCAATAATTTTTGTGCTATAGAATCTCATAGTCCTCAATTAATAAGCCCTATTGGGAAGTTGCTATCTTGAAGAGCTCACCATTACAGCCTCATTTAGTTCTGGCACTGTGAATATTAAGATTTCATTCTTACAAGACCCAGCATCCCTGAGGTTTCAATATGAGCTAATGCTACTGTCTGAACTTAGTAACATTCTGGTCTGCACGTATGGGATGCTGTGATGGAGCAGCAGCCTGCTAAGTGTAAAGATGCTGCTGCTGCTGTAAGGGAGAAACTCGCTCCTTCATGGCATGAGTACAGGAACCTCAGCCCAACCTGTTTGTCGGCCCAAAACAGGCATCACAGCTTCCTGACGGACAGTTGTGTCTCTTACTGTGATACCAATGTATCACCTTCTCCTTTTTATAAGGCAGGGCTTGCCCTCTGCTCAGACGTCCACCGTGAAATTCCTGGGAGAATGTTAAAGCCAGAAAAGCTGGGACAAATGTTAACTGCTAATGTTTCTACAAGTAAGACACTGAGCGGGGGGTACTTTCCCCCCTGAACAGTGCATAATGAATTTGTTGGAAACAGTTTCTAATGATGCATTCAGCTGGATGTTGCTGCCAGTGATGCACGAGGTGTGGTCTAACTCCTTGGCCGTCCTCATCCTAAGGACCAATCAGAGGATCCGGTGACCAGGCAGCAGCAAACAAGCCTAGCAGCAGCACTTAAGTCGGCAGGGGCAGGCCAGCACCTACCAGCGTTAAGGGTAGTTGGTGTGTTTTCTTTCTTATACTGCAAGACGTTCTGTAGTGAAGAGGCAAGTGGCCAGGTATATGCAGGGCTACAGATACTATTTTCTATTATTATTTATAATTTGGACATATACCTCCTACAGCAGAATTTTGCTTAGTCCCCAGCAAATGTATTTGGCACCAGAACAATAGCAGCTACCCCACCACTCCCATTTTATTCTTAACCCGGGGCTATGATTCGAGCTTAAAATGCAAAACTGCACGGAGAGCATTCACTACTTAAGAATGGGTTGATTTTTATTTTGCTTTGTTCTGATCCAACATAACAAGAATGTAGAAGCCACTGTGAAGATTGGCATTGCAGTGAGTTAGGGACAGTGGGCAGAAAAGAAAGGTGGCTGAATTCTTATACAGACACACACACACACACACACACACACACACACACACACACACAGAGAGAGAGAGAGAGAGAGAGAGAGAGAGAGAGAGAGAGAGAGAGAGAGAGAGAGAGAGAGAGAGAGAGAGAGAGAGACTTTTGCTATCCCCCCTTCCCCCTTTTGGGACCAAAGATAGCTAGCAACATAAATTTTACAAACAATTGTAACTTAAAAAAAAATCTGCAGAATATTTTTTGTGTAAAAAAATTGTTACATAAACTACCTCACTAGAAAAATAATAATGAATTAAGCCAGTTTAAACACTACTTTAAAAATGCAACAAAAAGGTCTGTCTTCATCAGTGGCCCAAAGCCTGCTTAAATAAAAGTGTATTTTACTGCTAGCAGACTGACGGCAAGGAGGGGACCAACTTAGGGATTGTATGGCCATGTAAAGTGGACAGGTTTAAGTCCTGGATATAAAATGATCTAGTTGTGCCACAGCTATCTTCAGATTCAGAACCCACAAACATTCTAAACCTTAAATGGATCTTTATTGAGCCAGGTCAAATCTGAAGCCATGTGACATGACATGGGCTTCAACAAGTATTAGGAATGAGTTCACATGAATTAACGGAAGTGTTGCTGAGCATTACGTAAGGTAGCCACCTCATGTGTCAAAAAAGTGAGAAAGCATTCTCATGTGAATTGCACTACACACCAAGCTTCAACCCTTATCTATATGTATTGTGCTTGGTCTTTTAAAGTATATCTGTGCAGTAATCAAGGGAGCACTGAATATTCACATGCTAGCCTCCCCTGATCAAAATACATTTCAAAAGGAACAGGTACCAAATGTATGTCCATAGACTTTGGGTGTGGTTCAACATACATACATTCTCTGCGCAGATGTGCATAATCAAATAGAAAAAGTAAAATGAAATGTCACTTTGCTGTGTCCAGTGCCAGTGGAATAAGGTAGGTAGGAAGTTACAAATTTGATTAAGAGATAGATGTCCAAAGGCTGGCATGTCAGCTACTGCTGCTCTAGGCAGTCCATGCTATAATGAACACAGAAGCAACATCGACAAGTTTCAGGGTTGCCTGATTAAAGTAGTTTACAAGTATGAAGAAATGTGGGAAGATTCAGACTGATCAGCCTCATTTGAGTGGGTTGGAGTGAGAACTCTGTTTATGTGTGAATGTGGGAGGGGGAGGCTGTGTGAATATAAGTTCAACATGTCAAAAGGAACATAAACATTACATGTGCTGACACTGACCAGTATCCTCTTGCAGAGCTCCATTGGCCCAACGGGAAAGACATCACCAGCAGTGGCAGATTGCTGCTCATTAAAGAGATCCCTTTTTTAATTTTGGGATGCATGTGGTTTCACATCATTGCATGCCAATTATGTGCATCCTGAAATCAAAAGCATAACTGTTTAATTAGCAGTAATCCACTGCTGGTGGTGACATCATTTCCACTATGCCTGCGGAACCCCACAAGAGGACACTGGCCATTGTTAGTAAGCAGAGTCACTTCCAGTGTGAGACAGAGAACTGTATTGTTATTAAGCTTTCCCCTGAAAATGATGGTTGACTAGATAAAGCAAAATTGGATTTTAAGACTGAAATGTTCAAATATGGGTTGAGGTCAAATTTCAATAAAAGTAGATTACACATATACAGTTGGCACAAAAATGATTATGTACAATTTTATGTTACTAATGTACATCAAGTGGGGGGAAAAGGTGAGTGGAGTATAGAGAAATGTGTTAGCATTTAGTGTTTTTACTGGAAAAAGAACTACTAATGTACATAATGCTGAGTAGAAAAGGAAAAAAAATAATTTTCCAATAGAACAAAAACACAGGAACCAAGAGGATATGTACTGTACATGTATCTCTTTACTGGGTTTCTTTGGAATTACTTCTGTCTTCCTGTAGCCTAGCTAGAGAAGCTGCAGCTGTTCTTACACCCTTTTTCAAATTTAATTTATGCTACTGTTGCTGCTAAGATGTTATTTTGAAAACTGTGGAAACATTTTAAAGTAGTAATTCCCAAACTTTTCAGTGTCACCTGCCCCTTTAAGATTTCTGAGAAACTTTCATGCATTCCCACTTCTTAACCAACATGCAACTCTTTTAAAAAATCCCAATTCTTAATTGGACATTAAAAATAAGCTCAACACCTAGAGACCTTCACTTTTAAAAAAACACAAATATTTTTTTTCTTATCCCAAAAATAAATAAAATCTAATTTCCTATAAGAAACTGCAGAAAGAAATTGAGTTTAATATTAAGGATGCACATTAAAAAGAGTTTTGTGTTCCTCCCATCTTCTCTGCCCTAAAGGTACGCCTCCTGTTTGAGAACCAATGATTTAAGAGAATGATGTAATACACTGACATATCTCCCACCTTGTCACTCATACTAAAGAGTGGCTATGAAATAATATTCATCAGCACCCAGATATTTAATGCATCTGGTTCAGAATTTATTTAAAATATTTAGCTGCTTCTGTCCTTTCATATTCGGAGCATATAAAATACAGTCTCAGTAGGAAAGGATGCAACTTGCTAGAATTCCTGAGTTGTATGTGATGATTAATTGGCATATATTTAGAATATATAATTTATTAGCATGCCTTAAGGGCAAGTATGACCCAGTGTACAGGTTCCCAGGGTTACAACTGAGACAACTGCAACTTAGCAGGGGGAACAGAACATATAACCCCAAGTTCAAAACATGCCATTGTTAAACAACAAAGAGCAAACCTTCAATGATCTTTTGCTGGCAGAGCAAATCAACACTCTATAAAGTAATTCTAAAATGGGACAGCCCAAACAAAACATTATAACTTCTAAACTGGATCCTCTCCTCCTCTTCTTCAGCTGTTTCACCATTCCTGGGCAGGAGCATGGGCTTGCAATCGGCCAAAGAGGTGGGACAAGGAAGCCTGTGCTCCTGATGGAGACTGATTGAACAGCCAAAGAGGAAGAGGAGAGGAGCTGGTGAGTGGAGGATCCAGCTGGGGGGGCAGGGGAAGGGAATGTGCAGCACCTGTAGTGCCATGTGTCATGTGCAAGAACCAGCATGAATCTCCAAATCAAGGTCTGTGCCCATCTCTAATGGTGGATACAGAAGGACAAGATCCCACGTTGATCAACTGGAGATTTTTTTGAAGAATTGAATAGAATTCATACTGCTTGGAATCCCAGGGAACACCTGCCAGTCTGGTTTGATAGTTTGGTAGTTCCAGGCGAATAATAATTCTGCGTCATCAAGTCAATTTAAATTCACAGCAACACTTTCCAGGGTTTCCTAGACATCAGATGACCCAGATGGTTTACCGTTCCTTTCTTCTGGGGTCACTAAGGGCTCTGCAGCTTGTTCAAGGCCACACAGCCTGGCTCTTCTCCTAGGAGACACAGTGGGAAATTGAACTCTCAAACCCTGTCTACACAGCCAAATAAATGCCGAATGTGCGGAGTTATCCAGACAGCTAAGAATCATCAAACTAAGTAGGGCAATCAGTCTGATTCTATATAGGGAATTTATATCAGCGTTCAGGTCTCAGGTGAGCTGTGAGAGTTATAAGCATTTAAGAGCTTAGCACACATTTTGATGTAATGCTATTTTTTGTGCTTTCCCCAGTAGTCTCTAAAACCTCAGTAGGTCTGCATCCAATCTAAACAGTATTACTACTACTAATAATGTGATTTAGTATCAATAATTATGATAAACTTAACTAAAAAATAATAATGTACTTCACAATATATCTGTTTAGAACTATTTGTATGAATGGCTTGTAAGCTGAGCATACAGGGCACCTCACCTCAAATGTTTTAAAGAATGCCTTCCTGCCCCACTTACAAACAGCCTACACTCTATGAAAAATCTGTTTTATTGCAATCGTAGGAGAAGATATAGTGAGCTTCGTCTGACTTCAATATCCAGTTTTTGAAATCAAACACACAATATGAACTTGGCTGTTCGAGTAATCTCTAATGCATTTTAATTAAGGGTGGTGAATCAAGACCATATATTTTAAAGTACTATAGAGCCCAATGCATGCCCCATAACTTAGCAAAGAACACACTTGCATTATCCAGATGCTGTGTGCAATGGCTGCTGTGCTAATAGGGCAATTATCACATGAGCAGAAAAGTTTGTAGCAAGTTCCTCATTAGCACAGATATCAATTGCATATTAATAAAGTAGATCCCTTGCTTTCACTTCACTTGTATTACGGGAACACAGACAAAACCCGAGATGTCTGCCATTTTCAGTTCCCACGTCTACACATAGTAATTAAATTTTTCGTGCATTTGTTACTTTTCTCCTTTTCCAGTGTATACTGAAGCAAAGTGGGTGTCATGGTGGAAAAGAAACTGTGAAATATTAAGGAAGTAAATGCTTAAGAGCAGCATTGTTTCATTCCGATTTATGAGCTAAAAGGGGCTGTTTAAATTTGCATATAGACTTAACTTAGATAAAGCATGGCCCTATGGTTAATATTTTATTCACTAGTCTCCTGCAGAGACCAGTGACAACCTACAAAGCAGCATACTAGTTAAACCATTTACACCATGAGAGACAGAACATTTGTTTTCTGTAGATTATAGATCATGGGCTTGTGATGTAGGGAATGGGAGGAAATGTTTACATGGGAGTAAATGAGTCCCAGTCTCCTAAGTGGTTTGGAAAGCAGTTGAAATGTGGAAAAAAAAATCTTTCCATGGCCTAGATTTGGTCAAGAAAAGCATTCCTGAATCAAGTCATCTTGTTAAGGATTCTTCTGCTCTACAAGAGTACCTGTCCCTAGTTACACGGGAAATGGTTTTAAAGCTGTATTTTCCACACGTTGCACAAAATGACACAGCCAACAAACAAGCAAGCAAACAAACAAGCAAACGAACAAAGAAAAAAAAGGACATGTCATTGGGTCAAAAAGACACAGACAACATATTCGGTCCTGTTATGCTTGCCATTTCATGGGAGAAGGCAACACTGATCAAATTTTCCAATCTTGTGCATTTTACAGAAGTAAGCAGCAAGTTTTGGAAATATGCAAATCTCTCCATGATTGAGGGGAAATACGGTGAGTAGAAATCATTTTGTGTTTTTGCATTTATTGTGCAAGTTTGATTGAAATCAGGGACTACATCAAATCAGTAATATGTTTTTTTAAGCACAGGAGTTTGCACTAATTTGCAAGACAAATAACAAAAGTAAGAAAATACTGTTTATATATGGAAAAAAAGTTCCCGACCAGGCTTACACAGAGAAAACTACATTGTGCCTGGGAGGACAATGTGGATCTCTATGGAGAAACACAGATGGCAAACACTAAA
Source organism: Pogona vitticeps (assembly GCF_051106095.1). Taxonomy (NCBI): domain Eukaryota; kingdom Metazoa; phylum Chordata; class Lepidosauria; order Squamata; family Agamidae; genus Pogona; species Pogona vitticeps. Next base: position 221,547,284 of record NC_135783.1, on the reverse strand, counting down.
GATCCAGTGATGAATTTCTGCTAGGAGAATGATAAAAGCCAATAAAATTAGATGGGGGAGGTATGATCCCACTGCAGCGCTCTGTGTGCCCCAAAATTGGATCTGGAGTGCTAGTAAAGGGTCTGTAGCTGGCTTTCAATGGTCTGGACGACTAAGAGGGAAAGGAAGAAGATTTTTAAAGTATGGATTTAACCCTTCCACATGTGACTTTCCTAAACTTCTTTGACATATATCAACTGGAAAGCAGGACAACTGGTTTACTTAGAGCAGATGTGGGCAACATGTAGCCTGTGGGCTGTGTACTGCCTCAAGCCAGGGGGTCATCCTTCTAAGGACCTCAGCTTCTCACTATAGTGGATGGAGCCTCAGAAGGTAATCTGAGGATATATATACAGTACAATGCCACTTGCAGCTACAACTTCCTTGGTGTGAGTTCTTGCTACCAAAGATCTGTCTATGGTCCTTCAAAATTTGCATCCAAGTCTTTTCAGTTCGGTAAACCTGCATGGGTTGTTGTCTCTGTCTGAGGATATCATTCCACACTGATCCTTCATCCTAGTTCTTACAACCGACCCTGGTTGCCAGCCTCCATACTGTCTGTTGGTGCCAACAATGCAGAGAAGAAGCAAAACCCTGTTCTGGTTTTTAAAGCTGCACAGTAGGATTGTCTAGCAGATCTTCAAGTAATGATTCACCAGAATTTTTCAAATGCATGCAATCCATATACAAAATAGTGTTTTTAATTAGTATGATCAGATGCAATCAAGGTGGGGGGAAACCTTGATTGGTTTTAATGGGGGCATGGGCCCATGCTGTTTATTTAGTCGACTGTTACTACTTGTAGTGATAATGTCAGAAAATGATCATATATCCCTTTTATTTCCCTTTTCAAAAATGACTTATTCTTTCTCCATATCCTAGTGTAGTCACTAAGTTAAATTAAGTGGCTGGGACTAAATCCTCATCTCTCTGCAGCAGGGGAAAAATAAATAGAAATTAGCTTTTACTCTTTGCGGGGGCATCTGGTTTAATATTTACAGCTACTCTTTCACTCAGTAATTGCCTAACGTAAAATTTCTCTTCAGTGAAATTTTGTTACCTGTCTCACCTCTGGGAAGCACTGCCAAACTGACCTACAGGACATGAAGTGGAAGCTTAAGTAGACATTCCCTATACATAGTGAAAGATTAAGAAATTTAGTACAGTATATATTTTATGGGAATGTTCTGAGGTTCTTTCATCACAAAGTACCATGAATAAGTCAAGAATTATAACAATTAGGGATGCAATCTTATACACACATATTTCAGTAGAAGTTCTCAAGCTTTAAAGCCAGAAGAGGCTACGCTAAATGTATGGAAACAAAAACCACACATGGATGGATGCTGATGAATGTCTTCCACTGGGACAAAACTCTGGCTGGATCATCTAGAAGTCATTTAATAGACTTCAAGTGAAGCATGAAGATCAATGAATAAGCAATGGGGCTACTTGGATACAGGACAAATTTTCTGTGAGAGTGGAGAAATTCAATCAATGCAGCACTTGCATGCTTGCAATTTATGCCCCACTACATGTACAAAAAAAAAAAAAATCTAGAAAATGGCTAACACTATCGGTCAGAAATAGTCTAATCATCTTAACATTTTCATTTGTTTTTAATTTGACCTATATTTTCAATACATCCATAATTTTAGGTTCAGTGTTTTGATATGAATAAGGAGCCAAGAAAGTATATGGTCCATTGAAAGTAGGAGGATATCTCGGCGAACATACATTGGGAAGGCAAGTTTGTGTACGAAGAATAATATGCTTTTTGACTAGAAATAATAAATTTTATAGAAACAGAAATTGAACTGATAATTTTATTCAAGACTCCCTTTTGAAAGGAAAGTGCAAAATTCCTTTGGCAGGTAGAGAGGTGTCCTTATATCCATGTTTTCTTATTCTGTCTTTTAAAAAAGAACTACTGTGACACAGCTATATTGACAGAGTATAAGTGATGTGGCATTTGCTTGTGTAAATAATTACAGGCTTCCAAGGATTATTTGTTGCTAATTTTTCAAATTGAAATTTCTCACTCTCGAATGATCAAATACACAGAAAATTACCTTTAACTGGTTTGTTACGCATTTGTTCTTATGAAAATGTTATGAATTTATGTCATTTTTTTCTTTCTTTCAAATAAAGATTGCAGTGCTAGCTATTCTCTTTATATATTTTTATGTCATTTTTTGTTTACTTTGCTAAACTTAGGGCAAGTTTTTCAAAAGACCTTGGTACTGTACATTGAGATGTACATGGAATCTGCTACATACAGTGAGACCACTGGCTGATTTAGCTCATATTGTGTTTACGGATTTGTAGTAATTTCTCTAGGTAGCAGCTCTTTATTATACCAGCCATATGTGGAGGTGCCAGAGATGACAGCTGAGGCATTTCTGCTCTTCCATTGAGCTATGGCCCAGTCTCAACATTTGGATGAACACTGTACAATCCTGAAATGAAATACATCCAACTGGCGTGCATATTTTACTATTTCACACATATATTTTTAATCACAGTTCTCAGCTGAATTAGATCTCAGAATGAGTTATACTCAATGAAAGCAAGGTTGTCTGCACCATAGGCTTATTGTCTAAAATATACAGCACAAAAGGATGAAAAAGGAATGAGGAGGGGAAATGGGGGAGGGATCAACGCAGAGACCAAGTATTCATGTCAAATAGTGTTTTTTATGAGGATCCAGGGGTGTGAAAGGTTAAAATGTTCATGTTTCTTTTGGCGGTGCCTCTTTCATTCCCCCCCCCCCATACTGATCCTTTTGTTTCACATGAAAGGAAAAGCCCACTCCAGGTTATTTAATTTTAGGTTACCCTTTCATGTTTCTGGCAGTTCCAAAGCCCTAAAGACCCCTTTAAAACTACTCCAAAGGCAGAGAAGGGAGGTAAAAAATGGTGCTCCTCCAAAAGCGGGCAACAATACATGAGAAAGAAAAATCATCCCCCCCAAAAAAAAAAACCACCCCGCCAAAATACACACCTTTTAGCAGAATGAATACACACTAAATTAGCCAAATAGCAAAATCTAAAAATTAGGGAAACAGGAAAATTAGCCACATACACACAGAGAAAAAATAGCAAAAATCTCTTCCCCCTTTTCTCTCTCTCTCTCTCTCTCTCTCTCTCTCTCTCTCTCACACACACACACACACACACACACACACACACAGAGAGAGAGAGAGAGGGAGGGAGGGAGGGAGGGAGGGAGGGAGGGAGATGGGGTGAGGGCTTCCAAGAAAATAAACCCAAGAAAGCATGCTGCCATTGTTGTTGTTTAGTTGTTATGTCCGACTCTTCGTGACCCCATGGACCAGAGCCCTCCTGTCTTCCACTGCCTCCCAGAGCTTGGTCAAATTCATGTTGGTAGCTTTGATGACACTGTCCAACCATCTCATCCTCTGTCGTCCCCTTCTCCTCTTGCCTTCACACTTTCCCAGCTTCAGGGTCTTTTCCAGGGAGTCTCCTCTTCTCATGAAATGGCCAACGTATTGGAGCCTCAGCTTCGGGATCCGTCCTTCCGGTGAGCACTCAGGGTTGATGTCCTTCAGAATGGATACGTTTGTTCTCCTTGCAGTCCAGGGGACTCCCAAGAGCCTCCACCACCACCACAATTCAAAGGCATCAATTCTTCAGCAGTCAGCTTTCTTTATGGTCCAGCTCTCACTTCCATACATCACTACTGGAAAAAACACAGCTTTGACTATGCAGACTTTTGTCGGCAAGGTGATGTTTCTGCTTTTTAAGATGCTTTCTAGGTTTGTCAATGCTAGGTTTGTCATGCTGCTATAGGCAAAAGTAATGCAAAGCAATGGGGGAAATTTCCTCCAAAATAAAGAAAAGAAAATATAAAAAGGTGGAAATATAGGCAAAAAGGCAGGCAACACAACAAGATGGAAAGCAACAGGACTGCAGCAGTCCTCACATGGTAATCCCACCCACAAGAAATGATGGAAGCAAAACAAAAGGAGCAAACAAACAATAACCCAGGATCCAGACCCTTTTATAGATTCAACATTCCTCTCTCCCCCAGAAGTTCTGATTGGCTGCTGACAGCACTTGATGGTCACGCCACCATGTTTTTGTAATAGCCCTCAAAATGCTATTGGATGAAAAACTTATCAGGCAATTTAGCAAACAAAGAATGAAATAAGGGTTAAATGAAACACAGCAACATGAAATAAAATACTTTCATTTACCCCTCATTTGTTAATGCAAAAGAGGGGTACATATGTGTTTCAGACTGTCTTTCAGAAAGCAGTGAAAGAACACTAAGACAAAGAATAAGATCCTATTTTTGTTTTCCTTCCCTTTTAGTGCCAACAGAAGGGTCCCATCCCTATGTAAACAAAAAAACAGTTGAGGATGAAGGTGGAACTAGTCTTTCCTTGATCTTATTTTTCCTTTGTCGCAAGCTGCTGGAAGAGCGACTGCTGTGTGACAACTGAGAAAGGAGACACATGCATTCAGGAGCTGAACCAAATCAGATGATGGCTGAATTGGAATTAATTAGGATCTGGCCTGGAGCACCTAATCAGTCTCCAAACCACGTAGATGGACCCACACACAGCCCTAGTTTTAAATGTAATACATTGAAGAGTTGCTGTGAGGTTTCCCACTTCATTACCTGGCTTTGTTATTATTTTATCTAATACTGAAAAGACTAAAGTTTCTATGTCTGCATGCTCATATTAACTAAGCTCTGTTGACATTTCTGTTTACAGTAATTTATGCACAAAATGACTGCTCAATGTTTGGAGCAAAAAATAAATAAATCCATAATTAACTGCAGGATATGGTGATTTAAAGGGAGGCAATGAAGGCATTATTTTATGTAGAATTTATTAATACTTTCTCTTCATGCTTTTTAATACCTCTTCAGAAGCTTGGAAATATAATTTCACTACCATTTGGTATTTTCCTATTTGGACGGCATCATACCTAATGGAGCTTGAAATTAACATGACTTTTTTGTTTACTTCCTGTTTTGCACAGACAAAATCAAGGATGTTGATCTAGCTTGTTAGTTAAATGTTACCTCGAAGGATGCCCAAAGCATAACATATTTTTTTCCCGAGCAATTTCACAAACTTCAGAGAATAACCGTGATATTACTGAAATGCCAAAGCTACTAAGCGAGGATTGTTAAACCTTGACAAAGCAATTTTCTGCAAGTAGAAGAGTTCCAGTGTATACATAGAATACCGTCAGGTCAAGGTTACATATATAATCTAAAGGAGATGACAATTCCATAATACACCTTTGTTGAACTGAGGGCCAAGTCACTTTTCTGCCAAAGAGAAATGGACAGCTATCCCACATGATTTCTAGATACACAAAGTGCCATAGACTTGGGCTAAGGCATTTTTCCAAGTCATCTTCTTTTAGTGGAGTAAGATACAATGTCTTCCTGGGCAAGGCAATGGGTCTTATCATAGATATAATATCCCCTCAGCCAGGGATTGGCAATTTTCTGCTATTAAAGCCTTCCCCCAGTCCTGAGTCTCCCAAAGGTTTCCCAAGGGGAATAGTGATCCCTAGGGATCCTCAGAACCTGACAGGAGAATATGAAGTTTTTAATTTAATTAATTTAAATATATCCATCACTGCATAATGATATCATCTGGCCTGCATGGCATACATTTCTGTCGATAGGATTTCAGCTATTAACATGGAATGAAATTTTCTGCTTAGTGTTTTTCAGGGATCATTTCTGATGGGAGCTGGTGAGTTTGAACAGCCAAATGTATAATTTCATCTTTCTTGTCTGCTCTTTTGCTAAATTAATTATGGTGCTACCATTTGTTAGCCTTTCATTTCACCGTAGACAAAATGGGTATTCCTACCTAAGCTCATCCTGGAATATTTAACATCCATAGACACGTGTGTGGGTACATCTATGGCTCTCCAGTCATTTTTGGGGTGCAACACTATCAACTCTAGCTAGTATACCCAATGATCAATTATGATGAGAGCTGTAATTCGAAAACATCTGGAGAGCCACAGCTGTCCTCCCTGATCTATGAGAAAAGCACTAAACAAGTCTATTCGGAGCCTGGGTCCAAAATGCAATTTTATGCTGATGACATTCAACTCTGTTGCTCTTTTTTGCCTGACTTCAAGGCTGCAGCTAAAAACCATTTTATTCCATGGGGTTTTTGAATGTTTAAGAATAATTGTTTTTTTTTTAAATGGTTTTAATATATTTTATGCCATTATGCAGTGGTTCCAAACCTTAGGTTCCCAGATGTTACTGGACAACTGTATAACTCCCAGGAATCCTGACCAGCACAGCTAGTAGGAAAGGCTTCTGGGAGCTCTAGTCAAAGAACACCAGGGGACGTGAGCTTGGGAACCACTGCATTAATGTTTCTAAATTAATACGGTAATTTAGTCTTTGGGATAGGATCACTAAAAGGAAAAAAGGCAACTAATGCCTTGACTTCTCCACCTTTTCCTAGATATTTCGGTCAAATATGAGACAAAAATCTGTAGAACTGTAACAAGCCTAAACATGTCTAACTGACAAGGTCATTTATATTCTACAGGTCTGTCTAAATGCCAGACATTTCAGCAGAAATAACTATCAGGTATTCATGTAGAACATTTATGTATATTTATTTTTCCCGACATGTCTGGGTCTCTCATATTTCACATTTTAAAAAGGGTTGTATGCCAAGTCATCCTGTTCACTATTAAGGACCACAAACAAGAAAATATTGTTAATAGCAGATACCTCATTGCGGATAAATGTTGGCCTTCAGCTAGTCTTTTCCAATACATGTTTGCTAAGTATTCACATTTAATATACTGGTTTTGTTTTGTAATAAATGAAACATCATGTTCATTTTCATTTTACCCTGGATTTAAGAATTCAGCTGGGTTCAGATCTCTTTATTTGATTGTAAGGTAGTTTGCATGAGATAATATAATATAATATATTATCTTTCCTAGAAATGTCTAATTTTCCTCTCACACTTTAGACTAATAGGCCTACTCCAGTTGCCACTTACTAATGGATTTCAGCCATTGCATATACATGTTCATACATATTTAAATATGGGTTTTGTGCCCTTGACTTTTATTACAGAGAGTTCATTTTCATACTGTTTCCGTACATCCTTACAACTACTATCTTCAGTATAATTCAAACAATTATTTCTGTATCATATATCAAAAATATAGAAATATAGTATAGAAATTATTGCTGAATTGGTCACAGAAAGTGGGTAATATTAAAGTGAAATTCACAATATATACCAATGGAATTGAGAAGACAGGCAGAATATATTCACCCTCCCTTCTGAAGCAGATGTGGTAGATATGGGGAAGAATTTCAGGGGGAAGGATGAGTGACAATATTTACCTTGGAAAGAACCAAAAAGTCTGAAAGTATATTTGCTTAGCCAAATGTTTGCTCTTACCTTAACCTTAACCTTAGAACTGCAGAGCTGAGAGGGACCCTATGGATCATCGAGTCCAGCCCCTGTCAAGGAGGCACTGTGGGGAGTCAAACTCCCAACTTCTGGCTCCCCAGCTAGACATCTGAACTATTGAGCTATTGACAATTTTGTTGTCATGTATATAAATTCATCTACCTAAACACAGTCAATAAAGAATTTCAAGTAGCATGGAGCAAAACATATTTTCAATTAGGTAAAGGTAAAGGTTCCCCTTGACATTTTTTGTCCAATCGTGTCCGACTCTAGGGGGCAGTGCTCATCCCGTTTTCAAGCCGTAGAGCCAGCGCTTGTCTGAAGACAGTTTCCATTGTCACGTGGCCAGCGTGACTAGGGAACGCCGTTTTACCTTCCCACTAAGGTGATGTCTATTTATCTACTCACATTTACATGCTTTCGAACTGCTGGGTTGGCGAAGAGCTGGGACAAAGTGACGGGAGCTCACTCCGTCGCGTGGATTTGATCTTACGAGTGCTGGTCTTCTGACCCTGCAAGCACAGGCTTCTGTGGTTTAGCCCGCAGCACCACCATTGTCTACTCTATTACGTGGTTAAGACAAGGAACATGGTGTACCACTAATGTTAACTTGATTCCTTGGCAAAGAAATATCATTTAAAAACAAGAAGAGGGTTATTGTCTGTCTGGCTCCAATCCAAACTACAAACGAGGCAGAAACTAGGAAGAGAAATTGGTTTTCTTGGCTTGCCATATATTTATGTGTCTTCTGGTCTCCTTGCAATATAGTTTCCTTGAAGATCTCAGTTTTATGAATATAAGGAAGTCTATAAAAGCAATAACTCATTATGTCACTCTTCAGTATAATTATATGGTTCAGGCCTTTTATCTGGATCAAGGTGAACTCCTTGGATAATGGACTAGACAACCTCCTTTACCTAGTTCAAATCTGCCTTTAGGTTATGAATGAAAAGTATTTTATTATCTTAATCCAAAACTCCATGCTTGAAAACCACCAGACAGACTGCTGGACCAGAGAACTTTCATTAGGGAATGCCTTCTGCTAGGCTAACAGATATAATGGTTAACACTCAGTTCCTTCATGAGTGTTGCAGAAATACTTACTAAATATTATGACATCTGCTTGAAAGTTATCCACCTAGCATACAAGCTAAAAAGAACAAGCTTTCTGTACCTTAAGGGCAAGCGATGGCTGATCATATGCAAATCACAAAACTTGGCAATCTAGATGATGATGATGATGATGATGATGATGATGATGATGATGATGATGATGATGATGATGATGATGATGATGATGATAAGACACCAGGCACAGTCAAAATTATAAAAACACTGACTGGTATTGTATAACAGATACATTTTTTAACCAAAAACCTTAGTATCTGTTAAATATTGACACAGTATGTATGCTGTTCCTAATACTGCCGTTTTTTGTACCTCTGATGGTGTGATTTCTGAGATCTGGAACTGCTTACAGTACTGTGTGAAATTTCTTGATAATGTTCCCAAAGCCTCACTGACTACAGGGACCACTGAAGTGTGCTTCTTCCAGAGGCGAGATGTTTTGATTGCCAGGTCTCTGTACTTTGTTAGTTTATTTTTAACTCTGACATCCCTTGGAATTGCAGTGTCAATGATCCAGACATTTCTTTCTTCTATTACTACTATGTCTGGTGTGTTATGTTCAAGATATCTGTCTGTTTGGATCCAGAAATCCCACAAGATCTTGACTTCCTCATTTTCTGACACCTTCTCTATTATTGCTGTTATTGTTGTTGCTATTTGCACTGCAGGTATATAAGATTGTAAAAAGCAAAGGGCTAGAGCTGTGATCATGATGCATCCCAATTGTTTTAGTCTCCCAATAAATCTCCCGCAGTGTTCCATTTAATGCATAAATTACAAACACAGGTAGAGAAGCATTTTAGTGTCTCATTCCCACCTACCAGGAGGAAAAGAAAAGAGTCCATATTGAGGAATATCCTGCAGTGAGTGCAGTGATCATCTGCCTCTAGTAGCCTATGAAAGAAATATTCACAAAATCACCACTACTGTGTGCTTTTCAACATGAAGCCAAACTGGACTTCCAGAAGGTTTTGCCCTTGTCGTTTCAATTGCCACCATCAAGTCCCCCCACCCCCCACCCCACCAGAGGATACTGAGCTTCTTTCCCTTTTTAAATATGGAGGCAGCAGTGACAGAGGCATTGGTTTCTCTTGCTAAATTCAGGACCCTCTTTTTGGTGATCACCACACCTAATCCTATTTACTTTGAGCAGGAGGATGTCAATCAGTGTGGCTTTGTCATCATGTGCCACACTGAAGCTTGCCTTTTGAGCTGAAAAAGTGACTGCTTAGCAGGTTGAAGAGCAATGTAGTTCTAGTATCCATCTACTGAGCAATGTGAAAAGAACAACAAGATAAAGAGGGGCAGAAATAAGCAAAAGGTCTATAGTAAATGGACACTTGAGGGCTAAAACTGGTTTATTATGCTGCGCACAAAGATTCGGCTAGCAACAAAACATGCTTGGGAAAGGCTCCTTTGAGAATCACTGTGAGAAAGAAATGTCGATACTGATCAGGCAGCTGCAAAGAGAAGTTTTCAAGGAAGTGTAAAGCTTTGTTAGGACCAAATATTTTGTTAAATATTCAATATTTGGAGCCTGGAATTTGAAATAGCATCCTTTTATTGATTCTACCACATCTTCCCTACAACAGCAATGGAAACAACATAATCACATCATCTTACTTCCTATGCTGACTGTGTTACTGGGCAAAACAGGATGAACTATACCAAAATGAGGAACAGGTAGTGATCCCTGGGGTGTCCCTACTTGTATATGTGTGTCAGAGTGAATGAATGCCACAGGAATTAGAGTTTATCCCCATTTCCGAACAAACTAAACACAATTGTTCTCAATAAGTCTGCCTCACGGCCTTTTCTTTCACAATGTAAATCCCTGCTCTGATCTTACAAAAAGCTACCTCAAGGCTTCACCTTATTTTCCAAATGAACTCATTAAGCATATTTCTTCTTCTTCTCACTGTAGACAGTTTAAAGTAACCAATTGCTATTTAAAGTAACACCACATAGACACAAAGGCCCAAATCTTGTTGTTTGGGTTAGTAAATCTCACTAGACTGGGCTCATTGAATCAAGAAAGATTTGGTGAGTTGGCTCCTCCATAAATTTCATTGATTCCAATAAGCCTATTTTAACTGTACTCTACTATATGACAGTAAGTTGGCATAAGAATAAGCCTATTTAAATCAACTAAACTTAAGCTATTTGTATATTTCAACTGCCCTCTAGCATTATTATATTTTTCACTGAGTCTTCTCTTCTCATGATGTGCTTGTAATACAGTAGCCTCACTTTAATCATTTTAGCTTCCAATGAGAGTTCAGGCTTGTTTTGATCTAGAACCCATGTATTTGTGAACCATGACATTTGTAAGTCTCTCTGCCAATATCACATTTCAAATGGTACCAGATGATCCTGGGAGTCTTTTCCTACTCTACAATCCTATTTTTCTGTTGTTCTAGGACTTTAATAAAAAATGTCACAAAACTGCTATCAGTCACAAGATGACAGACATCTCCAGGTAGCAATAGCTTTGTGGTCAGTTGTTTGAAGCTAATAGGATGTAGTCTTAGTGTACAAGATTGTCTCGCACTGCTGTTAGGATCCTGCCTCAATCCATGAGCTCGTAGTCTCAAGAATAAACTACTGTAATGCTCTCTACATGGGGCTTCCTTTGAGACTGATGCAGAAGCTTCAAATGGTCCAAAACACGGCAGCCAGGTTATTAACGGAGGTGAAAAGATTCCACCATATATCCCCCACCCTGGCTCCCTTACACTGGCTACCTATTAACTTCCACATCGATTTCAAGGTGCTGACTACTATATACAAAGCCCTAAACGGTTTAGGCCCTTGATACTTGGCAGCACACCTTCTTCTGCCTAGTTCTGCCCGTATCACCCGTTGCAGTCAGGCTGGGTGGCTGAGGGGCCTAACGGCAAGAGAGGTCCAAAAAGAAAAAACTAAAAACCAGGCCTTCTCGCCAGTGGCCTCTCATCTCTGGAACAATTTACCTGCAGAGATCCGCCTGCCCCCCTTGCTGAGGGCCTTTAAGACCAATCGGAAGACATGGCTATAAAGGCAGGCCTTCCCTACAGCTATCACCTAGCCTATTTTTCTTTCTCTTTTTTTTTCTTTTTCCCTCTTGGATTCTGCTGTTAATTTCAGCTGTATCTTTAGTTCATTTATACCTTCTTAGTTTATTTTTTAATATTTTGTGTAAACCACCCAGAGTAGACACGTTCCAGATGGGCAGTATATAAGTTTAATAAATAAATGAATAAATCCCATGGAGAGGCCAAACTCATTCATGTTGACAAGGATTACATTAGGGTAAGGATTTTGCTTGAAGTGAGTGGTTACCAATGTGTCTATGTCTGAGTGTTGAGAAACTGTTCAAAAGCTTTTGTATATCAAACCAAGGGCTCACTTAGTCAGTGCAAAGCTGGGTAGTTTTGCTAGACAGTAATGAAAAGGTCCAGGATAACAGCACCTTGTCTGGATTAATTACAGCCAGGTAGAGTTTCTAATAAGACTGACCAATGTGTAGACTGTTCTTTTTTAAAAAAAGCTTCAATGAGAAAAATATTTATTTCAAACAACAGATGTGAATGGTAGATTTAAAAAGCCATTTATTATGAAACATGGTCATTTTCAGCTAAAAGATGTCACAGCCAAGTTGCAATTTATTTAGCTCTCTGCCTACAAACATGTGGTCTTCTAAAGAACATTTCAGATTGTAATCAACAGATGGCAGAACATGATAGTTTGTTGTTTTTAATTTTCTGACCATTTTAATGTTTAGGCCATTATGTTTAATTCTCTGCAAGCATTTCAATGGAACTGCAGTCTTAGTAATACAGTCTGACATAGAAATGGCTGTAGAAAAGAGGGGAAATAAATTATATTGAAGAGAGAAACTTAGAGAAATCCCATTAACATAATGGTTAAGATAAGAGGAGAAACAAAGCAAGATCAGACCAACTTCTTCTTGTACAGGTAGCATTTCTGTCTTTTAATAATTCCCAATAAAAATTGCTGACATAATATCTTTTTAGATTAGACATCCTTCAGTCTCAAGAGACTATGGTAACGTGCTCTGAATAGAGAACTTAGAACACCATCTAGTGTGGCTGAGAAGGCCAATTCGAGAGTGACAATCCCTTCCACACTGAAAACAAATACAATCTGTCCCCTGTCCATCTCCCTGATTTCACTGCTTTCGGGACTGCCTCTTCACCTTGGCCTGCTGGACAAGGGTCTCTTCAAATTGGGAGAGGTCGTGATGCACTGCCTGCCTCCAGGCTGACCGCTCAGATGTCAAGATTTCCCATCTGTTGAGGTCCATTCCTAAGGCCTTCAGATCCTGCTTGCAGATGTCCTTGTATGCAGCTGTGGTCTCCCTCTGGGGCAGTTTCCCTGCACTAATTCTCCACACAAGAGATCTTTTGGAATCTGACCATCAGCCATTCTCACCAATAAAAATTGCTGACATAATATCTACAGAAAATAATATTGTCATGAGAACAATATTAACCTAATGCCATTTTCTATAATAACCATAGCAATAAGGTCAGGACATATTATTTTTGTTATACAGCACAATGTATAACAACATTCACTAATTGTCTGTGAACAAGGATTTTAACCAAGGAAGTTGATTGTACCTTTACAATCAAATCCAAAATAGAGGCCTCTCCTTGCAGTGTCTATCAGCAACATTTTGCAAAGAAGTTCTAGGACTGTCTCTTAGATGAAACAGGAAGTAATGACTTCTGTGTAAATCCTCCTCTTCAGTTCAGTGCAGATAGTAAAGGAAGAAGCTGGAAAGTATTCTAGGAACTGTTCTGATTTTTTTCCTATCTGAATAATCTGCATATTTTTTAGTTTTGAATTAACTGTTATTGACTGATAAAGTTACACTGTATAAGGCTGGTGACATCATTGATCATGGCCATTTTTTTGAGAATTAAAACTTTCTGATCCTACCCTGCCACTCACCCCACCCATGTTCCACAACCCTTTGCTCTATAATGACTGGAAAGAGCTTCTTCAGAAACTATTTCTGGAAAGAGCCTTCCCATTACCTATTACCCAATCCTCTTCACAGAGGATGCCGACATATATGTTTAGTTATGATGCACAAAGCTTGAAAAGGTACCCTGTTTAGACTACCACTCCGAGAACCCTAATGCTGACTAGGGCAACCTAGGAACTGTGATCCAAAAGTCATTTGTTTCATGCTCTGATGAAGAGTAACAGGATTCATTTCCACAAATCCTCACAAGTAACTTGCATTTTATCCCTTTGAAAGATTGCCAACTACAGTGAAGATGCTTCATACTCCAAGTGCCCTCAGGATTTTTTTTCTGTAGATAAGTATCTATTCAGAAGTGAGGAAGACACACAGCAAAGCACTGAGAAAAGGATTCCACTTTTAAACAAAGGCAACAAATAGAAGGAAATGTTGAAGCAGCAAGGGACCGGCATTAACAATACTACATTGTTTCTGGGAATAAAAATGTTTGCTTTATTGCTCTAATGACAGATACGTCTTTAAACACAGCTTTACAACTTAGACAACTGAATGGTGGCCATTTTAAAGATCTTTCAGTGTGCATAGATGTGTTTTGCAGATCTTTAACACTTCAGGGGGTGCGCTTGCAAAAAAAGAGGCTAAATAGCTATTTCAGCATGATAAGTATTGCTTTGCATTTGACTTCAAAACAAAGCTAAATGCATATAAGTTCATATTGGCATGCTGTCTCTATTCCAAGAACATTCCTGCTGTATTACTAAAGGCAGCTGGGTGGCATGGTAAATGTGTCATTTGCTATTTAACTTCTCTGTGACCTGGATTTAAATTCACAGTAGCGCAGAATGAAACTTCAGTTCTCTCAGAAGACTATTAAGCTCTACTACACAGAAAGTCTTGTGAGGAATAGAAAATTAACAGAAGCGCTTCCCCTCCAGTGACTATTTTGTATACACAAACATCACACACACACAAACATGCTCTCACACTTGAAAGCTTTAAGAGGAGGGAAGTAAATGATTTTTATTGAAGGGATTCTTTATCAAGGAAAGAAGGCCAACTGCCATGAATAAATCTTCTGTTCATTCTGAGAACCTTTGCAAAATAGTCTAAGCAGTAAGCAAGCAATGTGATCCAGTGTTCATCCCAATGTACAGTCTCTATTCACCCTGCTTTTCAAGTCTAATGGGTTGTTTTTGTTTGCGAGAGGGCAGAAAAGAATACAGACAAGAGTAAAAACAAATCAGGATGGTTCCCTTTCATGAATGTAGCATGTTGTCACATTAAAGCTGTATAGTATTGAAATATTAATTTGTAGCAGTTAAAAAGATTGTACACATGTTTAAATGTACAGTGGTGCCTCGCTTAGCAACGTTAATCCATTCTGGAAAAAACATCGCTAAACAATTTAATCGCTAAGCGATTTTTTAAAGCCCATAGAAACGGATTAAAACTTGTTTAATGCGTTCCTATGGGCTTTAAAACTAATCTTATGCGAAGATCCTTCATTGTGGCAGCCATTTTCGGTGCCTCTAAAGTGAGGCAACACAGCAGGTGGCCATTTTAAAACCGCCGATCAGCTGGCTGAAAATGGGGGCTTTGCGGTGATCACTTCCCTGCAATCATCGCAAAGCGATTTTTCCCCATAGGGGTCATCACTAAGCGATTGCTCTGACAATGGCCAAAACCCCATCGCTAAGCAATTTCATCGCTCAACAGAGCGATCGCTAAGCGAGGCACCACTGTACATGAAATTATGCCACAATAAATAAATTTTAATCTTTAAGAGAAGAATCATACATCAAAGCCTACAACCTAAATGACCTGGAATCCCAAAAGAGCTAAATGATTTTCAGTATTTTCAGCTGGCAAAATGTCAATGATCTTATTTACCAACCCCAGAAATAAAATCTAGATCATAAATGAAAAGCAATGGCAAGGAATTATAAAAGCCAAGGCTTGAAACACACCCATGGAAAAGACCTTTAGTGTTCCCATCGTCACTAATATGTTTAGGGAGCAAACATTCTCATCCCAGTCAGGCTAGTTTGCACATTCCAGCTTTGACAGTGTGAGAGTTCCTTCTGTCTCTGCATACTTAGCAAAAGCAGTGTATGGAACCTATTCATCACGAACATCCATATCTATATGTTCTGCAGTTATTTAGGAGGTCACTTAACCAATCTCATGAGGGGCAAAGAAATGGTGAGGGACAGCTCAAGTTCTATGTTGTCATGCAGCACAATATCTTTTCCCTGATCATGAAAAGCTGGGCCCATGAGCAACTCTTGCATCCACAGACTTGGGGTAGCAATGGCGGAAGGGGCAGCAGAATTCTCTGACAATTTAATTCAGCCTGCTGAACCAAGTGTGTCCTTGACATTAGATCTGGAAAAAGATTGGAAATGCTTGCTGGTGCATACATATGGGAAGTTCTCTTTGTATCACAATTCAGGTGGGACTTGTGAACTGCGTATCTTTTCCAGGAGGCAGGAAAATCACTGTCCAACAGTGCCTTTCTTTGTGGAGAAAGACAAAAAACTTGGCAAGAGTTTTGAGGCACATCTGTAGTCTTAAACTTCTGAACTAAACTTCTTTTAAAATTTTGCAAGCAGAGCTATATAAAAGTCAGTAGCTAATGATTCACCATAATACGTGATTTAGCTGCTAGCTACAAAAACATAAAAATAGTACAAGAAACTAATTTCGTATGCTGCTTTGGGCATTTGGATGATTTAAACTCAGACACTGCTTTTTTTTTTTACAGATCCCTGAGTCATGGCATCTGATGAAAGACTGATCTGTTTAGACCTTTCTTTTGTCTAAAATAAATGTGCTGAAGTATCTTGATAAGCCAATAAGAGTTTAGGTGTTTCAGAGACAAGGATGTTGCCATCCTATAAACTTTCTGAGCCTGATGCTTTCTTCTCCAGATGCAAAATACATAACCACAAGCATGTCACATCACTGACAAGTTCTAGGGTGCATTTGCAAATGCATTTTTATGCTGTGATCTGTTACTATTTGTTAACAGATGGCATTACCTTAAAGCATAGATCTAGGATCATCATCAGTATCACACATACAGTATGCCACACTACCACAGAGCAACTCCATATATGTAGTGGCATCATATACATCTCTCTTTCACCAAATACCCCAGTTTGGGCAGAGAAATGCCCATAGCTGAAATCTGTGTGTGTGTGTGTGTGTGTGTGTGTGAGAGAGAGAGAGAGAGAGAGAGAGAGAGAGAGAGAGACAGAGACAGAGACAGAGACAGAGACAGAGACAGAGATGATCCCTATTCAGTCTATAAGTTGCCCTTGTCAGGAATACTAAAATAAACAATTGCAGAAATGATGGGGGAAGGGTGAGAAAGAAAGATTAAGACGTGCATATTTCAAAAGTTGCAATTATCTCTTGAGGAGATGACAAATGCACTCATGACAGACCTTTGGCTATTTGGACTAGTCTGCTGAAGGCTTAGGATCCATTTTCACATTAACTAAACCAAATGTCCACTCCTAACATCCTTAGGAAGAAAAAGAAATGTTCAGAAGAAGCATCCACAGAAGAATGAAGTGTTTGTTTCCTGGTTTTTCATGCACCTTATATATGACATCATCATCTTATTTACAGAACAAAGTCTACTTGCTTTTCTCCCTTTGCTCACCTTAATAGTAGAAACCAAGCCTTTCTTTTGGAAATGCCTATCAGCTGTGCAGGAACCGAAATGTTTCTGACCTGGCTTTGGGGGGTGGTGCTTTGCTTCAGCCATGCTACTTGCTACATTTCAGGGCTATCTTATTACTTGTGTATCTTCAGTTTCTACTGCTGGAAATGAGCAGCTCCAGCAGTCACCATTCAACAGGTGAAGCACTTTCCAGTATGGCAGGAGTTTAATGAGGGTAGGAGTAAGGGAGAGGTCAACACGAGCCTTTAGTGTTTATATCCGTTCTGCTGCTCCTAAAGTCCCAGAATCCCTGTCAGAAGAACTGTGGGGAGGGAAAATGTTCAATGCTGCACTACAAGAAGATGACTGAAAGCAATAGTCTATATGGGTCAGGATGGAGATGAACTGCAGTCCCACCACTGAATGTGGTGGGAAGGAGCAGCCAATCAACTGGAAGTTTGCTCCCAGGCGAAGAGAGCCCCTTCAATCAATTCCTGAAAAGGAGAAGGAATGCTACAGTGTGGGTAACTTGTTTTTTCTATAGTTCTGGCCTGTTCCATATACACGAAGTGAGCCTATTAGTCCATCTAGTATAACTAGTATTGTCTACTCTGATAGGCAAATAGCAACCCCAAATCACAAGCCAACAAGTGATTAAAAACATTTAAAACTGTAAAAGAAAACTTACTTAGCTAAAAAACAGCATCTAGGGACATCATTATGGTTAATAAAAGCCTGCCTGAAGAAGTGGGTCTTCAACTGGTTGTTGTGGGGTTTTCGGGCTCTTTGGCCGTGTTCCGTGGCCTGAAAAACCCACAACAACCATTAGATCCCAGCCGTGAAAGCCTTCACGAATACATTGGATCTTCAACTGTTGGTGGAAGGATAAGAAGGAGAGGCTAACGTAAACTCCTCCAGAAGAGCATTCCACAACCTGGGATATGCGACAGAGAAGCCTCTTTCCTCTTGAACCTCACACATGGAAAGCATGTGCACTGCCCTCAAAAGCTGCTGACCCTTCCAAACCTCCTCTCCCCACCCCACTCCCATTAGAACACTAGGAAGAATCATAGTGCTTGTCGATTGTTCTACAGAAAAATAATGACTCTTTTGCAAATCACTCCTCGTAATAGTGGCATAGTTTATAAGTGGGTTGCCAAATATATAAATGCAATGAGAGCTACGTTAAGAGTTGATTCATAAAACCAAGTGACCCATTTTGTGCATGCAGGGAATTATATGTGGCTCACAGGATGCTTCATTCCCACACCCCATATACATACAGAGGTGCCTCGCATTACGATGTTAATTCGTTCCAGCGAAATCACTGTAGAACGAAAACATCGTAAAGCGATTTTAAAAAGCCCACAGAAACACATTAAAACCCGATTAATGTGTTCCTATGGGCTTGAAACTCACCGTCCAGCGAAGATCCTCCATAGCACGGCCATTTTTGCTGCCCGTGCAGCGAGGAATCCGTCCCAGAAAACAGCAGGCGGTCATTTTTTTTTAACCCGGCGGCCATTTTGAAACCGCCGATCAGCTTTGTGAAAATCTTCATTTTGCAATAATCGGTTAGCGAAGCAGGTAACCAATCATCACAAAGCGAAAAAACCCCATAGGGAACATCGTTTTGTGATCTCTTTTGCGATCGCAAAAATTTCTTCATGATGCGATTTCATTGTTAAATGAAGCACTCGTCTTGCGAGGCACCACTGTATATTGAATGTACTGAACTGTTTTACACACTATAGCTAGTAAAATCCACTTTGCACTGCTAGTAATGTAAGATAATTCCCCTACACACACACACACACACACAAACACACACACACACACACAAAAGCAAAGTGTGCTGCTTATATACCGCCCCATAGTGTTTAAAGCACTTTCTACAAGTTTGTTATGCAGGCTACACATTAACATCCCCCACCCCCCAGTGAGCTGGTTTTCACTGACCTTGGAAGGATGGAAGACTGAGTCAACCTTGACTGAGCACAGCTTTGGCTGCAGTACAGCAGTTTAACCACTGTATTGTGAGGCTTCTTTGCTTGTGGAGCAGAGCTTAAAAATAGCTTATTTACTTGAAAATCAATACAAAACAAGCTTCTGTGGACTGCACTAAATGAACGCAGCATCCAGCAGGCTGTTCCTTGTTGTAAGAATGAAAGCAACACATGCACACAAGGAAATTCCCATTTTAAATCTGTGTGATGGAGGTGGGGCTGTATCCTCGTGTTCTTGCAGTGAAAAAAATTTACATGAAGTGTGCAGCTTCAAATCCATTGGCCCATCTCTCAATCCCGTAATCTAGGATCCAGTAGATCCTAGGTATGACTGAAGCACAATCTACTAATAGCTCATTTCCAAATGTTCTTTTCAGTTCAGAGCAGATTTATGTCTAGGTCTCATTCAATTTATAATTATACAAGTATATTTCAGTCTGTGTGCCTATCATACCCACAGCTCAACAAAACCAGACACAGCATCCACACTCAGGGGCTTGTACAAACATGTGCCTCACAGTTATTTGTTTACAAACACCTTAACTGATTTTAATTAATTTAAATGTTTCAGTGTATATGAAGCATAAAGTACAATTTTCAATCACTAGGTGGCAGATATCTGTAACCAATACCCTGTTTCCCCAAAAATAAGACCTAACCTGAAAATAAGCCCTAGTATGATTTTTCAGGATGCTTATTATATAACCCCTACCCCCCAAAATAAGCCCCAGGTAAGTGAAACCCTGCCCTCCACCTTTGTGCAGCAACTAGAAGAAGATGACATGACTGTATTTAAATAAATGTAGATTATTGTACATGAAAAAAATAAAACATCCCCTGAAAATAAGCCCTAATGTGTTTTTGGAGCAAAGTAATAATATAAGACCCTGTCCTATTTTTGGGGAAACACTGTATATAGCCTTTCCGCCCATATAGTTTGAAGCTGGGGGCAAAGTCTAAGGTATATAGCTGCAGGACTACCATCCACTACCCCCAGTCCCACCTGGGGCAGGCTGATACACCATGCCAGTGGTCCCTTGCACTAACTACATGTTCACTCTGAGAAGAAGAGTACGAGTTCAAACTTTGCTGGAAAGTTTTGAAAAACAAATCAATGGCTACTATTATTTAATCTGCTACAATATAAGGTATATTATAATATTCAAGTCTGTTAAAAGCTGGAGGCTGTTACACTTGCTACAGATGAAAGCACAAATGACTGATGGATATGTAGACTTGTATTATACGCTAAAATGAGTAGTTCAGTAGCATTGACACATGTCATAGAAGAAACACACCTGCCAGTGCCTTGGAATACTTCTTACTAATTTCAGTTAAAAGCACAGAAAATGTGGAAGGTTGCAAGCTAATTAATGCCACATGGAAATTCATGTGATGTCCAAATTCTTATTTTTTGTGGGCACAACTTCTTTTGATGTTAGGAATCGCCTGCTTTTTGTGAGAATCACAACTTCACCCCCACCGCCTCCCAATCCAAGGCATCTTTTTGAAGATATCTGAGATAATGGCCTACCTTTCAACAAAATAAAATAACCAAACAGATTTGTCAGAATCTGCTGCCTACCAGAACCAATGATAAGAGAGGGAAAGCATTCAAGGCAACAATATTGAAGGAAATCTATCATCCGTTCCATGAGATAAAATATGTAAATGAAATACAGTTGCTGGGAGATGGAAAACTATTTGAACCTGTGAAAACACTGCAATCTGTGCTGCTTGTGAATTTTTGAGATGTGTATGTTTCATGCTAATCAAAACATTCGTATTGCTACTGCACTAAGCAATAGGATATATAAACCTACACTGAACCTCTTCTGGTTCTGGAGGATAAAATAAGTTTGGGGGTAGGGGGAGAAAGAGACAAAGAGAGATGACATACACTTGGGCTCCAGACTTCTATGGAACACTTCCAATATTATTCGTGGGGGGGGAGGGGGCCTGTTACTCCACTGTGATTTATATACAGTGGATCCTTGACTTACGGAATTAATCCGTATTGGAACTGTGGACGCAGGTCGAAAATTCCGTAGGTTGAGGCTCCATTTCCCATAGGAATGCATTGAAAACCCATTAATCCGTAACTGGCTGGAAAAAAAAATCCGGGGCTTCCAAAGCTGCATCCGCTACCCTCTGCCTTCTGTCCCCACTGTCCTCTGCCTCTCATCCCCGCGGGGACAGGAGGCAGAGGGCATCAGGGACAGGAGACAAGAGGCCAGTGGGTGCAACTTTCTAAGCCCAGAAAGCCGGCAGCGGGCGCGGAGCAGCTTTCGGGCGGATCGGCTTTCGGCTTTCAGAACTTAGAAAGGTGCACCCATTGGCGTCTCCTGTCCCTGGTGCCCTCTGGACACTGGGAACAGGAGACAAGAGGCCAGTGGATCCAGCTTTCTAAGCCCTGACAGCCCAAAACTGGCAGCCGGTGCAGAGCGGCTTTCAGCTTTCCCGCCTCCCCTCACTCCCTGCTTTGGAAGCTGAAAGCCACCCGGCACTCGCTCTCAGGTTTCGAGGCTTAGAAAGCTGGACCCACTGGCCTCTTGTCTCCTGTCCCTGGTGCCCTCTGGGCATCAGGGACAGGAGACAAGAGGAAAGTGGGTGCAGCTTTGTAAACCCTGAAGGCCTAAAGCAGGCAGCCAGCGCAGAGCAGAATTTGGCTTTTCCCACCTTCCCTCACTCTCAGCTTTGGAAGCTGAAAGCCGCCCTGCACCCGCTGTCAGCTTTCAGCTTTCGGTGCTTAGACTTGCAGCCTACGGACTGGAAGTGGGAGGCAGTGAAAGTGCCAAATTTTAATTTGGCGCTTTCCCCACCTCACCCTTCTGGTCTGTAGGTTGATTCTCCGGCCGCAAGTCGAAGTGAAACTTTGCGGCCGGAGAAGTCTGTAAGTCGAAAAGTTCGTAAGTGGAGCCGAATATAAGTCGAGACTCCACTGTATTAACTCCGCACTTAAAATTTTTGCAAAGGGTGCAGGAGGAAGTTTGATGTTGTTCTCCCAAACAGAAAATGCACTTAGTCCATTGGAAAGTGGGATCTTATTATCACAGACAATGCAGTACTTAAACAGGCCCAAAGGGGCCATGAATAGGAGGAAATAATTGAGGAGAAAAACCGATTATTGGGGGGGGGCGTGCTGCGGCCGGAGACCAAGCGAGGGGAAAGGAAAAATCTCTGATGATAAACAAGTTTAATCTAATAGTTTAAAAGAAAAAGATTGATAACAAGAAGGAATCAAGAAAAAGCTCTCTTTCTGTTTTACTCACAGAAGCAGAATTATGAGGCTCTCAACGCGGCAGTTGAAAGAAACTGAAAGGGGACGCTTGGCACCAAGGTACTAATATGGGTGGGGAGGGCATATTCTAATGTGTTCATTGCTACTGCAGAAGCTCTAGAATCTTCCGATGAGGCTCCACTCAGGCACAAATCACCCAGGGTGTGATTCACAGCGGCCACAAAGAAGAACCTCCACACTATACTTTTATGATGGTCTGGGAATTCTGACACCCATCCTTCCTGTGTTTACTACAAGCTTAACTAGGTATTTGGGAGTTGGAGAAGTGTTTTCCCCCACATTCCTTTTCACTTTATAGCGAGTGTGTGTGTTTTTCCCCCCTACTCAACTAGGTAGAATAAAAGGTTTTGTGGTTTGGTGGATTTCAGTGCCTTAAGTAAATTTGGCCATATTTGGTAAATGTGCAGCCTAGTTTACATTTCACAGCTCAAATTGGTTGTTTGGGTTAATCATCTGAATTGTCTTCACACTGGTTGCAAGTTGATTTGGAGTCGATTAACAGGCCCGTGCTAGATAAGGCCGCTAAGACTTATAAACACCTTTATGGTAACTGGTGCTTTTCAAGGCCTGCAGCTCAGGGCTGTGAAATGAGGGTGGGAAGGATAGCAACAACATCTGGGACCTTATTTTATTACCTACTCAAGGTTGTGAGGATGAAGGATGAACCTATGAAGCCCTCAATGCCTTGGGCTCAAGCTCTCTCAAGGACTGTGACTCCCTTTACGAGCCCGCTTGAGTGCTAAGATCATCAGGAGAGGCCTTTCTTTCAGCCCTGCCACCTTCAGAGATGTATTTGGTGGGTAAACAGGAGAGGGCATTCTCTGTCGTTGCTCCCAGATTTTGGAACTCCCTCCCAGAGAGAGCTAGGCTGGCCTCATCTTTACCATCCTTCCACAAGCAAGCAAAGACATTTCCTTGAGTGAGTGGATGCTTGGATGGTGTTTTAAATGGTTTTTTTTTTACCTTATTGCTTTGAATGAGTTTCGGTGTTGCTTATGTTTTTTAGTATGGTATTTGCCTGATCCTTTTTATATTTTTATGGTCACCAGTGTTAGCTTTAGATACTGTCTTTTTGTGATGTAAGCCACCTTGGGTCCTTTTTAAGGAGAAAGTCAAGGTAAAAATATTTTAAATGAAATAGAAGGGAGGAAGGTGGATAGGTGTACAAATACCTGAAGTTATTTCTCAACCTATCTGGAGGTGTCTTGCCCATGAAACTTTATATGCAGGCTGATGTGATAAGCTCAGCCGGATGTTAGATTCCTGCAGATTCTTGCTTCACAATTCTGTTTAAGTATATATGGCCCAAGTTACACTTACTTTTTCTGTCTCACCTCTTTATGAACCCCCTCATCTGCAATTGATAAATTCCCTATTAGAATAATGAAAAGTATCAGAGTTTGTATTACTAATCTTATACCAAATCACCTGGGAAGAAGCCCCATTGAACGCAGTGGGACTAATTTATTGAGTAAATAGAAACATTGTGTATTCTGTGAATTCTTAAGTTCAATGCCCAATTGGAGGTGTGGGGGGGGGGAGCTGAAATACTACTGCCTCTGCAAGAACCAGACCACTTAGAATCTGTCTCACAAGCCCTGCTGGATGGCATTAACACCTGTTGAGGCAGATCAGCATTTCCACAAGCCCTGATTCAGCTGATAAAATCTCTATCCTAACAACAAAGTTAGGAATGTATCAGAAGAACCTCCACCCGAGCTTTTGAAGTAGCCAAAGATGCTACTACAGCTAACATGTCAGAAGGCTTCAGGAAATGCTCAAGCAATGATCTGAGCACTCATCTAGAGGAACATTTGATTCTTCATAGATCAGGAGCAGGAAGGGGAGGATAAAGCCAAAGGTCAAAACAGATGGATAACCATATTGGGCAGAGGTGGGAGTATTTGTAGGAGAAGATGCTTATTTTTTGTCATGAAGTTACAGGTCACAATCTTGTTTAATATTTACACATGTTTAGAGCTTGAACTGCCTAAGCAGATGCTTCTGAACAAGCACATGACCAGCATTTTGTCAGATCTTCACAGGTTTAGTAGTTCTGCACAGATAAGTGTTGAAAAGGAGATCTACTAAAGCTGCAAGTTTGCTTTAATAGATGTTTCTGTAATGGTATAGGTTACTGAAACTAGAATGTAATTTCTAAATGGGATTTGTAGTCATGGAACAATGTAAAAGGAATCCATTTTGGGGTCTGTGTCATTTTTACTAGAAGCATCTAGATGCTGTTTTTCTCCACAGCTAGCTAGCGTGTTATCTCGCAGCTAGGCGACCACGGCAGAAGACCCGTCAGAGTCAAAACATTCCAGGGCAAGAAAGTAAACAACACCTGCAGTTCCATGAGAAAGGAAGGCGGAGAGCGACGGGCATTCCTTCGTCCTGATTGGTGAACAGCGGTGAAGAGGAAGGAGGGGGGTTTCCAGCACGAGGAGAGAAAAATGCAGGATTGCTGAGAGAGAAGAAGAAGAGAGAGGCTTTTGGATTTTAGAGAGACTTTTTGGCTTTTTGGAATTATGGATTTTTGAATGGACTTTGGAGTTTCCAGAAATCTGTTAGGATGTAGTTCTTAGTAAGAGAATAGAAAGGGGCGGCTTTGGCCTTACCTATTTTTCTTAGATAATAATTTTCTTGTTTTATTTTTATAGCTGGATTTGGCTAAGTTTTTAACTGCCTCAGTTATGGTAATATTTTTGATTGCTATGCTTTTGCAGTAAACTCAACTCTTCTAAATCTTTATTTTTCTAATAAAACAATTATACTTAAGAACTTATGTTTGATCTCTTGAACAGACAACATGCTACCATACTTAATTTGATTTCTTTTAGGCCACAAACAAAGCTACCTTGAGTCCAATATTTTCCTGAGTTCTGAGAGATCTAAATGACTCTGAGACTCATGATTATATTTTGGTTTCTCAATGGTTTTTAATTGGGGATAGACTTGGGAAAAGATGGCCAGTGATACAGCCTGGGTGAGACAAGGACTCATCTCATCCCAAATAGGGGTACACTGGACTCTGGAACCTCTCTATTCCGGCTGTCAGATTCTCTTAGGAGAACTGTACAAGCTTAGTTTCAACTTTTGGTGAAAGGAAAACATTGTCACTGACACAAAATATATGCCATTATTTTATAACTTTCCCCATGTTCATTGCCAAGAAAAACTAAACTGAATCATTGCTTAGTTCTATCCTCATTGCTATTTGAAGGAATTTTTAAGCGGTTGTATCCTGGATGCACTTGCTAGCCTACACTGAAGTAAGAGAAAGAAAAAAGATCTGCAAAACCGTCTCTACAAAAAGTACATCAGCTAGCACTATAACATTGTGACCTCGCAGGTTTCAAAATTTATGACAAGGGATTAGTTACTAGAAAATTTGTAGCTTGCACTTAGCTGATAAACATCAAGATGCTTTGGACAACAAAATCAGAAAGAGGTGCCAGCTCTTATTACCCTGCATCATGTTTGTACTATTTTGATTGACTTTTGACTAACCTGTCTGCTGTGTGCCAAATGGTACTGCAGAAGGCAAAGAATTGGGAAAGCAAACTCTGTTTATTCCCTGTCCTGTTTCAACAATTTTGACTGGCTGATCCAAGACATTTTGAAATGAAGGCACTCCCCTCCTCCTTTTAAGTGCAGTGCTTCCAAAACACTCATTGTATCATTTTGATACCAATTCCTCCTGCCCTCTGTTTTGTTTTCCCCTGCTTTTCATAATGCCAACTCAACTAGGATTGCCAGATACAGTGGACCCTCGACCTACAGACTTAATCCGTATTGGAACGGTGGCCGCAGGTCGAAAAGTCCATAGGTCGAAAATGCATTTCCCATAAGAATGCACTGAAAACCCATTAATCCGTTCCGGCCCAAGGAAAAAAATACCCCTCAAAAAAATAAAAATAAAAATAAAACACTGCAAGCCCCTGGGGCTGCAAAAAAACAAAACAAACAGAAACATAACTCCACCAGCCCAATCCCACCCTGCAAAAGCAAATAAAGTTTTAAAAAAGCAAAAAGGGCTATGGCCGCTGGGCCTGGCCTCCACCACCACCTTTCTCCCCTGCCATCCAGCTTCACTGCTGCCGAAACCACCATCGGGCGCAGCGCTTCGGGAGAAGCCGTGCGGTGGGGAGAAAGGCCAGATCAGCTGCTGCCTTTCTTTCCCACCACCCGGCTTCTCCCGATGGTGGTTTCAGCAGCAGAGAAGCCGGGTGGCGGGGGAGAAAGGCGGGAGCCGATCTGGCCTTTCTCCCCCACTGCGCAAATTCTTCGCTGCTGAAACCACCATTGGGCACAGTGCTTCGGGAGAAGCCGCATGGTGGGGGAGAAAGGCCAGATCAGCTCCTGCCTTTCTTTCCCGCCACCCGACTTCTTCCAAAGGGCTGCTCCAATGGTGGTTTCAGCAGTGGAGAAGCTGGGCGGCGGGGGAGAAGCCGATCTGGCCTTTCTCTCCCACTGTGCAGGTTCTCCGCTGCTGAAACCACCATTGGGTGCAGCGCATCAGGAAAAACCACGCGGTGGAGGAGAAAAGCCGGATCGACTCCTGCCTTTCTTCCGCACCGCCCGGCTTCTCCCAAAGGGCTGCCCCAATGGTGGTTTCAGCAGCAGAGAAGTTGGGCGGTGGGGGAGAAAGTTGGGAGCCGATCCAGCCTTTCTCTCCCACTGCACAGCTTCTCCCGAAGGGCTGCCCCGATGGCACTGGAAGCCCAGGAGGTTGAGCCCAGCTGGGATGGTCTGGCAGCTCACCTCCTGGTGGCAGTAGCAGCAGTGGTGGAAGCCCGGAAGGCTGAGTCTCCCTTTTCCAAACTGTTGGGGCAGAAAAGCTAAAGAAGCATCCTCTTCGCCACCAACGGTTTGAATTTCCCGCCATTTCCCCCTGACTTTTTCGGTCCATACGTCGAAGCTCTAGCCGCAAGGCGATCCAAAATTTTGCGGCTGGAGCTGTCCATATGTCGAAAAGTCTGTAAGTGGGGCCATTCGTAGGTCGAGGGTCCACTGTACATGGGTACCAAAAGGAGGACATTGAAAGAAAGAAAAAAGAGGACAGAGGAGGACTATTCAATATTTCATTTGAATTGTTCCGGATTAAACCCACAATCAATACAATTTTATTACACTAGCTGCCAATACTGTAAATGTCTCTTAGTGAACCGACCAAGAAACAGTCATGTTAAAAAATAAATATTATATCATCAATAAAGTTACAATAAGGCATCTGGTATTATTAGGCTGCCAGCTTGCACAAAAATATATTTCTTTAAAAATACAATCTCCCTGCTTAGACACTCCAGCAGTTGCTCTACAGTCCCCCATTAGCAGGTTTTGTGAAAACAAACTTTTTTTATTTACTTTAATGCTGGCATAGCGGGTGTTGGATTTCAACACCATCTGGAAGGCCACAGGTTCCCAAGCTCTGAAAGACACCCTTCTCTTCAGAACCACTCCTTTGGTTCACAACGGCTGCTGCTGAAGGAGGAAGCCCAACTCTAAAGAGCACCACTGCCCCTCCCCGTTTCTTACCTGACCTGGTGTGAGCATCCTTCCTAGCAACCGGGGAGACAACGAATGAAACAGGCGCCCTGTGATCAGAGGACCTCTGCCCGTTAAAAATAGAGACTATGGCGTGATTCCATGATGGGTTCACTTCCGCCCTTACAAAATAATTCTTCGTTACGGTGTCCCCTTATTTCCAAACCATGTGTTTTTCCTCGGGTAAGACAAAGAGGAGGAGGAGAAGGAGGAAGGCCAAGGAGACAAATGCCTGACATTTTAAAGGCTTTTAGCTTTGCCTGCCAGACAAAGACATTAGGCTAAAAAGGAGGACATGTCCTCCTTTTGCCTGACGTCTGGCAACCCTAAACTCAACCAGGTTCACTAGCTCTGTGTTGCAAGACTTGGATGCATGGCAGGGCTAGTCCCGTACTACAGGACTTTATTCAGCAAACATGGACCTGAACTCAATATCAGTCCTAAATACCTGGCAGACTGCCAACTCCCAATAGGGGCTGCCTGTCCTACATGTACTCTGCAGGCTGGGCAGCTGAGGGTGCTGACCTCGAGGGAAGCCTAAAAAGAGAGGTAAATAGGTAAAACATTGCATTGCGATGATCGGTAAGCATTTCATTTACCAATCTTCGCATTGCGATGTTTGGGAAACAGCTGATCGGCGGTTCCAAAATGGCCGCCGGAAGAAGAAAATGGCCACCTGCAGCGTTTTCGTGCCCTGCCCTCGCTTACCGAGGTGGCGAAAATGGCAGCCGTATGGGGAATCTTCACATACCGGTGAGTTTTGTCCCCATAGGAACGCATTAAATGGAGTTTAATGCATTCCTATGGGGTTTTCTGTTCCGTTTAGCGATGTTTCTGGATAGCGACGTTTTTCCTGGAACGGATTAACGTCGCTATGCAGGGCACCATTGTATTGTTTAATTATTTAATTTGATTTCTTATTTAGTTTCATTGATTATGTAATGTTTTGTTATGCTCCTATTATTCATGTTCATCACCCAGAGTAATCATTGAGTTAGATGGGTGATTAAAAAAAATCAAATAAATAAATGAATAAAATAAGGCAGAATATACCCACTGAAATCAACGGATCTTACGTTACAATTTTAAAAACACTTCAGAAAAACATTTTAAAATATCTACATTTAATTTAAAATGTTTCCCCTAGATCCCAATTATTGCTTAAAAGCTTGCCTGAAATGAAAGGTTTTTGCATGATGGCAGAAGGACAAGTGAGAGGAGGCCAACCTAGCTTCTCAAGGCAGTGCATTCCGAAGCCTGGGAGCAGGCACTGAAAAGGCCCTCTCTTGTGTCTCACCAAACAAGCTTGGGAAGATGATGGAATCAAGAGAAGGGCCTCCTCCTAATATCTTAAAAGCTGAGGAGGCTCGTAGACGGTGAGACAATCGAAACAGCTTGGACCAACATTCTCTCTAAGCTGCATGCCCACTCGCTCACTCTCTCACCCAGAGCTGCCTCAGGGCTATGCACGGGTAGCTGCCAGCCAGTTTGTTTACTTCCTGTTTGGAATGAAGCCCTGCCTACCCCCACAGAGCTAGGCTCCCATGCAGAGGGACAGATAATTAGAGGGAATGTGTTCTCGAAGGGAATTCTAGAGGGAACATTGGCTTGGACCCAAATAATATAGGGCTTTATAGGCAATAACCAGCACTTTTAACTGAGCCTGGAATCAGACTATCATTATTAAAATATATGTCATTTTACACCAGGAATACTTTAGCAAAATCTGCAGCCAGTATGCCTTTTGCAAATGATCTAAGAGCATCAAACAGAAAAAAACCCTCCTCGCATTCATCTATTTTCCCTTGTGACAAATGTTCCCACCATGACAAATAAATTTAACGGTCTTACTGATGAACAAGCGAAAGGAATTACCATTGTTCCTTTAATGCATTGTCATTTCTGCAGTTACACTTCATGCTTTTTCACCATTTATGAGTCACAAGCTAAATGCTATATGCAAAAAAAGTCTTAGCCATTCCCATGCTTGTCCCTTGTAATCCTTCAGTTTAAACTAAGCTTCAAAGTCTGTGTAAGGAACATAGTGTTTCCTAAATTCATATGCCAGATAAGAACATGATCCACATAAGAATACAAATGGGCTTGTTATTTGAACAACTGAGTCGTCCCTTAAATACTCATCTAGTATATTATACTTTTTTTGGTACATCTAACACACATGGAGCACCAGATTGCATATGTGTGCTTTATCCCACTTCCTCATTACAAGAAATCTATGTGACTGAAAATGCACACTTTAAGAATTGTGTGTTGTCTTTCCAAAGAAGTTGCAAGAGACCAAATCAAGGGTATATTTTGATGCTGATGTATATTTTATATCGATATATTTTATGTTGTAAGCCGCCCCGAGTAGACATGGTCTAGAGGGGCGGGGTATAAATAAATAAATAAATAAATAAATAAATAAATAAATAAATAAATAAATAAATAAATAAATAAATAAATAAATAAATAAGAAAGTACAACCAAAACAAAAACAAACAAACAAACAAACAAAAAACCAGGAGATTACTTTCTCTGTTGCTGAACCCTGACTCTGGAACTTTCTCCCACAGGAAACCAGGCTGGCCCAATCTTTGCTGTCTATTCTGCAAGCAGGCAGAGGTAAGCTTTCCCTCAGTGAAGGCACATCTGAGGGGTATTTTTAATGAAGTATAGTATACCTTATTGCTGTGGAACAGTTTTTGGTGTTGATTTTGTTAACCATGTTAGTGTAGTATTTATTTGATCCTTTTCACTGTTTTTAGCTTTTAAATATAGTCTTTTAATGATGGAAGCCACCTTGGGTCCTTTTTTTAAAGGAGAAAAGTGGAGTAAAATATTTTAAACAAAGAAACAAATAGTTCTTAATGAATACCCCATATTAATTTGTATAAAGAGCCATCACATCATTCCTTTGTATCTACTGGGCTGGGATGAATCTTTAATTCAATGGAAAAATTATATCTATAAATAGAAAGTTTAAAAGGCACAAGTGCATTTGAATTGTTCTTCTTAAGTCTTTATAAGTCTATAAATTGGCCAGACAAGCAATTAATGAATTAGGTCTTCAACTGCATTCATTCTACATAGACAAATGCTTTCCAAGGGAGTCTGTTGATAACACTCCTCAACCACTGCAGAGCTCATAGACTGGCAACATAAAAGTGTAAAAGCATTTGTCCATTTAATTTTTTTATATTAGTTAAATACTGTGGGTGATGTATTTGAATGAAGAACTTGGTATACCAGAGGGCACATTTTGACAAAGAGGCCAAGTTATAGTTAGCTCAAAAATCGTATTTTAAAATGCAGTACTTCAGGTAACATACAGCCATTTCAAAATTTAAAGCACTCAAAAGATCCTGAGAGATTCCATATATATCAATAATTTGTAACATTTTCTGGTTCCAATATAAAATTGTCCCATTGTTAAAATTCAGCATCTCTTTAAAAGCAGAGAGAATTAAAACCAATCCTATCAACTTTTTTCAATTTCAACCAGAATTAACAGATCTGATGCATATCTGATAAATTTTCTACTGGGTGATAATGGACCATATATTCCTGAAAAGGCAGCCAGCTTTGCTTTTAGAGCAGTGGTTTTAAGGACCAAGTTTTGTAGTGATGATGATTAGGTTTTATCTGTTGATTGAACTGTGTCCAGGATAATGTTGATTTTTGATGGTTTGTATAGTCACCATTGTTAGCTTTAAATACTGTCTTTTTGTGATGTAAGCCACCTTGGGTCCTTTTTAAGGAGAAAGTCAAGATAAAAATATTTTAAATGAAATAGAAGGGAGGAAGGTGGACAGGAGTGGCTCGTGGGCCATATGTGGCCGTCGGGCCGCACTTTGCCCAGGTCTGACTTAGAATCTGTCTCACAAGCCCTGCTGGATGGCATTAACACCCGATGAGGCAGATCAGCATTTCCACAAGCCCTTATTCAGCTGATAAAATCTCTATCCTAACAACAAAGTTAGGAATGTATCACAAGAACCTCCACCCGAGCTTTTGAAGTAGCCAAAGATGCTACCACAGCTAACATGCCAGAAGGCTTCAGGAAATGCTCAAGTGATGATCTGAGCACTCATCTAGAGCAGTGGTTCTTAACCTTGGGTTACTCAGGTGTTTTTGAACTGCAATTCCCAGAAACCCCAGCCAGCACAGCTAGTGGTAAAGGCTTCTGGGAGTTGCAGTCCAAAAACACCTGAGTAACCCAAGGTTAAGAACCAGTGGTCTAGAGGAACATTTGATTGCTTCATAGATCAGGAGCAGGAAGGGAAGGATAAAGCCAAAGGTCAAAACAAATGGATAACCATATTGGGCAGAGGTGGGAGTGTTTGTAGGATGAGATGCTTATTTTTTGTCATGAAGTTACAGGTCACAATCTTGCCTAACATTTACACATGTTTGGAGCTTGAACTGTCTAAGCAGATGCTTTTGAACAAGCGCATGACCAGCATTTTGACAGATCTTCACAGGTTTAGGAGTTCTGCACGGATAAGTGTTGAAAAGGAGATCTACTACAGCTGCAAGTTTGCTTTAGTAGATCTTTCAACTTTTAGTGAAAGGAAAACATTGTCACTGACATAAAATATATGCCATTATTTTAGTTGAGTAATGTATTTTGATTATTTTATATTATTCAAACTTCTTTTGTAATGGCTATGGCTACACAAATATGTTTGTCTGTCTGAATTGTTCTTCATCGTTACTATTTTATTTTAAAATACAGAAGAAAATGTTCTGCTGTGGGTTTGTTCCTTATTACATGGGATAATATATGGGAATTAAGAAGATATAGTTAAGATTCCAGATGGAACTCACTGACTAAATCCTGTTTATGCCAGCAGAAAAGAAACTATATAACTCTCAGCATCAAACCGTCACTAATTAGCAAATTCCCACTGGAATTCCTGGTTGTGCCAAGCCACTACAACTGGTGCACCAGGAGGAGTCCAAGTGGATAAGATGTTAATTAGCAATTTGATGCTGCAGGTTGTACCATTTTGTGTCCAACTTTGTAATGATGCAAGAGAATTTTGGCTAGTATTTTGGTCTTTCCCAGTCTGGTTCAGGCCAAGGGAATTGTGTTGGTCACTTTAGTGAATAAATGTTTTGAATTATCAGGAGTTTATACCTCTACTGATTCTGCCAAACCTCTTAAAATGATTTGTCATTGTCAGTCATGACATCCTTCTGATACTTGTGGCCAATATGGGTCTCAAGGACATTGTTTTGCAATGGTGCTAGAGATGGGGGGGTATTTGTATATGAGCAGGTGGAGATAACGAGTGTCCGGCCCACTGGGACGAGACCGTCCACTCATTGTTCTGCTGCTGCCGCAGGCTCCGCACTCCTTTCCTATTGCTCTGGAGCTCACGGTGGTTTAGCCACTCCTGGCAGGAGACAGAATGGCAAGCCTCTCTGCCAGGTTGAACAGTGGCTAATCCATCACACACTCCAGAGCAATAGGAAGGGACTGCGGTTAGTGGATGGTCTCGCACTTCACCAAAGAAATGGCAGCATGGTTCCCATATGCTTTCCCATCTTACCTGCAGCCATTTTAAACCTATATTGCTCTTTTTAATTGTTTAATATTGTTTACAGCATTTATCCATATGTGAAACAGTTCTGTTTACCTTAGCTGACTTAACTGATTCAGGAAATATTCACTTGGACTAAGCACTTCCTTGTTTCTGACTGTTAATTAACTGCAATGGAAGCCAAGAAGTGTTTAGTACAAATGAAGACTACCACTATGAATCATGCCATTAAGGTTAAAAAAACCTACATATTTACATAAAAATAAGTGCTGTAGAAACAGATAACCACAAAACAAATTTAAATAAGGTTGTATGGGTTTAAAATGCTGCAGATAAGACAGGAGGGAATCAGCTGGAAGCTCTAGGCTTCAGTAGCTTTGAATGGATTTTTGAGCAGATTTTTGGGGCTGTCATTGGGACTGCTACCCAAACTGGAGTTTGGCTCTCAGCCCAACCAAGACTGCCTGCCCTAGACTGCGGCATCCCTTAAGGGATCTTTCTCTCTGAACTAGCTAGTTGTTGGATTTATTTCCTGTAGTTCTACCCTTTATTGAGACAGCAATAAGATCACATTTTAAAACATAAACACGATGGCTCAAGTCCTGTTTGCAAACTTGGATCATAATGGCTTCACTGGCAGAGTGCTCCGCATTTGCACTTTCCAATTTCCGGCTTGTCAAAAAAGGAAGCCAGACATCAACATGTTCAAAGAAACAGGGCTTTTCACCTGTGCAAGTTGCTCAATGAGGTCTACTTTATGCAATCAACAGGAAAAGTGCAATCACACACAGAATGGATCATTCCATCAGCAATTCATCCTACATTCAGGATACTGCCAAAGTAATATAATTTAAAGGACATTAATAAAGAAAATGCAGCAGACAGCTTAGTAAAACCCCTTCCTTGTCATTCCAGAATCCAGAGTATCGCAGAAGGAGCTTCAGTGCCTTCCAAGGACCAGATGTGCAGCTTGGAATTCTTCTTGACCCAACACCTTTTTTGGAAGTCCAGGTGGTCAGGACTGGCTGTGCTCAACGTCAGTCAAGGCACCAGCAATGCATCTTCCTGGAGAAGACGGCTGTTGCCAAAGCAACCCCTGTTTAGCTCACTCCAGTATGCTCTGTGTGAAGCTACATCTGAAGGGTTCTTCAGAAACTGCAGATAATCCAACCATGGCAGTCAAATTGCTTTCTGATACATGACAGATAAGACCTCTACCCCTTTCCAGCCTTTACCAACACCTTAGCGTACCAGGTTGCTCTGTTCGCCTGCCTTGATGGAAATTAAATTGGATACAATTCTATATAAGTGGGGTCCTGGATGTGTGCCTGCACTCGCATATCTACAATATCTATACAGTACTCAGAAACGGACCTGGCTGGTTTCCTTGGTATTTGTAATTCCAAACCTTTTAGACTAGCTCTGAGTCCTCAGGATTAAAGAGAAGGGTGGTCAAACATCCCCATTTTGTGGGTGGGCCATTCCTGTGTGTGAAACAATACAAGAAGCATCTTGGGGACACAAAGAGTCAAATGTAAGACAAGAAAAAGTGAACTTCAAAAGTCACAAGGCAACTCTCTAGTCCAATGAAAATCAGCACTTGGCTTGTAGCCCAGACCATAATCTCTAAATAATTCTGGCCCCAGTCAGTTTCCAAAGAGCTGGGGGGGTATGAGGGGGGTGTCGTTTACCGCCAAGTGCAGAATAAAAGTGAGTTTTCATTTGTAGCTGTTTCTTATACATAAATCATCTAACACAGTCTTTCTTGTAACAGATAAGCAAAGTGGCTAAGTGGTTATAACATCTTTGCCCTATAGTTCATACATCTTCATATATTATTCTAATATAAATTAATTAGATCCAGGCACTCACGTCTTGGGTCTTTTAAGTGGGTTTGGGTGCAAAATTGGTATGCCAAAAATGAAGACTTCAAGGACAAGGTTCAACATGCATGTCCTTGATGGGGCTTTTTAAAAATTATTTTAGGCACAGCTGTTTCTCATCCAAACAACTCTAAAGTAAACAGAAAAAGATACAAGACTTGGATGAAACTGTGTCATTACTCTTGCAAAAAAAAAAAAAAAAAAAAACAAAAAACCCTGTTCTGTACATAGCTGTATTTTACTGGAACTTGCACAAGGCTGGTACCCAATAGTTCTTGTACAGGGAGTTCTTTCTCTTCTATCATACCCTACTCGGTGCTCTGTCTCTCTGCTCACTCCTCTATCCTTTTTTCACACATGCTCTAACAAAAGAATCCCTTTGCTTTGTTGCTGGTCCTCTCACACTTGACAGATATGCCAGCTGGTCCACATGGTTGCTACATTTTTAAAGAGGAGAGGCCCTTAAGGAAGAACAGCTGATCACTGACAACACTGTGCAGAATGAACACATGAAAGGTGAAGCAATCCAGTGTAGTTGCCTAGGTGTAGTTTTTTGTTCCACAAATGCTGAAACGGATCTCGGGCCATTTCCTTGGCATTTCACAAAGCATTCAAACATTAGCCAAATGCGGTGAACCTTCCTGGTGGGCTGGTGGCTGACTATACAGACTACACAACCTATCACAGCTCCTGCTCCTGCATCAGGACTGTTGCTGCAGCTGATCTGGGAGTAGAGTGACTTCTCTTGCCTTGTGCATCTTCCTACTGGAGAGAAGTCACAAGAGGCATAGCCCTGTAGTTTTATCACTGACTGGGTAACAACTGGGAACATACACAGTGTGGAGTCCTCACAGTTATCTCCAAGCCCTAACCAGAGGTAATAGCTTTCCTCCATCACTTTAAACTGAACTCCCTACATACATCACATGACAAATCTTCTCCTGTCTCTCCCTAAGGGCCCAGTGCAAATCAGACTGCTGCCCCCTCCCCTCCAAAAGCAAGACTGGGAACATTACAGGATTTATATTTATCACAAATAGTATAGTTGAACAATATATTACAGGAAAATATGATCCAGATTGTTTTGCATTAAAACAAAACGGCAGAAGTGCCAACATATTCTGGTAAAAATGGATTATCTTGTAAAAATGAAATTTATCGGATTTTTATATGAGGAAAAAAAATATAAAACTGATACAAATTCCATGAGCAAGGGAAAGAAGTAAAGGCAGAAACATAATATTAAATGGCATCAACATGTCAGTCTTAAAAGCTTGGAGTCTCTGACCATTTTGATTTTTTTCAAAGTGAGCTCACTTATTTGCTAATCGGCTTTTCCAGGGCTGTCACAGCTAGAGCTGCAAAGCAATAGTAACTGAATTAGGAAAGATCTCTAGGGATATTTGAAAGGGTGAGCAGGTTCCAGAGCAGAGGAAGAATATATCCTAATTCTCATCCAAAGAGAAAGAGTAGGATAATCATGAGAATACTAGAGGGATAAGCCTGTTGAAAAACAGCCAGAGGATCTTTACCAAAGTCGTCCTAAGTAGGATTCAGAAAGCAGTGAAACTAATAATACAGGGATTAGCATTGTTTCTTGAGGAAGTGGTGTTTATCTTGTCTAATCATGAATATTTCATACCTAAAAGTGGGGTTTCTTTGGATATTTTTAACAGCTCAGTCGACTATCAAAACATCACTGAAAAACTAAGAACTAGTACAAACATTACAGAAGCTTCTCCTTTGCTTTATAGATTTTTACAGAATTGCTTGGAAAAGGAAACATGTTTTAAAGAACTACCATGGCTAAGTGATAATAGATGTTTTATTTTTGCTGCTAAGAAGAAAGTGTGCTTCAGAGGAAATAACAACCCTCTGCACTGACAAGACAACCCCGGCAACAATACCACACAGAGCCTGCTTCAGAGAGTAAAATATAAACATTTCTACAAAAAGGAAATACAAAACACTACAGACAACAAGTACTTATTTAGAATTCGCAGCTTTCCACCATAGGTTATATTGTGAGAAACATAAGGTGACGCATATGGAAATAATCCAGCTGTAAAGGGCTTTTTTAAAAAAAAGCCTGGCTGAAAATAACACCATCTGGCAGAACAAAAAATAGAGACAGAGTACCTGTAAATGAAATCTCAGAAATCTGGTGAATACCATGAAATACCATCTCCACATGCAGGGCCAGCTCTATTGTGAGACGGAGTGTTTGCCTCATGTGGCAGGAACAGGGTGGTGAGGAGGGAACAGCAGCAGCTCAAGTTTTCCTAGTGTTGGTAGACAGAACTCTGTGTTCAGCATGGCTTTGTACCTGCTCCGCTAGTCTGCCGCCCTTCGCTTATGGTGCTGAACAGGATTCAACTCTTTATCAGGCTAGCTCCTATAAGCAGAATTGGAAGGACATCTTTACCTTCACCTCAGGGAGCAAAATTATTTGTGTTGCTTATCAATCCTGGTCATCATGTTGAGGGAGAAACGGGTCTGATCCACTGACTAAGCATATCTGGCTCTTCCAAAGTCATGTTGAACACAGTACTGATTTTCTAATAGTCCACACAGAAAATCAGTGTGCATTTAGGGAGGCAATAATAATAATAATAATAATAATAATAATAATAATAATAATAATAATAATAATAATAATAATAATAATAATAATAATAATAATAATAATAATAATAATAATAATAATAATAATAAATATTCCCAGAGCAAGGAATGCACATAGTCCCATCAACACGTATTTTTTAAAAAGACTCCATACTGATTTGTACTCATAGCTTCGTATTATTATTACATTAATAGTACTACAGACTTCAAGCCAATGCTGGATGCTATGTGACACACAGTTGCTTAATTATTTAAAAACGTGACTTGTTTCCGAATATTCACATATTGTACAGACATACATCCCTTCTTTACCCCTTCTGACACTTTTTCCCATGGTCAGCATGCATCTCCATATCTGAGCAAGGCACCAGTGCTCTCTATACGCTGTTTGAATTTCAGCTGCTTGCAGACCAGCAAGGGACCAAATATCCCTGTAATCAGTACATTTCACCAGAGTCTCTAATTGATATTATCTATATAAAACCCTGTCTAGCTGTGGATGCCTTCGCTCATGGGTAAATTGCTCAGAAAGGCTTGTTTCCCACTGACTGATTAACCAAAACAATGACTATACTCGTCTTGCATCTCGCTTGTTGCACTACTTTAAAGCAAAGACACTGTTCCAAAAGTACAGCTAGCCCAAATCAGTTGTTATTAATTTATCTCTATTCCACACATGATGAAGGCAGGATGCTACCCCATCCTTCAACTATTGTTTTCTTCACATGAAAATCCGTTATCTCATGAGGGAAGACTGATCCTATCCCTGTAGGAGCCTCTCTGCACAAGCCAGACCTCCCTACCCTCTCCTCCTCCCATTCTCATTCTGTATTCCGGCTCATGCAGAGATCCTACGCTATAGAACAGACTCGTCTTCAGACAGTCACCTTCATGTGATGAAAGAACAGAGAGAGCAGGCCTATCACGTTCCCCTCACTAAAGTACACATGCTTTGATAATGACTAAATAGGGTTTCTCCTATAACTATAAAGGAATTCTATAAATCTGTCATCTAACTCTAAACTGCCCAGACCTGTATTATATATGAAAAGTATGTCATATACTCAGAACACTCCATATGCTATCTATACTCAAAGATAAGATCTATTTACCCACCCCAAAAATAATGAAATTGATTTTCAATGTTTGGATATTTTAGGTCTGCTGCCATGCTGGAATCATCACAAGGAACAATCTAAAATTCAGACATATTTCTTGTTTTTCAGATCATTTGGACTCACATAAATTGGCTTCACAATTGACTCCTCCCTTTTCTAGCTTGTGTTATACTAGATTGCATCAGTTCTTTTAGAAACGGATATACTGTATGGGTATATGTGATATATGGAACCATGCACTAGAGCAAAACATCATATACCATACTTGTTTACAGATGTTCTAGTCTCTTACGCAATCAATCTGGTAGAATGGGTGGCACACATTTCCTGTACTTCTATTGAAAACATTAATGATTGGATCTGGCTTTGAAAAGAAACAGTCACAGTGGTCCTACAATGAAATCTGTCAATGTGTCATACTTTTTTCTCCGCTGTATCCTCGCTGTTTTCTGTACCAAGTTATCTTCATTAAAGTATTCAGTTGCAGTGTTTCCCTGCCACTTCTTAAGGGCTCAGTTATTTATACAAACCTATAGCCTATTGGCCTGCTTCAGACTCTGTGAGGTCTATTCTTTACCTGCAGGTCTATCTATTCAAGAGGAAAGACTTCTAGTCCACATAATCTATTTATATGTGGTGTGTGAGTACAAGGCATATTGATCTCCATGATAAAGGTTGATCATAGCAAAGCAAAGTGATCATAGATTACCTTGACCTAGTTTTGTTGCTGTTGCTGCTGCTTATTGGTTTATTTTTTTTTCCTGTAGAACATACGCTTTTCAAGTGCAGCTTCTTTAACCTAATGACACAGACAACACATTTAAAAGCAGTTGGAAATCTCTGCATTCATATTTTAACACAAGAGTTGTCCTTTGTTTACTTTTGATAAGACACATAATGAAATCACACCAGCAGGGATCACATTTGGGATAACGACCTGCTGACCATGTTCTGTTGTCAGAAATCAGAAATCAAACTGGAATGGCTATGTAAATGATGCAGAAGTTCTGTATTTGCTCTTTTGATTGTGGATGTGTCTGGAGATGGGATATTCGTATTTATAAATGAACATGAATATCCTGGGTCCAGGTGGCCAGGATTCCCAGTCATGCCTCCCCGAACCAACCTCTTCACTCATGGGTTGCTGCGCAACGCGTGGGGCCGATGTCCTGCTGGTTGGGCCAATCTCTGATGAAGCCCAACTGTGACTTCTCTGCCTTCCTGGTCTTCTGGCCACTCCAGCCAGGGGGTTGGCATGACGAGTCTCCCTGCTCAGCTGCTGAGTGGACAAAAGAGAAGGGGTACCTGGGCTTCATCAGAGATTGGCCCAACCAGCAGGACACCAGCTCTGCATGCTGTGCGGTGATTCATAAGTGAATGGGTCAGTTCAAGGAAGTGGGCCTGGGGGATCCTGGCCACCTGAGCCAAGGATATTTGTATTCATATACAAATACAAATATCCCATCTCTAAGTCTGAAGTCTTGAATGCAGCCTAATATTTGATTGGACTCATCTCAGAAAAACTGTCACTTTGAGAGCACTGTATTTTTCCGTGTATATAATGACACTTATTCCTAAAATAATTAAAGAAAAAATTGAGGGTCATTTTATACTCAGAAGTAAGGAGGGGAGAGGAATCAAAGCACTTTGATCCCTGCTTTCCCCCTCCATGTTTTGCAAATAAAATGGAGGGGGAAAACAATTCCTGCTTTCCTTCTACATTTTCGTTGCAAAAAGTAGCTTTCCGCCTCCACGTTTTGCAAAGAAAATGGAGGGAGAAAGAGATTTCTGCTTTCCCCCTACATTTGCATTTTATTTATTTATTTATTTATTTATTTATTAGATTTTTACCCCGCCCCTCTAGACTACGTCTACTTGGGGCGGCATTGCAAAACATTTCCAGTGAAAATGTAGGGGAAAGCAGAAATCGCTTTCCGCCTCTATTTTATTTGCAAAACGTGGAGAGGGAAAGCTGCTTTTTATTTTGGGTTAGAAAAGTGGGGGTCATCTTATATATAGGGGCATCTTATACATAGAAAAATATGGTAGTTTGTGTCCACAGCAGGGTAAGACACCTTCCCCCACATTTTGGAATGACACATGCCCCAATCCACAAGCCAGCTATGCTTAAGTGCATTCATTATTTTTAGTGATCCTAAATTCAAAATGATCTGTGCATAACAGCTCTCTGTTGCAGTGGCAACTCCATGGGCTCTGAGAAGTCACCCCAAAGATCATCATTACCCTGAGGAATATCCCATATGATCTGAGAAGATGCATTGCTACCAGAAGGATAAGTCCACCATCATCTCCATGTACAGTATGTATACAGAAATATATTAGAATGTAGACTGGATTGAAGTCATTCCAGGGTGGATAAAAATCAATGTTTTTTTAAAAAGTCAAATTGATTTAAATCACAATTTATTTATTTTAAAAAATCATTTAAAAATCTGAATAGTCAAAAGATCCATTTTTATTTAAATTGTTGTTTAAATCATGATTTAAATGAAATCAACCCTAATTTATTCCTATTCTGATTATTCTGACAGTTCAATTTTTTAGTGCCATACATGTATGTGGGTGTATTTCAGACATATATTCACAGTAAAATTAGAAAGATCAAAGAAGGAAGTCATTGGTGGGGAAAGGGGGATAAGAATTGTATCCTGTTCTCTGCTCCTTCTTCAGAGCAAGGGGCTTGTGGCTTTTAAAATCAGATATATGCACTCTGGTCTAGCAGCAGGTTTGAGCTGGTAACTACATGTTTAATTCCCAGGCATTAAGAAGAATAAGGCATTTGTTTCAAGCAGCATATTTGGGCTTCATGAAAGAGGTGCAAAACTATTTGTTATTTGTTGTTATTATCTTTCACTGGCTGAAATCCTGTTGCATAGTGTAGTCAGTCTCACTAGAGTAAGTCTCGTGAATCACTGGGGATTTGGTGTGTGAACTCCTGCTCTACTGATTCAAATAGGCTTAGTGTAATGTGGATTTGTACAATGAGCAACAGGATTTCAGCCACTGGTCGAAAGGAGCAGAGATAGGGATTTTCTATTCTTGAAAATACATAGATTGGCTTAAGGAGCTATGGGTGGATGAGTGGAGGGGCTAACCCCTGCAATTTCTTTTGCACATGTTTGCAGGTGTAATACCTATCTGTCCATGGATATAGTAGCGATTTGGCCCTTTGTTGCATTGCTCATCATGTTTAAAGGCTTCAAAGGATTGGTTTTTATTTCCTTCTACACGATGAACAGAATTTCATGCTACTTTTGTAGTCTGTAAAAAGCAAGTCAGCGCTAGTCCTAATTTTATACCAGCAGTGCAAGTCTGGTTCTTTTAATGTAACCTTTTAATGTAACCACTCTACTTTCTTTATCTGTTTGGGGCCTTCAACCTTATTTTCTTAAGATGGAACTAGAGGTGCTATGTCATCAAATAGCAACAGCTGAGTTGAATTAAACAGACTTATCTTCATCTCTTTGTTGTGGAAGTACATTCGTGCACTGCATTATATAGCCTTATAATTGACTCAGTGGATATGTTTAAATACAAGGACCCCTGAAACGAAGCTTTTCTCTAGGACAACTATGTTTTGACCAAAAATATAGCTTAAAATATCGCGTTTAAAAAACATACATGGGGAAGGAACAGACTTATTTTACTAGACCATACATGGCCTATATTTTCCTGTATGAAACTATTGTTAGTCTCTCCATGATGTCCTAAATTGTGATTTTTTTTTCTGATACTACTACCAATGCTAATGTATTTTTACAATGCAATTCTATAATCAATTACATCCGTGACAGGGTGGTAGACACTATGTTTTTTCCTCATCTTATTACCTTTTTATTAGGATTTTTCTTTTGTATAAGCACTGAGGCTGCAACAGAATTTTACAGCAGCAAAAAACCCAAAAATGATATACAGAACTAGGTGAATAATCCCAACCATTTAATTCCCTGTGGCATTATGCAGGCAGAACAGCCACCGTATTGTATGTATGCTCAGATATTGAAAGGAATAACAAAGAAAAAATATTGCCATATGATATAAGAACGGTAAATATGTCATGAGGATACCTGCAATCATGGGTGGTGTCAACCACACTAACAATTGAAGCCAATGTTCCAGCACACACTTGTGAATCACAACATGGACAGGGTACAGAGAGACTCCACAGTGTCTCCACTCCTCTGTCCCCTATGGCACAGTCAGCAATGAACTATGGCTGATCCCAAGAAGTCCCAGTGGGGTAGTTTAATTCCCCTCAGGCAACTTTGCAATCCCAACCACCATCTTGTTGTCCAGTACAAAGAAGAAAAGGTGGGGAGAAAGGCATAAAGCACAGCACTTAAATAGATCACTGAGCATATTAACCTGAACAGCATATTCACAGCCTTTTGAGACAAGGCAATGGGCAGCTGCAGATATATAGTGAGAGCTGCAGACTGCAGTGGCTCTGAGAAACAGAGAAGATTGGAGAATGAACAAACTCCCTATGTCCTACTTACCTTTTGTATGCCTTGAGATAAAATTCTGTCTTTTTTTTTCATTCACTGACATTTGCGTGGGACAGAGGTGGCTAGGTGTCAAGAGGCTAGGTGGAAATGTGTATATGATGAAGTAAACATTGTGAATGTCTAAAAAATGAGGGCATATACAAATAAAAGCTGCCAACTTCTACTAGTATATGGCTATCAAATGCTTATGGGGGCAATGCAGGGAATAGGTTGCTCTTTTGAATGATATGTGCATCTAA
The DNA here is from genome assembly GCF_051106095.1 of Pogona vitticeps. Lineage (NCBI taxonomy): Eukaryota > Metazoa > Chordata > Lepidosauria > Squamata > Agamidae > Pogona > Pogona vitticeps. The sequence goes on along the minus strand of NC_135783.1, from coordinate 221,503,198 downwards.
TTCATCTAGCATTGTCAGCATTCATCTTAATGTCAAAATACTCTGCATTTGGGATGTTCTCCTACAGCATATGTAAAAACTGTCAGATAACCCAGTTGCCTGCTTAGCTGGTGTTTACCCTTAATCAGTTCTGTTGACTGACAAAAACCTGGACAGCACAGACAGCCAATTAGCCAACAATTTTAGGCCTAATCACTTGTTTAATGTTGTCACTACTTATCAGCTGTTTAGCACCCTTAATGGTGGAGAGCTGATTAGCTCTCTGCAACTTTTAATTCTGAGCATCTCACAGCTGGGCAGTGCTTGCAGCATTAATCAGCCATCTAGAAGCCGCAGAGGGCACTAGATTAATCTAAATTTTCTGTTACAATGTTTGATTGATCTCACATTGCAGCAAAATAACTGTAAAAGGGTGATGGTCTGAAATGATGTCCTTCAGAGAAGAAGTTAGATGGATATTCCACACCATTTTCGAGACAATTACTGTTGTGGTTAGAGGAGAGTTCCTCTATGGAGGGAGTGGCCAAAGTGAAAGCATTCTGGAGAGAAGTGGATGATCCTATTTCAAAAAAGAACTAATCAAAATATTGAGTTTTGGGGAGCTTTGTATTTATTATTTATCTTTATAGGTGCTAATGAACACCATAAAGATAAATAATATATATATTTGTTCATTTGGCTTTTGTGTCAACATAACCGCCCTCATGGTGATACAACTGCTTTTGGGCTGGTTGATCTCATATCTCATATAAGAACAAAATGTAGATATTTTTAATGCTAAAGCACATTAAACAGTAGTAGCATTAAAACACTATTAAATCAAAAACATACTTTTAAAACTTTTTTTAAAAATCTAGGTGCAGCATAAGTCCATTAAAAGCCCTTTTCCCAATAGATAAGCAGTTGCTTAAAGTCTGCTTTAGCCTTTTCTCATACAATTTGTCTTTATGATCATGTGGTAATTAATGCATGAGGTGCCCTTTTGACACTCAGGTATTGTATATAAACCTATTTATTATTGCTGATGAGAGAAGGCAATTTCCTTTTAAGTAATCTTTGAAAACATTTTCCTCCCTATGACTCTTAATATGTTTTTTAAACTGGCACTGTTTTAAAACCGCTTTGTTATATTTTATTTTATTTGGCAACTTAGCATATTATACATTAAACCACTGGTTCTTAACCTTGGGTTACTCAGGAGTTTTGGACTGCAACTCCCAGAAGCCTTCACCACCAGCTGTCCTGACTGGGGTTTCTGGGAGTTGCAGTTCAAAAGCATCCGAGTAACAAAGGTTAAGAACCACTGCATTAAACTATTGTGAGACCTACCTGGTAGCTCCACCACTGAACCACAGACCCATTCATTTTTTTACAAGTGTTAATTAAAAAAAAAAAGACTAGTAACTATTCTGCATTTTATTTCTAGGCAGAAATATTTATATACTAAAAGAAAAAAGAAAAAAAAATCTAGAAGCCATCCAATCCTTGCAATGTATACTCGGTTGAAAATCAGACTGACAGACTAGCTTTGTTTTCCTTAAGCCAGTTGTCAACTCTCTTCCTCCAGGCTGCTCGTTCAACTAGAATCATTTCAAGGGTCTATAAATAAGCTTTTCAACAATGACCACAACTGTTCTGAAACCTGCACTTACTGAACAGTTGTACCCCTGTGAATGGGCATGCAGGCTATTGCCCACACATATTCTGAAACAATCTGAAACTGTTATCTGTCTCTCTGGTGTATTTCATTTTCTACAAAATTGTGTGAGATACTGTTTCTAGGATCCAGTGTTTCTGCAGCAAACATTTGTATTTGGGTTTGCTTTCTTCAGCAGTAATTTTATGAGAACAAAAAGACAGGACACTAACAGGACATAAGAAGATAATATTCCAATAATTTAATAGCACCGAACAGAACATACTGGTCCAATTTCATGAGTGTATCCAAGGCCCTGATCAGCCACTGAATCATGTTGTCCTTAGGGAAAATTCTTGTCGCAGTCTACCTCAACAATCTGGAAATACAGTAACTGTAATCTTTCCCTTCAAGATACCTCTAGTGAGGGTACATGTGTAGATGTTATAGAAATTATATTTTAAGCCACCCTTTGATAATAAGCAAACATGAGGAAGATCACATTTGATATTTGCCTGTCTGTCTGTCTATCCATCCATCCATTCTAGAACTACAGTAGCTCCATTTTTTATTTTAAGAAAAGCACAGATAACATACTCATTTGATGGCTGCACCTGCACATCTAATGAAACAGGAGCACTGAACAGTGTGTAAGCCAAAAATGAGTGTTCTGTAATAAATCTAACAGCATGCTCATTTTTAAAAAAAAAGTTCAGAACCAAAGAGTGAAATGCATTAAGTTATTTGAACCCTGGCTGAGGGATACATGGAGTCAATGAAAATTGTCCATGTGCAAGCTGTTAACTGCTATTTCTTGAGCTTGAATTCTTTAAGCCATCTGCCTTGGAGTATCTAAAAAACTATAAGCACAGAAATAAAGTAACACCTTTCCAAAGCAGCATCAGGAGCCTAACTGATGATGAAATGGTCTTGTAGAAAGCCAAGGAAAAGTTATTAACCAACGTGTTTCTTTTCATAGTCTATTCTACTTCTCCACACATGCCTATTTTATTCAGCTGTGGAAATCAGAAAAATCAGAATATCAAAAAAATGAAACAACTATTCTTATTCATTTATAACTTGCATTTATTTATAGCTGCCTTTTGTGCCATGGTAGAACAGAAAGGGGTGAATATAAAGTTCCATCCAGACACTGACCAAACCAGGATCTGTCTGACTTCAGCAGCTGGGGGATACTTGATGAACCTGGGAAACAGGCAAGTGTATACCTCCTCTGAAAACTCTAATACTTTAAAGATACATTCAAAAATTACACTAGTTAATTGTTCTGGAACCTTCAGAGATTCATACAGCAAATGATAAGTCTTTTGAATGGATATGACAACAGGAATGGGTTAGACAGAGCTAAAAGTGTTTCTAGATAGACAGCTCTTATTCATATTTATATCCATCAAACACATTTTTGGTACAGAAAATGGAGCATTTAATATGTTCATTTGTTGATTTTGGAAAGCCAAGTTTGTTCAAATAAGACCCCAATGTGTTCCTTATTGGGTAGTTATTTTTTTATATACTTCAATAATAGGAGATAAAGTTATTAGCCACCTCATCATTGTTGTGTGTATATCTTCCAAGTTCATACATATAAATTAGGGGAATTGCTGCATTTAGTTGTTCTTCTTTCAGCTTAGCTGCTAATAACTTATCAGCTTTGCTCTTTTCAAAATATTTTTGCTTTATGAAGCTTAAAGATTTTTCAGCTTCCAAAACCTACTTTACTTTTAATAGTCTTTTGTAATGGGTTATTTCTTTTAACAAGCCAACTCTTTTTTCTGTACTTTTTAACACCTTATTTTTTCTAAACTAATTCCTCCTATTCTGCCAAAGCGAATGAGATTTATATGTAACAACATTGTATACATTGTATCTTCTCTGCATTCCTTATGTGTACCCATTTTGATTCTTGCACAGGACTAGACTGTCAATATTAATTTGTCACTTAGATACTGATTTATATTACCATTCTTCTAGAGGAAAATATTAAGCCTCTTATTATTTTTAACCCTGCAGTTGGGTAGAAAAATGATAGCAGTATAAGATAATGTTCTCTGACCTAATCCTATGACTGCAACATCTGGAATCAATCAAGGTGATGAGAAAAGTAAATCAATTCATGGGAAAGACAAATGAGGATAATAGAAAAAGGTACAGTCCTTTTATCTTGATTATCAGTTTCCAAGTATCAATTAACTTCAGTGCATTGTAGCCTTTGAGAACAGTAGCTGGTAACAATGTCTCACTTAATTTTGTAACAAGCTTTCTTTCCAATATGAGGTTAGCAACCCTACTGAAATCACCTAGAACATTCCTTATTAAATACATCTTCACTTCTGTAAAAGGAAGGTTTATCTAGTTGGATGTGTATGCACTGTACGAACCATTTCTAGCTTCCAATCATGTTTATTCAAAATCAAAATTTGTCTATTAATATCTCTCACCTTCTACATTAAACAGAATTGAAGGTCTTGCATAATTGCAAATCTCTTTGTCTTAACATCAGAACAAAAGAAACAAATAGTTTCTTTTCTTAAACCAAACTAAAACTTCTGAGGTCTGGTTTTGGCATAAGTTACCTTTACAGCACTATACTTTTTAATTGAATTTAATTTTTTTAAAAAGAGCTTTGCATAGGGTTACAAAGTCCTCCTACATTCAAATTTCAAAAGTGAATGCCACTTGCAAAATGTTGTCTCATTTTCTAAATTAACAACAGTAACAATAAACCAAAAGTTATAAATAACAGTACCAAAAATATCATTAGAATATTCACAACCTGGACGTCACTTCCGCTCGGGGGGATGACCAGCTAGGAGCGAACCCTCCGTATCGCCTAGCAAGGTAAAAAGCTATTAAAATGCATTTCTTTCTTTAGAAGAATGTTTTTTTTATCATAAATCCTTGGAGAGAAGGATAAGGAAGACATATCGCTGATTAAAAGCCTTAAGGACTATGTTCTTTTAAAGTTAAAAACTACTTTCACTTTCATGGCCGATTAGCTACTGGCGTTTTCCAGCTGCCCTGCTCCTAACGAAAAGCCTGAAACAACAATAATTATTTTTAATTAGAACTCTCTATGTCAAGGAGGAGGGATAAAACTGCCAAAACCCCCTCAGATCACAGTTTGGAAAGATTGACGACACAACCAACTGAAGACGATAGGATGGACGAGGTTACAAGGCTTATAAAAGATCTGTCTTGTAAAATGTCTGAAGGCTTTGACAAAACAGAGCAAAGATCTAAGTCCATCGAAAGAAGCATCACTAAGCTTCAAGATCAAATTTCAGGGGTGTCACAGGAGTTAAAGGACATGAAGAGCAAAATTAGGGACCTTGGTGATACAGTTCAAGGAAATAAAGAAGAAATTGTGTCCATGGCTCAGCAAATTTCTGATACCAATAAAAAGCTTATATTTATGGATGATAACCTCAGAAGGTCTAATATTAAAATAATGAACTTCCAAGTGCAACAGGGCCGAGATCTCAGAAAGGAGATAATGGCTTGGATAAACTCTATAATGGACACGCAGCATCTGATTGAAACAGATATAGAAAAGGCATATTTCCTGGGAAATCCAAGTAGTCTCGGTATTAGACCAGTGGTTGTGAAGTTTTTGAATCATACAAAGAAAGAACAATTTTTAAAAGCAATCAGACAAAAACAAGACCAGCTGGTTTATAGGGACAGAAAAATTCAGATTTTCCAGGATTTTTGTAAAGAGACTGCGAAATGGCGAGGATCTATGCAGCCGGTTACAGCAATTCTGAGGAAAAATAACATCAGATATCATTGGGGCTACCCAATTTTTTTGAAAATCTGGAAAGACAAGATTTTGTTTAAAATCCACTCCTGCGAGCAAGGTTTACAACTGCTGAAAGATTGGAACATTTATGAAGGAGAAAGTCAGGAGTTAATTCCAACCACAAGCAAAGAACTAGAAGGCTGAACCAGAAGGAAGAAGATGGACCAGTTTTTTCTTATATTTTTTTATTATTCTATCTTATTTTTTATATCTTTTATTTTTTTTCCTTTATCTTTCTCCTAATAAAATCTTTCTTATATATATGTATGTGTGTGCATATATATATACATATATATGTTTCTCTCCTCCCCTCTTTCCCCTCTTCTAATTTTTGAGGTTCTTTTTTGTTGTTTTTAAAATAGCTTTATAGAATAATACCATTTATTTATTTTACTCTTGTTCTAATCATACTAAACACACTAAATTTAGATAGTAAAAGGGGTAACAAAATTAAAATTACTAAAAACTAAATATAAACTCTTTAAAGGATTCCAGTAAGGGGAAGGGGGGAAGGAGAAGGGTATTCTTATTCTTATTTTTATTTTGTTACTATTGTAGTATTAAACATTAAGTAGAAATGCAAAAGTTAAATGAAAAGATCAGAGGCAAGGCTCCGGTCATGGTTCCGCCGGACGATGGTGGCGTCTCCCCCCCACCTTTTGCTCATGCCAGTGGTCATGGCATGGGACCATGGTGGAGAGGATACGAATGTATATGTTCACAAAATTGGTGAAAATCAATTATGGGGTGTTGTTTTGTCTGTTTTATGTTGTTGGTGGGAGGTAAGGTTACACACGGGACCTATTGGAAAGAAAACTTTTGAACACATATGGGTAGAAAAATAAGACTTGCAACTTTAAATGTTAAAGGCCTCGGATCAACAGTGAAAAGAAGAAGAATAGAAGCATTGTTGAGGAAAAACAAGCTGGATATCGTCTTTCTACAAGAGACTCATCAATCAGAAAAAGGAGTCAATGAGTTAAAGATGAACAATATCGACATTTATGAAAAAAATTTTGGAACTTCTAAATCTAGGGGTGTAGCAATTATAATTTTCAAAAACTGCGAATTTAAAGTAGAAAAGGTAGTAAAAGATTGTAATGGTAGATTTATAATAATGCAAGGTAAAATGGGGTTGGAAGAATATACTTTGGTAAATATGTACACACCTAATAATAAACAAGGTGAATTTTATGATTTGGTTTTTAAAGAAATGGAAAAGGTAAAGAAAGGTTATGTTATTATGGCAGGAGATTTCAATATGGTTATGGATAAGATAAAAGACAAAACTGCATACAGTCGGAATGATATTTATCATAGAAACACAATATTAAGTAAAAAGATAAAAAATAACCATTTGAAGGATATTTGGAGAGAAATGAAAGGTGATGAAAAAAGATATACTTATTTTTCAGTTGTGCACAATACTTACTCTAGAATAGATTATATATTTACATCTCAGGATTTAATTTCTAAGATTGTTGATACTGAAATAAACCCTATTAAAATAACAGATCATGCATTGATGTTAATAGAGATTGAAATAAAGAAAGATTATAAAGACTCCAAAAGATGGAGAATTGATAATAATATTCTGCAGCATCCAGAAATAATAGAAAAGATAAAGAAGGAATGGCTAGAATTATGGACAATAAATGAAACAGGAGGTGCTAAGCCAGGCCTGTTGTGGGACACAATGAAAGCAATCACAAGAGGAATAATGATAAGAGAATCGTGTAAATTAAAAAAAATTAAGGAGGGACATGTGAAAAAAATAGAAGAAGATTTGAAAAACTTAGAAAATAGATTTTTTACAGAAAGAGATAGAAGAATATTAATAGAAATTCAGGCCAAGAGAAAGGAATTAGATAATATAGAAATAGAGAAAGTTCAAAGAGATTTGATGTATTTAAAGAGACATTTTTTTGAATTTAATAACAAAAACTCAAAATTGTTAGCTAAAATGTGTAAAAATAAAAGAGCAAAAAATTCAATAGGGATAATTAAAGATCAAACAGGTAAAAATTGTAATATAATGAAAGAAAAATTGAAGATTTTTCATGAATTTTTTCAGAAACTATACAAAGGAAATAACATAAAGAAAGAATGTATAGAAAAATATATAAACGATAATTTAAAAACTAAATTATCAGAAAATGATAAAAGAATATTAGAAGAAGAGATCAAGGAGCAAGAGATTGCTGAAGTCATAAATAAATTAAAAAATGGTAAAACACCAGGTCCTGACGGATTGGGTCCAGAATATTATAAACACTTTAGCACCATTTTAATACCTAAGTTAAAAATGATTTATAATAAGATAATGGAAGGAGAGACAATACCAGCTTCATGGAAGCATTCATTAACGATTCTCATTCTAAAACCCAATAAGGATCAAACAGATCCGGGATCCTATAGACCTATATCTTTAATAAACCAAGATGCTAAGATTTTTACCGCTATATTGGCAAATAGATTAAATAGATTTATAGCAAATTATATTAAAGAAGACCAATGTGGTTTCATTAAGGGTAGACAAATGGACAATTTAACTAGACGAGTTTTAAATATTATACATGAAATAGAAAAAGAAAAAATAAAAGCAATGATTTTATCATTGGATATATTTAAAGCCTTTGATTGTGTTGAATGGTCAACACTAAAACTTCTTATAAGAGGTTGGGGATTTGGTAAAAAGTTTAGAGGTGTTATAGATCAATTATACTTAGATAATACTTCAGAAATAATAGTTAATGATGGTATAACGGAAAAGATCTTTCTAGGCCGAGGTACTAGACAAGGCTGCCCACTTTCACCAATATTGTTTTGCATGATTATAGAATTATTAGCTAACGCAATAAGAAATGATAAATTAATTAAAGGAACAGGTAAAAATGAAATGATTAAAATTAATTTGTTTGCTGATGATTCCTTACTGACTATTAAAAATCCATTAGAGAGTATGGAAAACATTAAAAACCATTTAGAAAAATTTGGGGAAATAACAGGTTTAAGGATTAATTGGCAAAAATCACAAATGATGATGTTTAACTATAATATACAGGAGCAAGACATGTTTGTGAATAAATATAGCGTTAAAATGTGTAATCTTATCAAATATTTAGGTATAAACATAATTAGAACAACTCAAAAATTAAAAGAGAAAAATTTTAATAAATTAAAAAATGAAATTAAAGATAAATTGCAAGAGTACGCCAAATTGAAACTATCATGGTTTGGGAGAATCGCTTTAATTAAGATGAAAATATTACCGAAGATCACTTTTTTATTTAGGATGCTCCCAATACGATTAGAAGAAGAGGATTTTAAATATTGGCAGGGATTAATTAATGGATTTTGTAATCAAGGCAAAAAATCTAGAATAAATAAAAGATATTGGTATAAGGCTCAAAAAAAAGGAGGTTTAGGTATGCCCAATGTTAAAAATTATTATATAGCAAATCAATTAAGAGTTATTGGAGATATTATATTCAATAAAGAAAAATTAATTTGGTGGGAGATGGAATCTTCAGAAATAAATGGAAATGCTGAAGGATACTTGTTTAATATACTAAAGAGAAGTTCAATAAATCAGATTAAAAACCCCTTTTTAAGAAACCTGTTAAATATTTGGAATAAATATAAAGAGAAGTTTTGTCCCTTAACTTCACCATTAAAACTAGTGACTGAGACAGAAAACTTTCCTACAAATTTAAAGGATTTAGTAGAATTATTTAAGAATAAAAGGGTTGCAAGATTGAAGGACTGGATGGGTAACATGAGATCGAAGGAGTTGATTATGTCTAAACTGCAATCTAATAAACTATCATGGTATAATCTTATTCAGTTAGACACCTGGACAAAGGATTGGTTGAAAACTAATGGTAAATGTAGAGAACTTACTAAGTACGAACAATTTCTGTCATCACATGAAGATATGCAAGATACAACTTTGAAAGGAATAGTAAGTAAAATATATAATATAATTTTGGAACAAGAGGAAAAAGAATGGGGAATAGAAGGTTTAAAATTAATTTGGGAAAACGATTTAAAAACAGATATTAAAATAGACGATTGGACAAAAATGTGGAGGATGAGAGTGTTAAGATTAATGTCAACAAGAATAAAGGAAAATTTTTTTAAAATCTGTCTAAGGTGGTATTTGACTCCTGTAAAATTGAATATAATAAATCCAACATACTCCAAAGCATGTTGGAAATGTGATGAGGAAATTGGTACGTATTTTCATATGTGGTGGGAATGTAAAGTGGTTAAGAAATTTTGGGAATTGATTTTTAAGGAAATGTGTGATATATTTGGTAAAGATATTGATTTTAATGCCAAAATTGCTTTATTGTCAATTTTTGATAATACAGATCTGGACCATCACTCGAAAGAAATAAGCACTATTACTTGTATTTTTTTGTATTTTTGTTATGTATGTGTTCTTTTGTGTATTTTTTTTTTGTGTGTATAAAATAAAATATTAAAAAAAATAGAATATTCACAACCTGTTCACAACTGGGACCTGATTGCCAAACATTTTGGGTTTTTTTAGCACTTCAAATATCAAAAAGGCAGTTGGATTTCTCTGCTCTTTCTCAAAGGTCTCTGTTCCAAGACACTTTATTAACCCTAAACTCATTGGTCAGAATCCAATATGTACAAAAGGACAACCACACAGTGCTCTGTATCCAATAGACTGGCATTATAAGCTAGAGTATGTCCAAACCTTTACACGCCAGTGTTTTTGTTGGCTTCTTGCTCTCTGTTGCTAGATCTAAATTATGGTTATTATTTCTTGTAAAATGACAATTATAATGTCAAACTAATGTGCATTGGCAAAGAGCCATTAAAGCTTTCCCCTTCCCCCAGGACTAATGTATCTTTAATTAGAAGCTTCTTCACTATGGCTTCACCTTCTATTTTTTTCTGTTTAGTCAGTGTGGTATAGCATTATTGATTACTTGTCTCTAATAAATGGCCTTTAACTACTTTTTACTTTCCTTCCGTATTTGTGAAGGTTATTTACTGATTTATTTTAATGATTTACCCCCTTTCTTTTATTTGGACACAATATTTCAAAATTTTAAAAGGAAGAAAACAAGAAAAAACCAGTAATTGTAACTCTTTCCTCACATAGGACAGAGACTATTAAATTACAAGGAGCTATTAACTACTACCTGTCATAGCTATGCTGAACAGGAAGCAATTAGAGGGAGAAGCCACAAACTTAGTATTCCAGCATGCAGTCTCTTTAAGTGATACCTTTAGTTCTAGCAACTGTATTCGTAAGTGTGCTTACTTGGAAGTAACTATGGCTGTAAATCAGTGGGACTTCTTACTTCAAATCTTGCACTGATTTTAAAGACCACCTAGGAAAGTCTGTGCTATGAACTATTTCTTGATGTCTAGATAGGCACCCTGTATTGTTAAACAGAGACTTTTGAAAACAGCACATTAATCATTATTTCTATTAATGCTGCTGTTCTTGCCATTAAATTATTTCAACACTAAAACTGTTAATAGACATGTACCAGCTGTGTACGTATGTACCAGCTACATAGTCTGTGCTGTACAATAGTTTTCCTCATAATAAACAGCTACTTAAATATAGTCAGCATTTGCATGGCATATTTCACAAGCCACTTAATGTGTCAATATTACAGTGGGACAAAGGCACCTTGATTCAGTTGGCAACCTGAGATTTTAGAGATCTGGATTTGGTCCTGGTTCAATAAGGCCCAAATCAGGCCTGTCTGGTTTGGATCCAAATCCAGACAGAAATTTAGAAATCTGATTCTTCATGTCTCTAACTAATTTCAATTAGAGAATTAAAATGGCTACAACATTTTTTCTTTCTGCCATGGACATGCATGGAACTTAGAACTACAGTAACCTCCTCAGAGACTTCTAAACAGATGAGTTTCAGGGTTTCCCTATAGAACTCCCATTGTTTTGGTTTTTTTCATCAACTACATGGCCTTTAATTTGGGGGCACTATAATAGTTTGGGATCTGATTTCTAACAAGCTTCATGCTGACAGATGCATGGATTTTTGTGCTATTTACCTTTTAACTACTGTTTGAATATGCTTTAAGTTTGGTAATATGTCCATTTGCACTAAGCTAGTGCCTAATATGATGGTGCCTCAGAAGAATACTATTGAAATAACACCTAAACCAATTGACTCACTCAAATAACACATTTTTTAATAAAAAAGGGAGAACTAGAGGATTCTTATAAAAATTAAAGTGGAAACAACTGAAAGAATGAGTAAAGAAAAAAAGTTACAAGAAACACTTTCCTGCCCCCCCTCCAAAAAAATCCATCTTGCCATGGCTATTTGGACTTTAAGTTCTTCACACTAGTACAGACCTGATGAAGTGGCTTTTTAATCCACGAAAGCTCATGTATTATATGATTTTTTAGTGGTCTATAAATGTATCACTTATTTTTGTATTTGGATTTTATCTTGTTTGGACCACACAGCGGCTCTTTACTTCAAGGAAACACAGGACTGCTAAGAAATCCTGACACAACTGTAATCATTGTACTGATAATGCTCAGTCCGGACTGAAAGATAAAGTGGTGGGGCAGGGCAAAGGATAACTGTTAATACTTGACACACACAACATAAACAGAAAGCTACTAAAAGAAATCAACAAGAGAAGCAAAAAAAAAGCAAAAAGAATGTTAGGCTGCACTACTAAAATTAACAAGAAAAGTGGTGGAAGTGATGAGGCAGAGAGGCAGGCTACTCTAGACAAAATCTTTTGTAGTAGTAGTTGAAAAAAAAAGCAAAAGATTTAAGACATGTATGAGGGAAATGACAAAGTAATTTCAGTGGCATCACAAAATCTTCCCTGCAAGCCCTGGAACTGGAAGGTATTATGAGACTGATGTCTGAGATTGTAAACTGGACCCACAATCTAGACCAGCTCTCCTTCTTCACCTGCACTTCATACCACCCTGGCAGTTTCCTTACGTGGAGTTGTTTCGCAGATTTGGGAGATATCAATCTGCCTTTTTAAAAAAACCTGTCTGGATGGATCCAAATCAATCTGAACTGATCTAGATCCAATATGGACCCATTCAGAGCAATTTTGTCTGCTCGATCCAATTTGATCCAAATTGGACCAAATCACCCTGTTCAGTTTGAAATTTTGCCAAATCAGGTTGCAATCAGATGACAGGAAAGTTGAGTTTCTGATCTCCTATAAAATGATCCTTTTGTCTGTCGTGGAATTGCTCCAGCCCTGACCCAAAAAGTAGTAGCCTGTGCCAAGAAGCAGAATGTACAGTATTGGAGACGGTTTGCCCCTTTTTTCTTTAGTTTCTTCTAATTTAAGAGAAAGCAGCCATCATGTTCTGTGAAAAAAAAAAGTAATGCACATAAAGGGATGTAGGCATAATCTCTCTGTGTGGCATGTGTGTGTTACATGCTGTCAAGTTGCATCTGAGCTACAGTGACCCTCACAGGGTTTTAAATGTACGTGAAATATTTAAGAAGTGGTTTTGCCACTGTCACCCTCTAGTGAATTTCCAGGTCCAAGCAGGGATTTGCAGTCCTAGTCTTCACTCTATCCACTATACCACTCTGCCTCTCCTATACTTATTATAAGATAAACTTAGTGTCTTATTTTAACTCAAGAAGCTACAACAGTCCTTAACCCTGTGATCTGGGACACTGTGTAAAATCTTATGCTGTAAGAGTGAGTGAGATGGTACTTATTTGATTGGCAACAGGGGAGACAGTGATGTGTATGGTATGTGACCTTGAAATAATATGTAGACAAGCTCAAAGTAACGATGGGAGGTTAAATATAAACTGAAGGTGTTAAGAATGCAAATCTGAATTATATCTTAACAAGGTTACTCGACGCAAATTCTGACAGCTAGAGGTGTCTTCATGATACTCCCTCCCTTTCCTTTCCCAAGATATTTGACTAGTACCTTTGCTTGTGCTTGAAGCACATCTTCTGCTATCTTATCTGCATCAAGTGAGAATTTTTAAAAAAAATCTCTGATCTTTCTCCACAGCACTCCTCCACATCCATACCAGTAAACACTGCAGTAAATTTTTAATGGGAAGACTTGCTTATGTTTACAGCAATCGGCTGTCTGCATTTTCTTTTAAGAAAATCCAGACATTTAATATGCACGTGCTCATGATGCTAATGTGTTGTGTGATATATGGTGTTCATTTTGCAGGTTCTACAAGTAACACTGCAGTAAAAAGCCAAAACTGCTATGTATCCGAAATGCCAATAAACAGCAGTAAGGTATCAGGACGAAGAGACAGTTTTTAAAGGCTAGTTCAGCACAACTGACTACAGAGCCAGTGCTTTCTTAAATGACGTATGAGAATATGGAAACAAAGGACTGAAAGACAGCAGGCCCAAGATATTTTGCTGCCAGAGGAAAGTGACAAAGGTTTCATCTACAGCAGCCAAAGGGACTGACAGTTGAGCCTTTCTCCAATATTGATGATAGCATGGCATCCTCTAGAGCAGTGGTTCTTAACCTTGGGTTACTCAAGTGTTTTTGGACTGCAACTCCCAGAAGCCTTCAGCACCAGCTGTGCTGGCTGGGGTTTCTGGGAGTTGCAGTTGAAAAACACGTGAGTAATCCAAGGTTAAGAACCACTGCTCTAGAACACTGAAGCCAACAGGCTAGTTTAGGGGAACAGGGCAGGCAGCTTGGTACCCTCAGCTCTGTCCTTCAACAGAAGTGAGTCTCACTCCATACCATCCAGTACCTGCCATCTAAAGCAGTTGCCTTACCCTGCTGAACAAAAGGGTTGGCCCTGCATGGCAAAACAGAGGAGAGAGAAATGGTACTGTGAGAGACATGACAGATTACCTCTTCGATATTTAGAGGCAGGAAATGATGCCCTGGTACTTCCTATAGCATCCACTATTCATTATGGGATGAGTTCATATGCATTGCCCTTGATAATTATACTGTAAGTACCGGGTGAAGAGCGCAATGAAGCATTTTCCATTTTGACTAGACTTCACCTATGAAATGCCACAGAATTAAATTCTGTCAATATTAGTTAAGAAAAAGCCAATCATGAAGTGGGTCAAAGTGTAGCCTGAGGTGTTGAAGCTTTAAGGTTAGACACAAAAAACAAGATGAACTTATGGCATATATCCTTTCTCATATTGCTCCAGGTACAACAAAAGCCTTTGCAGAAAAATTAAACATACTACCATTGTTATTCATGTTCATTCTTTAACCAAACTCTTTCTGTTTTATATGTTTTCATAAGGCGCTTCAGTGGTTATGTGTCCCCCACCTGCAGTGGGAATATTTTGGAATGAATCTGGTCGACAAAAACATGTGCACAACCTTATGTTACAGTGAAAAATATAGTGGGAATTGTGAAGATCTGAGACCAATAAACTACCTATCTGCTTATCCCATCTGAACCCTTTCATCTGTAATATATATGAATATTACTTCAAAATGAGACCTTCCCCACCCAAAGCACTTCTCACCATTAGTAAGCCTAATTACAAAGCAAAGCAATTTTTGTTTTCATTTATATAATACATCTTTGAAAAGAAGAACAGAGAAATCACAGATGAGTCTTTGTTATGTAAAGGGAAATCTAGCAGGGCAGTGATTATTCCAGTCCTTTAGCTATAATGAAGCTACCAGATGGAAGTCATTAGAGGCTGGGTAAGAAACCACTGACAAAGATTCAAGGAGTTTAACCATGTCCCTTGCTGTTCTACATGAGAAGTAGGGTTGACCACACAGAGATTCAAAACTAGACTTTGAAAATGAAGCACTCTGCTGGTTAGCCAAAAGTCTACCCTTTGCACTTTCTCCCATATACAGATTCACAAAAATTAAAGTTAATTACAAGTTCTTTCCATGAAATTTATGAACAGATGTAGGAATTCTGGGGGAAAAAATCCTATAAAAAAGTCAAAGTAACCTTTTACTCCTTCCTACTCCTTCTTAAGGAGAAAAGTGATAATAAATTAGAAAGAAGTCATATTGGTGACTCAGCTGTCTACCCCACATGACCTTGCTGAAATTGAAATGCAGAGCAAGCACATAAAGAAGAACTTGCTTGCTGTTTCAGGCAAGACTGGGTGACTCATCCACCTATCCTTGACTTACCTTTTGCTTCATATCTTATTCTTTCTCATCCTCTAACTGGCAAAACCTGTCCATTTCTCATTGATTCCACTGGCTATTTGTTCAAAATTGCAGAAGTGGTGTGCTAGGGCATAACCAAGATCCAATGGGGAATGAAAAAGCTAATACACACATAATACACTGGATGTAATATATGGAAAGCCAGGGAAGTGCTGACCAAAGGAGGAAGGTGAAGCACAGCAAAATAGCTGCAAAGAGAAGCTCCTGATCCATCCCTTACCAACTTCCTAATATTTACCGGGACTACAGAGAGGCAGGAGCCAGGAAAAGCTGAAAGCAAAATTCACCTTTGATGGTCTTGCAGTGCAGGGATATTCTGGCCATCACGGATTGGAATGGGAGAGGGAGTACATTTATTTTCCATATGTGGTTATGTAATGCCCATCATTCCTCCCCACTGCCTATGGGAGTTCTGGTCCAGCAACATCTGGAAGGTCACAAATTCCCCACTTCTGGCTTAGCTGCCCAATGAAACAGAGGATCATGGAAGCCTAAGTCCACATAGCTACACAAAGCTTTTGAATTAAACCCAATTGGTGTAGACCGTTTGAGCATTTTTAGAGCCTTCTAATAAAAGTAGATAACAATTTATGCATAGATATCTATGATAAAGAATCAGTGCGTTTAACAGGAGATCCATTCTCTACTAGTACTTTTACTAACATATATCATGGCAATGCAAGTGTATTTCACAAACCTGCAAAAATAATCTTAACTTTAAATTGCCTCTGATTCCAGACATATGGCTTAACCAGCTGCCCTTCCTTATGAAACATTTTAAGAATTGTTTTACTACATCTCACAGCAGTACATTAAACAAGTACCAGAGATACTCTTCCTTGTAATACATCATGAAACAAGCTGAGGCAATGGACACTTTGTTGAATAACTTTTCTCTAAGATACCCATACAATAGCCTTTCTGCACTTAATTAAGATTTAGGATGGGCTGTCCTAAACCTTACAATGACTCACCAGCACAGTGGGGATTATGATCCAAGAGCTCTGAGCTCTCTACTCAGCCTGCTAAGTCACACTGCATCTGGCATCTTGCTGTGGGTACCATATAATTGGCACTGGGGAGGAGAGATACTGAACAGTTCAGTTCCCCTGCCATATGGATGGAATGCTGTCTTTCTTCACCTTGAACATACTCTGTAAATGGTAAAAAGACTTCAGCACTAAGATTTTGAGATGACTCCCAAGAGCCTGTACTGAAAGATGACAATTCTTTTGAGAACAAACTTTATCACCTTGCTCTTCTAGCCTTCCTGTATAGAAGGTTTAATTGTACAACTTATTTGCCTGTTAATAGTGCACATTAGCCCTATTCAGTCATTAAGGAAGCATGTGGAGCCTATTCACATGGAGGGGAGCATTGTGTTGAACATGAAATTTTGATAGTCTACAAAGGTGGAGACTGTTGTAACTTGGCAGCTTTTCCGTGTAAGTCAACCTACACCCCGCCACCCCAAATTTGGATTCTGGTTCATGTATAGCAGAATAGAGTAGCCTCTTCCACTTCCAGCAGTTATGTCTCTGTGTTCAACACGATGACAGAGGGGCCAGGACTAGTGTACTTTCACGAACATGGGTAGGCTCCACCCCTCTTTAATGACTGAATAGGGCTAAAATGTAATTGCATAGTTCATATACTATCTTTAGGAATGCACCTGTGTTTAAAAAAATATTTGTACCAGCTGTAAATAGCAAAACAGTAACTTGAAAAATCCAAGTGATACTAACATTCATTGCTAAAGTGCCCATAAGCTCTTACTTTGTTGAGAGTCAAACACAGCACAAGCTACCTTTTCCTTTGCAAAACCTTTGTATTAAAACATTTTATTATTCCTGAGCAGTGCTAAGGCTAAACTCACTCTACTCCATTTCATAACTGTGTTTGAGCTGGTCTAAAATGAAAAATGGCCCACTTCCTCATTACTGTTATTGTTCATTAATTAGGCTTCTGTAATACCTTTAGAGCAACTACTGTAGTCCAAAACACCATTAACACAGTGACTTAAGTAGTTCCTAATTAATTTTAACCTACAAGTTTTAATAGTTTCAATAGTCTTAGTTTATCTGTTTTACTAGGGTTGTAACCAACACCGACAGCACAGAAAGACTCTGAGCCACAGCCAGGAGGAGGAGAGCTGATCATGGGGGCAACGGGGAGGGTGGGCCTTTTGTTTAGAATGTCTTTGCTACGGCATGAAACTACCACTGCTCCATAGAAGTAGTCTGAGGCAAGCACAGGATGTGAGATCTGTATATAGATGTATGTGAGACAAAGAAAGGATACTCAAATTAACTCCACAGACAGAAGCCTTTATGGATGAGGGGGAATCAGAGAGAGTTTAGAAGTTCAGATGGAAAAGCAAGGTGGAAGGATTTGAAGAAATACTACAGTACTCAACTTTTACAAGCCAGTCCTTGCTGTTTAAGAATATTCCATCCTTGATTTGCTGACTGATTTTTTTAGCCATTCACTGCTGTACTTCAGTATCATACCACATTTGTGTCCCTTAAATAAAAAGATCATTTTTTTTTCTCAACCAGGGAAACAGACCACATTGTTTGAAGGGTGAGAACTGCTGGATATGAGGGTGAGGAAAAGGGAAGGCAGACATAGATTGATAACAAAGCTTAAATGAAGGGGTTGTTAGATCTGGGCTTTAGGACAGCAGTCTTCAATCTGGCATTTTCCAGGTATGTTAGATTACAAATTCTGCCACTCCCATGAAGGAACTGAAGTGTACGATTTGCTTTCTTTTCAGTATCTGAAGGCACTGATGTACACTTGTTCAGGGTTCTACCTATCCATGGAGACCTCTGAAGACTCTAGACCTGCCTGAAGTTATTCTGAAACAATGATATAAAAAGGGGACGCAACACGGAGCTCCATCAAAGAGGGCAGAATACACATCCCCCAGAGGAAAGGTTAATGTCACATTCTGCTTTGTGCTCCTCCTTTTCTTCAGGATCAAACAGTGAGCAAAAACGATAATAAGTGGAGAGGCAGGACGGCTGACAAGGGGAGGCGAGTGACTGAAGTTCTGTATCTAGAACACCACCTCAAAGGCTTCTGTAGTTCAGCCAGGTCACTACATACTTTAAAAATGTATAGAATTCACCTTTCACTAGTTCCTTTCTTTCTTTGGCAGATTATATGGAATCACCAGTTTGCTCTTCAAGCTATTTGATGTTTCGTATGTTTTTTTAAAAAGTCTCTTATTTGATCTATCTGAATTTCTCCATCCATAAAATGTTTACTCTAGCAGCTTGACGGATGGACTGCTCTTAGGTACAGTTTAAAGTCAACTACTGATACCTTCATTGTTTCATTAGTGAAACTATTATGGATGTCTGTAGTTCTGCAAGTATATTTTCAGCATTTTGATGACTTCTTCAGCCCAATATCGTCTTTATTCACAAGGCAGAAGACCTACCTTGTTCAGCTGAGCTTACTACTAAGAAAGCTTCTGTAGGCTTCCAGTGGTTTTATTATTATTATTATTATTATTATTATTATTATTATTATTATTATTATTATTATTATTATTATTATTATTATTATTATTATTATTATTACAAATAACAAATTTTGTGCTGATATATTTAGGTCTATTCTATGTACCATGTTCCCCCCCAAAATAAGACAGAGTCTTATATTAATTTTTGCTCCAAAAAACACATTAGGGCTTATTTTCAGGGGATGTTTTATTTTATAGTCATGTCATATTCTGGTTGTTGCGCAATGCTGCACAATAGTGGAGGGCAGGGTTTCATTTAACTAGGGTTTATTTTTGGGGTAGGGGTTATATTACAAGCATCCTGAAAAATTATACTAGGGCTTATTTTCAGGTTAGGTCTTATTTTCAGGGAAACAGGGTATGTTTTCTCAAAAAGTCCACTACGCCAAGTCTGATGCTTTTTACTCCCAAATGAGCATATAACTCTAGTTGCCATCTGAGAAAATCATTAAAAAAAAAAAAAGGAGGGGAAGAAGCTGAATACTGCTGTTATCTTCAGCAAAGCACTTCAACAAATTTTAAGTTCTGCTCCAAAGTACAGTTCACTGAATTTCTGCTTCTACCACCCATCATTCATAAGCACAACATTGGGCTTAAGCTTTTCAAGGACATATTATGCTATCTTTGCTCTCCTCAAGCATTATCTCCCTGAATAGAAGCTGCAGCATGTAGTAAATTCTGCCTTTACTTCTTGAGTTTCATCTACAGAGGTTATTATTAACAATAGCCCCTTGTTTCTTGATCATATTGGACGTCCAGTGACAATCTTTGATGGTCACAATGCCTGGGAACTGCTTTACCTAAACATGCAAACTTAATGTAGGAGAGGAAGAAATCACATATCATCTAACTGAAAGAATACTGCTTTAAAACATAGGAACTTTTGTTAACTTAAGATTTATCTGACGAAACAGAAAAGAAAAGAAGCACCATGTTAAACTTTCTTTTTGCTGCTGCTGCTACTTTGTTCAGGCCCTCTAATAACTGACAGCTGCTAAGAGTTGTCAGCATTTCCACTATGACCTGCTGTTTTCTAGAGAACAGTACTTGCTTGACAAATTATGCACTCTGGGGAGACGGAGGCAAAAAATTTAAAAGTCAGCGCCACTTTCAAAAAATTATACTGCACCGCAGAGCAAAAGTTTTGACCATGCAATGACTAACTAGCTGAGCTTGGCACAGTGAGATTCCCTAGGAGCATGCCAAACGCAATCTTCCTCAAAGACGTGGAGACATGCTGTCAGTGGCATTTGTCCTTGGGGTTACACCTCTTCTCCTCCATGGGGACCAACATTGGCTGGATCTATGCCTTCTTCCTGTACAGCTCCCTCCATCCAGATATTGCATATGGGAATTCTTCTGAGTCTTAAAGAGGATCATTACCCAACATGCTGGATGGGCAAATTCACACTTCTCAGATTCTGACAATCCTTTACAAATGGAACTCTGTTCACTGCCTGGCACCCTCTAGAGATTTATAGCAAGAAGCCATTATTAAAACAACATCCGTTTTAACCCTTTTAAGGAACATGACATAAGAACTGACAGTTGGAAAATGAATGAAGACATCCCAGAAAACCTGAACATCACGAACAGGCAGACTTACACAGCCACATACTCCTAAATTTCACTGGTTTCAGTGGGATGCTATCCAGAATGGCAAAACTGACAGAACTGAGTTAATTTTAGAAATAAAATGTGCATCATTAACAAGAAGGAATAATTTGCTATCTTTGTATTTTCCTTTCCCCAGAAACGTCAGATTTCCCATCACTTGAGCAAGGACTGGGATTTAGTAGATTCAGGTTCAAGTCCTAACCAAGCCATGAAACCGATTAAGTAAACTTGGTGTCAACCACAACCAGCACGACCTACTTCCCAAATCTGTTCTGAGGAAGACAGGCATGTATGCTGCCTTGAGTTCTTCCAAGAAAGACTGGATATAAACGCAGCAACAGCTAAAAATAATATCAACAACAAGAGAAACAAAGGAAGAGGGCATGTGAATGTGTAGTGTTAAAGGCAATGAGGATGAGGCGATCCAATTTACAGCATATTTGCAAACAAAATTCAAGACTCAAAGGTTTTCACATACTTACCTTGTAAATAAAAAAGTATGGATAACTCAGTGACTCAGGGCACCAGGCTGTGGACCAAGGGATTGGGAGTTGATTCCCCACTGCGCCTCCCAAGAGTAAAGCCAATTTATGAAGACTTTGGTGAGCTACACAGTCCCAAACACCCCTACAGTTCCAGGAGAATAGTGAACTATTTCTGAGTATTCCATACCTAGAAAATGTTGGAAAGGGTCTCCATAACTGACTGGACAACATATAATTATTGTATTCAATGCAGATAAAAGAAAACAAAACCTATCTACTTTGTATGTTGTGGTATACATCAGTCTTTAGAGGCTGAAATCCTATTCAATGACGGCGGAGCAAAGAAACCTACTGACATGGAACCACAGGCTCCTGGACTCATAAGAGAGGCCCAAAACATCTAATAACACCTAGAAGAATGGTGGAAAGTTCTGCCATTTCCTACCCCACCTCCTCTGCTAAGCAGAGGACACCTCAGCTCTGAATTGTGTAAAAGTACTGTTCCAAGTGGATCCAGGCTAGAATATCCATCTCCTGTGAACCGCTGGTTCATCTGTCGCTAAGAAGAAATCTGGAATGCTTCAAAACTGCTTATAGAGCTCTACCATTTTCTGTTCTATATTGTATGGGTAAAGTCTACCATAGCTAAGAGAGGAGGTTGACAATGAGGCCCTTTATTTGCCCCAAAGAGTGAAAGGTGTAACCAGAGATGATCCGAGGCTATTCACAGGTACAATTAATTTGAAGAGTTATTTTAATCACAACAGATAAACAGGGAAGATGATCCATGAAATGAAGACATCAGAAATGGAATATTCATATTTGTCTCCCACAGGTGGTCAAGCCCTTTGGTTCTCCCAGAACCAGTCCTTCAGTCTCAAGAGACTATGGCAATTTGCTCTGAATAGAGGTCTCGGAACAGCATCTAGTGTGGCTGAGGAGGCCAATTTGAGAGTGACAATCCCTTACACATTGAAGACAAATACAATCTGTCCCCTGCCCAGCTCCCTGATTTTGCTGGTTTCGAGACTGCCTCTTTGCCGCAGCCTGCTGAACAAGTATCTCTTCAAATTGGGAGAGACCATGCTGTTCTGCCTGCATCCAGCTTGAACACTCAGATGTCAAGATTTCCCATCTGTTGAGGTACATTCCTAAGGCCTTCAGATCTCGCTTGCAGATGTCCTTGTATCGCAGCTTTCCTTGCACTAATTCTCCAAACAGGAGATCTTTTGAATTCTGAGCATCAGACATTCTCACGATGTGCCCACACCAACGTAGACTTCACTGTTTCAGTAATGTATACATGCTAATAATTCCAGCTTGTTCCAGGACTACACTACTTGGAACTTCATCCTGTCAGGTGATACCAAAAATGTGTCAGAGACAACAAGCGAACTAGTCCACTCACTGGGCTTCATGTGGCGAGCGCAGCCTTCATCAATAACATTGTGACAATCGTGGAAGTAACTTTTTGGCTGGCAATTCTCTGCCTCCCTTTGGTGCTGACTACCCAACAGCTGAACGGGGAGATTCATCACCCCACCTCCTCGCCAGAGTGGTCAGCAGCACAAGGAGGCGGGGAAGCACTGGCTAGCCTACTTCCACAATTGGCATGATGTTACCGACAATGGATGCAAGCACCACACAAAACCCAGTGAGTGAACCATGCTGGTTCTGGAGGAAGGGAATGGACCTCTAAAGCACTTCTGGTGTCACACTTTTTATTCATAATCCCAAAGATATATATGCAAAGGTCCCATGTCTAGAAGACATCATATAAAAATATATCAAAGGAAAATTAATCAATTTCTAACACAACACAATTATGAAATGAAAAGTGTAAAACAGAACAATCTAGGTTAAAATATCAGATGAAGTTATATACTTTACCCAATATCAGATGAAGTTAAAGACTTTACCCATACAAAATAGTTGTCTTGTGCACATAAGCAAGCTGAGGAGAGAACAAAACGGCACCATACCTTGCCCCTGCAAACAGGCTTCCTTCAATCACGAGGCTTAGTTTCCTACAGTCAGGAGACTTAGCTTCCTTCAATCACAAGCCTTATGTAACTGATGTCAGCTGATGATGTACAAACCATTTGGAACACCCCTGTTTGGAGGTGGAGCCTTTAGGCAGTGCTCAGATTTATCAGGGACTCGTAATGTCCGAGCATTCTGACCCCAAAGGCTGAATACTTAAAGCTAAGTTTTCTTAATTTTGGGTTAGAAAGGGGGGCATCTTATAGACCGAAAAACACAGTACCTATTTCAAGGAATAGGTTCCTGAAGACTCAGGGGAATGTGCAAGAACACTGCTCCAGGAGAATCTAGACAGGTAAATGAGTAGGAGAAAATGTAAAACAATGTAATGAAGTCACTGGTGTCTGTGTGAGAGAGGAATAAATAAAATAAGACAGTAAAGAAAGTGTAGAATTTTCTAGAAAGATTAATCTAACCCAGTGGTTCCCAACCTTCGATAACTCAGGTGTTCTTGGACTGCAGAAAGAAACCTCAGCTAGCACAGCTAGTGGTAAAGACTTCTGGGGATCGCAGTCCCAAAATACCTGAGTTATCGAAGAATGGGAACTACTAATCAAACCCATTAAAAAACCTGAAGATTCTCTCAGAATCTGGGGAAACTAAGGCCCAAAGGATTTAAGTAGTGAAAATCTGCAAAAGTAAAAATTACACGAGAATCAGTGAACTGAAAAGCATGTGAATGTGGATGAGTGTGAGTTCCAGTCCTCCTCTGTTAAGCAACTGTTGTTTTTTGTTCCAGTGATGGCCCTATTTTTCCTGCATTTCTTTTCCTTCACGTCTAAAACCCAGTTCTGTATTGATAGATGGCACGTAGGTGGGGAGGGGGAATGCACTGCACCACCTTTTTTTTTATTCTCAGAATGTAAATCATCCCTTTTTCCTGATACACGCAGTGTGGCCTGTAGCTCTTATCAAGCCAAATCCTTGTTGTCACATCAATCGTGTAACTGTTCTATTTTGCTCAGCCTTTCGTGCAAAAGTCCAGGCGGGGAGAAGCCCTCAGCCCTTTTCGCCAAAAGGAAATAATCAATTGTGTTATGAAAGAAGCCAAAGATTTCCTCAGTGCCATTCCATAGGCAGGCTATTCCACCAGATAATTCATAGACCATATATATGTGTAGCCCAATCCATATGTCCATATGTCTTTTGACGAGTGTACCCTTAGACATTAAAAGTAGGACCTGATTAACAGAGGTATGTTGAAATTACAAACCAGCAACACAGCTTCAATAACTATCCACAAAGGTGATGCGTGTTTTTCTCATGTGCTATGACCAAGGGTATGTGGAGGTTAAGGATTTTGCTTTTAATACTGACTTCTGTGACAAACCCATAGTGACACACATTCAGCTTTAAAGGACATGACATTGTGCTTTATATACCTTTAAAAAACCCAACAATGTTAAAATTATTTTGCCTATAGCTGCAAAATGATAATTTTTATTTCCTCCCTGTATCATCAGTCTGGGTTATGGCAGAACATTCTTGATTTGGAGCTTGAAGGCATTTTTCTATTTAAATCAGGCCTTCAACATTATTTGAAGATACATTTTGGAATTACATTTGTTACCAAGAGTGTGTGTGTTTGTTTGGGGTTTTTTTTAAGTTAATACTCCATTTCATGGAACACTGGTTTTGTTGAGGTGTTTTTATTTGCTACAATTTGCATTTTCAAGAAGGAAACACATTAAGAAGTGTTAAAACGAATGGTGTTTTTAAAAATCGCAAATGATTTTCAGAAATCTTTCACATGCATTATCCCCTAATAATATGCATGGCCCGTAAAAATAAAAAGCCTACATAAGTCGCACTAGACATGTATCTGTTCAGGGCATACATTTAGATTCCAGCTGAAGGCTTGCCTAAAACAGCTAGGTCTACCCACCCTAACCCAAGGTCATGAATTATAGACAACACTGTGATCAGTGGGAGAAGCCCCCTCATCTAAGCTTATGGGGGAAAAGAAGTTTGTAAGAAACAGGACAGGAAACAGCATCTTCCTCTGTGCTGTACTAATTAGGAGGGTGGCCAAACATAGGGGAAATGGAAGGGATGATGTGCTATGCAAGAATTTCAGCTGGCATGAGATTTTGAGAGCTAAGTCTCACAAGGCAGGAGTCCTGTGAAAAAAGAAATAAGAGCAAGGCTACATAAGGCCTGCCCCCATCTGGCTGACCACTGTTCAGCCCGGTAGCAACCATATGCCGGTCATTCTACTGAAAGCTAGAAAGGACTTTTATTAGTGATGTTAATTTCTTTGTCTCACTCTCAAACATGAAAATAAGAAGTATCCTCCCAACAACCTGTGCCACAGCAAGATACTTTCTGCTGGTCTTGATGAATGTTTTCTTGTTACCAGAATAATTTTTCCAGCAAAGTACAATAGCTGCTGCCATGCTGCCTGGATTTGTTTTATCTGCACCTTTCTGATCCATCCGTTTGTCCTTCGCAGCTTGATGTGTGTATGCCCTTTGATCCTCAAAGGAAAAAAGATCATAGTTTTGCATCTTTGCAGAAATTGCTGGGGGAAACTGCTCATTGTCTCATTTTCATGTTCAAAGCATGTGAGAAAGGTTCATGGCCTACCAGCAGATTGTCTGGTGGTTATGTGTCATGTTCATGCACAGCAGGGGTTCACAAACATGAACAAGAGAGACTCCAAACCAAACTAGGTCAACCACTTAGTCATCAAAGCTGAGTTTCAAGAAGTGTGCAAGAGTGGAGTTGGGGCTAAGAACCAGTTTTCAAGTAGCATGTATGCAAAAAACCAACAAAGCCAAGAAACAACAAACAGGAGTACCTTTTTAACAATCCAAATTGATAGGCAGTTCATGACGATACTATGCACGATTCTGTTATGCATTCCTCTGTATTCATTATTAATCTTTTGTTGCAAATTATATGGGTGGTATATGAAGAAGGAGGAGATATCAAGGCTCAAATTAATAGAGCAAAGTGACAGGATGGAGCATGGCTGGCTGAGCCTGAATGATCCTCAAACAGATTTTGAGCAACTGCCAATGTCATGCCATCACCAGTAACACAGTCCAGTGAGGATGAGTCAGAAGGTCTCCCAATATAGGTTACTATTGCTTGATCCACTAAACATGGGACTCTTTGTGGTCCAATGGGTCAAATCCCCAAATGGCATGAACGGGGGGGGGGGGGGGGGACTGAATCCCCAGGTGATGGGAGCTTCTGAGGCTGAGTCAGAAGAGGCTGGACCTCTCCCACGTCATGCAAGCATTGTATGTTGAAGACACAAGCCCCAGAGAGAAGCTACAAGAAGAAATGTACTCAGCTGCAAGGAAAGTCTCCTCAGAAAAAAGGGGACTCCTCAGGAGCAAGGGGACTTGTTGAGGGAAAGCTTATCTTCCTTAGGAAACCACTGGACCAATCCTGCAGGTAAATTCTCACAGAAGCTGGTCAAATGCCTACATCTGAAAACAGAGTGGGTCTCAAGATGCTCAAGTCATGGAAGCCAAGGTCACATCTGGTCAATGGCTCAGGTTGCTTCGTACCCTGACCTGGCTGCTGAGGTTTTGCCATGTGTGGTCTTTTGGGCTCCATGACTATGCTCTTGGACTTCCCCTGTTTGTTTACATGACTCTTGGACTGGCTTGACTTGGACTGTTTTGGATTCAGACTCTAGGTCTCCTGACCTGGTTTACCAATACATCCTAGCCAGCCTATGTTTTGCCAGCCTTGGGACAAATCACCACCTTTGGAACACGACAGTCAAGAGCACTGGTTTTTAACCTTTGTTACTCAGATGTTTTTGGACTGCAACTCCCAGAAGCCTTCACCATCAGTTGTGCTGGCTGGGGTTTCTGGGAGTTGCAGTTCAAAAACACCTGAGTAACCAAAGGTTAAGAACCACTGGTCAAGAGGATCCAATAATGCTGAGTTCTAACCACATGGTTTAATTATGCCTTAGAAAGTGAATTGAAATTGGATAACCTACAGACCTCTCCCATGAGTTACACAGGTCCAACATTTAACTCAAAGATTGTTATCTGCTTCTTTACCTTAGCTGCAGGGAAAGGAAGATGAAATGAAATGAGCTAAACAAAATTATACCTCTCTCATGAGGACCCTCCTGTGTGGGGCCTGGAGACCATGTCCTATAAAGCAGGGGTCCCCAACCCCTGGTGCACGACCCAGGAACGGTCCACGGCCTGGGCAGGACCAGGCTGTGGATACAGATCTCCTGCCCCCAAGCACCCCCTCCCATGAATGCACTGTGAGCATGCCACTCCCCCCCCCCAACCAGTCCACAGTTGGGAAAAGGTTTGGGACCACTGCTATAAGGAACAAAAAAGAGACAACAACATAGTTGGTTACAGTTAGCCTAGGGAAAAGGCAAAATGAAAGCCATCTTTAAATATCACTGTAACATTTCTGAGAGCAGGCAGAAACTCACAAGACTGAATATTCTCTTCTGCATAGCAAAATGAAACCAAAAAATTCCCTGCGCATAGACAGCCAGCATCATCAAAGACCAATCTCACATTTATGTGTAGGGACATTTTTTCACTCTTCTAAAGGTAAACTTGCTCAAATGAACCCTTAGCTCAATGGTACAGATCAGATAGATGTGTATTACCCTTAATGGCAATGCTTCCCAGCCTTGTGTCTCCAGATGTTCTTAGTCTAAAACTCACCAAGCTTTCACCATTAGCTCTGCTGGCTAGGATTTTTGGGAGCTGCAATCCAAGAATGTCTGGGGACCCAAAGTTGGAACTACTGCTTAAAGAGAACAGACCCAAAGCAGTTTTATAATGCATAGCTGCAACAGCAAGCTTAAGTATCCTTTCATGAAACCACAACTGTTAGTTTAAGATCTCCCTTTTAAATCTCCCTATACTATCTTCCAGACATGTAGGAAACAGAGTCATAGTGCTCCCTCATTATTCAGAAAATGGCCAGTGTTGGCGAACAGCTTAGACATGATCATTTCTGAGGGAATTACTGCAAGAAGTATTTTCTCCGGTGTGCACAACTTGCCAAGGACAAGAATAAAAACTAAAATCATAAACCAAAGTAAATATGGAAATTAATTTGCAATTTGCTTAGAATATTTATTTCTGAATAGTAGAAATACCTTTACAATCTGAAAGAGTCAATGGCTTAAAGCCCAATATAAATAGCAGTTTTTACTAGGCATTTTATATGCTATATACAGTGAGGTAATTGGCAGCTTGATGGATAATTTTTCACATTTAAAAAGAATCAGACGGCCATTTTGTTGTGAAGGCTATAAGCAGATACAGTATTTTAAAAGTCACTTAGTGAAAGGGGTGGGATTGTTAAGTGGGCAAAGAATCAATATGTTGAAGAGTGAAGGAAAGTAATCTTCATTACCCACATGACAGATATCAACCAAGGTTTAGTGTTTTATGTGATATGGTGTTTCTATGATATTTGATGATTAAAAATGAGAGAAATATGTCACTTTTTAAAATGTTCTCTTGGAATAATTAAGAGAAAGACAGTAGTAATGATAAAAACACAACTGTTCCAATAAATTGGCTGTTTCCTAAACTCACAAACACCAGATTTGAATTCCATTTAACAGCAGAATGTTTTTGACCAAGATAGACTGTAATTTTATATAAACACTGTTAACTGTGCTTAAAGTTCAGCCACTCTGACAAATACAATTTTTTAAAGTAACCTATCTGGGAGGATGCTCACAGGCTCAAACTTCTTATTCAGCTTTTGCAGGATTACCCTATTAAAGACAGGGATACTGTACTCCACTGAGATCTCCATAAACTCAGTTGGATGTGGCTGCTTATTTCCCTCATCCCTATAACAAGTTACTGCCATAAGTTGCTTCAGTTTCCATGTGCTTCCATTTATTTCATTTGTCTGATTTCTATGTGATAAAAAGTCAATGGCTGCAATCCACTTGCAAAAGTTACACTTGTGGAAGAAAGACAATATTGGTGGAGTTTCTAGAACCTCGCATGCTGCCTGGAAAAGGTATGGCTGGGAGGGATCTTTCCGGGCTCGGGGAACTGTCAATCTATCCAGCACTAACCAATCATTCCCTGCCTCTGAATTCAAAGAGATACACACCTGCTTTGTTCTCTTCCTTTTCTAGAGTTTGTTGGAGTTTGTTGCTAAAAGCAGTCATGCCTATCAGTTTGTTGTTGATCTGTAAGTAAGGAAAAAATTTTGTTTCTTCTACTAAAGTCTCAGAGTAAGTTATTGAGACTGTAAGTGCTAGTTGATGGGGGAAAAGAGCGGGGGACTACTCAGGGGAATCTGTCACTATTCTGCTCTGTGAATAACTTGCACTTCTGCTATATAGTTAGAGGAATTTAACCAAAAATTCAAAACTCTGCAACCAACACAACTGGTGGTGGAATGTTGTTGTTGTTGTTTTTATTAAAACCTTCTCCCTTCTCTCCCACAGTTTGTTCAATTTGTGAGTAATCTGTTTACTAACGTGGAAACCATGAAAGCCATGGGAGAAAATATTTAAGTACCAAATATCTCCCCCTGCCAGTAACATCATCCAGCGGCAGTGAGTTTCCCTTTTTAACAACCTCCTCCTTCTGATCTACATCTTCCATGTATTCCATGCAATAAGACAGATCATTTACAAGTTGGACAAGCTGTAGGAGAGAGTCTTAGTCCGTTTTATAAGCTTAAATTTTAACACTGGCACTTGGGGAGAAAAGTCTGAGGAACAAGAAAGATTGCAAAAGTTGTGGTGAAGGGGAGAGTACAGATTTATTATAATATCTTGAACTGACCTTCATACAAACAGTGCTAGAGGTAGCCCCAACCACCTTCATCTACCTACAGTACGGTAATGTACCAAGGCAGCCTAGAAGCTCAGATGGCACTCCAATGGGTTTGCAATGTTCCAAAAGCTCTCAGGGAAAAAAGGACTTATGATTCAAAAGCTAAGTCTATAAACCAACTGCGCATAAAACTCAAAGCTGCAGATCCTTTCTTTATTCCTACTTGTATTCAACATTGCAAGCTATTTCCTTTTCTAAGTTCTTTGGCTTAGATCCAATAAATGACTGCAAGGATACAACTCAAGTAGATATCAGGTACTTTGGTAATAGCTGGGAACTCTTCAAATAAAATGGCTTCAACATAAATGCTTAGTTTATCACTAAGGTGAGTAACAGAGTGGAAGATCTGATACTGGCAGGTACATTTATTTTTGAGAATGAAGCCCGCAAACAACAAAATATGCCACAAAACCTTTACATTATCTAGATAATGGTGGTGATGGTGACTGAAGAGGGTGAACAGGCATATGTCATGGCTCTAACGGACAAAAGTATTTGTCAAAACTAGGAATAATTTTTGATTCATCATTCACAACCTCTGTTTCTTCTTATTTCATTATTTTTATTGCTACTGCAAACTGAAAAGAGGCATATCACAAACTGTCACAAGAAAAAAAATTACAACTTAAATATTCATATTCTTACTGCAATGGTGACATTATGACTGACTTAGTTCTACAGAGCCTACATTAATTACACAGTTGGTTATATCCTGTTTTGATCTCCAGAAACATAGAACTGTATATATTGTTCCTTCTCCTCCTTTCTTTATCTTCTTAAGAACTCTGTGAGGTAGGGTAGCCTGAGAGGGAGTATCTAGCCCAAGTTCACCCAGTGCACTCTGTGGATGCACAAGCCTTTGAAGATTTTAGTCTCCTTGATCTCGGTCTGACACTCTAACCAGTACATAAAACTGGTATCACACTTCAGTCAAAAGAAGACGGGTGTCTTGTCCTAAGCCCTACAGTTTAAAAGCATGACAAACACGCAAAGGAAAAATCAAGGAGGACTGACATTGGCAGAATGAAAAGGTACACTGTTAACAGGCTTGTAAAAGTAAGCAAGGTCACAACAACATATACTTGTTGGTGCCATTGATCAAGGTGGTTCAGCTTACCCAGACACCTTTCACCTTCTGCCATTTTGTTTACTCACAAACAATTTGAGAGTTGGAACAGATTTTTTTTTCAAGGAGCCAAGGGAGGAAACAGAAAATCTGTGGTGCCTTATCTTTTGTGGCAATCATCAAGCAGGAAGTAACCTCGCTTCAACTGTTTTATTTTCTGGCTAATGGCTAAGTCTGGGATTAAATATTTTGTAAGACCTGACATGGTGGAATAGAGAACGAGAGCCCTGACTCTACAGGAAAAAAATACAGGAAATTCTACAGGTTTTGGGTGGGTTGATTTGTATTTGTCTTCTTCTCATCACATGATGCAACAGGAAATAGGAATCAGCCCATAGTCCCACAGTCTCAATCATAGTTTTGTCTCCCCATCACAGACCCTTCTACTTTTCCAAAGTCAGATCTTTTATCATCAGTTCAAAGCATGTGATTGCATTGAACCAATGCAGAAGGAAAGACTACACACACACACACACACACACACACACACACACACACACACACAAAGTGGTGCCTTGGCGAACACACAAAGTGGTGCCTTGGCGAAGCCCTTTCCCCTCATAAAGGAGGACCAGGAAAGAATGTGTGTGCACAGACACACACACTTGGCTGATTTTATTATTTTTTACAGTTTAACCAGCTCTATAGGTGGCAAGATACAGTGGTACCTCGACTTATGAACGTCCCTACTTGCGAACGATTCAAATTACGGATGGCTCAGTTTGCAAAAAGTTGCTTCGACCTGCGAATGGAGACTCGACTTATGAACCAAAAAAAGAGAGAGAGAAACCTTTCCTGCCCTTTTTTGACCTAAGTTCACCTCAGGTCAATAGAAGAAAAAAAATAAAAAATTTATCCCCCTAGTGGTAGAGTATGGATTAACCAGCTTTGCATTAGTTCCTATGGGAACTAATGCTTCGACTTAAGAACAGCGCCTCGACATACGAACGGAAAACAGCAGATACGGATTAAATGGTTTTCAATGCATTCCAATGGGAAAGTCTGACTCGACTCATGAACTTTTCGACATACAAACTTAATCCCAATACGCATTAAGTTCATAAGTCGAGGTACCACTGTGAAATGAGTAAACTGAGGAAGGAAAGCCTTCTCAAGGCAGTTTCTTTGAGACATGCCACCTAAAGGCACTTCAAAAGAACTACAATTAGAAGCCTTTTATTGCTGTGCCCATGTGGCCATTAAACAGAAGAGAACCAAATCCCCCACTGCATCTTCACAATGAGAGAATGATGAGGAAGAAAATAGCACTGAAAGGAACAGCACAGTGATATACCTAGGCTTACAAGCACTTTTCAACATTTTATGCCCTTTTCAGCACTAATTAAAAACAAGCACAAAATCAAGTAAATACACTCAGCTCTGCCCTACAAAATATGGAAGAACTGGGGAATTAAAAACGTACATAAACAAAAATATAAAACAGATAATATTTTCTATTAACTTGATTTGAGCTATTTCAGATAAAATGAAAAGGCAATTTGGCTTAAAATTACTTTCAGTAGTCAGTGACAAGGGGAAGGCCGATTTTTTTTCTGCCTCTATTTTTTAAACGGGCACAGTAGTATACTGGTTTTATTATAGTGTTTTACAGTTGTGCTTCGTAATATTGATATATGGCAGCACTTTTTGTGCACCAACTTGGATTGCTGGATAGGCTGTATAAAATTCAATAAATAAGTTAATAAATATTTGAGAAGAGATCAGACTTAAAGGGAAGGGCAGTGAATAAGGAAAGCATTGGGGAGAACAGGGATGGCAGCCTGAAATAAGGTCTGCTATTTTTATAGTAGTACAGCTCAGAAGACGGTATCTATTTTTATACTACTATAGCTCAGAAGACACAAGACACAGGATACGAGGTATCAATACAGTTTTAAACAGCAAAAATCACTAGCTGCCTTGAATTTAAAATTAAGAACACACCACTAGAAATTGATATAGTTTTTTAGGGGACATTTTGAAAATTGTGAAACTCACTAAGATAAATGGAGGGCTAACTTCAGCTGCAGTGGTGCAAAAAAGCAGCCTTACCTCAGCATGTATGTGCCAGGCCACATGGACCATGCTTCCCTGTCCAAATTCAACATTTCCCTTTCACCAGAACTCTGCTTCCCCTAGACTGCATAGTTGCTCCTACACTGTTGTCTATCTGCTTATTATTTGTTGGTTACATTTCTATTTTATCTTTCTTTTAAGGAGCTCTAGGTAGCATACATGGCTCATCTCCTCCTTCACAGCAGACCTGTCAGACAGGTCAGACCAAGAGGGTATGACTGGCCCAAGATCAACTTTCGAATATCCTAGCTCAGTGGGGACTTCAAAACTGGATCTCCAAAGGCCATGGCACCACCAAGGTTCCCGCTAAGCTGTGTGCACACATGTATATACGCGGCTCTCCTTCCCTCCGTGCAGTTCTCTTCCTTCTCCGTGCAGCGATCACGTACGGTTCAGGTCACAATGGAACCCGGTGCGTGGGGGTGGTGTCCTGCACAGATGCAAGGGCGAGGCTGTATGAGAGAGAGGTGAAGCCCCACCCAGCAGGGCTGAAAATTAGAGGAGACATTGGGCATCACCTTGGATAAGTGTTAACACCTCAATATTACAGATGGATCAATTGCTTTCTTCCAGTTCTGATTCTGTTTTAATCTCAATCCCAAGGAATCTCTTAAGAAATATATTAATTTTAGTGTATATATGTGTATGTATGGGAAACTAGTGTAGTATAGTGAATAGAGTCTCAGGAGATCTGGGTTCAAATCCTCACTCAGTGACAGAAAGTCACTACTGTTTATTGAGTATTATGGCACTCATCCAATCATCACCACCACCACCACCACCATAGTGTGCTGAGGTCAATTCTGACTTTTGGCAACCCGTTATTTCAGGATGATACTAAAGAATGCAGAAAGATGAAAAAGAAAATCTTAACATGGCCTGAACAGACTATAAAAAGGCATTTTACTCATTGCCACACAGCTGGATTAACACCTGCCTAAAAATTTGGGGGATTAGTAAAATTTTTCAGAAGTAACTCAAGAAAAAAAAATAGAAAAATGGAAAACTGTCCTAATGACCTATGGTGAAGAAATGGAGGAACTTAGCATCAAAAGAGGAATATTTTCAAGGGATTCTTTGTCACCACTGCTATTTAATATCTCACTAATGCCCATGTTAATAATTTTAAATAAAACTGGATTGGACTATTATATTTCAGAACAAGCAGGAAAAAAAATGAATTATCTGTTATATATGGATAACCTAAAATTATATGCAAAAAGTTCCACAGAGATAGAATCACTGCTAAACACAGTGCAAATATTTAGTGAAGATATCCAAATGAAATTTGGAATTGACAAATGTGCAGCTCTGTCTATACACCATGGCAAGATCCAAAAACTAGATGGAATAGATTTTAAAAATGGCAGTATTATAAAACCACTATCAAGTAATGAACATTATAAATACTTTTGAATACTAGAACCAAATAACATTCTGCACACAAAAGTTAAAGAATTGGGCAAAAGATCATCAGGTAGAAAAGGTGTCAGAAAATGACGATGTCAAGATGTTGTGGGATTTCTGGATCCAAACTGATAGACACCTTGAACATAACACACCAGACATAGTAGTAATAGAACAAAAAATGGTCTGGATCCTTGACATTGTAATTCCAGGGGATGCCAGAGTTGAAAATAAAGAATAGGAAAACTAAGAAAATACAGAGATCTGGCAATCAAAACATCTCACCTCTGGACGAAACACACTTTAGTGGTCCCCATAGTTATCAGGGGTTTGGGAACAATATAAAAAATTGTTCTATAAGCACTATAAGCAGCTGCAGATCTCAGAAATCACACCATCAGAGCTTTAAAATAATAAATGGCAATATTAAGAACAGCATACATGCCATGCTAATATTTAACAGATATTTAGGTTTTTGGTTAAAATTTATATCTCTTATATAATACCAGTCAATGTTTTTATAATTTTGATTGACTACGCCTGGTGTTTTTGAATAATAATAAAAGTGTGCCATCAAGATAATTCTGGCTTATGGCTACCCATTATTTCAGGATTTTCTAGGTAGAACTGGTTTACTGTTCCCTTCTGGGAACATCCTGGGATTGTGCAACTTGCTCAAGGTCACCCAGACTGGCTTTTCTGAGATGCATAGTGGGGAACTGAGTTCCCATTGTCTGCCTCTACATCCAAATACTTTACCATAGACCACAGTAAAATAAAACAATTGCACTCAATCAAACTCGCATAAAAATGGAAATACAATGGCTAAAATTGGCACAATAAAAATTAGAACATATTAAGAATGTGTGTTAAATACCTTAAAATGGGTAAAACTTTACTTGAAAACAAATTAATATTACTAAAATACAAATAAAACTGTTAGGAGGCGGGTTTTATCATGTTGCTGTCACACTGTTGTGTTTTCAGATCTTCATGCTGAATTAGAGACAGAGTCCATTAATTTCTTCCTGCATTTGGCAGCCTTTATTCAAGTGCCCTAACCATAGCTGAATTCTGAAAAGCATTTTGCTTGCTCACATTTAGCCCCATTTTAATGTCCTTTCTTGATGAAATTCTAGCTTCTTCCCTAGCCATGTAGCTGAGTGCAAAGCTGGCCTTATATCTGACTCCACTGCTAGCTTCACCATTACAGACCGATGACCAGTATCTTCCCTAATGTTAACTGTTACCTCAGAGAATAAACGAACTTTCCCTCTCAAGATGCAGATGTAGTTGATAGCACTACCCAAATATTCAGAAAAAAAATAAGTTAAAGTGTATACTGTGTTAAGATTACACGATCCTATCATCTGCAGATCAAGCATATATATTATCTGAAATAAAATTAAACTATAATTATTCATCTTTTAATCTTCGGATTTCCAAAAATTTAAATCTAGGGAGCTAACTTCCAAGATACCACATTGCTTGGCACCTTTTGACAATCCTGACATTAAAATTGCCTCACAATATGATCAGAGCACGTGCAAGCCTCAAGCCGAACTGCTCCAATAGTTGTTCTAGCTGCTACCATATGTCTATGTTACAATACTAGGAATTAGTGGGGGTAGCAGTATTGAAACAACTATCATGATGATTACTGTACATCCAATAGTAAACTTTACCCCTAGGGAGTTAGAAGATGAGACTGAATCCGTTCACCACTGCATCCCAGCTCCTCCTCAACCAAAATGGCTAAGTCTTCTATGGTTTATTCTCTTCACTGGTCTGGTCGATATTATAAATCCTTGTAGATATTTATTTGTTTGTTTTGTTTATTAGCCACCTTTCTCCCAAAAAGGGGACCCAAGGCTGATCACAATATTAAAAGAAATAGAATTAAAAACATAATAAGCTAAACATTAAAAAAAGCAAATTATATACTAATTAAAATACAACTGAATAATTAACAGCAGGTAAACATTAAAAACTATCTTAAAAATGACACTCAGGGACTCAATCATGATTGCTAAAAGTCTGACTTTAAAAATGGGTCTTCAGCTGTCGATGGAAGAGACAGAAGGGAAGCGGCCATCCAGATCCCCGGGCGACAGCATTCCATGACCTGAGAGCTGCCCCAGAGAAGGCCCTCTCTCGTGTCTGCATCAGTCATGCCTGTGCTGGCAATGGGACCAAAGGAAGAGTCTGCTCTGACATTATTAAACACTGACAAGCCTCACATGGGGAGATATGGTCCTTCAGATAGCCTGGACTCAAGCCAAATAGAGCTTTATAGGTAATGACCAGCACTTTGAACTGGTCCCGGAAGTGGACTGGTAGCCACTGCAGTTGTTGTAGCAGGGCTGTTATATGCTCCCTATACCTGACCCCAGTTAGTAGTCTGGCTCTTGCATTTTGAACCAGCTGAAGTTTCCAGTCTACAAAGGCAGCCCCACACTGAGCATGTTACAGTAACCCAAGCAAGACGTATCTGAGGCGTGTGTCATTGTAGTCAAATCAGACATCTCAAGAAATGGCAACATCACTGGTGCACCAGTTTTAATTGTGCAAACGCACTCCTAGCCACCGTTGAAACCTGGGCATCCTATAAGGCTACTACAGAAACTTCAGCGGATCCAAAATATGGCGGCCAGATTATTGAATGGTGTAAAGAAATACAGTACCATAATATTTCCCTTACTTTGGGCACCCTGCACTGGTTACCTGTTCGTTTCCATGCCAGCTTCAAGGTGATGGTGCTAACGTACAAAGCCCTAAATGGTTGGGATTTCAATACCTGGCAGAACGGCTACTCCCAATGAGGATCTGTCCATCCTGTAAGATCATCCAAGTCCAGGCAGTTGTGAGTATTGACCCTGAGAGAGGCCCATAAAGAGAAGACTAGAAACTGGGCCTTCTTGGTAGTCGCTCTCCAACCCTGGAACAACCTCCTGTCCAAAATCCGCCTGGCCCCTTCACTGGGAACTTTTAAACGATCGCTAAAAACATGGATTTTTAGACAGGCCCTTGCAGATCCTATAACATCCTAAAACAGTGGTTGTTTTAATGTTTATATTATCAGTCGTGCCGCCTTGCTTCCATCCCATTTTAATAATTTTCAGTTAAATTTGTTCGTGTTACGTGTTTAATTTCGATTTTATAATTATTATGTTTATTGTTTTAAATTGCTATTGATGTTATATTTGTTTAACGTGTAAACCGCCCAGTGTGGTCTTGGCAGCCAGATGGGCAGACAAATGAATAAATAAAATCCAGGAATATGCCCAAGCTGTGACCCTGAATTTTCAGGGGGAGTGTAAACCCATGCAGCACAGGTTGTATCCCTATCCCCTCATCTGCTTTCTGATTGACCAGGAGCACCCCCAATCTTGTCTGAATTAAGTTTCCGTTTGATTGCCCTCATCCAGCCCATTGCTGATATCAGGCACTGGATTAGAACCAAGAGAGATATAACATGTCATGTTTCCTTCAATGATATCATTTCATGTTTTAATAGATATCAAATCATTATCATGTACTGAGGACATAATACCACCACGCTTATTATGATCTTTGTAACAGCCATTTTTTGCCCTTAAGTGACCACTGGCTGCAATTCCCTGTGCTGGTTCATCTTCTAAGGATCCAGTGTTGAGATCCTGTTGGTTAAACTGTCAATTCATGTGACTCAGGGTTTCTCTCTGCACCTCAGATGAATCCAATGCCTCCTCCAGAGGCATTTTTATTGTTTTATGGACCAGAAATTCATTAGGGGTGTCACTAGTAAAGCCACTCCTTAAAAATCAAACATATGTTGAAACTCCCAAGTTGATACAAGTTGGATGTGACTTGATAGCATATAATGTAATAACATCAGAGAGAGAGAGAGAGAGAGAGAGAGAGAGAGAGAATGAAATAAAATTCTCAAACAACCATCAAATTCAGCAGCCACAGCTACTCCCCGTACAAAAAGGATTGTTTCCTCATTCTTGTGAATGTTAAAAGACAAGGAGCCTATCAGGAGGAAAAAGTGTCAGTCCTAATTCAGCATCACAAAAAAAGATGCATAAAGTATTTAAAGTCAGACACTTAACAATGAAGGGCTCTAAATTCTCTGCACTTCAATAGATGAATCTGTCACTTCTGCTGCCTTCTATATGTATTGAAAATAACAACAACAACTAATTAGGGGAGAATTTGCAAATCTTGAAGATTTCTCTTTTTTAAAAAAATCCCACCCCCCTTTCTTGCTGTTTCACAAAGTGGTCCACGGGGTTAACTTTTCTCTCTGCACTGCACTGTGTGATCTGTACATCAAATCTTCCTGGCATTTGCCTCAGCAAACCCTGGATTTGTGAAATTATTATTCCTTAAAATACAGTAAATGATTTTTGGTAGGGAGAGAAGGTGTGTCAATTTTTTTTGGTCTCTCTTTTTTTCTTCTTTTGTACCAGCCTCAAAAGTCTGATGTGAATATCAATTATTAGCAAGTGTTTGAAGTGTTTTGTAGGCGTAAAAACTCAGTCACCTCCACTGATGCATTGCTGTTCATATGGAAACACGCATGCTGGCTGGAAGAGAAAAGAGAGGAAGAGAGGGAAATCCGTTCAGTGGATATTACATCTCAAGAGTAACAGCCAGAATACAGCATTGGGCTGCATGTACTTAAACGTACTTGCTTTAACTTGATCTTTTATTGGACTGGATCCCTTTTCTTTTGTTATTACAAAGAAATGAATCACAGCACTGAATCAGTGCAATTAACTCACTCTTGTAAGACTCAAAAACATTTGTCTGTCAGTCATGGTGTTGCAATTCTATTTCCTTGATGAAAACCCATAAACATCATATACCATGAATTCAGAAATAGGTACAACTACTGTATCTTAACTAATGATTCATAAAATCAATTGCAGCTATTAGTCTATGAGGAAAAGTGCTCTTAGCACTTGCATTTCAGTGCTTGGCATACCATTGTCAATTTAAATGCTACTGGGTACAGTGTGAAGGAGTTATAGAAGCTACTGGGGTCTTGCCAGGCTTCTCGAGTTTAGATTGCTGTATACAATTACAAGTGTCATAACAGGATATAACAACTGAAGTCACATTAATGGGAGGTCATGGGGAGGAAAACATATTGAGGAAAAAATATATTTTTCTTGGTTCATTGGACTAAAAGGCCAAGGTTTAAAATTCCTCAATCACATTCTCACTACAAGCTCATCTGATAAAGGCAGTACATTGCCTTCATGCAAGTATATATAAGATCACACCACTGTGGAAAGACTTGCATAATCTTGAAGACTCAGGAGAAGAGGAGGGGGAAGATATTTCACATTTTAACAGCTAGGAGTCACCACCTAAGAGCATTTCACCAGCTGTCAGGGCACTGGATGCTCCCCAAAAAAAGTTTTAAAATAACTCAATCAGCTTCATTTGACAGGTACAAAGGCAGGACTTTGCAATGTCAAGTATACGTATCTGCTTAAAATCTTCGGAGAGAAGTACATACAGACATGGAGCCTTAGGATTTCAGGGGAGGATGGCAGGGCTCCAGTGACAGTAAGTCCTGATTTATGGTGGCAAAATCAAGAGCAAATCTGGCCCGGTTGGTGAGATAACGAAGGGGGTGAAAACCTGGAAACAGAAACCCAGAACCTCACACATCCAGAAAATCCTGTTAAATCCCACCAGAGAATCAGGCATGGAAAATAAAAAGCCCAAATGTTATCTGAATCCTCTTCCGCTCCTTATAAAGGAAGGATTAGAAATCTCAACCCATTCCCTAAGGAGGAGAGATGTTACAAATTCAAACTGTAACACTGTAGCCCTCTTCAGGCTAAATAGGTTAAACTTCGATGTCATGAATAGAGTGACAGAACCAGGGTATCAATCAGCCCTTTCGCCATGTTAAACTCACTGGGTGTACCACTGGTAAAACCACTCCTTAAATATCTCACATTACCTCGGCAATCTTAATTAGCATCACCATGGATTGAATGCAACCTGGTGACACATAACATGGGCAAAAGATCATACTCTAACTCTGTCCCCTGTACTGCCATACATGTGGAAGAAAAGTCTGCAGAAGATGACCTGCACTATCTATTTCTGATTTTCTACGTACTGACTTACATGGAGAGCCCCAATGAGCATGGAGGGCCCATCCTCTTCAGACTTCTTGCCCTCTACATGCAGGAATGTAACAAACCTGCAGAGAGTTTGCTCTTTCACCTGTGGTGAATTTAACCTGAACACTAATGCCTGAATAGGGTGAACAGGAGCTTCAGATTCTACCTCATGCTCCTGACTCGTGATTATTCTTCATGGCATTTCATTTGACAATACAAGCTTAAATTTAGTTTTATATCATACTGTACTTTCTATGCTTTTGGAGAGGAAGTATCAGGGGTTCCATACCAAAAAGATATGTGTACTTGTGAATGAAGGGAAGAGAAAATTGCCAGGCAGATTTTATTATACTGTTTCTTTTATCATAGTCAAATGTTTTAATTACCTGATTTGTTTAAAAAAATAGATGGGACACATTGTATATTTTTCCCTTTTTTCTGAGCATGATTCCCATATTGCTGCTAAAATGGCCACATTTTGTGCAGCTGCTGCTGGTGCCTGCCATTGTTCTTTGCTAATTGGATAACAAGGTAGACTGTATGTGCTGACATAATGTTATTGAAACACACTGTAATTTTTTTGCCCGTTTTTGACTGCAATAAAATTTTTGCTTACGATCAGCATGAAGGCAAGTTTGCAATCTAAAGTACAAAGGAAGGAGAGAGATGACAGCAGGTTGGGAAGGGGGAAAAGACAGGGGAAAGATGGGTAATAAAGGAAGCGTATGTGCAGAAATGTAACTGTAGATGCTTAGGATTGTTTTCTTCCATGGTAAAGAAGAAAAGTTAAACTGAAGGCCACTGAGAAATGGTGTGTTTTCGTTTAGCTTTGCACAAATTAAGGGAGGTGGAATCAGGTAAGCCTTATGAGGGCAAGTTCCTGACCTATGAAACACCAGGAGGAGGAATAACTGAGGAGACAATGACTCGTCAGGCAGCTGTGAATAGTAGGAAGGGAGCTCATGGGCAGAAATCCTATACTGTATCAATATCAATATGAAAGTTGAGAATAGTTTAATTTAAGGATGGATAACCCGAGGGTAAAGGGCTGTGTGCATTGCCACATAGCTTGTCTCCCAAACAAATTTATTCTCTCACTGATGAATTTCAGAACCGTGGCAGTTGAAGGGGGGGGAAAACCCAAAACACACACATAAAAAAACAGAGGATGTGCCCTGTTTAAAAACAGCATTATGCTCTTTAAAGCCTCCCAGAAGTACAATTTCGCTTAGAAATGAAATGTATGCTGTCAAGCAAAAATGCCCTTTTACTGCTTACCGTGACAGTGGTGTCACGATGCAGCCCCTGGGGGGGATCCAACACTGAGTCATTGCTCACCATTGGTTTAAGTTCTTCAGTTGTAATGGGGCAACAAAGTCTAGTGACTCAAGGTTCTAATTTGATAAATCTCTAAACTTTCCAAGACCTTCAGTGTGACCTGATGGAGACGAAGCAGACAGGCTAGAAAAGATAGAAAGCAGTAAGATAGAAGCTGCCAGAGCAGTATAACATGGGAGTAGGTCGGTAAAGATGAGTGAAACACCACTGTTGACTCTTGGAACTGAAACAGAATATCCTTATTAGCAGTTTGCAATTTAAGAGATTAATTTGACCATAAACTGGTTGTTTTTGGAAAGGTATCGGAGAGAAGGGCTTAACCGATTGATAAGGGATAGATTTCTTTGATTCTGAAGCATGTTCTTATTTGCTTACCCTAAATGACTAGTAATCCCTCCTCTTAGCTTACCCCATTATGCCAGCCAGACACACCCTAATGCATAGATATATTCAGGCTTATGTAACAGAGGGTTTATTTTAATATTGACTAAGTATCATGCTAGTAGCCTTACAGATGAAGAGGTATTCCATATCTTATGGGAAGTAGAAGAATGAAGATCTTGATCTCCACTGTTATACAACAGAAGATAAGTAAAGCAGACTATTGTATGAAACAAGATCTCCATCTATCCAATTAATTTATAGTGTAATAATGTCCATTTAGTCAAGCTATACGGTGTCCAGGCATGCCACGTGGACCATTTGACACCCATTTGAATCATTAGCTGTCCTTAGCTACCGGATTTGGTTTCTCTCCCTCACCGCTACCAGTAGGTCCATAGCTTCGATAAAACTGGTGATATGGGCTATATGTGGAGTCACATTTTTGGCTCTTTTATTTTTTGGTCTGGAGGAGGAGTGTGGACTGAGGCTGATACATGAAATTTTCCCCAGATGCTTATCTCTGCCCTACTAAAATAATGCATTAGGGTTGTATATTGATAGGGCATACTGACAGATAAGACTATTTGAATGGTGTACTCAGACATATATCCTACTAAATTAAATGATCTTTTATCTCAGGAAATGTGCACAGGAGATTTCTATACAGTATTTGTACAGTGGTGCCTCGCTTAATGAGCGCTTCGGTTAACGACAAATCTGCATAGCGATGACTTTTTGTGATCGTTTTTGCGATTGCATTGCGATGTTTTAAATGGTAAAATATCACTTTGCGATGATCAGTAAGCTGTTTCGCTTACCGATTTTCACATAGGTAAATAAAATGGCCATCTGCTGTGTTTTTGCCCGGATTCCTCGCTTACCAGGCAGCAAAAATGGTGGCTGTATGGAGGATTTTCACATTAAGGTGAGTTTTTTGCCCATAGGAACGCATTACACGGGTTTTTATGCATTCCTATGGGCTTTTTTTTCACATAGCGACAAATCCATATAGCGACGATTTTTGCTGCACGGATTATCATCACTATGCGGGGCGCCACTGTATTTATTAGGAATCCCATTCATTGCCTCAGTGTAACCCATGGCAAAAGCAAAAAGACAGATGCTGTGGA
Source organism: Pogona vitticeps (assembly GCF_051106095.1). Classification (NCBI taxonomy): domain Eukaryota; kingdom Metazoa; phylum Chordata; class Lepidosauria; order Squamata; family Agamidae; genus Pogona; species Pogona vitticeps. The sequence continues at coordinate 221,459,476 of NC_135783.1, read as the reverse complement.
GGGGTGCAGAAAAAATTATGAATTTATCATGTAATATTTAAAATATTTTAACCTTGTCTTTCTCCCCAAAAGGACCCAAGGAAGCTATGAAGAGAAATGGAAGTGAAGCATGACAAATTGTTATGAAAGAGGAGGGACAGGGCCACCAAATTGGATCAGCTCCAGGTTTGAAATTAGCATATTCTCTTTCTACAAAGGAACATTATTTTCTGTTGTAACTACAGTATTGTCACATTTCCATGGAAGACAACAACGAAGATGTGTGACAGGCATCTAGGCTAGGAAAGCAGAGTCATACACAAACACCACTGGACCTGAGTAGTATTCTCCCTGGTTTAGAAGTCATCTCCAGAGACACTCGTAGTCCCTAAATTGTAAATCCAAAAGGCAGTGTTCAGTTTTTTCTGTACTGCACTCTAAAGGGGGGTAATAGAAAGAACATTGTTTTAAATGTGTTCACTAAATTATTCTGTTTTCTCAGTAGTCACATAAAAATGTTCCAAAGTGACAAAAAGAAAGCATCCAACAGCATTAGACAAGACTGTCTCAGTGACCTCTATACAAATCAAAGGTACAGTGAATGATACTATAGCCTATGCAAGTGCATTAAGACAATTACATCACCACAATGAATTACTTTCCTACCAGATAGAAAAACAGTGCAACAATTAATGTATGTATTAACAAATTAATATAATGTAATGTATGAACAAATTAATTATGTAAATTAATTTGTGTTATATGGACATTATGCCATCTGGATTTGGAAAACTGGAATATGGAATATGTTCACTCAGATGGATTCATAGCAGGTGTCCTTGCACTCTTGAGAATATGCTGTTTGCCACTGTTAGATATGCTTTACCTAACCATGATGATGTGAATGTGAACTCTGGCTGCCATGCACTTCATAACAGCTTATTAAATCAGATTGATAAAACATGCCACAATTTATTCTTTAAATGACATCACCATATTCTTATTTTAGATAGTCTTTGACTTGAATTTCTATTTATTTATTTATTGGACTTATTTATTTAGTTCCATCCAGGGAAATGTTAACCACTTGTATGAAGATATGTTGATAATACTTTAAACAAAGGGACAAAACATGCACAGTTATCTGTTCTTTTGCCCTAGAACACCCAGAAATAAAGCTGACAGATGACAACTGTTAGGTGAAGGAAAAAATAATAATTATTATTTTAGCTTATGAGCCTAAACCAAAAGAGAAATAAAAACAAAAAAATAAAGAAGACAAAAAGGTTGTGGCAGCTTAAAGACTAACTGCTATTATTTTAATGTGAGCTTTTGTGGACAAGTCCACTTCCTCAGGCAGTTCCTCAATTTTATTATTGTACACCTTTCTTACAATAGTTTACTGTATGCTACAATAAGCAAGTCATTTAGGTGGTACATATTTCAGTGAATGCAACTCAGTTTAAACACAATTAATTTGCTGATCTGTAGTTTTTGCAGGGTTTTGCTTCAACAGACCAGCTTGCAGAAACAAACAAACAAAAACACTGAGAATGCATGCTACCACCCTTTCATTGCTGACTACTCACCGCAGGTAGAAAATGATTATTCTGACATATCCTTTGTTTTCGTTGCTCTTACAATGAATGCACTCTTAGAAATCTCCAGAATCTTTTCATAAATTTTTATCTTTCCATGAACATGCAGGAGAGAGGCTCTCTGGATCTGCTTCAAATGCAGTAAAGAAACATAAAGATACGCAAATACTCTCCCTCACCAACACTGACCCTGAAATATTTTAATTACTGTATTTTCCTTCCCATAGACATTTTGCCTAAGGACAGTCCTTTAAATCTACCTCAAGTTTAGCTTTAGGCTGCATTGACCAGAATCCTACTGTTGATTTACCCAGGGAAAATCACCTAAATCTTGATGGTAAATTGCCCCCCACTAATGAACATAACAAGGGTCTTATTAATAAGCAGCAATCTGCTGTCAAGCCTTCCACACTTTCCCTTGTTCCAGGGTGCTGTAGTGAACAAATTAATGGATCTCACCTCAGGACACCTAGGTTCATTTCCCTGGTTCTGCCATGGCAACTCAGTGGGGAGTAGAAGTTGTAAAACCACTCCTTACATCTTTGACTTCCCTTGAAACCCTATTAAGGTTGCTATAAATCAATTCTGACTTGGCAGCACATAACAACAAAGCATAAATTGCTAAAAGAATTTGGACCATTAGGAGTCATATCTTGTCTTCTAGATTCTATAAGGAAGAAACTACAAAGTAGGTTTATACTGTAGTCTATATTTTAGACTTGGGATAGACTGTAGGACTGCTTACTCTGGGAATTTGCAAGTGTTTTTAGTCCTCCCTATTCAGAGGTTCTAGAGAGTGTTACCTATAAATATGAATGTCCAGCAGACCGTGCTTTGAGGCAATATTACCAGATATTGTAAGCACTAATGATAGTACAGTGGACCCTCAAGTTACAGAATTAATCTGTATTGGAACGGTGGCTGCAGGTTGAAAAGTCTCTAGGTCGAGGCTCCATTGACCTACAATGCACTGAAAACCGATTAATCCATAACCGGACGTTTTTGTTCTATTTTGGTTTTTCTTCCAGTCTATAGGTCGATTCTCTGGCTGCAAGTTGAACCTAAATTCTGCAACTAGAGAAGTCTGTAACTCGAAAAGCCTGTGAGTTGAGGGTCCACTGTATAAACACTGTAAGTAATTTGTTTAGAGTAGAGATGGGGGTATTCGTACAGTGGGGTCTTGACTTGAGAACCTAATCCGTATTGGAAGGCGGTTCTCAAGTCAAAAAGTTTGTAAGTCAAGTCTCCATTGACCTACAGTGCATTGAAAACTGATTAATCCTGTAACAGGCCATTTTTGTTCCACTTTGGTTTTTTTCTGGTCTGTAAGTCAAATCTCAGTCTGCAAGTCAAACCTAAATTTTGCGGCCAGAGAAGTCTGTAACTCAAAAAGTCTGTAACTCAAAAAGTCTGTAAGTCAAGGGTCCACTCTATATGAATATCCCCATGCAGCTGAAGTTAAAAAGATTCTGGCCCCTGGCGCCCGAATGTCCACTCATACATCCGCTGCCGCCTCCAGCCACACTCATCCTTCTAATCGCACCTGAGCACTGTACTCTTCTTGGTCATCTAGCCACTCCTGGCAGAGGGAGGGAGGAGTTGTCTCCCTGCAAGGCTGCCAAGTAGCTAGTCAAGCGGCGCTCCAGAGTGATTGAAAGAGAGGGTCCGCCACTGCTGGCCGATGTGTGAGTGGACAGTCTAGCCCCAGGGGCCCGACCCCCATTAACTCCAGCTGCACGGGCGCATTCATATACAAATACAAATACCCCAATCTCTAGTTAAGAGCTATAAGCTAACAGGGGTACCTCAAGACATTGATTATTTTAGTGCTGGTCCTGTTTTAAAGTAATTAGAATAGTGTTTATCCCTCTTGTTTTATGATGTTCCACGACTGTATTTTAAAAAAATTCAGAAAACATTAAGTAGCACAATTGTAAATGCATTCCCTAATCTATAAAATTAACAGTAACGCCCTTGCTCTCCATTTTAATAAGGAGCTCTTATTTTTCTCCAGTATTATGATGATCCCAACAAACATTTTATGGCCCAAGCAATACATTCCCACTAACTGCAAAAGCAACAACCAAGGGTTAATGGAATCATTTTATGGAAAGTTAATACATTAAAGTATTTTGCAACAAGCACTTTTGTCATACTCCTGGCAAGGTTATAAATAATTGGACTTTTTTTTGTCAAGTCACTTGTTAAAGAGGCTAATAGTGTACTAAAAATTCTTCCCTTTCATGTACAAATTAATTGTATCCTTTTGCAGTTCACATCAATGTGCCTTGCTCTGCATTTTAAGGCTTGTGAAAGGTTTATATGGAACTGATGCATCCTCTCATTTATTGCACACACTACCTCAATTATCCTCTTTCCACAAATTGAAAGCAAAGGCTTTCACCGCTGGCTACATGCCACTATCAACATGCAGTAATTTGGCAGAAAAATGAAAAGCTTCCTTTAAAAACAAAACAAAAAGGAGAAGGTGAAAACAAAAGGGAATCTCAGGAATCTTGTTGAAATCCTGGCATATTATGTCTGTATCCACTAGACATGTGCACTAGCACCAAAATTCAGATCTGAAATTTGTATTTGAAGTTTGGCTGAACAGTCTTCCTTACATATTCTAGATAGATGAGTACAGCCCCTTCAGAGTCAAAATTCAGGATATAAAGAGGTGGAATTTCTCGATATCCAGCACTCTGCTACGGTCAATATGAATACTATAGAGTTATTATTCTGGGGGCCCTTTGAAAAACATAAACAGGCAAAACATCTTGAAAGAATTTTCCTGTCTCCTCTGACATTTTCCCAGTGATTGTGCCAAAGAAAAAGAGTGGACACCAACAATCAGCAGCAGGTATAAGGCAACAATTGTAATGGGCATACGTACTGAACCCCACACTGCGGGAATGCCAGCAGTGGCTTTGGGGAAGCAGAGGAGAGGTCACACTGAGGAGTGAGCAAATGCCCTGGGCAGCACTGGCCGGCCAACTGGAGCAGCAGAGAGCCTGTGGTGGGTGAGAACTGTGCCAGCAGCATGGAGCACAGCACAGTAGAGTGAGTGAGCACAATCTTGGAGTAGCAGTTGGAAGAATGAAAGTGGCAGAAGGAGGGGGCAGCAAGGCATACCAAATACTGAGAGCAAAGTGTGCCATTCTTGACTTTAGGGAAGCCCAGCAATGACTGGTTGACCTTAAAGAAAATAAGCTATTCTACAGTTCTAGGTTCCACACATGGGCAGCGTTGACTGACAAAATCCCTTGCCTTAGAGAACTCTCTCACACTGGGCGCACTAGTGGGTGGGCAAGACAGCAGTCCCATTGCCACCTTGGCCAGACCTCCCCAAACAGACTCTTTCTCAGCCCAGTAAGAAAAGGGATTGGTCTCTCTTGCCCTGCAGGGCTCCTGCACATATGCCTCTACCTCAGCCATGTCCTTCCTCTGGGATTGTGTCTCTGGAGAAAAAGCCCCTGTCATATTTCTCAAGACTGTGCCCTGTTGTTCCAAGGCTGAGGGACTTGGACTCTAGAACAGAACTGCTGGTACTGCTGTTTGGAGTGCTATGAACATGACTAGTTTCTTCCTGTTCTGTGTGACCCCCTCAGTGCTAGCTGGATCGATCGATTGATCTGTCTGGCCTTCTTCACTAGCTGCTTCTTCAGGTGATGAAAATTTGGTTGGAATTGCCTCCCCTCTTGCTTAATATCCACTGCCTGCTGTTTAATTTGGTGGTCCATGAAGGTTACTAGAATGTATTCCACCTTCCACAAAGAGGAAAACCTGTACTGGAGCAGGTTCTTCAGATTGTTGGCCAGGGTCACCACTTCAGGCTGGAAAAAAAATGCTGTTCTCCCTCTATGGAAAGCCCCATCTATCTATCTTATGCCCTCCATCGTGTCAATCAAGCTCTGGAACCATGGGATCACCTAGCTAAGAATGGTTATCTCTCCACTTATGACTTGTGTTGCACAGGAGGTCATAAACCTCTCTTCTCTACCCAGAGGAGCAACCACACCAATAGAAGTCCCCATTGACAAATCATGGACAGGACTTTGCTGCTCCAGCACTCTTTCAAGCAGGTCAAGTGTAATTCCATCGAGTTGCCACATCCTGACTTAGGCAGTGTGGTGGCAATTCCAATTTTCCTTATACCTGCTGTAACCTCTCTCACTGCCCCAGACACTGCAGTGAAAGTGACCTGCCACCTTTCTGGCCTGCTCCGTTATAGTAGATATAGTCCAAATAAATAAATAGATATGCATTCATCTTTCATGCCAAGCAAAGCACATCCAAACTACTAGGTTGAGAGTGTGGACCATACACCACATTGCTTCCAGTCTGCTGTGATGCCATCATGTTTGCCCCATGGTGTGTGACACATAGACCTTGCCTTTCTGTAGCTAGACCCTACTTCTGCAGCATGACCCTCAGAGCCTCTTAAAGGTTGTTAATTGTGTGGCTGCCCACCATACAGTCACATTCAAAAGGGTGCACCTGTACCCTGCCCTTGTGTGTTACCCGATGCCCGATGACTCCACCTCTCACCAGTGTCCTGTCAGAGAGAGATAGGCATGTTTTGCACCAGATGTCACTTGTTAAAGGTACCACTTGTGCCCTGGCCAACTGCTGTTGTACCAGTTGCCTGACACCCCAATATAAATCTAACACCATCCTGTGGATAAGAGTAGTTTGGGATAGGAATTGGTAATGAGATACCAGTTCTGCCACAAACCTACAAAAACTGGTGTTCTCCATCAGAGAGAATGACTGGTCTCCACTTGCTATTTGCCCATCCACATCCCTATTTCTCTGGGCTGGTGGTTCAACTTCTTCCCTTCACAATACAATTCCCATTTCATTTGCCAGCAGCCATGCTTAATTTTTTAGATTAAATTGTGATTGAAACCAATTTGATTTCAATCAAATTAACCCTAATTTTACCTTTAATTTTGTTAATTTTTTTGTTTCTCGTCTGCTTTTTAAGTGTTTTTAATCTATTTTATTGTGCATCCCTTTGTTAATCTAGTAGGGAGAAATCTGAGGAATAATGTTGATGAATCAATAAATGAATATCTGAAAGTAAGGAACCAAATGGACTTGTTCAACTGGGCTGGCTCAAGATCATTCAAGGTACATAATTGCCATAAGCAAAACTGCTTTTTCTGGTAAACTTGATCAAAAGAAGATGAACGGGATCAGCCAATAGAAGCTTCTGTTTCTCATATAATAATTCGTATGTGCTGTTAACTGGTTTCTGACTTATGGCAACCATCCCAGGATCTCCTAGGTATGAAGTAACTGCAAGTAGTTTACTAGTCTGTCCATCTAGTGGTGGCTCTTGAACTATGCAGTATGTCAAAAACCTGTTAGTGGGACATGTAACCTCATCAGTCTCAGATGCTCTAGATCAGTGGTCCTCAACCTTGGACCTCCAGATGTTATTGAACTACAACTCCCAGAAGCCTTCACCACCACTTCTACTGGCCAGGATTTCTGGGAATTGAAGTCCAAGAACATCTGGAGGCCCAAGGTTGGGGACCACTGCTCTAGATGATCTTGACTGGCCACTCTCCTGGGAGTGGGGATTCACACTTCTAGCTCCTGCAAGTTTTCCAACCCACTGAGCTATCACTGAGCAAGAAACAGAAATAGCAGGAGTGTCAACAGCTTCGCAAGCAGTACAACCGGTTCTTTTCTCAGCAAAATACGTCATTTTATGCATTTGATACCTCCAGTCTGAATCTACTGAGCAAAGTGGACATAGTGTTTCTTCATTTTCTGTACCAAGCACAGATCAGTTAACAATTTTCCCTTGGATAAAATATGGTAATATGACGTGTTTTATCCAGTACATGCATGTATGTGTGCATAACTCTTTTGCAGAGATATCTAGTTTAGAATGTGACAAACAGGCTTTATTTTTAAAATAAATTCTTCTCTCTTTTTTTGCAAAAAAACATTATGACATGCAAGTTAATAGAACTCAGAAGTTAAAAAAACAAAGTCTTTATTTTCTTTTCAGAAGCTTATCTGTAGATACAGGGAAGACCTCTTACTTTGAAATGATGTGATGTGAGGTCCTTTGGAAAACAAAACAAAACAACAACAACAAGCTATTTGAAATTAGAATACATATACATATATCAGCAGCATCAAAGGGTTGGTTTCTTAATCACCAGAACACTTTGATACCTGTATTTTATTTTTCACAATTTGTGGGGCTATTTGCCTATTCACCAAGATAATTACTTGCCAGGAGCTTCACAGTGTTGAGTAGCTGTAATGATATTATAGCTATCCGACATGGGGTCAACTCATTTAGTATTATCTCTGTAGAAAAATTCCAATCTAATGCAAACCAAAATTTCAGAAATATGCCTATGGCTGTAGAAGTTTAAGGGCAGGATACTCTGAGAATCAAAGACTCCTGGGGAATAAATTTAAACTTTCCTAGACTTTTCTTCTTTTCAGCATTTCATACTTTCTGCTATTTGATGGTATACATGACTAGATTTAATACTCAATCATTTTCCCAAATCCAATTTGACTGCCTAACAGGGTTTAATTTACATGATGATACAATTTCTCACACCAGAAAGCATAGTAACCCTTCTTCTTCATAGGTTAATGGTGATCTAGCTTAAAGCCTAAAAGATAATTACAAGGAATGTGCTTCAGGTGACAGAGTACTTTCGACAATCCCAGACTGTTGATAGCTTTTTAATTATAGCTCTCTTCCCCATAAGAAACAGTGAGCTTTCTCCTAAATAGATTCAAGACACTTCTTTTTATTTTATATTTTATTTTTAGTAAATTACACACTATGGTGATCAATACTTCCAACTGATATATTTCCTCACCTCCATATTCCCTTCCTCTTTTCTTTATTTTTCAAGGGTAAGATTAAGCTTGGGTTAATTTGCCCCCCCCACCGCTTCCTTTGTAAAACGGATTTTTAAAAAAGAGCATCAAGCACAGAATACAAACAATTATTGACTTGCTTCTTGTCTGTGGTACTTAGTTGATATTTTGTGACATTTAAAAAACTGAAACTTTGCAGGGTATTTAGGAAGGAGCTCTAGTGAGAGAGAAGGTCAGGAACTAAAGAAACCATTGAGGGATGGAGTTGAAGATTATTAACTATGATCAAGGTCAGGGGGGAAATGTGGAAGAGGCTGTTGTGGCTTTTGAATATTACAGCCATCTTAATTTTTCAGCTTTCTCTTTAAAGCACTTATATAGAGGGATGTATAATCTGTTCATACCTTTGAAGTTCTTTGTTTTCTTGATCCAGCTACTAATGTTCCCATTACAGATCTTTCCCATATATCTATATTTGTGTGTGTGTCTCTCTCTCTCTCTCACACACACACACGTATATGTTCGTATGTTTGTTTATAGTATCCAGAGGTGACATAATGGATAGACTGATGGACTAGGACTCTGGAGACCAGGGTTCAAATCCTCACTTGGCCATGGAAACTCACTGGGAGAGTGGAACTGGTAAAACCTTAAACATCTCACTTACCTTGAAATCCCTATTGGGATCACTATAAGTTGGTTCCAACCTGAGAGCATATATATAATAATAATAATAATTAAATACTAATCTTAGAACTCCACAGCTGGAAAGGGACACTGTGGATCATTGAGTTCAGCCCCTGTCAAAGAAGCAGAGTGGGGAATCAAACTCCTAACCTTCGACTCTGCAGCCAAAGGCCTGACCCATTTAACTATCAAGCAATTCTAGATAGAGACAGAGACAGAAATAGAGATTTCCTATAGGATCATATTCTTGGGCTTTTTATTCAAATATGATATCTCAATGTTATACAGACAGATGAACTTATTTATTGTGTTCCTATAACAACCAACAGCCAAAGTTTGAAGCATTGTAAAATACAGGAATACAACGTATCAATATGAAATCAAAGGGATATGAAAACAACAACAGAATAAATCAATGTAGCAGCTGAACAATTCCAGTGGCAAGATCTAAAAGTCATCACCATCAACACAAGAAAGAGCAAAAAAGAATAAGGAAAATAAGAAATCGCTTCTTCAGCTGCCCAAAAGACCACTGCATAGACAGGAGGAGAGCTATTATGGGAAGTAAATCCAATAACTGGAAAACCATGATTAAAAAAACCACTATTTCATCTCTAGGCACCCAGACAAGATCCTCAAGCTGACCAGATAGTCTAGATAGGTACGCACAGAAAGACACTCTTCTTGGGCTTTATCTAAAAAGGTCAAAAGAAGTATGTTATTTCTCTTTTTTTATATTTGCCATTAAGGGTGACTTATAGAAATCACTGCTTCCCAAATTCACAGATAAGGGGTGTGTGTGTGTGTGTGTGTGTGTGTGTGTGTGTGTGTGTGTGTGTGTGTGTGTGTGTGTGTGTGTGTGTGTGTACACACGTACACACAAGGTACCATGGGAAAATGAATTTCCAACTCTTATCCCACAGCCAGGTACTCTAGCTACAGACACCACAACACCCCCATTCTACTTTCTCCCCTACAGATTTCCCAGTCCTCCCATTCTTCTTTTTAAATCATCATGATGAGTGTAAATAATTAATCTCAAAGGGCCAAGTTCAAAAAGTAAGCGCTTTTTGCGTGGAAAGGTTTCAGTGCTAGTGGTAATGCACTAACAAAGGTGAAAAACAAGAATCTACCACAGAGAATTGATTTGTAAACTGTGTCTCTAACCTTTTTCAAAGAATTGGTATGAAGATTTCCAAAGAAGATTAGATGTGCAGTGAGCCTCCACTGTCAAGGGCTGAGACAGGAAGCTGTCAAAGACAGTGCTAATCTATAAACAAACAAGCAAAGAAAATAAAATACAGCAGAGAGAATGTCCCCAATGTTTTTCAAAGAGTTGGTATTAAAGGCAGCTGCTTTCCACAGGAGATTAGGAATGCAGTGAGTTTCCATTGTGAAGGGCTAAAACTGGAACTTGTCAATTATAGCTCAACATAGGGACACAAAAGAGGCACGAAGCAAGAGTAGTTAAAACATTCTCATCCCACTCCTCACTGGTAACCTCACAAAATGTGATCTGAAGATACAGCCCTCAAGGGTATGGAAGGCATTGGTACATTTGACCTTAGTATACAACACCAATACAGACAGCATGAAATACAGAGCAGCAACACAAAACCCACACATGCCAGAGTGAACAACAAAGAAAGAGAAAGACATGTGAAAAGATCACTTGTACTTGGTGTAAGCAAGAACACTGCATGGACATTGGAGGAAACAGTGATACCATCCGTGCAGATTGTTAACAAGGAGACAAATGCTAGCACAGATGAACCCTTACTGTATAGGACTTTTAAGTGAATAAAGGTAAAGGTAAAGGTTCCCCTTGACATTTTTAGTCCAGTCGTGTCTGATTCTAGGGGGCGGTGCCCATCCTGTTTTTCAAGCCGTAGAGCCAGCGCTTGTCCGAAGACAGTTTTCCATTGTCACGTGGCCAGCGTGACTAGGGAACGCCGTTTTACCTTCCCACCAAGATGGTACCTATTTATCTACTCACATTTGCATGCTTTCGAACTGCTAGGTTGGCGAGGAGCTGGGACAAAGCGACGGGAGCTCACTCCATCGCGTGGATTCGATCTTATGACTGCTGGTCTTCTGACCCTGCAGCACACAAAGGCTTCTGCGGTTTAGCGCACTGATAGCCACTGCTGGGTTTGACACCTGCCCCTTATTTGTTGATACGAACTGTTCCACTTGCCTTCTCTTCCAACATTCCCAGCACGTGGGGAGTGATGAGCAGCTGCACTTCCAAATTTGCTATTACACCACAAATCAGAACTTAATTGCATGCGGTACTTTAAAATATGTCATTTGAAACCTATCAAATAGTACTGATCTCTATTATTTTTGTAGGAATGTTTGAGTAAAACCAAATTCCAAAGTTCCTGAAATATAAGCAGGCAATCTTTTAATTAAGAATGTACTTTACATTTCAATGATCACCATTAGATGACCTTTGATTTTTATCACAGGGTATTTATACTTGTTAAGCTCTGATGAGGAGGAAAAGATTATTGTACTGCAAAATCATTTTGCAACTAGAATATTCAGTCCTTCCATAAAACATATTTTGTTCAAAAAATGTTTTTTCCCTTACTGAGAGGACAATAAATACCCATCAATAATTTATCTTCCTTATAATTACATAGGAAGAGAATTATCATTTCTTATATTATTTTAGATTTAATAAAATGGGGTGGAACTGGGAGTTTGAAAAGGAACATTTCACAAAACCAAAACTGGTCATAAAAATTTATTCTTGGTTTATATATCATAAGTGGGGTAAAAGGGATTATTATTGTTTTGTGTGGTAAAAATAAATGTCCACTAAACTGCGCTGTAATTAAAAAAAAAAAACATAATGTGAAGCTTTCTAATTCATTCCTAAAACTTCTTGAAAACTACTTATCATTATCATCATAGACCTACAGAGTTGGAAAGGACCCTATTAAGTCCAGGCCCTGTCAAGTAGGCACGGTGGAGAATCTAACCCACAACTTCTGAACTCTAGTTCAGAAGCCAGATACCTAAACAATATGATCAGATGCTTATGATCGTCTTGCTTCTATACTGAACCAGTAAGGACTCACTCTCAGCTTTCTGCTTCCACCTCCAAGATATTTCTAAATTGCTGCCTAGACATTTCCTAATTGCCATGATAAGTTTTCACTGTTTTTACCTCCAGCCTTCCTCAATAATGTTTTGTTTTTCCACCCACACTCCATTCTGTTAAGAGTATGACCTGCTCTGCAGGCAGCCTGCAAGAGTACTGATTACAAACAAGTAATTCACATTTTAAAAATGTGTGTGTGTGCATGGGCATATGTGTAGTGTGTGTGTAAGTGGAACAGTTCAATATTTAACTAGAGTAAATATAGATGAACATAAACCTTAATGGAAGTGCAGCTGCTTGCTTTTAACCATATAAAGTGCAATCTTCCCTTACTTTTCCTGGCCAGAAATCCTATTGTTTCCTTCTGCCTATCCAATGCTCCATTGTTCAAGCACTGGGGCTAATTCAGACCCCTGAAGCATAAGTGCCCAGTATTTTCTTGCTCAATCATAAGCACTCTTGAAAGCAAGCAATTGGTCAGTGTTCACTGGATCACTGTATGTACAGATGATAATCTGTACATTAGCTTTTTCATACTGCTATGAAGGAGGTGGTACTCCGGCCTCTTTTATTCTAACAACAGATTTTCATGAGCCTTAGATATAAGAGTATAAAGCCAAAATCCTTGTCAGACTCCAAATTTACACTCTGCAGCACCCTGGGCTACAGACTACATATTGTGTTGATGGCATTCTTGAGAATATTTCAGCCCCAAGCAACTTCTTTGACTGAGAATGAAATCTTTGATGTCTATATCCTTGGTCTCGGCCTAAATCCAACATCATGCTGTTCTGCATGAAGATTCCTGCCAGCACACTTGCACTGCTAACTGCTAAATTTCAAGGTGAGCTTTCAAGGACAAGTCCACTTCTTCTAGGGTTGCCAGACGTCCAGCAAAACGAGGACATGTCCTACTTTTTAGGGTCATGTCCTCCGTTCGGCAGGCAAAACTAAAAATTTTTTAAACTGTCCGGCTTTCGTCACACAACTTTTAAAACTTTTTATTTCACTTTATTATGCTTTTATTAAAATAAAAAATCAACAAATAAAACAAGGGAGATGGGTCTCCATTAAAGGAACGAATAGATTGTCTCCATTGGTCCTGGGAGCCCAGTAAGTGTATATGTAGATTTGTTTTTTAAAACATGTTCTAAAACAAGAAAACACAGTGGCCAGTGGATTCTGAGTTTTGTAGTCCAAAAAATGTAACTTCCCAGTCTTGACCTTTCAAGACTGAGTAGGTTCAATGTATTGCCCCATGATCAAAGAGCTATTCTCCCCAATACCAAATTTAAAAAGCGACATGCCCCCCACCCCACCCCACGCGTAGAGCCCCCCAATATGTCCTCCTTTGTCCTCCTTTTCGTACACATGTATCTGGCAACCCTAACTTCTTCAGATCCACGAAACACAATCTATCTCTATAACCTAATGCTGGAGACCAGCTCAAGAGGGCCCACAGTATAACAGGGATATGAACTCAAATCACCATGACCTTAATAAAAAAACTCCACCCACTGAGATTTATCAAAGATGGTAAGTAAAGCGCAGTTGAAGAGTTGACAAACTGGGGGTGTACTTATATTTATATTTAAATCAGACCCAATTATTTGTCAGAGAATTCTGAAAGGCATTTCATTCATGTATGTATGTATGTATGTATGTATGTATGTATGTATGTATGTATGTATGTATGTATGTATGTATGTATGTATGTATGTATGTATGTATGTATGTATGTATGTATGTATGTATGTATGTATGTATGTATGTATTCCTAAAGTTTAATACTTGCAAAGCTTAAACAGTTTACCTGAACTTTAAAGCTTTTCATATGTGTTGTAAGGGCCTTCAAGAAGTATTTCTTATTTTCTCCATGAATAATGTTCTTCACTGCGGCTGCTCCTGGATTGAGACTATTAGCTGCTGAACATCTCAAATTAACTTATCAAATTGCTCCCACTCTGTGACAATTCACTTGACGCATGATCTCACTCCAGGTCCTCTTCAAAAATTCATCTAAAAGTACACTTGTAAACTCTTAAATTTGCAATCCATCTTCTCCTGGAAACAAATGACTGTGCTTCCCTTGTCCAGCTACAACATATTTTCTCTCCCCCCCCCCCCCCACTTCCCGCATCTCAAGAAAGGCAATGGTGTATATTCGGGAGATTAGTCTGAACAAGGCAAGCAGCCACTTGAATACCAGTGAAGGGAAATAATTAATCGCAAAAGTTGGATTATGTTTGTGACAGCAGTGCTGCTTTCATTTATTCGTAGTAACTGCACAATTCCCAGAAAAGAGCTTGAGCTGTCTAGGTTTCATTTAAGCACAAGAATCCCAAGCTTTGCTCATTTATCTAAGTGCCAGATGTGAGTTAAGCTGAAATACACAGCATGGGGTTTTTTGGGAGGTTTGTGGGGAAAGGGGAGTCAAATTTTGTAGGGGGGAAAAAAAGGCAAACTGCTGAAACCAAATATAGGTGCAGAGTTTCCCCCTTGTTTTTAACAGATCGAGAGGGCAGCATTTCAGCCAACATGGGTTTCAGCCTTCACACACCAATCCTATGCATCCACCCTGACGTTACATCCTTGCAATGCCAGGAGAGTACAAGGGTTTGCAGCAGCTGCTGCTGCTGCTGCTGTCAGCACTGTGAGAAACTCTTAAGGTTAGACTGTTATTGAACCATTTTTGATACAGGAAACAGAAGGGCCAAGACTGCCACTTCCTTGTATTTAGAATCTGCAGTGCCTGCAGCCCATAAATCATTGAACTGAGTAATACAATAGAAACCAGTGAATATTTTTTAAGGCCATACAATAGTCAGTGGTTGCAAACAAAATTAGTGTTCTGTGTGTTTGCATCCATGTCTGTGTGCATGTGTGTTTTGCCTTTGATTTCAAAAGCTTCCATCCTATTCAATATACTGCTTATAAGACACTCGTTTAGGTTTCAGGGGGGTGGAGAGGACGAGTTCCCTGATCTGCCTGTCAATGGCCTAAACAATGTTGGTGTTCATATAATGACCTGCCACAGCTAGCAGCGCATCTGACTTTTCAAGGGGAAAGCAGCCCTACTCAGTACAGACTGAATCCCTATTCCCTCGTGTGCCTTTTGATTGTCCAGGAGCACCTATGTCTGGTCTAGATTAAGTTTCAGTTCATTAGCACCGACCCAGTTCATCACTGACAGCAGACACTGGTCTAAGCACAGAGCAGCTTTCTTAGAATCAGATGGGAAAGAACAATAGAGTTGGGTGCCATCAGCACATTGATGGCATCAAACTCTAAAACCCCAGACAACCTCTCCCAACAGTTTCCTGTAGATGCGGAATAACATGAGGGACATGACTGAGCCCTAAGGGCAACACAGACCAATGGCCAGGGTCAGACAGGATTCCCTCAATACCACCTTCTGAGTTTGACCACCCAGGAAGGATCAGAACCACTGTAAGACAGTACCTTCATCTCAGTAAGGTTCCCCAAAAGGATACCACAGCTGATGGTATCAAAAGCCACCAAGTGGTCCAGCAATACCAACATATAGTCCTCCTGTCCAGTTCCTGGCATAGGCCATCTAGCAAGGCAACCCATACATTCTCTGTTCGCTTTATCCAGAAATCTCTGGAGCTGAGATGCCACAACATGCTGTAAGATCTAGCCCAAAAATGGAATATTGGTGACTGGTTAATAATTATCCAATATAGTGAGATTCAAGTAAGGCTTTTTTAAACAGAGATCTTACTACTGCCTCTTTTAGGCACACACTGGTACCCTGTCTTGTTGCAAGGAAGCATTCACCATTCCCCTAAGCCGGTCTCCTTATGACTCCTTTTATAAGCCAGGAAGGGCAAGGGTGCAGCACACATGTGGTGGCTATCATCTCTCCAAAGATCTTGTCTACATCCTCAGGCTGCCCTAGCTGAAACATATCCATTATAATGGGGCAAGCAGCGTCCACAGCTACATCAACAAGACCTGTGTCAACTACGGCAGTGGTCCCCAAATTTTTTAACACTGTGGACTGGTTGGGGAAGGCAGAGGACCCACCCGTGCTTGCGCACATGCACCAAAGGACGGGTGTGCACTCATGCACATGTGTGAAGAAGCAGGGGATGCTCATGTGGGTGTGCACACACTCATGTGCATGCGTGAAGGGGGCACACTTGCATGCAGGCACGAAGGGGCTGTGCAGGGGGTTGCGTGCGGGGGTGGGAGATTTGTCTCTGCAGCATGGTCCAGCACCGGGCTGCAGACCGGGGCGTTGGGGACCCCTGAACTACGGCAGATCAGAGCAACTTTCTCTGCAAAGAGTCATTTAAAAATCATTACAGTGGGTCATTGAGTGTTCAGTGTCCTTCTCTTGCGGCCATATTTGCAAAGGCTCTTGGTCACCCAAAAGAACTCCACTGCATGGTGCTGTGCACATGCAATAGTGGAAGAGAAGCATAGCATGGCTGCTCCCTGCCCCTCCATAACACCCCCTCCTTTGAAAACATATTCCTCCTGACAGTCTTTACTATTATTATTAGTTCCACTATATTTCTCCCCCCCTCCGCCAAAAAAATAATAATTTTGTTTTGACTTTGTGCCATTATGACATGTACTTACATCACAGGTTGTTACCTTCCTTTTTTCCTAAATCTGTTATGCTTCCTCCACATTCGATTGTTTGAAATATGTCATCTCTATCAAGTTAACAACATATTTGTGATTTTTGTAGATTTTTTTTAAAACCAAACTTAAAGTTTGGAGCTTTCTGTGTTGATCAAATTTATTAGACAAGTGTATTAAGCGATGGTGTGGATTATGTCACACCAGCCTCCTACAGAGCTGCTGAAGATGAAGAGCCTACTGGAAAGGAGGTGAGCAACCTAATTTGGAATCACAAATGTTGTTGAATACACTTGGGATCTTTGTGACTAAAAAGATCAATTTGTCAGTTTTTCTGTATTTCGTCTTTGATTTAAATATATAAAAATAAAACCTCAATGCTTTTTCCTTGAAATTCATGGAGGATCCTTATTAAAGCAAGCAGAATTCTCACCCACGCTTACTGAACAGCGATAGCAAGTTAATACGGTGGAGGCCTGGAACTTTGGTCTCTTCAGTGTTACTTGCGATCACTGTCGTTCCAGGGAACTTGGAAATGACGGCAACTACTAATTTGTTGAGATGATGTAGTTCAGTAGTAAAGCATGCACTTTTGCACCTCCAGTGTTCAAATGAAGTGTCAGGATTATGATGCTACAGGGAAATTTCACAGTGCCAAAATGGCCTTTAAATCAGCAAAACATACAGTCACACGGAGGCAGATCTGCTCCTGAGCTCATTCACTAACTGCACAGCCATCTTATGTTTCCAAATAGATGTGTTGGTGGGCGGCGGTGATAGATGTAAACAAACATGAACAGAGATTGCATTCAATGTACACCATTTTTGCAGTGAAGAAGAATAGCATAAATGTTGTTCCAAACATAATCTGTATTCAAAGGCTAACTCAGAAATGGAAAACAAAGTTATTATGTGGCATTAGCAACCCCCCTACAAACCAAATTCAAACAGCTTGCAACTTTATGTAACCCTGATCATACACAGGTTAATTCTCTGGCAAAATGTTCTGTGGCAATCAGACTAGGGGACAAAGTTGAATCCATTGTAAATGTTCATGAGCCCATATTTTGATTACTTAAACATTCCATTAATTGTAGAATATGAAATATCTCTATAACTTCTCCCACACACATACATATATATATATAGGAGGGTGGGGAATTATCACCAATAGATTTTCTGTCCTTTGTCCTTCTAAAGCCTGTATGTCTTTCATTCCTACAGTGCTACTAAAACGAGAGAAGAAAATAGGATGAAAGGGGGGGGCTTGGGAAAAATATTTGTAAAATGCAGTTTCTCGGCACTTGATGTCCACAAACAGGGATCTTAAGTGCCTTGGCAGGCCCATCCCTGATACTGCTCCCAAGCTGCGGGGGTTGCAGCTACCTTCCATTTTCATTGTTGACAGTCCTCCAACCTCCCCACAGCATCCACAGAAAATGCAACATTTGACTTTTCTACAGTCCCCTGAAACAAAAATACTCTGCTTACTGCTCAGGATTTATTCCAAGAAAATTGAGTGCTAATAAAATAAGTACTAAACTGCATCATTGTTAACTCTGTGCCTTATACCAGGAGTTCTGGAAGCACCGTTTACCTCCAGTGTGGAGTGGGTAGATGAAACTCAGAAGCCCAGTTTGCCTCTTTTACTGTAGGTAGACTGGGCCCTTGTCGAGCACCACAAAATGGACACCTGAGCACATAATGTATGCTGTAGCGAATCAGCACTAAATAAGGTACTGCTATGAGAGGTTTTACTGCATATTAGAGGCATTACACGTGCCTAGTGTAGATTTTAACTATGCTGCTGCTCACTACAACCACTGGTAACAACCAGACTGGATTACTGCAATGCGCTATACGTGGGGCAGCCTTTGAAGACGGTCCGACGACTGCAACTGGCACAGAACCGGGCTGCGCGGCTGGTAAGTGGTGCCGCCGCACGGACTCGTATCACGCCGGTTCTGAAAAATTTACACTGGCTGCCGGTTGCTGCTCGGGCCCAATTCAAAGTGCTTACTTTGACATATAAAGCCCTAAACGGCTTAGGACCTGGTTACCTAAAGGACCGCCTTCTTCCATATGTGCCTGCCCGTCCTCTAAGATCAGGCCAGGAGGCCCTTCTGAAGGTGCCATCCCTGAAAGAGGTGAAGGGGATGGCATGTCGGAATAGGGCCTTCTCGGTTGTTGCCCCCCAACTTTGGAACACCCTCCCTAGAGAGATCCGCCTGGCTCCGACACTCTTGGCCTTTCGGCGCCAGGCAAAGACCTTTCTGTTCACCCAGCATTTTAATTAATTAATTTTAATGTTTTAATTGTTTTAAGAAATATTTTAATATATGGTATTTTATACTGTTTCTTAAAATGTTTTTAATGTTTTTAGGTTTGATGTTGTACGCCGCCCAGAAACCACTGGCAATGGTGCGGCTAAAAAATATTGTAAATAAATAAATAAATAAATAAAATATATTTTCTATGAAGCTTGCTGATGGAGGTAAGTAGGCCTATCAAAAGGAACTTCTGTGTACTCTTCCTCAAACACAAAGCAGCCCCCGATCTTGAGGACCAGTCTTTCATCATAGAACTGTAGGGTTGGAAGGGAACTCAAGGGTCATCTAGATCTGTGGTCCCCAACCTTGGGCCTCCAGATGTTCTTGGACTAGAACTCCCAGAAGCCTTCACCACCACCTCTGCTAGCCAAGATTTCTGAGAATTGAAGTCCAAGAACATCTGGAGGTCCAAGGTTGGGGATCACTGATCTAGATGACACCTGCCAATGCAGTTCATCCTTCCTTTTTCTTAAAACACTTTTCAGAAGCTTAAACCCACCCATCCCAAAAGCAGCTACTTGAAATGCTAATGTTCTCAGTACTGTGCTTATACTTATCACTATTTCAATGTTTTCTTTAGATAGCATAGTAGATCTTTCTCAAGCTATGTAGGACTACAATTCTCATCACCCACCATGTCCACTTTCCATATCTTCTGGGGATATGTGGTTTGTAATATAATGCAGTGGTCCCCAACCTTGGGCCTCCAGATGTTCTTGGACTACAACTCCCAGAAGCCTTCACCGCCACCTCTGCTGGCCAGGATTACTGGAAGTTGAAGTCCAACAACATCAGGAAGCCCAAGGTTGGGGACCACTGATCTAATGCATCTGCCGGATGCCATGTAGGAGGAAGGTTGCATGAAATCTTAGTGCTTCCACTGAAAAGCACTGAAACAGTGTATGTCAGAAAGGGAAGAAATTGCTTTCTTCAGCACTTTTAAACAAGAGGGACTGGGAGAGCCATAATAGAGACACAATAAGATAGACCTTTAGTAGTTCACAGAGATAACTGATAAACTGTCTTTCAAATTCCCACTGTCGACAAGAACAAGGTGTAAATTATGTATATTGCCAAGTGTGCACCTTATTATACATTTCAACCCAAGTTAAAATTCTGGCAAGAAATGAAAATTAAAGACAACCCAAAAAATAACATTATCACATTATACATGGGGAAAAAAGTATTTCTACAAAAATCCTGGGAACAGTAGCAGAGGTTCAAGACAACTATACAGATATTCCTGAGTACATTCCTGACATTTTTTTATTTACTTGTTTATTTACTTTCTTTTATTGAAATACTCCTAGCCCACACCATATTTGAAAATCTTGTTCATGTGTAGAAGACTGATCAAATCCCAGTATCAACATCAAAAATAAAATCTGCAAAGTGATAGTTCAAGAACTGAGCAATAATCTCACTCCCATCTGATTCAACATACAGGTTTCAATTTATTTCCAAATGTTGGCACCAGGTGGACCTCCAAGAGGAAGACACTACAGTTGAGAAACTCCTTACAAGCACCTTTTCTATTTATTTCTTATATCACAGATGCAATGCAGTGAATATGGGGGGGGGCAAGTTTGGTGGGAAGAAGAATTTGAAAACCTGAGGACCTGCGACACTGAGCAAGAAGCAAATTTGGATGAATGTAAAAGGAGAAGGGCAAAGCCACTATAATTTCCACCTGCCAGATGACACTATATTTCAGAATGCACTAAGCATTCACATTTTTCTTTGACATATTCATCACCCTGTTGTAATAAACTCCTCAATGTTATGTCGTATTTTTGCACTATTCCATCTGAAGTACAAATTTAATTTTAGACTATGGACAAAACCTTTGACTGACCTTTGAACATTCAACGTGCAACTTCAATATGCAGTTTAAAATATATTAAGCATTGTCGTGCCAACCTCCTCACCAGCATTCTTGCCTGCCTATCTTTCATCAAGCAAGCAGATAAAGCTGGAGTTCAGTGTTAGGTCCTTGATTAACTGCTATCATATACCCATATGACCGAATTGCTATATGACCAAATTGCTGGCATGCTATAAATCATGATTGACAATAGTGACATTTCGAAATGGTTAATGATGATCACTGGGCAAAAGGAATTAAAAAAAAAAAGAAACTATGACTAGTGGGCCGAGCGGTAAGCTGCTTATAAAACAAATCAACCACAAGACAAGAAGCAGACAACAGATTCCTGTGTTCTCTGAGAAGATTTTGATGCAATCAATGTGCTGATTAATATCTTTGTGGCATTGACTTTGACAAAATACACATCTATGCATCAAATATAATAACCACTTTTCATTATCAATGTGTGTGCACTATGTAATTCAAATAACTACAGTGGTGCCTTGACTTATGAATGCCCTGACATATGTTTTGAGTTACAAACAGCTCTGGATGCGAAATATTGCTTTGAGTTATAAACCGTGACTTGACTTAAGAATGGAAAAAAAAAAACGCCTGACCTAAGTTCATCTTAGGTCAAAAGAAGAAGAAAAAATTCTCCACCTAGTGGTAGAGGATGGATTAACTGGTTTTGCATTCGTTCCTATGGGAACTAATGCTTTGACTTAAGAACTGTGCCTTTACATAAGGACAAAAAACACCTGGAACAGATTAATTGGTTTTCAATGCATTCCTATGGGAAATGCTGCTTCGACTTAAGAATGTTTTGACTTGAAGCCACTGTTCCAATACGCATTAAGTTCTTAAGTCAAGGCATACACAATGTATGCTATGTTAGTCTGTGAAAATGCCTGGTATGTCTTAGGAAGAATTTAGGAAGACTTTTTGACCATATGGAAAAAGTGCTGTCTAGAAAAATTCCCGAGGACCACGTTAAACTGCTGGACATGGCCAATGCCCCAAACTGACATGGCCACTTTATTCCATCATGTACAATATACCCTCAATATACACATATACCATGAATACACACACACAGCATCCACACATGCATCATGTGCATGTTAATCAGATGTTCAGTTCCTATGCACATGAACAGCATGCATATATGTGTGTGCTGAGAAGTGGGACTACAGAACAGGGAGGTTCTCTCAGTGTAATCCCACCCCATCAGAGGGAACCCAATCAGAAACAGAGTGCTTCCTCCTAAATGAGCAGGTGTAGCGTTTCTGCTATGTGCCTGGAAAACAGGACTGTCTCCAGGAGAAAGCCAGCTTCCAGCACATCAGAAAAGGTGAGGAACAAGAGAAATCTCAATATGTTCAAGATACCTGGAGATGGCACTCCCTTAAGGAAATGGTTCCTCTAATCCCTTGCCTTTTGTGGGGAGGGGGATTAGGAGCAGGAATAAAAAATAGCACTGGAGAACCAGTCTGATTTGGTATTGTAGTTGCCGAGTGAAACTGAAAAAAAGCCTCTGTCAAAAATTAAAATACTTGTTGCTGAAGCCTCCCAAATTTTGGTAAACCTCGCTTGTTTCCCGTCTACCAGAATCTCTCTCTTGACATGTGTCTATCCAGAGAGAGATTATATTCCAGCAAACATTTTTTTTTAAATGTGCAAATATTCCATGGGTGGGTATGGCTACCCAAAGGATACGAGTCAGACACAAGGAGCTTCACAAGTGTAATGGGGTGCCTAGCAAGCAGCATTAGGCCCATAAACTAGATGTTCCCTATCCTTGATCAAAAAAATATGTAACCAGAGTGAGAAAGTTCAAAATAATTTTCAAAGGTTATTTTTCATAATTTCTGTGAAGCATATATTGTGTGTCAGCTTTCAGGTTCAGAGCAAGAAAACAGAATTTTGCTTTTTCTTCTCTATACTGCCACTACAGAGAGAGACATGCTCAGGTTAGTTCCTTGAATATCCATCCAGATGATAGCATTTATCTGAAGGAGCCAGAAACTACTTCCTAGTTTCATCACTCGGTGGTGAGAGTTACTTGTCAAAGCTACTTGTCTTGTTAAGAAACACAAGTAAGATACCAGGAGAAATAGCATAATGCAGAAACACTAATTGACTGCAAAATGTTAAGCCCTATTGGTAAAAAAGGAAAATAAATGTTAAAGAAAAAGACATAGTACTTTTTAAAAAAGATTAATAATTTATTACAATTTATTACATGCTAGTGTAATCTTCAGTTTTGAATCAACTGTTCTGAATACATACAAACATACAGTGGTGCCTCGCATAACGAGCGCACCATTGAACGATGAATCCGCATTGCGATGTGGATTTCCCCATCGCTAATGTGAGGGCATGCTCACATTACGATGGGGGAACAGGTGTTCGGTGGTTCCAAAATGGCCGCTGGACACCCAAAATGGCCACTGGAACACTTAAAATGGTCGCCGGGACACCCAAAATGGCCACCAGAACACCCAAAATGGCCACCGGAACACCCAAAATGGCCGCCGGAACACCAAAAATAGCTGCCGGGACACCCAAAATGGCTGCCAGAACATGGGAAAACATGGGAAAACATCGGAGAACGGTGAGTTTTGGGCCCATTTGGAACGCATTAAACGAAGCAGCATGTAAAGGTAATTGTTTGAAAAGGTAACTGCATCCATGTCAATATGGCTCCTCTCTGCTAACTACAAAAAGAGAAACGTCTCCAGGATGCTGCCACTGGCTTCATCTGACAGTATCAATAATGGAACCTCCTCCTCAAGTAAAACTCCAGATCAGAGACAGAGATTTATAACTCTCTAGATAAGAGGTCAGTAGCCACAGAGAGAATGGTACCCACACCATTTCTACTACATCTTCCAAACTCTATGGGCTGAAGCTGCCTATTTTTTCAAAAGCAGAGTGGTCAGAAGGCCCCCAGCCTGCACAGAAAGCTCCCTCTCTCTGTACATGGTATACAAGTCATGAAATACCCACTCCTGCTCTGGGATGTAGTTGAGTTGAAATGCTCATCCACCCTAGTGAGCCTAGGATGAGGCCTGCAATAGTGAGAGACAACTGGTGCGTGAGTTCAACAGTAACTGGAAGGCCACATCCTCTCCATCTGTGCTTTAAGCTATGGGCAGACTATAGCCCACAGCTGGCATTGTGCTTGAATCAAGAATGTAAACTCTTGATCATCAACCACAACATTCTCTTCACCAACAAAGATGGCAAGAAATTTCTTGGAGGTTTTCAAATGCAGTGGTGAGAACAATGTTTTCCTCAAAAATCTAACAGGCAAATAATTATTTTAAGTCTGGTTTTGCACAAATAACTTGGGTTTTTAATACAGAACTACAGAAACAGTGTGAAATACCCAAATAAGGATGATTCCTGTCTTGCTTAGGAGTTTTAAGCATTAGATGGTTTGTATTCTCAAAGGCTTTCATGGCCAGGATCCAATGGTTGATGTAGGTTTTTCGGGCTTGTTCCGAAGGTTTTTCTTCCTAACGTTTCACTAGTTTCTGTGGCCAGCATCTTCGGAGGACAAGAGTTAGTTCGAACTAACGCCACACATATGTATTGCCTTTCATTCTCAGGGTGGTTCCTTGCAATGAATGAGCTTCCTTGGCAAAACCTGTCATCCTGTGATCAGAAGGAATAATTACATAAGGGCGCAAATATTTTATTTTAGAACACATCCCGGAAAAATGTTTTTCTCTGAAAATGAAGCAGGTCATACACTCACAGTGGTCTCAACTGAGAAATGACAAGCACAGGCTAAAGATGCAAGCAGGCAAAGGAAGCACGGCTCCCATTTTGCAGATGAGGTAACCTGGCCAGTCTTTTGAATATTTGGTTTCCTGCTATCATCCAAGAAGCAAAAGATTTTTAAATCTTTACAAAAATGAAGCCCAAAGTGGTGCAATGTGAATACAAACTCACATTTCATTTTCTTCCCTGACCCAATGAGTTAATAGAAAATGGAGGGGTAAAAACAGTGGGAGAAGAAATGGGATCCAGAGGAAAGGAAATGGACTTGTCCACGAAAGTGCATGTTAAAACAGAGCAATTAGTCTTTAAGGTGCTACAATGTTTTTTGTCTTCTTTATTTTTTATTCTTCTTTTGTTTTTGCGTGATATGCCAGGAAGTTTTGTGGCGGAATGGAGTTTGAATCTGGATCTCCTGAGGTCTAGTTCTTCACTCTAACCACTACATCAATCTGGCTCTACAATGACCTGTGGCAGCACAGTTGCTGTGCCATAAGTGTGTTAGCGAGAAGTACCAAGTCTCCCTACACATGGGCATAATTCCTCAAGGAAGTGAACCAAGGGACGTGGAAACCTCTGTGCTGCAAGGTCAGAAGACCAGCC
The DNA here is from genome assembly GCF_051106095.1 of Pogona vitticeps. NCBI lineage: Eukaryota > Metazoa > Chordata > Lepidosauria > Squamata > Agamidae > Pogona > Pogona vitticeps. The sequence goes on along the minus strand of NC_135783.1, from coordinate 221,434,030 downwards.
ATCATAAGATCGAATCCACGTGACGGAGTGAACACCCATCGCTTGTCCCAGCTCCTTGCCAACCTAGCAGTTTGAAAGCATGTAAATGCGAGTAGATAAATAGGTACCACCACGGTGGGAAGGTAACAGCGTTCCATGTCTAGTCGCACATGGAAACTGTCTATGGACGAATGCTGGCTCTACAGCTTGGAAACAGAGATGAGCACCGCGCCCTAGAGTTGGACACGACTGGACTAAATGTCAAGGGGAACATTTACCTTTACCTTTAAGCGAACCAAGACAGCATTAGTATTTGGGTACACAAATATTCCATGGGTCTCCTCTTTCCTCTAATTTCCTGCAGCCACCAGAAAGGGCTGTAGTTGTGTATTCCACATCACCACATCTGTCCTGATGGTTTGTTCCAATCTGGCCTGAGGCTGAATGGTCTGCTACAACCAGTGTCAAAAACTGACAATAGCATTTGTCCCTTCCATGAGGCAAATGTCTCCCTTTGATAGCCTGAACTGGCATGTAGAGGCAGGTCATTGCTGCACTAGATTGTTTCTGAGGATAAAAGTCACAGCACAATAAAAGTCAATGAGCCTGACTTACACAAGGCTGACACCAGTTTCATCTCTAAGGGCTCATGATTGACCGAGGCAATCTGAGGTTCTGATAGCATAAACCTATAACAGTCCACTAGGAATATTTGCTCTCCATTTCATATCTGCCACAAAAAGCTTTAAACTTGTTTGCTGAATGTCACTGTTTCAGTTCATCAACTCACAATGCAAAGACCAAACTCGGTTCTGCAGGGACAAATTTTCTCCCTCCCCCCTCCCCCTGCCTTTGAACAAGCACAAACAGGATGTGCTAACGGGCTGTGAAATGACAACCCCAGGGGTTTTTGAAATAAAAAGCTTTCCCATTAAATCTTTTGAGGTTCAAACCCCAACGCAAATATTTACAGAAATCGATCCTCATTTGTTGCCTCCAAACGGTTCCAATCACCTGTCATCTCCATTTCTTTTCTAGTAGGTCACAAAAGTTATTAAAAAATAATATAAAGCACACAGCAGTGACAGCTGTCAAAGCAGCTGCATAAAACAAATGTATTTTCACACTTCCTGCCCAGAGGGGGGAAAACTAACAATGGAAATCCCCTATAAGGGAATAAAGAACCTATCATAATAAAAATATCACCATGAAGTTGCACCTAGCTTGCCAGCAAGTGATTATAGACTTCACAATTCTGCTATAGAGCTATGGAAAGTGATTAGAAGTAATTGATTAAGCAAACAAACAAAAGATTTTTTTTTAAAAAATGCACAGGGTTCTGTGTTGCCTTGCCACCTCAGATGCGTTTTGCCCAAGTGAGCCTGTCACTGAGTTCCTTGTGGTGATGTTTTAGCTGTTGGCAATTCATTCAGCTTCTCTTGGCCAGACTTGCTTACACCCCAGCAACAGCAACATCCTTATTAGCTGCTATTTTATATTTTCATTTTCAGGCTTGTTACAGACCCAGCTTTCCACTGCCATCTGCACAACCTGTCAAATTAGCTTGAGAATATCAGTATCAATGAGGCATGTGAATGGCAGAGGTGCATGTCTGGTGCGTGTGTGCATGTAGAAATAGTCCATTTAAAAAGAATAAATCATACTTGAGAACTGGGATTAGATCTTCACTATCCAAGCTATACACAAATTACTTAACAAATTTTTGCAGATAAATTAGTGCAGAAAAACCATAATGATTTCACAACAGTAATGCAGCATAAAATCTCTGGTGTAGTCACGAGAATGCTCTGAAACAACAGTAAAAATACATGTTCAGTGTTATTAATTGCATGACATAGTATTCTGTACAGTATGTCCTTTGTGTAATAAAAATAAGATCACAATTTTATTCCTAAACTACTCTCACTCTGAATACTGAAGTTCATTAATTGAATTATTTGGGCAAAAATCCTATTTTTTCCCCTGTATGCAAATACAGTAATGCCTCGCAAGGTGGAAATAATTCATTCCACGAGTCGCTTTGTATTGCGAATTTTTTTGTCTTGAGAGGCGCGGTTTCCCATAGGAATGCATTGAAACTTAATTAATGTGTTCCTCTGGGCGAAAAGTCTAAACAAAGTCACTTACAGTACCAGGTAGGCCGAGCCCCGCTCCTCGCAGTGCCTTGGTAGCCTCCATCTCTTTGGCATGCACGGAGCTTCAGGCCAAAGAGGAGCTCAAGCTCCTCCCCGGATGTTTGAGTGCTGCTCTGGGTCGTTGTTACAGACGCTCCGCAATAAGACACGTCTACCGAGTCTCCAAAAACTGCTAAACACTTTCGTCTTGCGAGTTTTTCATTGTGCAATGCGTTCGTCTTACAAGGTACTACTTTACCAACTATCCCAATGTGCATGCAAAAGCCCTTTTGTTTTTAAAGCTTATGCTAACTGCAACTGGAGAATACTGGAATGATTGTGGAATGCTCTGTCTCTGAAACAGTTACATTCAGTTACTTTTGGATTACACCCATTTGTATATTCTATATAACAATAATCATGTGCCGTCTAATCACTTCTGACTTACAGCGACCCTTTCGGAATTTTGTAGGTAGAAATTACTCAGACGTTGTATACCATTCCCTTCTTTTGGGGGCCTGCAGGGACTGTGCAGCTTGCCCAAAACCACACAGGCTGGCACTACTCACAGAAGGCACAGTGGGGAATCAAACTCCCAACCTTAGGTCTGCAGCCAGACACCTAACTCATCTGTCTGGGGGACCAAAGGTTGGGAGTTCAATTTCCCACTGTGCTTCCTGTGGAACCTGTGTGGCGTTGCACAGGAGAAGAGAATGGTAAACCACTTCTGAGTACAGTGGTGCCTCGCTAGACAGTTACCCCATATGACAGGTTTTTCCGCTAGACATTGACTTTTTGCGATCGCTATAGCGATTCGCAAAACAGTGATTCCTATGGGGGGAATTTCGCTGGACAATGTTTGGTCCCTGCTTCGCAAACAATCACTAGACAACAATTTTGACAGCTCCCTCCGTGCTCACAAAACGAGTGTTTTTGGGACCTAAGCTTTGCAAGACAGCAATTTAAACAGCTGATCGGTGGTTCGCAAAGCGGCTTTCCTATGGCCGATCTTCGCTAGACAACGATTCTTCCCCATTGGAACGCATTAAACAGGTTTCAATGCATTCCAATGGGGAAATGCTTTTCACTAGACGATGATTTTGCTAAACAGCGATTTCAGTGGAATGGATTATCATCATCTAGCGAGGCACCACTGTATTCTCTACCTGAAAAGGATTGCCGTAAGTCAGAATTCACTGGATAGCACATGATGATGATGATGAGGAGGAGGAGGATGACAACATCAACAACAACGACAAGAACGACAAAGACAAAGACAACGACAACTGGTATTATATAATAGATACAAGGTTTAACCAAAAACCTTAGTATTTGTTAAATATCAGCACAGCATGTATGCTGTTCCTAATATTGCCGGGTTTTGTATCTCTGATGGTGTGATTTCTGAGATCTGCAACTGCTTATAGTACTGTGTGAAGTTTCTTGATATTGTTCCCAAAACCATAATGACTATGGGGACCACTGAAGTCTGTTTCTTCCAGATGGGAAATCTTTTGATCGCCAGGTCTCTGTACTTTGCTAAGTTTTTCCAATTCTTTATTTTCAAATCTGGCATCCATTATTATTATTATTATTATTATTATTATTATTATTATTATTATTATTATTAGTAGTAGTAGTAGTAGTAGTAGTAGTAGTAGTAGTAGTAGTAGTAGTAGTAGTAGTAGTAGTAGTAAGAATATGCTGTTAGTATAGCATACTTAAAAGATAGAACAGAATTTTGCTGGATGCAGCAGTCTATGACTGTACCTTCTAAGATTTCTTAGGAGAAGAAATGTATTTTGCCTCACAAATTTGCACATTTCAAAGGTGTTTCAAAGAAATAATGGGCACATCAAACCACACACCTACTTATAAATGTGAACAAAAACATGTGTAATTGAAAAAAATACCCACCAACATGATTTATTCAAAACAGAATGCATAAATTATGTAAAAGTATAAATTTATTTATTTATTTATTTATTTATTTATTTATTTATTTATTTATTTATTTATTTATTTATTTATTTATTTATTTATTTATTTATTTACAATATTTTTTAGCCGCACCATTGCCAGTGTTCACATTTGAAAAATGCACAAATTATATACCAATTGGTTGTTCTGGGTTTTTCGGGCTCTTTGGCCGTGTTCTGAAGGTTGTTCTTCCTAATGTTTCGCCAGTCTCTGTGGCTGGCATCTTCAGAGGACAGCAACCAGAACACGGCCAAAGAGCCCGAAAAACCCAGAACAACCATTAGATCCCGGCTGTGAAAGCCTTCGCGAATATATATACCAATTCTTTCTCTGTGTGGGACAAAGTCTTGCAACCATATGCAAAACAAGGATGAAAAGAAAAAATGGAAGTGGGATACAGATAAATGAAATGAAATTGTCTGAGAAATTTTCACATCTCTAGGCATATATCTAAACATTGCTGGAATTCAATGGTGTTGATCTCCTAGCATGCTGACTGGAATCCTTTGGTTTAAGGCTTGCAGAAGGCTGGTGACATCACAGGCAGGGGGAGGTATTTGGTAACATTCTTCCTTCTGTCTACAGCTTGTCCAACTTGGAAGTAATCTACAGTATTTCATTGTACTGAAGCTATGGGAGCAACAGGACAGAAGGAGGAAGCCTTAATTATGAAAAATCTTTCCTTGTCAGAAACATCATTAAGCAATGGTGATTTTTGAAAATAAAAGACTTCCTCCTGCCACGCCATAACTTCCACATGATGAAATGGATTACTCATGAGTTCGGCAAGTTGTGGAAGGGTTTAGCAACGTATAGCAACCCAAATTGTAAACTGCTGCACTAGAAGAATAGACACATCAAATATTTCTTCTTCCTTGGAACTTCCAATAACCCCAAAACATAATTTATTACAGAGCTGCAACATATTAGACATGGAAGTCAAACTATTATGACATTATGAAGTTTGGTTGCTGTAAAGTAAATTACAGGAAAACTTTCTTTCTTGTCCCAAATATTCAACTCTTCAGAAGAAAAATCTAATAAATTTGGCAGTTGCCGAGTTCTTTCTAGGAATATAACCGGAGTGGCATCAAAAGCAGTGCATTTTTGTCTGAACAGCAAAGGTAAGCAAAAATCTGAATATAAAGAAGAACCCCTTCTAAATCAAAATTTTGTTTTCCACAGCAGCCAGTCAGATACCCACAACTAGGGAGCCCACATGCAGAAACAGAAATCTTTGTTCCTAACACCAGGAGGGTCAAAAGTGTTCCACCCTACACTTATTTCTCAAGAACTGGAAGAGTGTAATGCTGCCTTCAGCAGCATACAGTCATCAGGATGAGCACCCACTGATAGATTTGGTCACATTCTTTAAAGCCAGGCAGAAAAACCCTTTGTTTCTCCAGATGCTTTGGACCACATACCCATCAGAACCAAACCACCATGACCAATGATAAGGGATGATGACCGATGAAGTCCAAACATCTAGAGGGCAAAAACTGTACCACTCTGGCTCATGAAAGTTTGTTGCCATTGGCACACCCTGTGATAGCAAATTCCACTGTTTAACTTTGCAATAAAGCAAGGTAGTATTTCCATTTAACATATAAAGCCCTCAGTGGTTTGGGACCTCAATATCTGTCAGAGTGTCTCTCCCAAAGAACTGCCACTCATTTCACACAGTCTTCTCAGGTTGTTACAAGTAGCCATGTAAAGAGAAGTGAGGAAAATTTCCACTAAGAATTGGGCCTTCTCGGTGGTGGCCCCATCACTCTGGAACGGTCTCCCATTGGAGATCAGGCAAGCCTCTTCCCTGAAGACTTTTTAAAAGCTAGTGAAAACTGAACTATCTAAATAAGCCTTTAAGGATGTTCTTCCCCTCAGATGGTGATCTGATTCAAAGCTTATTTCACTTTAGAAATTAGTTGCCATCATTTAGTCCCTAGTCTGCGTTCTAGTTGTTAATCTGTTGTGTGTGTGTGTTTTTTAATTTGTTTCTGAAGGGTGGGGGGTAGTGAGTTGTACTGTTTGTACAAATGCCCAGAGTAGTGGATTTTCACTAAATTGGGCAGTATAAAGATATCATAAATAAATAAGTATGTAAATAAATAATTAAATATACTTGTCATAAGCATCCAATTAATCATTTATACTGGATTACCACAAGCTCCAGTATCATAAGGTAAAAGGAAACATTTCTGTCTCTCCACTTTTTCCACCTCTTTGAAGGCATGTCTATTCTCGCCATAGCTATTTCTCTCTAGTCCAAAGCAGTTTAGCCTTGCCTCTCAGATGCTATGACATCTTCTTCCAAGAGGTAACAACAGCTCCTCCTGCAACGCAAGCCTGTTTACCTAAGCTCCACTAATTCTTATTTTATACATTCAGATTCAAAACCACCTATTCTCAGTTCACTTTTGTGCGGAAATTCAGGCTGGTATGCAATTATGTCATTGCACCAGTGTGCGTGACTGCTCTAGTAGTTAAATATTTTCAGAGTTAGGACAAGTGTCACAAAACCCCTATATTTGTGCAAGTGACTGCACAAATTCAACCATGTCTACATATGCAACCACTTGGATGGTGGTGAAGTCCACCACAATTGTACTAGCAGGGATATTCATTCTGTTAATGCTATGTTGGATATCGCTTCAATGTTAGGCAAAGGACATACTGTACCATGTAATCTCTTATGACAAACAACTGGAAACATTTATTCACCTTAGCAGAGCAGAAATGCTATGTATTATTCACCAGGTATGACTATGCAGTCTGTTTCCCTCTAGATTTTAAGTGGTAGATGATGGTGATTAATTCTAGATTTAAGGGTGAGCATAAGCTTCCTTGCTGCAACCTGAGGTTTACATCTGAGATTTCATGTACTGTACACTCACTTTGGGATGATTGATTAGCTTGGCATACATGCTAGGATCATGGAGGCTACTTCCTCCCTTCACCCTCATATGGGAATTCTCTGCATCAATACTTTTGTTGATGAGAATTCTTAAAACAAAACAAAAAAAGTAAGTAATCCAGAGGGAACATGCAGATTGATTTTCTATGCAAACAAATAAGCAATTAAAGAAGGAGCCACATGCTTCTGCCAGTGTGAAGTTAATGACTGCTTTAAAAGGGACTACATTTTATGACTTGGTTCAACTTTTGAAAGGTTGCAAGGAGTTTGGCTACTTTGTTGTTGTTTAGTCGTTTAGTCATGTCCGACTCTTCGTGACCCCATGGACTAGAGCACGCCAGGCCCTCCTGTCTCCCACTGCCTCCCAGTCATCAGCTAGACACTGAGATGTGATAAATAAATGGCACTGAAGAGAAGACTAGGATAGACACTTTGTTCACTTCGTTCAGCCTTTGAGGCTCCCTTTCTCTCCTGCCGCCCGGTTCCTGGCTTCTCTGGCCGGTGCCTCTTCAGTTTCTCCCCTGCACACAGACAGCCCTGGGTGCCAGAGACCTGCGAGAGCCCCGGGGTGCTTTTTAAGGTAAGGTGCTGCTTTTTGCTTTTTAAAAACTGTTCTGAGTGGACTTTGCAGGGTGGGTTTGGGCTGGGGCGCAGTTATGTTTCTGTATTTTGTTGTTGTTTGTTTTCTGGTGGTTTTTTGTTTTGTTTTGTTTTGGCTGCCCCAGCACATTCCTATGGGGCTTGCAGTAGTTGTTGATGATGATGATGATGATGATGATGATGATGATGGGGGGGGTTGGCTGGAACAGATTGATCATGTTCCCATGCATTCCTATGGGAAATGGTACTTCGACTTACGACCATCTTCTGGAACGGTTTATAGTCGTAAGTCGAGGCACCACTGTAATTAAATTGTAAACTGCCCAAAGAGTGCTTTCAGGACAATGGGGTAGTTTATAAGCAGCATACACTAAGTGAAGTATCTCATTTCCTAAAAGGTAACTGTCTCTGTGTATCTCCTCTAGGGAGTCTTAATGGCTTTTCAAGTCCAGTAGAGAAACTAATCTCTCCTCCTGCTTTGTTTCCTTGTCCTCCTCTTCCCCATTTTTTTCCTCCAAAAGGAATTCAGCTACCTGGTTTCCCTAACTTTCAATGGTAACCTTTTTAGCACATTCCACTATGTGTCTGGGAGAGGCAGTGAGGTATAGTGAATAGAGTGCTACACTAGGTCTCCAACCACTAGAGTCCCACAGCAAGCAGGGGCCCTGGTCATGCTGGCTGGAATATTCTAGGAATAGTGATCTAAGAAATTAATTTTTCCAGGCTCTGCACAAATCACTCATCACTACATTAAGGAGATGGAGTTGGTTGATGAGATAGAATTCTGGGCAGAGCAGAAAATAAAATCAACAGATGTGAAGGCATTCTTCCTCATTCTTTTCCTGATGTGTTGCGTCTTTGTTTCATGCACCTATTATTCAATACCAAGCTAAGTTCAGAAAAGGCAGCATTAAATACATTATTTAAGAGGAATTACATGGTTTGTTTAGGTAAAAGAGGACTAAAAGCTCTCTCACTGCTGTCTGTTTAGTCTTAAGTGATCTTTTATGATATATAAACTGCCAATTATTGATAAAGACATATACTATTTTTCTGCTCCTAATACAACACTATATCTCCCTTTAGGCAATTGTTTGCCACTGCTTACTATGCAAAAATCAATTTTCATTGATCCATTTAGCAGCTCAAACATTGTTTTCAACACTTGGTAGAAATGCATTAAGCAAGGTTAGAGAATAAAGAATTTTTCTAAGTTAGGAGTTCTGTCTCTAAGTCAGAGTTGCATCTGAAAATTATGCAATTTTCAGGATGTGCCTTGCATATGAATCCATGTACAGGGAGATAGCCATTCTAATAATCAACTCCCAGATCAAGGCAATTGAGAGGTTGCTAATATAGCACTGCATGTAAAATAAAGATAATTTTAAGGAAGCCCAAACTGAGAGTGAATCTGAATATAAAAATGCTTAGACCTCATTCACTGATGGAAGTATGGAAATTAAGCTACTTTTGCAGGAGATATGACATTGAAATTCGGTGTGCACATGAAATAATATATCGTGATTACTTTATCATAAGTCTGAGTAAAGAACCTCATTTTAATTGTCTCTAGAAACCTAGCACCGTGAAGCTTCCCTATTAGAGAGATGAGAAGAGAAAATTTACGTTGGTTTATTCATGATGGTATCAATAGAATACCTTTAGGACTGTATGCAAAGCACACAGTTATTCTTGCGCAGAATGTTTAGGATGTTTCAAGACTCAGTAAATTTTAAAACTCCTATGACTTAAAACTTACAGACAGAAACAAATAATTAATATTGTATCAAGAAACTAGAATTTTCCACCCCCAATGTGAGGGTATAGTTCCATACTTAAAAATAAATGATCCATAAATTGTCTGAAGATGCAGAATTTGAAGGTGGTGAAGGTAGAATGAATTCTACCTCATGATTAACATGCTGCATCAAAACGGAAATTTCATACAAGTAACCCACAACCTATAATTCATTTTTTCCCTTTAATATAGCTTCTAAAGTGTTAAAAAAACCTTAGATTTTTCTAAAATCTCAACAGCATCATACAAAAGGCTGAAGTAAATTAGGAGGTCAAATCACTACGTACAGTGTCTGCTTCATTCCTCATTTTCCCAAAGGGATCACTTTAGGAAATTCTGTCAGTTAGGATGGTGGTCCTGTGACATTTTTGGATGTTTCCACAAAGTCTGAAGGGAAATCACAAACATTGCTACTGTATTTGCCAGGACACTGTAATAATGTTTATTTCCAGGGCTTTGTAAAACAGTCTCTTCATATTTCCTGCCCAATTCCAAAGGCTCAGGTTGAGAAACAACATATTTGAAAATGATATTGCTTTATACACATGGTTTGTGCACAGACCTCAGGGATATCTGCCCAAAGTCAAGAACTCTTCAGCTGTCATTCCTTTGTGTTTACTTCTGCAAACAATCTGCAGATTTCTCTAGTGTACAAAATCAAAGTTTCTGTGCTAGCAAAGATGGAGAAAGCATGCAATGCAAATAGCACACAAGTTATCTATGTCACTGCCCTCTGCATGATTTCCCAAGGTATTCCTTAATGTCCAAAACACTATAGTCAGTGGAACACAATTAATGTTCTTGCAATCCACATAGATTTCCTACAGCCTTTTAGCTCACAGACACACCTGATCTCATATGAGCCCAGTGATTGAAGGCTGTGACTATATTGACAAATACTTTGCGATTTGCTCCACAAATAACATGGGTGAATTCAAAGTGTTCTTCAATGATCACACAATGCAAAGGCCAAAGTGAATCAGCCCAACCCGTTATGATTCCGATTCAGAGATTTCTGCTCCTCGCTGCTGGGGGAATCTACTTTTTTAAAGCTGGAACGATTCAAACAGTGTTTTCCATCTATATGAGTCTTGCACAGACTAACATGGCTACCTCTTCTAAAACTACAATTATGTTTTCCAGGTGTGACTGTTTGCTACTAAAGGACAGGAGGCATGACTGTGGGTAGTGTTATGGTGATGTGTTTCTCTTTAGTTCTCCTGCAGCATTTCTTTAAACAAACTACTGAGTTTAGCACTATGTTGCCTTATCACTGCAGTTTATTTATCTATTTTATTTATTTAAAATATTGTTATCCCACCTTTCTTCTAAAAAAGGACCCAAGACAGCTTCCATCATTAAAAACACATTAAAAGCTTAACGTGGAAAATTACTAAAATATTTTTTAAAAATTATTAACATTCTATTCAAAATGTTAGGTAAAAGTGAAATTACGAAAAAAGAGATTTAGAAGCAACAAAATATAAACCATCCTGTTTATTGTTTCCCAGATAGTCAGTCTCTAAGGAAAAGCTTTACGGAATCATCTGATTGAGTTAGTTAGTTAATTATTATATGGTCATAGACCCGAAAATACAAAAATAAGCACATTATATAAAATATACAGAATAAGTAAGTTGTTAAAACATATCAGCAATATAAAACATGAGTCATGTAGTTGTCTTATTATAACATTTTGCAAATTCTTAAAACTGTGAATAAAAACTTAGTTACCAACTGTGTTATCAATTGGTTCTCTCCGGACAACAAAAACTTCAGGTAGTCTGTGGGAGGTATACTTGTACATTTATACATTATTGGGTAGAGGTAATGGTTAGGTTCAGACCTATATAAACTACATTCTAAAATGATGTGTGCCAAGGACTTAACTGTTTGTTCCCCACAGGGACATATCCGTTCTCTATAAGGAATGTTATTAAAGCGCCCTTTTAACAAGGCTGAGGGAAAGCAGTTAAACCTAGCCCTTGAGAAGACAAAATGATACCTTGGTACTGTGATTTGATATAGATAATTTGCTATCTTGGGAAAGTTAAAATTTAAACCAAAGTACATTGGTGAGCAGGTCCTGTCTGCACAAGCTAGAGAATACTGGAGATCTATGTCTTTAATGTGTTGTACAATCATTGACTTGGTACTCTCATAAGGCTGACTCAGAAAGAAGTTCATAGAGAAGTTTAAAAGATGTAATTTGTCAGTAAATCCCTTATGCCATGAGCTGGCAAAGACATCTTTTTGTAAATAGTATAAATACCCACTGGTTGTGGGAGCATATACCACCTTCAACCAGAATCGGAATGCATACAGCCAAGCTTGACATTCCACCAATTGAAGGCCAGTCTCCAAATGCAAAGCAGCTGAAGAGGCTCACCTTGGCATGGCGAATAGGAGTCGCAACAAGTTTGACAAAACACTTTCAACTGAGGGATTGAAACCATTTATCCAAATTGCAATACCATATAGGAACTGTACAAGAATTTTATACTTAACTATTTGTAGAGCAGCAGGGATGAACTGCCCACCCTGAAGATAGTGGTATCGTCTAAGAACTTTACTTGTGTTATTAGCCACCTGCACTGCAGCTTGTCTGTGGTGAAACAGGAGAGGGTACGTGAGAAGACAATTCCCAAGTATTTAAATGTTTTAACTTGCTCTGTATGCTGGCCCTCAATAACCCATTCTTTAACTTTATTATGCCTAGAGAAAACCATTATTTTGGTTTTCTCAAAGTTAATTGTTAATAAGTTGTTCCTGCAGTAACTTATAAATACACAAAGAATTTGTTTAAGACCAACTTCCAACAGTGACATGATAACTGCGTCATCTGCGTATAGTAGCAAGGGCACATTGATTTTAGCTAATTTCGGGGTGTGTGTGAAATTCAGGTGCTGTACAGCTTTTAGGGAGGCCATTTAGATACAAATTAAATAATGTGGGTGCCAGAATACAGTGGGGTCTCTACTTAAGAACTTAATCCGTATAGGAAGGTGGTTCTCAAGTTGAAAAGTTCTTATGTTGAATCTGCATTTCCCATAGGAATGCATTGAAAACCATTTAATCCGTATCTGCTCTTTTCCGTCCATAGAAACTACAGTGGAACCTCTGCTTAAGAACTTAATCCATTTTGGAATGGTGTTCTTAAGTTGAAATGTTCTTAAGTTGAAGCAAAATTTCCCATAGGAATGGACTGAAAACCAATTAATCCGTTCTGGCTGTTTTTTATGTAGAGATGCGTTCATACATTAACCAAAGCTGGTTAATACGTACTCTACCACTATGGGGAGAATTTTTTTTTTAACCTAAGATGACCTAAGGTTAAAAAAAGAGCAGGAAAGGTTTTTTTTCCTGTTCTTATCTTGGATTTCTGTTCTCAAGTAGAAGCAAAATTTAGCAAATGGAGCTGTTCTTAAGTTGGATTGTTCTTAAGTAGGGACGTTCTTAAGTAGAGACCCCACTGTACAACCATGGCGAACCCCTCTCTCTACCTGGATGGGGTTTGATAGATTCCCATCGACTCCACATCTTACCCTAATTGTGGTCTGTTGGTAGAGGCTTCTGATAAGATATAATAGCCTCTTATTAATTGAGGAAAAGTAGAGTTTTTCCCATAATTTTCCTCTGGGTATTGAGTCAAAGGCAGACTTTAAATCTATAAAAGCTGCAAACAAGCTGTTCCCATAACAGCCCATATACTTCTCTGCAAGATGATTCAGTACTATACAGTAGTCAAAAGTGGAGCTGTTCTTCCTAAAACCAGCCTGTTCATTCCCTAAAATATCCTCCTCCTCAATCCATGTGATTAATCTGTTAATCTGATTGAGGAAGGACAGCAAAGATGGAACTAGTCTGGCCTCCTATGGGAAGGAGTGCCAGAGACAGGGAGCAGCAACAGAGAAGGACCTCTCTCCTGTCTCTCCATCAGACACATCTGGGGGGATGGTGGGACCAAGAGAAAGGCCTCACCCAGACTCATAAAGGGAGAGAAGGTTTTTGCGATAGCCTTGACCCAAGCCATTTAGGGCTTTACATGTTAAAATCAGCACTTTGAATTGTGCCCAGAAACAGATCAGCAGATCAATCCTGCATAGGAAAAAAGATAAGAAAGAAGAGCCAGGAATTGCCAGGTGGGCAGTATCAAAGAAAGAGGGGCTGTAGGTGTGTATCAAACTGGATCAGATTGAATGACAGTGCTCCGTTTCTGACTTTCAGTATAGTTGCACCCTCAGTGGGTCCTACACAAAGGTAACAATGTGTTAGTTTTTCACACACCTTGAGACTATTATGGGATTCTGCTGCAACAAGTAGTCCCTGCTCCCCAGAAATCTCTGAGTGGAAGGCACCACATTAAGCTATATGTTGTGGAAATTGATCAACCTCAAAAATAATATCTGCCTGCTTCAATTTCATTCCATACATCTGTTGAAGTGGGCTGCACCCCACTAAAGCTTATGCCACAAATAAAACTGATTAGTCTTTCAAGTATTATAAGACACTTCCTTGTTTCTTTTGCAACAGAGAAACATGGAATTGCCCTGGAAATTTCAGTTTCACACATTAGTAAAATACAACAGCATGTTCCTTTACTTTCTCACTCCTGTCTGTTGGAAATAAGACAAGATATATTTTAAGATAATTGTCAGTGACTATAGCAATCACACTGTTCTTCCAGAAAGTAGGCACATGAAATCTACAATATAGGTAAGTGGCTTACAGAAGCCAGAAAGAAGCTTCCCCTTCATGTAGCAGCTGCTGTTGTTCCCCATGCTGCTGTTCTTGTGTAAAATTTTCCTTTCTCACCTTTGATATAATCTAGACTTGGGCTGTAAACTGATTTTTAAAAGAATACAGTGGTGCCTCGCTTAACGAGCGCACCGTTTAACGAAGAATCCGTATAGCGATCCCTTTTTGGGGATCGCTATACGGATCTGCCCCAATCGCCGCACTCGCTTTGCGACGATTGGGGCGTCCGGCGGCCATTTTGGAGCCGCCGATCAGCTGATCGGCGGCTCCAAAATGGCCGCCGGACGCGAAAACATCGCTGGAGGGGTAAGTTTGGACGCTTATTGGAACGCATTAAACTAAGTTTAATGCGTTCCAATAGGCTTTCCTTGCCCGTACAGCGATGTTTTCGCATAGCGAAGGTTAATCCGGAACGGATTAACCTCGCTATACGGGGCACCACTGTATTTGGTATGGTTTAGATAGGACTTTGATTGATGTCTTTCCTTTCTGTATTTTTTTAAACAGTACTAGTTCTAAGTTTGCATACAAAAATATAACATATAATATGCAAATGTTACACATGTTTGTATCCAGTGGGCCTATTATGTTATATTATGTGCTGTCAAATCAAAACCAACTGATAGAGACCTTAACAAGGTTTTTAAATTAAGTTAAATATTTAAGGAGTAGTTTTACCAGCCACTACCGCCCTTGAATTTCCATGCAGAGAAGGGTGTCAAACCCAGAACTCTTGAGTATGATCTCCTGAGTCCTAGTCCATTCATCACTTTATCTACTATATCACACTGGGTATAGTGGGCCCATACCCTGAAATGGCAAACAATGCCTCTAATTCAGAGGTCCCCCACCCCCCGTGGCCTGAGCTGGACCGGGCCATGGAGAGAGACCTCCCACCCCACCCCCTGCACGCACTCATTCCTGCATGGCTGATTTGTGCATGCACACTCCAGTGCACCCGTGCTGCTGTTTGCACATGCGCATGAGGCACGCCCACCCACAAAAGCACCACGCTGCCATTTGTGCATGCACACAAGAGCGCTCATTCATGTGAGAGTGCACACACTTTTTTGCGCATGCGCACGAGTGCGGGGGTGCACTGCCTTCATAAGCCAGTCTGCGGGTTGAAAAAGGCTGGGGACTCCTCCTCTAAATTATCTGATGTCTTATGTAAGACCATGAAGCGGTGTTTATCTGTTAGGAGTTGACCTGGCAGATGGGAGGAGTGAGCAATGGGATGTTCTGTGTACAACACTCAAGGTTAGACATGGGAGATTTGTCTTCGTCTCTCGGGGAGACGGAGACGAATCTCGCCGACACAGATGGCCAGCCTGATTAACATCCACGCTCATCTTGTAAGCATGGAGAATATAGTACTGTAAGTTTTGGGTTCAGGTGGAAGACAAATTAGTCATTTTCTTTTTTTCTTTTTGGCAGTAACCATTGAGTAGCTTTCTGGTAATTATGAAATCAGAAACTTGAACCCCAAATGAGGGCTTGTACACAGAGATCACAGTGAAATCTCAAAAGTTGTGCTAGCAAAGCCAAAGAAAAGAGAAGGTTTTTACTTTTGTATGTTTTAGCATAAAGCTCTGTGAATGTTAACTTTGAATTATGCAGTGAGAAACTGACCTTACAAATTGCATATATCCTGTGTTGTTGACATTGTCATTTTTCAAAAAAAAAAAAACATGGGTGGGGACTGAACATCATAATACCTGCTCCCTAAAGATTCTTTATTATCATAAATCCGTTCTATTTGCACACTATCTTGAAGAACAAAACATTGCATCTTGACATATGCAATATTTATGAGGCAGAGAATGGCTATTTGAGGAAGATAAATTAATTTGTTAACAGACATCTCTGAATCATCAAATAGATAAAATTTATATTCAAATAGAACTCACATGAAAAACTCAAAGCAAACAAGAAAGAAACTAAAGTTAACAAGAATGCCTGCATCATAAAACCAGGAGGTATACCAAAGGTATTTAAAGGCAATCAGAAAATCAAGGGCTATAGGAAGCATAAATGATCTTGAAATAGCTTAAATAAAGGTAGCTGAACAAAGAGACTGGAAAGAGAAGATCAGAAGGAACACATAATGGTGTTATAGTGTGGTGAGTTTCAAAATCAACAAGGAAGAGGAACAATGAGGATGTGTTTTCTACAAAATCTTTTCACTCCCAATTCAAGTTCTCTTCTCATTCAGTAAGGAATGGGGATGGGGTGGAGATTTTTCAGAAACCTCATTTTGGCAGTTGCACTCCTGACATCTGTGATAATAATTCATTGTCACCCTGTTTAGATTCCCAACAAAGCATCTCTCCACATCAGTATTGCGATCTACAGTGATGACATCACATACCCAATTAAAATGATCAGGATATGTGGTGACGGCCCCAAGATTAAACAGCATCACCTTGAATGTGATTTGTTTGCCCTCAGTGATGTCATCATGTATCTGTATTTAACCATTTGGCAACATCATCATTCCCATAGGGAAAAATAATTCTCATACAATAATCTGGTTCTGAAGCAGAGTAGACCATCAAGGCTCTGTTTGTTCCTAAATACCCAAAGCTTAAAAACAGAAGAAGTACTGGGCTGAGTTAGGCCTGAAGTTAATGTAATCCAACATTCAGCTTAATACAATGGAGTGAAGAGTCCTTACTTCCTGTTGCAGCTGACATTTAATGCAGACTGTTTCTAAAATCAGTGCTTCTTCTCAATCATGGGAGCCCAGATGTCCTCAGATGGCAACTCCTAGAAGTTCTAGCCAACACAGCTAATAGCCAGGGCTTCTGAGAATTGTAATTCAAGACCAAGTTTGGGAACCACAGCTCTAAATACTAAGGCTCAATACAACACTAATAACTAAAAGGGAATAAAAGTGAACAATTTTCAGTCCTATTCACAGCAGACATGACACGAGACTAGAGATGGGCACAAAGCCCAAAACGAACCAGGAAATTCATGAAATTGTTTCAGATTGATTCGGGTTTGTCCAAACCAGAGAACCCAAACTTTCCAGAAGCAATTCATTTTACCTTGACCCCATTCACCTTTGCTGCTGCTACCTCTCCTGCCACTACCACCTTTGCAACCAGCAGCCGGCTTCCCTTCCAGCAGCCTAGCTTGCCCTGTCTGCCTACGGCTCACCGATCAGCTGATCAGCAGGCCATAAGCACATAGGGCTAGCTAGGCTGCCAGATGGTGGTGAGGACAAGGTGGAGAAGTGATGGGAGCAGTGGGAAGGGGGAAGGCTGTGGGGGCATGCGGTGCTCAGCTTTTTTTAGACAGTCACAAGCTATTTTTTAAAAAGCACTGATAAACCAATTTGTGGTTTGTTGGTAAAACATCTGGAAATTCATGGTTTGTGGTTTGTCATCCTTGACGAGCCACAAACTAAGATGAACTGCCATTTCAGCTGTTCATGCCCAGCTCTACAAGAGACACCAGATCTGATCTAGATAAATCTAGCTGCACTCAGGGCTGGGACCAATTACTTGGTAGTGAAGCCCACTGAACTCTTGAATAAACCTGGTTATGTCCACATAGTATATTTCATTGGCAGTCAATTAGGTCACTAGCCAGAAATAAATAAATAAATGCATTCACATCTGCTGCAGTGGTATTAAGATGCTACCAACTTTCTCAAGAAGAGAACTTGATCAGGAAATCTGAATGACAGGAAAAGTTAACAATCTTCACATTGAAAATACTCTGGAATGCTATGTGAAATATAGCATTTCCCCTTTCAGAATAGATTGCTTGTTAGATTTATAACGTGAACTTTTTCTCACTGAGGTGTTTGTTTGTTCAGTCGTTTAGTCGTGTCCGACTCTTCGTGACCCCACGGACCAGAGCACGCCAGGCCCTCCTATCTTCCACCGCCTCCCGGAGTTGTGTCAAATTCATGTTGGTTGCTTCGATGACACTGTCCAACCATCTCATCCTCGGTCATCCCCCTTCTCCTCTTGCCTTCACACTTTCCCAACATCAAAGTCTTTTCCAAGGAGTCTTCTCTTCTCATGAGATGGCCAAAGTACTGGAGCCTCAGCTTCAGGATCTGTCCTTCCAATGAGCACTCAGGGTTGATTTCCTTTAGAATTGATAGGTTTGTTCTCTTTGCAGTCCAGGGAACTCTCAAGAGTCTCCTCCAGCACCACAATTCAAAGGCATCAATTCTTCGGCGGTCAGCTTTCTTTATGGTCCAGCTCTCACTTCCATACAACACTACAGGAAAAACCATAGCTTTGACTATTCGGACTTTTGTTGGCAAGGTGATGTCTCTGCTTTTTAAGATGCTGTCAAGGTTTGTCATTGCTTTCCTCCCAAGAAGCAGGCGTCTTTTAATTTCGGGGCTGCTGTCTCCATCTGCAGTGATCATGGAGCCCAAGAAAGTAAAATCTGTCACTGCCTCCATATCTTCCCCTTCTATTTCCCAGGAGGTGATGGGACCAGTGGCCATGATCTTAGTTTTTTTGATGTTGAGTTTCAGATTGTTTTTTGCACTCTCGTCCTTCACCCTCATTACAAGGTTCTTTAGTTCCTCCTCACTTTCCGCCATCAGAGTGGTATCATCTGCATATTGGATGTTGTTGATATTTCTTCCTGCAATCTTAATTCCAGCTTGGGATTCCTCCAGTCCAGCCTTCCGCATGATGTATTCTGCATATAAGTTAAATAAGCAGGGGGACAATATACAGCCTTGTCGTACTCCTTTCCCAATTTTGAACCAATCCGTTGTTCCATATCTAGTTCTAACTGTTGCTTCCTGTCCCACATATAGGTTTCTCAGGAGATGGATAAGGTGGTCAGGCACGCCCATTTCTTTTAGGACTTGCCATAGTTTGCTGTGGTCCACACAGTCAAAGGCTTTTGCATAGTCAATGAAGCAGAAGTAGATGTTTTTCTGGAACTCTCTGGCTTTCTCCATAATCCAGCGCATGTTGGCAATTTGGTCTCGAGTTCCTCTGCCCCTTCGGAATCCCGCTTGTACTTCTGGGAGTTCTCGGTCCACATACTGCTGAAGCCTACCTTGTATGATTTTGAGCATAACCTTGCTGGCGTGTGAGATGAGTGCAATTGTCCGGTAGTTGGAGCATTCTTTGGCACTGCCCTTCTTTGGTATTGGGATGTAGACTGATCTTTTCCAGTCCTCTGGCCACTGTTGAGTTTTCCAAACTTGTTGGCATATTGAATGTAGCACCTTAACAGCAGCATCCTTTAAGATTTTAAATAGTTCAACTGGAATGCCACTGAGGTGTGGTTCCCAGTTATTCTGCAGTTGCTCTCGAATTGATATTTTTGTTACAGATCTGAATATAGAATCTTAATACTATATAGGCATGAACAGATATTAGTACTTATTGACAAATTTACTGGGATGCTCTTGGACATCATGGTACTGCCTCTCCACACATACCTAGAATTACACCCTGAGATCTCAGTCCCTAAGGAGATTCCTGTCCCATTCTGCCTATCTTCTTTGCCTTCCTCCTCCAACTTTGTGTCTTTCTTCCCTTCTGTCCATCATATTCCCTATTCTGAAGCACCTCCCTGCATACTTAGCAATCCAACAGTGCTCAGTGCCCTTAGTGATTTGAGAGCATGTAGGATGTTTCAGTCAAGATTCCTGTCTGACCTATATGAGTGGCCTGATTTGTTAAACTGGCACATAAGAAATTGATTCTCAAGAGTCTGGGTATCAAGAAATAAAAAAACTAAAAACAAAAACAGTGCCACTTGTAACTATCCGCCAATATGGAGATGAAGAAATTAAATACTATTGCCTTAATCTAGTATCATCCAGGTGGGTTTCTGCTTGTGCACAAGAATTTATCCTTACTTTCAGCCCCTCTGCAACTTGTGATCCTCTAGAACAGTGGTTCCCAACCTTGGATAATCCAGATGTTCTTGAACTGCATCTCCCAGAAGCCTTCACCACTAGCCATGATGGCCAGGGTTACTAGAAGCAGCAGTCCAAAAACACCGAGGTTACCCAAGATTGGTAACCACTGCTCTAGAACATACTGGTGGCCTGCAGGGAGGAGAGGGAACCAGTTCTGCCAAAGGTTTCTACAGTGGTGCCCCGCATGACGACTATGTAGAATGCCGAAATAGCATGACCATGACTTTTTTGCGATCACTATAGCGATCGCAAAACAATGTTTCCTAAGGAAGATTTTTGTTTGACGATGATTAGGTCCTTGCTTCGCGAACCGTTTGTTTGCAAAACGACGATTTTTCCAGCTCCGCGAAATGGCTGCCCTGTGTTTTCCGGACCCAGGCTTCGCAGGGCAGCCATTTTAAGAGCTGATCAGTGCTCGGAAAATGGCTTCCCCTATGGGCGATCTTCGCTGGACGACGAGGTAATTTCCCCATTGGAACACATTAAATGGGTTTCAATGCATTCCAATGGGAAAATGTTTTCGCTGGACGATGTTTTCACTTAACAGCGATTTCAGGGGAATGGATTATCATCGTGGTGCGGGGCACCACTGTATTCTACTAATATAGAAAGCATCCTTGAATCTCCAATAATGCAGGCATTACATTCTATTATTAAGATTCATGGGAGGAAGAAGCGGGGTAAAGATGCTAGATCTGCTCCCTCCATTGCCATATTCACCCTCCCTCAAAGAATGGGAAGGTGACTTAAGTGGCAAAAATGTTTATGTAAGCTTAGAACCCAGGGGACGCTAAAGGCAGAACTTCCTTAAGTGCTCAAAGATATCTGTCATAGCACAAGCTTCTCTCACCTTATGCAGCTCATAAAATAGATTTCTCTGTTTTGAGATTGGCCATTAGGGGTTCTGCATAGACTTTCTTTGCAATTCTGATTTCCCAGCTACAGAGCTCTTGGTGAATCCTATTGCTAGAACACACTATTAACTCCTAAATGCAAAACTTAAAAATCAGAAAATCTAAAGCAACAACTTCCTCAGGTCTTCTGGACTTACTAAAACATTCCAAGGGGGCCAAAGATGTTGCTCTTGGGTTTCTTTCTTTCTTGTTTGCTTTTGCTTTGTTTTGTTTTCCCCTTTCTATCACACCTCACAACCTCCCTGTCTGGCCTACATCCTGTTCTGGAAAAGCTCTGTGGGAAGGATTACCTTGTAAGATCTTCCCTTGGGCTTCAACTAAAATTGGGAAAATGCAAAGCAAAGCATGCTGCTTATATACCGCCCCATAGCGCTTCAAGCACTCTCTGGGCGGTTTACAAGTTAGTTATGCAGGCTACACATTGCCCCCCAAGCGAGCTGGGTACTCATTTTACTGACCTCGGAAGGATAGAAAGCTGAGTCTACCTTGAGCCGGCTACCTGGGATTGAACCCCAGGTCGTGAGCACAATTTTAGCTGCAGTAAAGCAGTTTAAGCACTGCGCCACGATGGGTGGGAGTTGTTTGATTGCTAATTGTACCATGAAAGTACATGAGCTTTTTGTGACTGCATGTGTGATTTGTAGCTAAACTTGAAGTAGCAGCAATGAAGGTTAAGAATTAATGGATGAAGTAATCATTTGGGTGTATAGACAATAAATGATAATGTAATAAACAGATGCCTGAATAAAATTATCTCATGATTACACTCATTTTTATATCAGCCTTAACCTAACATAAATCAATACACTTGCTGTGTTTTGTTGATGGCCTGCCTACTTAACCATCTGTGTATAACCTCAGGACAGGACTCATCTCGGCATGCACACGATCCCATTGAACTAAGAGGATCCCTTTTAAGAACATCACAGTTTGTTTCCTAGGAAGAGATAATCCTGGCTCACAAAAACACTGAAATATTTGCTGTAAGGCATCAATGTGAAATGAAGATTAGGACCTCCCACTGTTTTGGCAATGGGGCATTCTAGCCATTACATTTTATTGATCAGACCAGACCTTGTGCTCAATGACCAGAGAAAAAATGTTAGAAGGAAAGAGGTGGGATTTGATATGTTTGTTTTAAATATGCTATCACAGCCTCTCCACATAGCATCAATTCAATCCATTTTCTATATGCTTGAACACAGACTTTTTCTAGAACACAAGTATCTTAATTGAAAATGGAAATGTGTCTTGAATGTTATGTTGAATTTCTTTCTCTCTTAAGCTGTACGTGTTTTGTTTGGGGGCATCTGGCTGCCCAGGCAAGCAACATGGTTCTTTATACGCACAAATTCCCATGCATTTGTAACATACAAATGAGCAAAAGCCCTGGGAGAAGAGGCAATTCTATTTTATTCTCCTGTGCTGATGTTTATTGATGCAAGTCTTCTGTAAGTTGTGTAGTTCTTGATTTAAACACCAGATTTGCTTGAGGTTAATTGTGGGAGAAATCAAGCCTCCTGGGAAAAGTAACAAAATTATCTTGTCTTCTAAATCTGAATTAGAAACAATAAGAGTCAATCTGCTCAGCCCCACAGAGATTCAGGAGTGAAACACACCATGGGTCAAACTTTAAACTAAACAGATCTGCTCTCCTTAGGGGTTGAAAGGAAGGATTAGCTGGTTATTCGATGCTGTAAATCAAGCACACATGTTCATGACACCAAGTCCTATACCACAAAATTGCCCTAAAGGATTTTTTAAAAATACATTTCAGAGGGATCATAAAATGCTGGCAGGGACTGCATGTGAAAGAAAAAGTGTATGTAATAAAGATGTGACCTTTTGTTATAAAGAAAAACCTGAACATCCTACTATTATTTAATGATCTGGCATCTGACAAGTTATATTTCTTATATGTAGATAGATCCATGTTTTGTCTCCCCTGTCAGGAAAAAGACAAACTATTTGACAAAGTGGCATAACTATTTTTCACATCTTGAGTATTCTTAAACAAATAAAGAAAAATGAAAAAGGTTCATTCTAACCCCCCCCAAAAAAAACTTAAATCCCTTCCCCCATTATTTCAGCCACTTCTCAGGCGCAGTGGTTAAACTGCAGCACTGCAACTAAAACTGTGTTCATGGCCTGGGGTTCAATCCCAGGTAGCCGGCTCAAGGTTGACTCAGCCTTCTATCCTTCCGAGGTCGGTAAAATGAGTACCCAGCTCACTGGGGGGGGGGGGGCAATGTGTAGCCTGCATAATTAACTTGTAAACCGCCCAGAAAGTGCTTGAAGCGCTATGGGGCGGTATATAAGTAGCACGCTTTGCTTTTTAACCTTGCCCCCAAAAAGTCCAGATGTCTAGTCTACTGTTTATTGAACCCAACTCTGAGGTGGCTTTGAAGAAAGGAAATTCTCCCCATGTTCTGCATTTCATGGAGTAAGACAGGCGCCTCATTTGTCCATCCTGTGAAACCTTTAGTGCTGAAAAATGTAGGAAGCCATTTTATGTAAAGTGGTTTCTACAGGGTTCAGCCAGTTCTTAACACTAACAGTACAACTGCCTGTTGGTAAAATGTTTATGTAATCAACACTTTGAATAGAAATTACCTGTGGTAATCATGCTATTGTCACTCTGAAAGTTCATTTCTAATGTTGATAATGCAATTCTCCTGTTGTGTTTCCCCTTTCACTCTGATACCACTCTCAAAGACATGTGCACTATAGACAAAACTGTATATAAACCTGTGACTTAAATATTGTACTTGTTATGTCTGAGGAACTGGATTATACACTGCAATAAATCTGTTACTATTAAAGGTGTCACAATACATTTATTTTGTTTTTGTTATACATGTTGTAATAGACTTAACATGGCTACCTCACTGACAATTGCCTAAATTTCACTATTCATGCTGAGGCAATAAACACACCAGCCTTTTGTCTCTAGAAGACAACTATTCTAGAGATGCTATCAATGTTGTGGAGAACCCCAGTTTAGCAGATATACTGACATTGATTTTAGTTGAGCGCTGTCGGCTTTAGTGGCTGCAGTTCTTCAGTCTGAAGGAAAGCCACAGTAATTTCATCTTGAAAGGCAAAATATCTGCTAGCCATAGATAGGAGCTGAAAGGAAAAGCCAATGTTTCATTTCTTTATACATTAAATTTGGCATGAAAAGGAACAAGCCAGCGTGTCTGTGCAGACTCAGTGGCTGAAAGCCCTTCAAAAGTCTGGAGTTTTCACTTGGTCTCAGTCCTACAATTAATCAGGAAGATGGGATTTCAAGTTGTAATGAAAACGTAATTTATCAACTGAGACTGCAATTCTCTACACACTTAAAAGTAAAAAAAAAAAAACAGGAGGACTTGATTCTGGGTAAACATGCATAGGTTTGTCAAAGTGTAGTATCAGTTTATGGATGTGACTTGCAACCTGGCACACATGTATCCAAATCTAGTTCTAGACATTTACAGCTGGAAGCAGGACAGTGAAAATTCACTTCCCATCTTTTAAGTCAAGATTTCAGTACTTTAGACCAGCCACACTATTATGTAATGAGGTGTAAAATCCCGCAAGCAACACCTCTAATTCCTGACAGTAAAAGAAAGTAATAATAACAAAGTAAGCAACTAATTAGTTGCTGCCCTTCCATGTCATATTCCTAAATAAAGCCACTTCGTTCCACCTAATGGCTGCTCCAACCCCACGTACATCAACTGGGGCTAAGTAATCCAAATTTCTGATGAACCTGCCCTTGAGCTTAATTTACAAAATAACCTACAAATGCTGTCTGGCTGTTTGCAGTAAACTAAATGTTTCTATCAGAGGATAGATAGATAGATAGATAGATAGATAGATAGATAGATAGATAGATAGATAGATAGATAGATGATAGATAGATAGATAGATAGATAGATAGATAGATAGATAGATAGATAGATAGATAGATAGATAGATAGATAGATAGATAGACAGACAGACAGACAGACAGACAGACAGACACACACACACACACACACACAGACACTCTCTCTCTCTCTCTCTCTCTCTCTCTCTCTCTCTCTCTCTCTCACACACACACACACACACACACACACACACACACACACACACACACAGAGGTATGGCAGGTAGCTGTATTTATTGTGGATATAAAATAATCCTCTATTTTTTATTGTAACCAATGCCTGTGGTTTTATTACTATAATTAGTCCTCTTATTGCTATTTGTAGAGCAATCCTCTGCAGTGCTTCTCTGAATGCTGATGATGAGATACAAGTGTTTTTATCAACATGTTCCAATTATTTCCTCTGGGAGAGATGAGGAACACAGTGGCAACTGCTTAAAAGTGTTCCGTCCTCCCTGCATGATTCTAACAAGAGCATCAATGGGATACTCTCTCCTTGCAGTGAACAATGGATCTGAAATACATTTATTGGGACTCCCTACTGGATCTCACAAATCCATCCCAACCAGGAGTTCTGTTTCCATTTTTTGCTTGAAGCTTTGCAAAATGCTCCTCGGTTGGTGGTAGGTCACAAGGTCTTTAAAGAACAAAAATTAAATCTGAATTCACTAATTACATAGCTGAAATTTCTGTATCCTTAAAAGCCAAAGCAGAGGATATACCCTGAAATTTTAGGTTAACACAATTATTTGAAGTGGTGGATGATACAGTGTTGCCAGTGGACAATTTCCCTAGGGCATCATTTTATTTAAATGCTACCATGTGTTCAGGTCAATGACAGTCAGAAGTTTATATTTCAGTTATTTCCATTTTCTTACCACAATATTACAAAACAGTATGACTACCTTTTTGAGGATTTCCTGGAGTTCCCCCATTGTGAACTTTTAATTTTGACTCTCCCTAGATAAATGTATCTCCTGATATCAAAACTACCACATTTCTGCTCTGATCTTCTGCACAGGAAACTCATGACTGGCATAGGATATGCCCCACAATCTCCAAAATGTAAGGCACATCATATGTCCACTCAAACCACAAGCCATTACAAGTTGTTTGTGAGGAAAAACAAACTTTCTCTTTCCATGTCTGAGATCATACAGCCTGAAATCCTGTTGCTGTAACTCATGCCTCATAAGGTTCATGACATCAACAAAATATGTGATTGTTTGGAAATTAAACGTTTCCCACTTCCCTCCCGAAGTTCACAAGGCTCTCATATAAATCCTTTTCATCATCAAGAAGCTGGGGGGCTAAGGGGCAGAAGGAGGAAGTATTTAATTACCGAAAATCACTCCTGCCAGGATGACTTTATTGAATAATAAGGCACAGAATATGAACAAATAGTAAGGAATCAATATCAATTCATTTAACCTATGAATGGCAGACGCAAAGCTACATTTAAGGCACTGATTTAAGGTGTCTCACTGAGCTTTTAGAAAGTGCTAAAACTCCTTAGCAGTCAAAAGTTCAAGAATTGCTAGTGAAGAGTAAAGAGACTTGTAGGTGTAACTTTAAAAGCATGCAGTAAAAGCCACTTCTTAACAGGTGTACATTTGAGTGTTGAAAAGACCATAATTTAAAAACATCTGCTTTTAGATGGGGAAGAAGTAAGATTTAAATAGTCACAATTACAAATACGCAGATATTAAAACTCTTACTCTTTGAGACACATAAAAATTGTAATTTAATGATTACATGCTACCTTTCATCTCTAGAAACATCCCTCTGGTATGGGATGAAAGACAAAATAAAGCCCTAAATGCAAGGTCTACTCTCAGCCACTTCAGTACTTAATTTACTATACCTTTAGGAGATCAGCGCTGGAAATCTACAGTGTTTTTTCAGGCTTTAGCAATTTGCTTATAAATTACCTTGGATCATATACTTCCTAACAGTCTACCCTCTTGATTTAGATCAGCATGCATTGTAATGAGCCCAGATGAGATCTATGTTTATTTCAGTTCTTTGCTAAATTTTACACCAAAATGGCTAAACATGACTACAGTCAGAATAACCTACATAGGCGAAAAGGAGAGGACCTTCTTTGCTGTGATACTCCAATTACGGAATGCCAACTCAGTGGAGGCTCCATAGGGATGAGCAAGCATCGCTGGGTTGGCCAATGGCCAAACAGGTGTCCCATGTTCCCTGCTCCCTCCGGCAGGCGCCCACTCAGAGACAGCACCCAGAGGATGTGTGGCAAGGACGTCTAAAACAGATGTACAGCTTTGATTGTTTTAAATCCTTCTGAATTGTTTTAAACTGTTTCATCTTGATTTTTTTTCCGGGCCCACCCTGAGATTTTTTTTTTTTTAATATCAGGGTGGGATTGTTCTCAGTCATGTGTATAGGACTGGAACTTTACGATCCAAAGAGCTTCATGATAAGCTACCTGTTACAGGGTAAACTCAAAACACCAAACCACTGATGGCAGATGCCACATTTGATCTGCTGATGCATCTTCTTTTCCTAAAACCAACTGATGGAGAGTACTTTCTAAAAGACGTGTTCACCAGTCCTCGTCATGCTGATTGTTCAATGCATATTGCTCCACTCCCCAGTCATGCTATCACTTATGGAAAGGAAACATACACACTGTGCTCATAAGTCATTAAACATAGGAGTGAGAGAGAATTCACTAACCTCATCCCATTCCATCATTACTTCCTTATGTGGAGAGTGACAGTCTCAAGAGGATGATGGCTACTGTGTCTAGAACCTGGGGGAAAAACCTAACATGGAAAGCTGAAACAGAGAGTGGATTTTGCATGCTTTCCACCACCTTACATGGATTAAATATGTTAAAATAATGCCTGAATAGGGCATCATTCAGACAACTGGCAATAGGAAGAGGATCCATAAGCTGTTGCTTTGTGTTGCAATCTCAATTCAAATTCCAATCATAGAATCATAAAATAATTGAGTTGGAAGGAGGCTATAGGGCCACAGAGTCCAGCTCTCAATGCAGAAATTAAAATCAAAGCAGATCTGACAGACAGTTGTCTGATTTTCTCTGGAATGCCTCTAGTGCTAGAGCGCTCACCACCTCCCAAAGTAATTAATTCCATTACCATACTAGTCTAACAGTTAGGAAGCTTTCCCTAATATTTAGCAGAACTCTGGCTTCCTATAACTTGAGCCCATCAGTATGTGTCCCACGCTCTGGCATGATTAAGAACAGATCCTGCCCCTCCTCTGTATGACAACATTTCAAGTATTTGAAAAGTGCTATCCTATCTCCCCTCAGTCTTCTTTTCTCTAGACTAAACATGCCTAGTTCTTTCAGTCTTTCCTCACAGGGCTTGGTATCCCCGATCATTCTGGCAGTCCTCCTTTGAACTTGTTCCAGTTATTCAGCACCCTTTCCAACTGTTGTACCCAGAATTGGACACAGTACTCAAGATGGGCCTAACTAGTGCTGAATAGAAGGGAACTAGTACTTCATGGGATTTGGAGACTATACATCTGATAATGCAGCCTAACATAGCATTGCTGGTTCACAGTGATACCAAGATCCTTCTCTCTCATAGTATTACTGAGACAAGTATCCTCCATCTAGTAACAGTGCATTTGATTTTTCTCCTCTTAGGTGTAGACATTTGAATTTATCCCTGTTAAGTTTGATTCTGTTTTCAGCTCAATGCTCAAACCTATCAAGATCTTTTTGAATTCTTTTTCTGTCTTTCAGGTACAGTGGTGCCTCGCATAGCGACACTAATCTGTGCAGCAAAAATCACTGCTAAGCGATTTCGTCGCTATGCAATTTTAAAAAGCCCATAGAAACGCATTAAAACCTGTTTAATGCGTTCCTATGGGCAAAAAACTGACCTTAAAGCGAAAATCCTCCATACGGCGGCCACTTTCACTGCCTCTTATGCGAGGAATCAGCGCGAAAACACAGTGGGCGGCCATTTTTTTACCCGGTGGCCATTTTGGAACCACTGATCAGCTGTTTAAAAATCATCGCTTTGCGATGATCAGTAAGCGAAACAGGGAACTGATCATCGCAAAGCGATAAAACCCCATAGGAAACATCGCAATGTGATCGCTTTTGCGATTGCAAAAAGTTAATCGCTATGCGGTTTCGTCGCTAAACAGAGCACCCGTTAAGCGAGGCACCACTGTATTAGTGATTCTACTCAATGCTGTGCCATCTGAAAACTGGATAAGCATTCCTAGCACTCCCTCATCCAAGTCATTAATAAAAATATTGAAAGGCACCGGACCCAGGACTGAGTCTTGTGGCATCCCAGTTGTTACCTCTTCCCAGTCTGAGAATAAGCCCTCAGAATTCTTGCCTTCTCCTGGCTATTTTAAGAATGATCTTAAATGATCTTCACCTGTGGTTTCTCATATAATTTGTAGCATGATACCAAGACATGCACAGATTAGCAGAATGCAAAAAAATATCCCCAAATTGCCTCTTATTCAGCACAATGCACAGCAGTATATTATACACAATATATTAAAGAGAAACAGAAGAAACCTCATTGTACCATAACATCATCAATTGGGTGCGAATTTTAGCATGTGAATAAGGAGGCCTTATTCAAATCTCTGTTTGATGATAGACCTTAGTGAGTGGCACCTCACATTACAGGTTTGTTGGAAAAAGAAAGTAGAATATCTACCTTATGGTGACCTGGAGTCCCTGCAAATGAGAATGTATTAATAAACAAAGATATATTAAAATAATAATGAAAATGTTTCTAACTGCAGCATGGTATCTCAACACTGGATTGAATCCAAACGTTTTCTTTCACAAATGGAAATATGTCCTACCCTAATCTCAAAAGAATGTTCAGAACAAGATACATTTATTGGATGATTCACGTTTTTTCTAATGTACATAACTCTCAGGAAGGTCAAGAAGTCTCGCCACCAACATGAGAGATATCCAATTATATTGGGATATCCAGTAATACTGGGTATGTTCATCCAATGCCCCTTTCCATCCATTCAACATGAAATTTGGCTTTCAAAGCGACAAATTTAAGGTTGCCCACACCTGCTTTAAACAAACTCCAGGCCAGTTAGATAAGGTCACAGAAGGTGCCGTGAGCAGTCTACAATGCAGGCTATCACACCTGTTAAACTTGCTGAGTGGAAGAAACACATATTTCTCACTTTTATCATTTATCAATAATAAATGCTCTCCTAGTGTTCAGAATATGATGCCCTTGATCGAATCCCAGAGAGCTTTTACACATCCAAATGGAGGCTATTAAAAGAGGGTGTGTGTTTTTCAGCCACTGCTGGATTTCAAAGTCATTGTGACAAATACTGCAGTTGAATGTGGAGAGAGGGTTTTTATCAAAACAAAGAAAGAATCCAACTCAGATTTCAATACTGCCAGAACTGGGGCTAAATGATGACTGGAGACATGGGTTTGGATGAAGTACACATCAGGTGTAGCTATTAACACCTGAGTTCCAGATATTTCAAGCACCATTAATATAATCATGCTACATGTTTCAAATGGCATTTTGTAACAACATGAAGTTGGAATAAACAATGTCATCCACTGGATGAACAAGTCATAAGAGAAGTGCTTCCACATCTGTTCCTATGGAAACTCTCCAGCTGTCTTTTGCATTGAATTTATATGCACCTTCACGACAGTTCACCAAAACAAATTGCACAGCACTAATAGCATAGCACTAATCAACCTTCTAGTCAAGCATGTGAAATTTGAAGTGGCTGGGTTTATTAATGTCGAACAAAGTGTGGGCTTCTATTCCATAATTCTTCTTAGTTTGACAGTACTTCAACTGTCATGGCTCTGCCCTTTGGAATCCTGGGATCTGTAGTCTGGTGAAATATTTGGAATGCTGTGTTCTAATGCTCTCAACTGAAAGACAAGAGGGAATTAATTACCTCACCAAATAACAAATCCCATAATTCCATAGGATGGAGCCATGGCAGTTAAAGGGGTATCAAATGGATAAACCTAGCCTAGATGCACTCATAAAGACCTAAAATGATCAGCAAAAAAATGATGTCTCTTATGGAACCAGCTATTTATCCCATTTTTTCTGTTCTCTGGTACTCTGTCCTTCAAATGACATTAATGTTAAAAGTATAATTTACTATTTCATGCTTGTTTTCTTGTTACAAAATAATAGCCACATGGCATAGCGCAGTTGGGGAGTGGCTGACCCTCTTCAACTCACACATTTCTGATGAAAATATAAAACCCTCCCTTCAAGTGCTGCTGTTGTTAAGCAAATTTAGACTGAAAGGAAAGGGGGGGGGATACAAAGTAATGGAAAGCAGGGACAGAAATGGTACAGCTTGCAGTTCCTAGCTCTTGACATTGTGAGGCCTTAACATAGAAATTAAATAGGTTTAATTGAGACTCACATCTATTAATAAGATTAAAGATCAGACCTAAGCAACATTTTCCCTCAGAGTTACTAGCTAGATGCCTCTGTGAAACCAGAAACCCCATCAAGCCCAGATTAACTCTTATGCAGCCACTGCTATTCAACCTGGGTGATTCACCACAATAAAAAAAGCAGGTTCCTGTTTTTAAAACATCTACAGATAACACAGAAGAAAATGATAGTGGGCAATGACCAGGTTGGTGAATCAAGTAGGAAAGAGGTATAAGGAGCATGCAGATATGCATAGAAAGTAAGGACTGGGAAGCCAAATCTCACATCAGCATAACCAAAAACAATGAGGAGGATAATACTGTAAGCATAGAAGACATTAATAGTATGAGTTGCAGCACTCATTTATTTAAATGCCTTTACTCTGACAATGGGATATATGTATTATATGGTCTATACAACATAATGACTCTCCAAAGTAATTTATATGCAGATAGAGTATGTATTTATGTAAGATATCAAAAATAATTGCTTGATAGATGAAGCAGGTATAATAGCCCATTATATGAAGGGAAAAAAGATGGTTCAACCAAGAAGCATATAGGGAATGATTCAATCACTGTGCAATTATGCTTGTGAGGGCATCTATCTGGCAGTTTGTATACAGGGAATTCACACATCTCAACCACGTCTAGATTCCAACAGTTCCCATTATATTTTATTGTGATTTTTAAAAGCCAGGTCCTTTAATCGAAACTGCTCAAATGAAATCTAAGCTCTCCTCAATGCTTAGCAACTCCAACTGTCAGATGTGCCAGTCATGAAGCACACGTAAACATATATTTTCTCCATTCCATGTGTTTTGAACCAAAATAGGTATTAGAGAGTTAGACAATAGAAGGTTGTATTTAGACATTTTATTAAAGCCTTTCAAGTTTAATACTGACAGCAAAGAGATGTCATTTTCTAGATAATTTCAGTGACGGCTGAGATGTAGGAAAAGTAGTTCCATTTCATTATGGAGGCCATTTTGGCGTGAATCATCATCTGATTCTGGAAATGTCTAAAGGCCATTTTGGTTCCAGCAAGCAGAGTAAACTGGATGTCTTGCACAACAGATGTTGGGTATCACGAAAGGGTAGCAAATTGTTGTTTATTTACAGAGTCCTTTCTGTATTTTTACTCCCAGAGTAGGAGAGGCCCTTGTGGGATTTTCTGTCTTCTGTTCCAAAATAACTTCACTGACCTACCTAAATACCATGACTTTGGTGAGTGGGAAGCACGGACTGATTAACTGAATCATTGATTTTCTGCTCTGTCTTTCTCTCTGTCTTGTGCTTCAGGCAACAAAATACCTTGGCACAATGTTTGCTCAGGACAATTCAAAAGAATGATGTATCGGGTAGGACAAAATGGGTCTCGCTATGTTGTGGGTCTACTTATGAAGTAGCAGGCTTCTCAGGCAAGTATAATCACTGCCTTCTTTTTCTCTAACCTTCCACACACATAGTGGGCACATCTTTTTCTCTTCTTCTGAATCTTGACCTTATTCTCACTAGGAGTAAATTTCACTGCACCCAACAAGCCTTACTTCAGAGCAGGCAAGCCATAGATTTTACTGGAAAGAGGCAAGAAGAAACAAACAAACTGAGCCACCAGTTTTAAGAGGCACACAACTCTTATGAAGACTGAACAGAAATGGTTTAGGAGGTGAGAATATCCTTTAGCTACATTCTGTTTGGATAAATTTAACGTACTGTACTCTACGTGGAGCTGTTTTCCAAAACTTCAACAGGTGCAGGGTGCTGCACTTAAGACTTCTGACTGGAGCCAGTTCCAGGGAGAAGAAAAACTCTGTTAAAACAGCTTCACTGGCTGTTTCTGGTCTGTTTCTGGGCACAATTGAAAGTTCTGTGTCTGAACATGAACACCAAGTGGCTTGGGTGTAGGCTGCTTCAGTCTGCGGAACTGCCTCCATGGAGGATCAGGCTGGCCCTACCCTTCTGCACCTCTTCCGCCAGTAGGCACTGCTTTTCAGGCCGGCTTTTAATATGTAAACAGTTGCTGAAGAATGGATTTTATGTTGAGAGTTGTCCTTTCATCTTTTGAAGTCTGTTTTTTTAAAAATTGGATTTTACCTAGCACTTTTTAACATTTAATGTGTCCAATCGTTTTTTTTAATCATTTGATTTTTTAAAAAAATATATATTTTCAGTTGTGTTAGTATTTCTGTGTTTAAATCATTTAAAACCCACCTTAAGTCCCTCTATAGGGAGAAAGACAGGGTAGAAATTAAAGGGGAAAAGGAAGGAAGGAAAGAATTAGAACTAGGGTCTTAGCAGAGAAGATACAGTGCATTCTGCTTCCCGTTTCTTCTTGGGCAGCTAGGAAGAAAGGCTAGCAGCACAGATAACTGCTTTATACTGAGTCACATCACTGGTTGATTTAAGCCCAGTACTGCCAACTCCGACTGACAGCAGTTCTCAGTTTCAGGTAAGATTCTTTCCTAGCTTTATGTTTTCTAGTGGGTCTCCCATTAATGTCACAACCAGGCTTGATCTTACTTGGCTTTTCAAATCAGACAAGTTTGGTATGTTCAGGGTAATAACCCAGCTACTGTACGTACAAGGAGGGAAGGATGCAAAAACTGTACAGTTGTTCTTCTGAAATGGAAATCAGCACTTTAATACTTCTATGCCCTGGCTGTCAACCATAATTCTTATACACTGCATGAATAGCCTAGCCTCCTTAATTGCACTCCTTAATGGTCATCTCCTCCCAATTACTCAGTAACTCTTCATTGGTCCCTCAATGTAGCATGGTAATTTTACTCTGTATGGTTTCTTCATATTTTAAATTGATAGCATAGTTACATGACATCTAAGTAACACGTGTGTTCTTTACTTAACTGACCCATATACACAAAAATAGCTTCTACTTGATTAATACAGACTACTCAAACTTGAGTGAATTAAACTTTCCAGGCAAATTGAGTGAAGAGGGCAAAGGGGAAGGGTCATCCAGAGAATACTACTTTTTAAAATTTTATTGTGATGAATATTCATTAAATTTTTAATTACAAACTAAAAATGAATGCAAATAATTGCATTGCATTGACCTTCTGAAAGCCACTATTAAAAAGGAGCTTGTAAAATAGTTATAACACTCTAGTCAAACCATTAAAGCCTTTGAAGGTGCATGTGGTCTGACTAAGCCAGATTCATATTTATTTGATTTTCTACTGCAACCACATTATACATTGCAATTGTTATGTGTTTTGCAGTCAAAGTAACAAAAATGTAAGTGCAGCCACTAGAGACTTGGTTCCATATTCACATTGGGTGCCACTTATACAACTGAAGAAAAATCTTACAGATACTAGCATTGTGCAAGTATATACATCAAATAATGACAAAGATGAAGAAAGCATTTAAAAAGTATATATGAAGAATTCAAAATCATTATAAATTTTACTATAGGGGATATTAATTCTATGATGGAGAAGTAACCTATGGAGGTGGCCTTTTTTCTTTCTTTCTTTCTTTCTTTCTTTCTTTCTTTAGTTAGTTAGTTTATGAAAATACAGGCTGGAAACATAAAATGAATATGGAGAATTATGTAGGTTTTTAAAAAAGAACTTGTTATAACCAACACTCCATTCAAAACACCACCTCAGCTGTATACACTGAAATCCTCGCAACACAGCAATAACAAATTATTAAGGAACTGAATAACTTATACCCTAATTAATCAGAAAGTAAATACCAAACACTGTTAAGTTGTTAAAAACATATCTGGAGTTCATATCAATTAAGCCTATAATTGACCTTCACCCACTTTAAAATTAAAGAAAAGTACAAAAAAGAGTGCCGAAAGAAATATCAACAACCTTAGATATGCAGATGATACCACTCTGATGGCAGAAAGTGAGGAGGAATTAAAGAACCTCTTAAGGAGGGTGAAAGAGGGTTGTGCAAAAATGGTCTGAAGCTCAACATCAAAAAAACTAAGATCATGGCCACTGGTCCCATCACCTCCTGGCAAATAGAAGGGGAAGATATGGAGGCAGTGACAGATTTTACTTTCTTGGGCTCCATTATCACTGCAGATTGTGACAGCAGCCATAATATTAAAAGATGCCTGCTTGGGAGGAAGCGATGACAAACCTAGACAGCATCTTAAAAAGCAGAGACATCACCTTGTCGACAAAGGTCCGCATAATCAAAGCTATGGTTTTTTCAGTAGTGATGTATGGAAGTGAGAGCTGGACCATAAAGAAGGCTGACCGCTGAAGAATTGATGCTTTTGCATTGTGGTTTTGAAGGAGACTCTTGAGAGTCCCCTGGACTGCAAGGAGAACAAACCTATCCATCCTGAAGGAAATCAACCCAGAATGCTCACTGGAAGGACAGATCCTAAAGCTGAGGCTCCAATACTTTGGCCATCTCATGAGAAGACTCCCTGGAAAAGACCCTGATGTTGGGAAAGTGTGAAGGCAAGAGTAGAAGGGGACAACAGAGGACAAGATGGTTGGACAGTGTCATGAATTTGACCAAGCTCCGGGAGGCAGGAGGACCTGGCGTGCTCTGATCCATGGGGTCACAAAAAGTTGGACACAAATAAATGACTAAACAACAACAACAAAGAGTAAAAAAAGAAAAAGAGTGAATACAAAAAAGTATGGAATTAAACAACTGCGGTGGCAATGGGGTATATTTTTCAGGTGGGAATTCATGAAGGTAAGATTACACAATCAAATAGCATAGATAGAAATGGAGTCTGTTTTAAAGGACAGATATATTAGTAACTGAATATAAAAATATAAATTAAAAAATTATGGATGATGAAAGAAAGAGCTAATGGAAGAGATTTTAATACCAAGAATTGAAAACAAATTAGAACACCAAATATTACACAAGAAAACCTGAAACGAAATCAGAACACCTGAAGGAAAATAATGAACTTAACAACATACAGAAACTGAAAATCTAAACAAGATCCACAACTGCTTTTAAGTGATTAAATGACTTGTGGATCTTGGCTAGATTTTCAGTAAGAAAATAGCAACCATATTTAGAAAATAATAGTGCCCACTATGGATTGGATAGTAATAATTCACTGATAATTGACAGGAAGGAAAGAAGGGTAGAATCACAGTGTACAAAATGAACAGGATTTATGTCAGATGTCGATACACAACCAAAAATATGAAATACAGAAAATGAAGTACAGTTCAGATAACAGCAGAGAACACAAGTTTCACACTCAGTCACTGAAATCCTGTTAGTGCAGATACATTGTGAAAGGCTGATGTTGTCATGAGCTACCCTATTTCCCCAAAAATAAGACCTACCCTGAAAATAAGCCCTAGTAGGATTTTTCAGGATGCTCATAATATAAGCCCTACCCCAAAAATAATCCCCAGTTAAGTGAAACCTTGCCCTCCACCATTGTGCAGCATTGTGCAGCAACCAGAAGATGACATGACTCTATTTGAACAAATGCAGATTGTTATACATAAAAAATAATAATAAATAAGCCCTAATGCATTTTTGGAGCAAAAATTAATATAAGACCTTGTCTTATTTTCCGGGAAACACAGTATGTGGGTTTTTCAGAAATAAAAAAAATTGGCCTTCCTCCACCCAAAAATCCTGAAACTCCCACATCATCATGGGGAAGTCTTTGGGGCCATGGGGCAGGGGTCTCAAGGACACATAGATGACACTCAAACAAAATCCTCAGACCACTGTATTGTTCATAGCATTCTTGGGTAGTCTGAGGCTGTGACAATCCCCACAGATTCAGAGTGTTATAAATCATATAATGCTTTGAGGATTTTGTTCGAATGTTGGCCACAATGTTTCTGACTTTTCTTAAATTTCTGAAAATCACTGCTGCTAGTAAAGTCATCCCGGTGGTGGCAGGCCTCCAATAGCTTCCTCATGATCCAAAGCAGTACAGAGAAGTCTCTGGACCTTCAGGAATGAGAAGGAGGAGATGGTGGTGGTGCAGTTTTGTTTTGTTTTTTTGCAGAAGTATTAGAGTTAACAGAAAGTGACAATGTAGAATTTTTAATGAATCTTTGCAAACACATCTACAGGAATCATTGAGGAAATGTGGCTGAGATTAAATGTTACTACATTATCCAGAAAGGAAAATGGCAAAGCTTTCAATTACTACTAGACAATAAGCTTAATGAACTTAAGGATTTCTTCGAAGAAATAAATGACAGAATTTATAAGATATGTGAAAAAGACGCAGGAGTCTCATATGCAGAGATGGATTTGGAACCAGAGAAGAAGTATTTTGCATACATATATTTGGGAAGCATGAATGCACATGTGTATTCTTGCTTCATTCATTATTATTTATTATTTATTATTATTTATTATTATGAAAAAGCATTTGACAAAGTCCAACAAGTTTATGATGTCTGTAGTAAACAAAAGGTCTTGATTCTAGATATAACTGGCAAACTCTTCCAGCAATGAAAGAATATGCCTATCTTCAAACACTCAGAGTAGACTATATAAAACATTTTTATTCTACATGTTACACAGAATTCCTTTATGAGCCTTCCCAGGTGTTATGATCATCAAGAGAGACCTTTCTCTTGGTCCCACCACCTTCACAGGTGCTTGCTTGAATGCTTTACTTACTTACTTACTTATTTACATAGTTACTTACTAACTAACTAATTATACCATCCATCTAGCTTCAAAGGCCACTCTGGGCGGCTTACAACAAAATAAAAATAATAGTCAACAATTATAAAAAAACATTAAATTATGATGAAATGAACATCAAAATATTTATTTGATTGATTGATTGATTGAATGATTGATTGATTGATTGATTTGATTTGATTTATATCCCGCCCATCTGGTATATTCTACCACTCTGGGCGGCTACCAACAGACATATATTCATTAAAATAACACAGATCCATTGGCATAATCAATAACAAAAACAGTGCAAAAATATAATTAATGATAAATAGCAGAAAGAAAAGGAGTTAAGTGCTGACAGGAGGGAAGGCCTGGGTGTACAGCCATGTTTTTAGTTGGATTTTAAATGTACCCAGCGTAGGGGCCACGCTTATCTCCGGAGGAAGGTTATTCCAGAGGCGAGGAGCCACTGCCAAGAAGGCCCTGTTTCGTGTCTTTTCCCTCCGGGCCTCCCTCAGCATCAGGCTCCTCAGCCTCACCTCCTGGCTCG
The DNA here is from genome assembly GCF_051106095.1 of Pogona vitticeps. Taxonomy (NCBI): domain Eukaryota; kingdom Metazoa; phylum Chordata; class Lepidosauria; order Squamata; family Agamidae; genus Pogona; species Pogona vitticeps. The sequence goes on along the minus strand of NC_135783.1, from coordinate 221,395,503 downwards.
CGCGAGGGATCCAGGTGGATCTTGGTGGGAGCAGGCGTTCCGCCAGGTATCGAGGTCCCAAACCGTTTAGGGCCTTATAGGTAAGCATTAAAACTTTAAAGTCAATGCGGAAACAAATGGGCAGCCAGTGCAGCATGGCCAGATTAGAAGAAATGTGCTGGTGTTTTCTCACTCCAGTAAGGAGTTTGGCCACTGCATTCTGCACCATCTGAAGTTTCCACATCAGCCTCAAAGGCAGCCCCACGTAGAGTGTGTTACAGTGGTCTAATCTTGAGATTATGAGCACATGCACCAAGGTAGTGAGCGCCCCTGTGTCAAGGTAGGGCCGCAGCTGGGCTATCTGCCAAAGGTGGAAGAAGGCGGTGCAGACTACCGACGCCACCTGCATTTCCATGGTGAGCATCGGGTCCAAGTGTACGCCCAAGCTGTGGACCCCACTCATCGGAGCCAGGGTCACCAAATGTTATAACTGTTAAGACAAAACATTTGGTGTCTGCTCCCAGACTTTGGAACTCCTCCACGGCAGGCCAGGCTAGCCCCATCTTTGTTGTCCTTCTTTAAGCAGGCAAAGATCTCTAGTGATGTAAGCGTGTCTTGGCTCCTTTTTAGGAGAAAGGCAGGGTAAAAATATTTTAAATAAAACAAATGCATAAATCCATTCTCTAGAAAGCATGCCATTTACAAAGCACAGCTTCATAACAGCTGTCAGAGGCATATTTCGTATGGCCCAAGACAAGGGAAAAAAGAAATAAAATGAAGAGCCTTGTGAGTAACAGATTTTTTCTAAAATACATGGATAATCACAGCAACATTACCAAGAGAGTACAGATTTTATTAAAACCGAGCCACCTGGCTGTTTTCCCTCATGTCTTTAACTCTGCTTTATATTCCTTTGATTACTCTTGACTGCCTTTGTGAATCCACTGTTTGTGTCCTCCTGATTAATTACCTTTCTCTAATACATTACCCTGTTTCCCCAAAAATAAGACCTAACCTGAAAATAAGCCCTAGTAGGATTTTTCCGGATGCTCGTAATATAAGCCCTACCCCAAAAATAAGCCCCAGTTAAGTGAAACCCTGCCCGCCACCACTGTGCTGCAACCAGAAGATGACATGACTGTATTTGAATAAGTGTAGGGTGTTGTACATGAAAAATAAAAAATAAAACATCCCCTGAAAATAAGCCCTAATGCATTTTTGGACCAAAATTAATATAAGACCCTGTCTTATTTTCGGGGAAACAGGGTATCTACAATGTAGCCAAGAGCTGATTGCACTTACACATACTTTCACAGTGAGAACTGAGTTTCTCCTTACTCAGTGGGCACTCAGCACCACCCAGAGATTTCATTTCAATCCAGCAGCAGATTTGGGGGAATTTGTGGGCATGACACCCTCCAAGGGATGTTGTTCCTCTTTCTTACTGTAATTGGCTTGTTCAGACACAAAGAGACCAAAGAAATTAGTTGAGTGAGCTGCCCCCACAGAGTTTATCATTCACCATCCTGCTGAGGAAATGGACAAGTTAGAATGAAGCAGTGGTGGGGTTTTTCACCTCCACTTCACCCCTGCTTATTTACCCTCCACCGCTGTAAAGAAGAGGGTGAGTAATTCTGCTTAGGGGGTCCTAGCCAGGCCTGACCATGCTGAAAGCTGACAGTGGTGCAACTAGGATCTAGTGTGCTTAAAAAACAAACAAATAGAATCTTCTTATTTAATTGTTCTTGATCCTTGCTTTGGTGCATCACAATAGATGGTCACACATGCCTTAAGAGATGATGAGAAAGGTTAATCTTTTAAACTTTTCTTTGTTTTCTCCTGACCTTGCTGATGCTTCTGTTCCCTTTCCCCTCAACAAAATGATAGCAAACAATGTGGTCCCAAATCATAAGTGAGAAGAAAAGGATCACTTGACTATCACTACAATACTCCCTAATCATAATACAATCATTCTGCTCAGAGGGACCAGAAGAAAAAGAAGGTATCTTTAATAGTTGTTTGGAAGAAGAAATTTTAGCAGGTTAATGGAAGCCACATCTGTTGAAATTTCCTTTTCCACACAACTATAAAAAGTACAGGAACCTTGTCATCCATCTTTCTAATCCTGCCTGCCCAGAGGTAGTTTACTCAAAATCTGGTTTACTATGGTTTGGAAGAAGGGTGTTTTGTTTTGTTTTGTTTTGTTTTGCTAATCCACCATCTTCATTTTTCCCTAAAGGATTTAGCCAAATATGGGGTGAACCTGATAAAGGAATTCTCTAGACTTTGGCTTAGTTTGATCATAACACCCATTTTGTGCTACTAGGAAAAGCCTGAAGTGGACGGCAAATGGTACAAAATCAAGGATTGCCCAGGTTTATTCCTATAAACAGTGCCTGGGCTAAAATACACACAGACTGTGTCACATTTAAGATGCCCCAGAGCGTAAACAAAAATATGCAATCACCGCTAACTATGTGCAACTTGAAATCTACTAACACTCTTTTATTTACTCATCCATTTAAAGGCCCCTTATATTATAAGGCACCAAATTGTAGCTGATAGCTTGTATATAAATGCAGCACCAGTGCTACATTATTGCTGGTTTAATGTTATGTTTTAGGGGTATACTTAAGAAAATTTGCAGTTTATCTCAAGAGGATTTCTTTACTCTCCATTGTCTGAAGTGAAATTTAATCCACTTCCCTTCAACATATTACTCATATCTTTTGCATTATTTCATCTGTGAATATCTCATAGCAGTACCAAAAGGCCACCAGATGGTGGTCATTTTGCATAATTTTGAAGTTAAAGCTCAGACTTTTTTTCATGATCCTGAAATCTTAAAATTACTGCTGTAATTAAGTAAACATGTTTGTTCATTATCACTGTTTCCTCAATGTGTGATACATTGTACATTGTACATTGTTTATTTAAATTCCTTAATTTCATTTTCATCACAAATCCCCAGATCTCACTATTAATTATGAGGATGGCATGCAGGGTATGATCATTAAGTGAATTACAACTAAAAACTAATAAAATATAGATAATGATGTATTGTTAAAAAAGAAACAAGTAGAATGAGTATAATGGTTCAGTCCTGAAGAATGGTAAGAGCTGTACTATAGTTATATGTGCTGGGACAAAAAGGTTATATTCCTTTAAACAAAGCAAAATCTTTAAAGAGGGGCTCTTTCTGAGGAGCGTGTCATCTATAAATCATGAAACATTTATTTTCAAAGGGTTAGAACCCATTTAGTACATTATTAATGTCTACTGATCCTCTACAAGCAATTCCCCATGTCTTAATTAATTTAAAAAAACTTGAACAAGAATAGTTTTTTTGTTCTCTCTAGCAGTATTTCATGTGACACCATGATGGAATTGTAATAAGTGAGAATCTGTTATTCACACTCAAACATATAAAGGGGGGAAGTCCTGAAGTGGTTAAAAATTTGGATATCAAAGCAGCCAACTATAGAGACAATTTAGGGGTTCTCAAATTCAGAGAACAAAAAGTTCTCCTACATGCCTACATCTAGCTATTTGTCTTGAAACAATACTGTGTCCATTTCCATACATGGTCCTTCACTGCAAGCTTACCTGCACTGATATTTTTCAAACACACGGTGGTTTTCTATCTGTCAAGGATGCTTTAGCCGTGGGTTTCCTCCACTGGCACAAGGTTGGAAGAGATGGCTATTAGAACACCCTTATCCCTAAAATTCTGTGATTCCAGATACAACATGCAAATTGAGGACAGAGAAGAGGAAATGCTGCCACTGTGTCACAAAAGCAAAGACACTTACATGCACTGTGGCTATCTACCACACCTGTGTTTAGATATTGCTGTGCTGGGTTTTCATCAGGGTTTACAAGACTATCTCACAAGGGGTAAAAAGTGGTGCCCTATACTTGTAACTAAATATCTGGTGAAGCTGTCCTATGAAAACACTCAGTGTATAATTTTTACTTTTCTGATGTTCTGATATTAACTCAAAAGCCAAACAAATTAAAGATAAGGTTATATAATCCCTTTAAAATACTGCTAACCTTTTGGAGCCAGTAGGGGAAAGAAAACTGAACTGGTGTGGAAAATCTGCTGCCAGTACCACTTTTCAGATTCCACCCTTTTGCCCTCAGCTTTAGCAAAACTGATTATTCTGTTGTAGCCAGCAAATACTGTAACTTCAATTAGAATAGAAGTTATATGTCTTCCTTTAAGAAAGACTTTATCTCCCCTTGGCTAAAATGACCTTTGAGAAACTAAGATAAAACTTTTAATTAAAAATGTGGATAGCTTTTTAGCATAATGGTAAAGCAGAAACTTTTTGTATGTAACTTCACTTGTTTTGCAACACAAAGGCTTTCAGCAATTCCTAAAATATTCATTGTTTTCTATGTGCAAGAGAAACTCACATATGGGTTTAATCTTTGACTAACATTTCACAGAAAATATGCTTACATGAAAGGTGGATTTCTTTGTGGCTTTGATGTTTTATGAATAAAGAAGGTGATGGCTTTTTCATTTGGTGAAGTTCATATATGAGACAGATTTTGGGTTATTATGGCAATTGATTAATGAGTGAAATTCGTCAATTTGAAGTTAACATGTTCGAAACTGTACCTTTGGAAATTTGTATTTATTTATATAAATCAGATATTTGCTTATAAGCTGCACAGAAGCAGAGATAAATGCAAGGTGAAGCTGAATAAACACATGTCTTGTCCTGTGATTTATGCTGCATGGGCCCTGCCAAAGGCAATGACTTTTCCATCTGAGTATGGGCACTTTCCACATTACAAGTGTGAAATAAAGAAACTTAAAGTAGCCCTAAGGTATTGCTTCACAGTAAGATAAGCACTGACGTCCATTTAAAAGCATGCATTTTCTTTTTAATGTTTCTTATTAAAAATAAGTAGAAGAAGTATGTATATAGAGTAGAAGAAGTATGTATATGCCCCGATTTACGACCTTAATCTGTTCCGGAATTGTGGTTGTAACTCGAAATCGTTGTAAGTTAAAGCACCATTTCCCACAGGAATGCATTGGAACGTGATTAATCCGTTCCGACAGGGGGAAAAATTACAAAAAACCCCACAAAAAACAAGAAAACACTACAAGCCCCATCAGAACGCATTGGGGGCAAAAAAAAAAATCTCCAACCCCCTCTAAAACACTGCAAGCCTCATAGGAACACGCTGGGGCTGAAACACACACACACACAAACACAAGCAAGCCCCATCGGAATCCGCTGAAGCAAAAAAACAAAACAAAACACACACACACACACAAAACACAACACACCAAAAAACAGAACACAGAAACATAATACCCCCCAAGCCCAAACCCACCCTGCAAAACCCTGTAAATGTACTTAGAAGCAGAAAGCAGCTACAGGCAGTCCAAAGCCTCCTCCAACACACACATTCTAAGCATTGGGGCAAAACAGCTACAAAAAGCAGCCTCTTTGCCGACCAATGGTTAGTACAGTGGTGGCGAACCTATTTGGGCTCATGTGCCCAATCTGGGGAAAAAAGGAAAAAAAAACATCGGCCGGTGTGCCACTGCTGCAGCGGTGGAACTGGAAGTGGCAGCGGAGGGGAATCCTGGCACAGAAGTGCCTCAAGACCCCACCCGACCCCCAGAGGACCCTCCGGAATCCGTCGCTTTGCTCCCCCAGACTCTGTAGCCCCTCAAATACAAGCCTCTGTGCGTGTGTGTGTGTGTGTGTGTGTGTGTGTGTGTGTGTGTGTGCGCGCGCGCGTGCGCGTATGTGTTTGTGTGTGTGTGTGTGTGTGTGAGAGAGAGAGAGAGAGACCCTTCTTCTATCCCCATCCCGCCTCATCTTGCGGCTCCTTGATGGTGGGATCCCAACGAGGCAAAAGGCAACTCCATTCATCGGGCACAGCGCTGGCCCCGACGCAGCGGACAAGCGGCAAGGTAGAGCCAGTGGAATGGAGGGCAGCTGTGAAGGCAACGACAGCAGCGGCACTGAGAGCAGCAGCACTTAGGCTCCAGGGAGCTCACTCCGGCTGGGCCAGGCTGCCCGAGTGACTCCACCTCTTCCATGGTGGGAGGGGAGGAAGGAGAAAGGAAAAGGTTCCGGTTCCGCCACTGATCAAGAGGCGGCAGAACCAGAAGTGGCAGCAGGGGGGGAATCCCAGCACAGAGGCACCTCAAGACCCCACTCCAGATCCGCTGCCAGCACCAGCTGCACCGGATCCACCTGCCAAAGTGCCAGCACCTCAGATGCAGCCATCTTCTCAGGTTTGGCTGCATGGGGGGGAATAGCAAACTGGCGACTTATGGCTCGCGTGCTGGCAGAAAGGGCTCCGCGTGCCAGCTGTGGCACGCGTGCCATAGATTCGCCATCACTAGGTTAGTACATTTGAATTCCCTGCCTTTTTCCCCACCTTTTTTCCAGTCGTAACTCGAAGCTCCAGTCGCAAGTAGAAGCAAAATTTTGCGGCCGGAGCTGGCCGTAACTAGAAATGGCAGTAAGTCGGGACAGTCATAAGTCGAGGCACCACTGTATTATGGATTCTTTATAATTGTATGTAATGGTACTTCCCAAGGGAAAAAAACATTTCAAAACATTAGACTGACGTGAATTAAAACAAACACCAGGTCAATTATTTCCTTCTCTTTTTTCTTTTCTTTTTTTTTTCCAGCAGAGTAATAGCTATTTGGAATGTATGCTTAACATCTATATCCACCCAACCAATTGTAAAAACTTCTATTTTTGTTGCATAATTTGAACTACATGTTTTATAGTTGTTTTATCATTGTACACCACCCAGAGTAACCATTAGTCATACGGGCGGTTTAGAAGTTTAAAAATATATAAATATGTAATAAATTTTCATTTTATATATTCTTATTTTAAGAACTTTGATGTTTTTCTGTGCTTTAAAGGCTTTTAATTTCATGATGCTTTTTAGTTTTAAATTATGTATTCTAAGGATATAATCTCTGCCATTATGCGCTATTAAGCTTTAGTTTTTTTATAATGTAACCTGAAAGACTTTCATTGTTCTTTTTTTTACTCTTAAAATATATTTTGCTCCTAGACTTTTAACTTAAATATCTGCCTAAAACTTAAGTTAGGTTTCCACATATTTTTAAGCATATATGCCTACAGTACAGAACACAGATTTAATGTACATAAATAAAGTTTGTAGGAACAGACAAGCTGATGTTGCCTCGAATTATTGCAACAATAAATACACTTATATCTTGATTGTCAAATTAATTTAGACATGATTGTCTGTGATTATTTGATTTTATTCTGTGACTAACCCTTAACTGGAATAAATGCCAGCTATGACAAATAACAGGCTTCAGATCTTTCCCTGGGGCCTATGTATCTCTACAGGACTCCTGGGGGACTCAAGTGCTGTATCTCAGGGTCTCAGAGTCTGACAGAGGGCAATATACTGAAGTCACATTTCAAAAGAAATATAAAGGGGGAATTAAGTAATTTTAACGATATATTAAGTAACATTTTCTAGATATTTTCAAACAGTACCTTTAAGTACATTTTAAGATTATTTTAGAAGATTTCTGAACAGAATTTGCCAGGTTTTATGCCATGTTAGTCTCTTCTCAATCCTAAGGTGTTTCTTTAAAAAAATCAAAATAATGAAAGGTTCATGAACAATTCAATGACCTATGCAGAAGTTCAAGTTTTACTTTATAATGAGCAACAATGGGGTAAAGGTAAAGGTTCCCCTTGACAATTTGTGTCCAACTCTAGGTGGCAGTGCTCATCTCCGTTTCCAACCCATAGAGCTAGCGTTTGTCCACAGACATTCCAGACACGGAATGCTGTTCACCTTCCCACTGAGGTGGTACCTATTTATCTACTTGCATTTTTGCATTTTGCATGCTTTCGAACTGCTAGGTTGGCGGGAGCTGGGACAAGCGATGGGGGCTCACTCCCTCACGTGGATTCGATCTTATGACTGCAGGTCTTCTGACCTTGCATCACAGAGGCTTCAGTGGTTTAACCCGCAGCGCCACCACATCCCAATGTACAATGGGGTACATTTTTATAATTAATAAGACAGCCAGCTAAGACCTAAAAGAGTGGTTTAGATTGAGAAATAATCCTACTGGGGAGGCTTAGATGAGATAGACATACTGGATTGGGTCCAGATTTAGCCCTACCAAAATCAATAGGACATAACTAATTCATGCCGTTGAAGTCCAATTAACCTTACGGGATGTAGTCTAAATATGACTTAGAATATTGTAAAATATGGTTTTGCATCCCAATCTGCCCAGTAGCTGATCAAGGGACATATACTTAAGCTGGTGTGAAGGATACAGGGACATTCTGATGTCCTTTAAAACAGTGGTTCTTAACCTTTTTGAAAGAAGCGCCCCCTTGAGCCACTGAGGAAGTTATCACTGCCCCCCTCCCCGCGGTGATGATATCTTATTTATTTATTTATTTATTTATTTATTTATTTATTTATTTATTTATTTATTTATTTATTTATTTATTTATTTTTATTTATTTATTTATTTATTTATGACACTTAAATCCAATGACCCCTGAAAACAAAAATCAATTCCTAGAAAATGAAATGCCCCAAAAACATTTAATGATTTAGTTGCAAGCGAATTTTAAGACGCAAAAAGAAATATAAAAAGGGCATAAAAACAAACCACAATGCAGGAACTAAAAATTTCAAGACGAAAACTCTGAAACTAAATTAAGATTGGAGGAAAATATATATTCATGCACACTGTAAAAAGGCTGCAGCCATCTTAACAGGTTTGGCTTGCTCCAGGGCCCCCCTACCGCCCCCCTTCTGCTCCAGCGCCCCCACACCGCCCCTTTTCATTCTATCGCCCCCCCTGAAAAATGAAATCGCCCCCTGGGTTAAGAACCACTGCTTTAAAACAATGGTTGTCCTAGTCTCTTTCACTTTCTCTTGCTTCTCTCTAACCCCATCTGTGGCAGAGCAATAAAATCCCAGCTCTCACTGAAGATGTGCTTTTGCACAGGAAAACAAAGAAGTAGAATGAGTGCACTGGTACATCAATGCCAATACTTCCTTCCACATTAGGCTTTTTAAGCAAGCCAGCTGCTAGAGCAATGGGCTGCCGCATTAATCTCTCTGGTTCTACTACATGCATTTTGCATCCGAGTGATAGAATCCATTGTACAGCCACTTGAAGCCAAAGGCTTGGTGTGCCACTTCTGCTTCCTTAGCTGCTTTTACTCTTTAAATACTTCTTGCAAATATTAAACCAACAAGAACAAAGAACTTCTGGCACAGTCTTTTCCCTGATGGGCTGTTTTCCTATTTCAAGGAGTTATACATATACAGGAGGTTTTTTAAAAGTGATCATCAGTCCAGTATTGTAAATATTTCAAAGAATGTTGTCACCCTATTCTGCTACATGTGTAGATCAGACTAAAATAATCTAGACTTCCAAATGTTCAGCAATTCCCACTAGCTTGTTCCACGCTTGTCCCAAAATTCAGGGGCAATGTCCTGATTTTAAAAGCTACATGGATAGTGGAACATATTCTAAAAACACAGCCAATCGTTAAGTAATCATCATTACCAATGAAGCAACTGCTGGCATCTTAACATGCCATTACATCTGCTAACAACATTATTAGTTGTTGTTGTTTAGACGTTAAGTCGTGTCCAACTCTTCGTGACCCCATGGACCAGAGCCCTCTTTGCCAAATATATTTTATGTTCAGTGTCTGTGATAAGCATCCTGGAATTTTTAAATTGATTTTTATTTTATTTTATTTTATTTTATTTTTGATGAGACAAAGCATTGTATACACACTCTGGTAAGTTATGGAATCTAGTGGTTTGGGACATTTTCATTCAGCAGTCAAATACTGTAATAGTGTTTGAGGCTGTGTGCCCACTGAAAAGTGAACATTTAGCAACTGTTACCAAGCAACAATCTCTGACAATATACTAAGTCTCAATTATTTAAAAAAAATTAAAAATGCAATTTTTGATTGGAGTTAGCATACCCTGCATGTATGCTAAACAGCTTATGATATTCTCTTTAGTAAAAGAGACACCACCATCTTTTGAAGTATGCTGTAGACGAAGCTACAACATATGTTCCAGGAAACCATTCCTTTAGTAGTCTAGACATGTTCTGCAGTAGAAGAGTAGCATGGCAAACATGACCGTACTGTAGTTTTTTGGTATGGTATCTGTGCATCACTGACTGATGACACTTGAGCATTCCTTTCTATTGTAAATCTTTAATGACACAAAGAGAAGAAGGGACGAGTGAAAAATTCATTTCCATTCATTTGTGAGGAAAATTTACCCAAGCTTGGAAATCTTGTTAAATGTAGAACAGAATACAGTATGGATTTAATGTAAACTTGAGGCTTAAATAAATTTGAACACAGAGAGGCAAAGCTGACAGATTTTGACATCCTGAAGAACAAGTTACTATCATTAATTCAGGTGTATTCAAGCTAACTTTATCTTTTTCTTATTTCCGGTGAAGGCCTCCATCTTCACTCTGTGTTTTCTACTCTTGTGCCTCACCCTCTGAATATGTGACATCATATAATTCTACCTTATACTATAATCAGTCCACCTTACACAAATCATATGTTTCTTAAATGGAGTGAGTATTTGGGGCTTTCTCCCCTGAAATGGGGGAGGTGTGTTATTTGACTGATTTGAACCCTGGTTCAAATCTTAATTTCAGTGTTGATCACATTTTCAAAATAATGATCCCTTTTTCTTCTCATGTCTGATCTTGAGCTTAGCTGTCCAGAACCTATGTCTTATTATTAAAAACAACGGGACTTCTCAGTGGAATCAGAAAATAACCCACTATTCAAACAAGGTAAGTGTGTTCATCCCCATGGAAGATGATAAAGGGCTGGAAGATAGTAAGGCTTTATTGGGAGGCATCCTCTGTTTGAAGGACTATCCAGTCTAAGTCTGGCTTAAAGATAATGAAACATATGAAGAAGGAACAAAAAAGAGCCTTGACATTACTTGTCAATCATTAACACCTGCTCAGCTAGACTGAGCAAGCATTTGACCACAACCTTCCCTATTGTGGTGAAATCTAATGTATTTCTATTAAAATTATAATTATTATTTCTATGTTTGACTTGGTATTCATATCAATTCTATGAGTCTACTCTCATTGGAACTAGCAACCAAATTTAGCCCTAGTTCGAAAGTATGTAAAAATGCAAGTAGATAAATAAGTACCACCTCAGTGGAAAGGTAACAGTGTTCCATGTCTAGTTGCACTGGCCACGTAACCACAGAAACTGTCTTTGGGCAAACGCTGGCTCTACGGCTTGGAAACGGGGATGAGTACTGTGTCCTAGAGTCAGACACAACTGGACTAAATGTAAAGAGGAACCTTTACCTTTATGCAGCAGACATACAAACACTTTTGCAAATGAGTCTTGACTACTAGCTGGGAGTGAGGAGGAGAGAGCCTTAAAACCACCATATGTTGAAAATCAAACCTTGTTGTCCTTCACCATTGCTTGCCCTGAGATTTGTCTCTTCACATGGAGATGTGGAAAAGCATAATTCCCTGAAACCCCATCTGGTACTCTTAAGACTAATGATTCCACATTGACTGGGTATAGAGTATTTTAGTGGAGACTAGCAATTGGGTTTTGCCTCTGATATGTACATTCTACACAAATTTTTGTCTCCTCTTTGGTCTTCTTTCTTGATGATGCATTTCTCCTTTTGGGACCATGCATGAGTGTCTCAGAGCCTTTGTATGTGCACGAGGAAACTGAGCTATTGTTTTAAAATGCAGACTTTTCTTTCACAGGAGAAGAATTAATTCCACAAGAGACTTATGCCATTCAGTAAAACCTGTTCTGTCCAATATAACCAGTAATTCACACAAAGACATTTCTCACTTTGAACATGCTATTTTAAATCATCATCTAATCATTCCTTTCTGCTTCTCTGGAGAAAGAGGAGGTGGGGAGGAATCCAGTTTTCCAAGATGAAGAATCAGATAAGACACTTACAATTTGATTTTGTATCTAACTGAAATCTGCTAAAAGATATGCAGTTGCACATGGTCAATGCTGAAGTCTAAATTTGAGCTTCACACCATCATTGACAACTACAATTAAACTGGGGTTCAGGTTTCACCATGGAACTGAAACAGCATTGGTGATTCTGCAAGATGATCTTCTGAGGAAGGCAACAGGGAGAGTGTAACCCTGCTGGTTCTCCTGGATCTTTCTGTAGCCTATGATACCATCATCCACAATATTCTTCTGAGACAGCTATCAAGTTTAGGACTTGGGGGTTCTGCTCTTTGGTGGTTCCAGACCCACCTCGGGTGCTGATCTCAAGTGGTACAGATTGGGGATGAATTATCCTCCCCTTTGGACCGCTTTCTCCCCAATGCTTTTTAATATCTATATGAAGCCACTGGGAGTAGCCGTGTGGAGATTTTGAGTTCATTGTCATCAGTATGCAGATGAAACATAGCTCTATCTCTACTTTTCTTCATCTGCAGCTGATGCTGTACAAGTTCTTGAGCACTATCTGACCTTGATAACGGACCAGACAAGGGGCAATAAACTGAAGCTGAATCCAGAAAACATGAGGATCTATGATGATTCTACAGATGTTTTTCAAGTACCATTACTCTCGGTTTTCAGGAAGTTAATTAAAACTGAACTGTACAAAGCTGTCTTTACTAGTGTTTTAACTAATTGACCCGGTATGTTCAGATTTGTTTTACCTTTAATTCATTTAAAGGCAGGCTTTATCAATGCAACTAGACAGGGTTTTATTATAAATATTTTGTATTTTATGTGTTTGTATGACTGTAACTGTTTTAATTCACTGTGAACCACCTAAAGTGGTTCACAGTGAATTAAAGTGTTCGCACTGATGGAATGGTACAGAAGCTGAAATAGTAGATGGATGGAGGGATGGAGGGATGGACAGACAAATTCATGTGTGTGAGGAAAATACCCAGGATACCACTTACCTTGATTCTCCCTTCCAGAGAATAATTTATATTATAGAAACTGGAGCAGATTATCATATGTTGACCATTCATTGTCCTCTGTGATATGACAACATGCCATAGAAATGTTTCATGTTCTCCAGTAGTTTTATTTACTGAAGGGGGAGATCAATAATGGCAGAGAAGCTGCCCCTAAAGAAAGCTGTCTATCACTACTCATTGGGGAATACCTACTGCATGAATGCAATGTGAAAAAACAACACGTCCTGTTTCACCTCCTCCAGAGCATTTGCTAGCATGTCCCCAGAAAATCAACCTGTGCAATCACAGCGAGTGATTTTCTGGGTTACGCAGGCAAGGTCTAGCCTTGCAGAGGCGGCAAACCAGGAGGAGGTTTCTTCTTTCTTTAGAGCAGCCCAAGACCACACAAGGTACTAGAATATAGATGTGTTGAAACAGTGATGCATATATTCATGGAGCAACCCTGCTATGCTATCCCAGATTTAAGGCCTGAATATATTTAGACCCCCAGTCATCTTAAGCATATTTACTTCAAAGTGAATGTGTCTCATTTAAATGGAAACTGCAGTACATTCAAAGCAAACTGCTCAAATTGCAATCCGAGATGAATTGCTAAAAAATTACTCAGAAGCAGTCAAGTACTGAATAACCCTTGCTAGGGAGCAACAGTGGGAGGCAGCTGGTTGCATGAAGGTACCTGGTTTGCCACTGTGGAAAGCAGGGTGCTGGACCCGATGGAACTCTCTTCTAGCCCATCAGAGCAATTGTTATGTTCTCACATTGTTACGTAAAGAAATGTTTTAAGAAGTCAAAAGCTCTTTTACACTATATTAAAAAAAACTAGATCCATGGATGTTTACAGTTTCTGCATTTTCCTATAGAAAGAAGGCTGGAGAATAACAATATGCTAATAGTTGCCTTAATTTATGTGGTGAACCGATCAAAGGCAATGTTTAAAATTAAAATAGTATTCCATCTGTGATTCGCCAGGCTCCCTCGTTGGGTATTTTCAAGAGTCAACTTAAGACCTGGCTCTTCATTTTCGGTACTTGAGCTTTACTTCTTATTTTTAATTTTCTGTCTTTACTTTTTCATTTCATCGCTTTTCCATCTTGAGCTACACTATTATTATTATTATGCTTAAATTGTGGTTGTATTGAGTGTTTTAATTGTTTTAATTCTACTTTGTTGTAAGCCGCCCAGAGTAGACTATGTCTAGATGGGTGGGATACAAATTCAATAAATAAATAAAATTAATAAAAGAAAAGAAATTTTGCTCAACATTATTTAAAAATTATTTAAATATTGCTTTTTAATTTTAAAAAATAAATGAAGATGGGAGAGAGGAAAGGCTAGTTGCCCTCTTTGGCCATGCAATCCTAACTAGCCAAGATGGTTAATGGACAACTGAAGTAACACTAACCCAGTTGAGGCTATGCTAAATCCAAACCCCTCCCAACCTACCGTGTTTCCCCAAAGATAAGACAGGGTCTTGTATTAATTTTTGCTCCAGAAAACGTAGTAGGGCTTATTTTCAGGGGATGTTTTATTTTCTTCATGTACAATAATGTACATTTATTCAAATACAGTTATGTCATCTTATGGTTGCTGCACAATGCTGCACAATGGTGGAGGGCGGAGTTTCGCTTAACTAGGACTTGTTTTGGGGGTAGGGCTTATATTACGATCATCCTGAAAAATCATACTAGGGCTTATTTTCAGGTTAGGTCTTATTTTCGGGGAAACAGGGTATATAAGTTGGAAGTTACTTAGGACTACCCTAACACTAGGCTAACCTCATGCCTTCATAGCGACTGTCAGTCTGGACTGATAGGGGTTGGGATCCAGCCTAACTCTGCTCCGTCCCACTCCTCCCCTTCACTTCCACTTTTTGGGCTCTTCTGTTGCTTAATATTAGATAGCACAGACATTGTACTGGCAGATCACGTTGACATGCTATCAACTGCTATCAAGTTCATTCCAACATACAGTGACACTTTCCAGTGTTTTCTAGGTTGACAGTACTCAGATGTGGCATACCATTCCCTCCTTCTTGGAGAGTGCTCTGGGATAGAACAGCTTGCCCAAAGCTACACAGACTCTTTCTTTCCAGAGCACACAAACACTTGACCTCTGATTCTAGGCAGCAATTTCAAGAACATAGGCAAGACAACAGGTTTGTTCCGTCATGCATGCCATTCTCTATTGGCAATGTTTAGAAGAGGATCAGGAGAGTGTCCTCTGCCCTCCCACCACCAGTTTTAGGGAGGAGTTTTGGATCTTTGAAGTATACAGGGGAACTATCTGGACATCCATGATATTATTTGTTGTTTGTTTATTTATTTGTTTATTTATTTTTTAATGTCATCGATATGTATGGTATCCTACAAAATACAGAAGGACAGATCTCTGATTTATAGAGTTAACAATGTAGGATTTACTACAGTCATTGTGTACTTACTCTAGCTCTTACACTGGGGCTCTCTCAGAACCTAGTGCATCCAGACACAGGATATCACTGATCTAATATGGTAGCAATTGCTAATTAATATCTTTAGTTTCTAATACATATTTTAAAATCTAACTGCTTTAAGTATGACTAATGAAGTCCTTGGTCTAGATGGAATAACAGGTACAGCAAAAACAAAACAAAACCTAGATACTTTAAGAACAGTACCTATTTACTGTTCTTAAATCAAATGCCAATCTTCTTTCTTTCTTTCTTTCTTTCTTTCTTTCTTTCAATAGATGGATATGTGTTGCAACAACAGTTAAGCAACCATTAAATCCAGTGTCTCGCTAGTAGAACTAATGCATCTACCCCGAAGCCAAACTATCTCAGCCAAAATCAATGTATTTTAACTCAGAACAATAAAACTACATCTGAGCCAATATATTTATATTAAAACCAATACATGGCCACTAAAAAGCAATACACTTTCACTGAAGCCAAATAATAGCCACCAGAGTGACTTGAAACCCAGTTTATTACAGAAATATTGTTAATATTACTTGCTACACAATACAGCTCATAGCAGGAACTAGGTAAAAAAATACAAAGCCATTTGGACAGTATAAGCCTGAAAGGAAATCTCTGTCTTTGATTGTATAGATGCCACTATGTGACTGGATTACAGTTCATTTAAGGACAGAAAAAGAGACCTGTAGAACAGATATAAAAGTCTATAAAGTTCAGCATTTTTGTCATAGAACAGTTGCTTATTAAAAGTGCAGTACTCATCACAAATGTCCTACTATACTGGGTTTTGAATACGAAAAAGCTTCTTCTGGTGCCAGAACGAACCTTGTGCCACATTCTTATGGTGGCACATCTCAGAGAACTGCCACCCACCAGCAGAACTGCTGTGTTGGCTAAGATCAACCAGAAGAGCCCAAGGCTAGCAGAACCAAACCTCATCCAGCCCAGGGACACCACCACCATGCCAGCAGAACGTTAAGTCAATGTCCATTCCAGCATCTTTAGTTGGGTTGGGTGGGAGACCTGAATTTTGCACAGCTTCAACTGGCCTAGCGTCAGTTCAGATGGGCTTCAATCACTTTGATTTGTGAGGACTGCACCCTAAGAAAACTGCTATGTTCAGATGATTGTATCTATTGTCAGTAAGCAGAGATATTCCCAAACTTTTGCTCACACCTAGAACCATTTAAGAAGAACTGCTATTAAACCAGGAAGTTTCTATTAATCACAATTTCCCATTTTTTGCCTGAACTTAGGAAAACTTTGATTATGAGCTTTGGAACAATCTAGGAGAGATCACATGGTTTCTAGGTTTAGACAAAATGGGAAGTTATCTTGGCATAATCATGGCTTATAGGAAGTGGCTTGTGCATTATGTAAAAATACACATAAACTGAGGTACAATAATCATACTGTCCTGTTTTACTTTCTGATATTGGAGGAAAAAACATGATGCTGTGATGGGAGAGGAGTTTCTTCTCATGGTTAAACCTCTGTAGATACATTCCCATGATATAGCTAAAGCTGCAAACACTCCAGCTTTTTGTTGCTATGTGCCATCAAGCTGCGTCTGACTTAGGGTTTTTGAGGTATGTGAAATCATCAACAACAACATTTTAGAACTGCAGAACTAGAAGGGACCCTATGGATCATCAAGTCCAGCCCCTTGCAAAGGAGGCACAGTGGGGAACTGAACTCCCAACCTCTGGCTCTGCAGCATACCTAAACCCAAGGAGTACACAATTTCTGTGACTTTCCATAGCTTAACAGGGATCTGAATACAGTCTCCTGACTCCTTGCCCAACACTCTTATCACTACAGCTGACTCTCAAATAAGGCAACAGAGATTACGTGGTTGAAGTACAGTAAGTATCATGAAATTTGAGTTTGTGTCAATTTAGAAATTTGTCAAATGACCAGAATAACCCTTGTGTTTGCACCACCCTTTTTGACATGACTTTATGCTCTAGATCACTGGTTCTTAACTTTGGGTTACTCAGGAGTTTTGGACTGCAACTCCCAGAAGCCTTCACCACCAGCTGTCCTGACTGGGGTTTCTGGGAGTTTCAGTTCAAAAGCATCCAAGTAACAAAGGTTAAGAACCACTGCTCTAGATATCACATCAGCTTCAATGAATTGTTCCTCTACAGATTGTATATCTGTCAGTCCATTACAATGAACTTCAAGCCAGCTACCTGGGATTGAATTTGGGTCATGAGCACAGTTTTGGCTGTAGTTCTGAAATGTAACCACTGAGTTGCAAGACTCAGTGTATAAAGTATTGTTGGTTTTATTTTGTTCTTGTGGTCCAGCACAGTTTTCATCCTTGGGAGAAAGCAGGGACGAAATTTGCTTCACCTTCCTCGGTGATCTTCTTCCTCTGTATCCCTTGTTTTCTGCTCCAGAACTTTGTTCATCACTCCATCATCAATCGTGTAATCTGCCTTTTGGGTGTTGGGTCTTAACTGGCCTGTACTGAAGTTGGGTCCCTATCCTTGGGTTGACTTTTGAGTCTGTCTGAGACATGATATTGATAGGACAGTTATATAGCTTTTCCGCTCACTCCAAGATAAGAGCTGATGGCCCCTAAAACCAAAAATCTCAAGATTGCCATTAAAAAAAATCTCCTGGAGGGAGCAGTTGTACACAGCTCCATCCCTGATCCTGTGCTATCCTGCATATTTGTAAAAGACCTAAGTGAGGATGTGGAAGAGCTGCTTTTCAAATGTATAAATGACTCAACGCGAACAAACACAATAAAAGAAAATATCAGGATTCAGAAGGACCTAGGCAAGCTGGAACAGTGGACTAAAATGAGTAAGAGGAGATTTAATAGAGTCATGTAGGTACCCCAGATCCAAAGACACAGAGCGGGGAAATTTAGCCACAGTGTGTTATGGAAAAGATCTAAGTGCCTTAGTGAGCCAGTAACACAGTGTAGCAGCTAGAAAAGCTCAAATGCGATCCTAGACTGCATAAATAGAAACAGTGTTTAGCTCACAGGGAGTAACAGGTCCACTGTACTCTGCATGAGTAAGGCCATGTTTGGAGTACGGTTCTGTATGCCTCCTTTAAAGATGAACATGGATATGTTCTGCTGGGTAGCATATTGTTTCTTTTGCAAGATTAAGTTAGTTTGGAATGGGTGGTTTTATGAAGGAAAATAAAGCAGGATAAAGAGGCCCCTTGTCTGCAGTGATCTCCTTCTTCAGCATGAAGCCTCAGTAGCTGTATTTTGTGAAACTACCAATGTTTGAGAATTGCAGAGCTAAATGTAATGAACTTTAAGCCTGTATTGTTTTCACCCGGGTAGATGGGACTCGTTAGCCCAGGAAGGCAGCCATCTAGGAGAAGGAAAACTCCAATTTCAAACCTCCACTGCCTTGTGGCTATATCCACTGGTGGAAAAGGCTTCAGGAGTTAACCTCGAGGAAAAATCCGGAGCCGAAGTCCTGGAGGCAGTTCGTGTCGTTCTGGCAACTTCTGCGACGTCACTGGAACCAGTTGTATTGGCTCTTGCCTTTCCATTAGACTATTTCAGTGATGTGGAGAGGAGGGATTTGCTGGTTGAGTAACAGCCTATCCTCCATATTATTTTACCCAGGCTTCGTGCTCCGGAGAGGACATTCCAGCTTCACATACAGCGTCAAAGTCCTCCGTACAGAGCATGTTACCATAGTCTCTCGAGACTGAAGGATGCCTATTGTTTGTTGTTCTACTCACTATTGATGAACAATGAGAACCTGAAGTGAAAATGTGAAATTGTCTTATGAGGTAAAATTACCTTTAAAATATGAAATTAATATGCCCAAAACACAGTTAAATGATTTTTCTTTCTAATCAAAGACAAAAATGTGGTTGTACAAACCACAGACTGTTCATCAACCAAGCCATCAAAACCAGCATCTAACTGAAAGCACTCATTGTTTTCATGTCCTCCAAGCACTGATTTTATGCAAGAAGCTAAAAGAACTAAAGTCCCCCATGAAGGATATAGTACCATGGTGTTCAGCAGTATCTTTCCCTTTGGCCAAGTACCTCATTGTGATCATTCATAATGACCCAATCACATGCAATTCTAATAGTTTATGATTTTAACATTATGTATGCAATTCTTTTTATCATCTGCTCATCCCTGCAAGCTCTTAAGTAACTGCAAGAAGGTCAGGAGGCACATCAATTTTATTTCCAAATAACCATAGCTTGCTATTATTTAAAAAAAGGAGAAAGTATATAAATATTTGTTTATGTCTGGGAAGAAAAATTAAACTTTAGCAAGATCACATTAGTTACAGCGAGTTTACAGGATTTATTTTTACACTCTGAACAGAAAAAAAATGTTAAGGGAGTGATTTATAATGGCAAAACTGAAATATAGTAAACTGTAGTATGTACACATCACATACAATTGTCTGCTTAAATCTTTCAGAGATCTGTCAAACTTCTGACATCCGTGTCATTAAAAAAAGCCCTGTTTCAAGCAAATAATTTTCAACTTTAGGTCTTACAACAATGCTGCCAGTCATGTTCTACTTAACTTCAAAACACATGCAGAATTTATATGCCCTGATGATTGAACCTAAATGAATGTAAGAACCAGTCTGGAATTTTTTAAATTATTATTATTAACTCATATTGTTTAACTGGTTAGTCCATAGAGTGTGCAGCTTCTGGCCAAAGTAATCATTAGTAAACAAAGATGCCAGCAAGATGCTTTAGAATGATGCACGATTACTATTAAATCAACAGATGCTTATTAATAAGTGATGGGTTCCACAGAATGGACAAAATACTATGTGAAAGAGAATTATTAATGAGTTATTCCTGCTGTTTCTCAGACCGTATAACTCTGCATGTCTCACAATGTTACCCTTCTAACAGCTAAAGTACAACATGATTTAGAGCCCTGTCCTCTTGTCAATTCTGCGCTGGAAGCAAAGCAGAAAAACAGGCATGAGAGCAACCAGCATCATATTTTTTTTATTCTTAGGTATTTGCTTCAGATTCAGAAAACATCCCAAGCCTGATTTGGCTTGGAACTTAAGAGGTATCTAAATGGAAGCAGGACTCCAAAATGGACCAAATCTGAGGCTGAACAAACTTGATTTGAATTCAGACAGAGATAAACAGTTTTTCTGAAAATGGATACATCTCTTCCTATATAATTCATACTATGAATTATGGGAAGTATGGAGATGCGGTGAAGTTTTGTAGTATGTAGCAATAATGTTTAATCAGAATGAATGATTTTATCTGGGTTGTCCAGTCTCAGTGCTTAAGAGGAAAGGATGCTAGACATCTATTGCTTAGACTGAATGTGTGTTCAGTGTTTTAATACATTTTCATACAATTTTTCATTCATCAGTATCTCCTGACCTCTGCACTCATCCATTTGAATATATCATATGCTGAACGGTTGTTCATAAACACAGCCTTAGAATACAAGTACATCTTTCTAGACCATTCCCCTGCTCCCCAATAGTTGTAAATGCTACTCTTGAACAAAACTCCAATCTTTTTCTCCTGAAAGCTGCCAGGCTTGATTTGTTTATAATGTACAGCTATGCTTGACTATTTCCTTCAGTTCTGCCAAGAAAAAAATAGGTTATTGGCAGTTCCCTAGTTTTGGGTTGAATGGGGAGTGTGTAGCATGAAAACCCTGCACCCATTATAGTGGTGCCTCGCTAGACAGTTACCCCGCATGACAGTTTTTTCGCTAGACATTGACTTTTTTTCGATCACTGTAGCAATTCACAAAACAGTGGTTCCTATGGGGGAATTTCGCTGGACAATGTTTGGTCCCTGCTTCACAAACTGATTTTCACCAGACAACAATTTTTGACAGCTCCCTCCGCACTCGCAAAACAGGTGTTTTCAGGACCTAAGCTTCGCAAGACAGCGATTTAAACAGCTGATCAGCGGTTCGCAAAGCGGCTTTCCTATGGCTGATCTTCGCTAGACAATGACGATTCTTCCCTATTTGAACAGGTTAAAGAGGTTTCAATGCATTCCAATGGGGAAATGCTTTTCGCTAAACAATGATTTCACTAAACAGTGATTTCAGTGGAACGGATTATCATCATCTAGCGAGGCACCACTGTACTCTATTACAGTGAAGATTGCATCCAATGGAACTTCTATGCCCACAAAACATCATTCACTGAAAAATGTTACAGTCTCTATCAATTTCTCTTTATGTTTATAACTGATGGAAAATATTTGTATTTTTGAATAAAAATTCAAATTTGAACTCAGATTATGTGGCCTATGCTATTTTTTTCACTATGAGAGCAAGCATTTTTAAATTTTCATTTATTGGCTTGCTTTCCTCTCAGCATGTACAAGTTAGCTACTGTTTGACACCTCTGACTATGTTCTTGCATCCTTTTATTCTCAGCTGACTCGTCCCACTTGCTATGCTGACTTATAGCCATCTTTGAAACTCAGAAGAGAAGTTAGTGAATCATTGTATTAACATGGAGATAAGCCAAGAATATTTTAGATGAGTAACCTGATTCGTCCTATTTTCCATCTGCTGGAGAGGCTTCCTTTCCCCACCTTTATCACTTCATTAAATATCCCCTGTCTGAAAATTGCTTGAAGCCCCACAGGTCAATCAATTGCAACGAACAAGATACATTCACTTCCTGAAGGCAAACAGAAAGGGAAATTTTATTTGCCTAGAGAACCTGATGGTTATATAATTCCTTCATTTACAGTCTTACTCAATGAATAATGACTTGGAGAATATCTTGCAAAGATCAGTTTTACATCTATATTAATTCCTACACTCTCACTAATTTAGAAACTCATCAGTCACATTATTCCTTCCAAGGGGGAAAAAAAACCTGCATTCTATAAGATTTTATCTGCAGATTGTGGCAGCCAAGGACACAATGCAAAGGGAAGGAGAGTTTATGCTTAACCTGAAGGCAGCACTCGAGTCCACACAAAATCACCCCCTCACTATCTGTCAGTCATGGAGTTTGAGAAGATGCATTGCTTTAGCCAGGCATCCAGAACCTCTGTGTAGATTATGTGACATCTCTACTTCCTTCTAAAGATGAAGGGTGAGGTGGAAATCACCACTGTCCTATTGATATCACGGCCTGCTCTTCTCCCAGATGTTTTAGCACATCTTTCTCACTCTCCCATGTTTCTCACTCAGTTCAGTATGCTATTGCTGCAAGTATCTTTTGACATTGATCCCCCCCCCCCGGGTGTATGGGCAGTCCGGGCTCAACACCTTCCATATACAACACCTCTCTGGGTGGGAGCACAAAGGGACATAGATTTGGACAGTCCCCGACAGTGCTGTCTCCTTAACAGTTTCCCACCACAGTCTTGTCAACCAGCCTGCTTCCATCATTCAACCCATTCTTTACTATGTTCCCACCGTATAAAATCCGTAGAACTGGAGGGAACCTTGGAAACTACCCAGCGCAATGCCCAACTCAGTGGAGGATTTACACCACAAGATTCAGCCCCGGGCTCCTTAACTGATAGCTTGAAAACACTGCCTAAATGTCCAAACAAAGGAAAACCTGTCACACCTTAATGCATTCTGCTTTATAAGCAAACAGCTTTTACTGTTCAGTACAAGGGAGGAGAGCTGAGCCAAGCCCTGTGACATTCTGCAGTTGGTTCCACCTCAGAGGGAGATCCTTCAGAATTACTATTAATAAAAACTAAACATTTTAAATAAGATTGTTCATTGTGCACATAAAACTTTTTCTTCCAGGATCTCCCCACCCCAACCCAAAAATGGTGGTGGACAGAGGGCACTGAATGAGGAGTCACACTGCACTTTTGACTCACTTAACAGTCAGTATGCTAATTACACACAATGCTTTTGAGAGTGAAGACATAATCTTGGTATGTGTATTAGAAGTTACTTGATATTAGGCATTACTTTAATACACCATAAAATCTGACTAATTACACTCTTTCCAAGTTCTTTTGGCTTAAGCTGCACTCCCTGACCTTGCTGTTACAATAAGGAAGACTCCCAGATGGGTTTTTTTTACTTAGATTCTTTATACCTACCTCTTCTTCTTAAGAATTAAAAAAAATATTTTTGAATTAACAAAACAGAATGGCAAGCCTTGCACATTTTAGGGTGGGCAAAGCAGCAAACGGTGCTGCTAAATACTTTGCTTGTTTAAAGCATTGTATTGTGTGCATGTATATGTTTTGAACAGCATGAAAATTATTCAAATCAAGTGTTCATTGTGAAAAATATGCTTAAAATGTGCCCTTTCTAACATCTCATCAATTAAGAGTGTTTTCACAAAAAACAAGCTGTGCCAGATAAGACAGGAATGATTTAAAGGGATATTAAGAAGTTCAGCATATTTGCCTAAAAATTTTCATAAACACATGGGCACAATTGTGAAACATGCCTGATGCAGAAACACTGCAGCTTTAAGGAATGACTTTTTTTACTCTACAGTGCTGGAATCAAGTGGACTGCTCCGTAACAGTATCGCTTAGAGTGGCATTATTGGAGTGATTATGTGTGCCTCTGGAACTATGATGATTCATAGCCCAAATCAAAAGTTAAAACATCCAGGTAGACTATCTTAGCTAAATGGCCTAGCTGAATGAGCACCAGCAAAGCATATTTGGTTGTACTGTGCACAGGTAGGTGTGTCTAGCTAGCTTAGTCTTACTCAAGATTTTGTGGAACCTGGGAATGTATGCCAAAGATTTTGTAGGAGACCTTTTCCATAAGCTTCTTCTACAGTTATCTCTATTTATTGACTGCAAATAAGGTATGTAAAGGATGAGAAACTGTTGCATAAAACTGAGACATTTTGCAGCTCGATAAACAGCAGATGAGCAGTCCTTTGTAGTTCAGGAATGGTTGCAATGAAGCTTACTCTTGAGCAGACATACAAAGGACTGAGCTGAGCTTTGTATGCTAGGTGGGAAAATGTCCAAGACTGGTAAGCTTTAGATTTCATCCACCACTTTCCCTCAATGCTCTTAGCCCCACCCACTGCTATAACTATCCCCCCCCAACCCTTTCTAAATTGCAATTCAGCCTCTAAAGTCAAAAATGAAATAAAATAAAATCCCACACTCTTGCCTGACAACTATAGCTATACATCTGCATATCTGCATATGTGACATGAACATGAACAGGGAATTCCTACATGTTTTGGGGTCATCTTCAAATGTGGCATTCAATCTTACTGCTTACTCATCCATATCTTTTACTAAAAGGGTGTAGCAATATCATTCTAACACTATTTTCTCTTAAACTATTTTACATACTAATGCATATTGCATAACCTGGATCAGGAATTAACATTTAAATTAAAGAATATTTAACTAATATGAATAACATACGTAAGCTGCTTTGGGATCTTTTTAAGGAAAAAGGTGGGGTAAAAATAATTTAAATAAAATAAAATAAAAATTCTGCCCAGAAGAGTCTTGCTGAAATCAGAACAAGTAGACGTATCTTTCAACTTTTTACTTATTTGTTCATTTGCTAGAGATGATTTCTGACTTCAAGTGTCTCTAAATAATAATAGTGTGATACTTCTGTTAAACTGTATAATTATCACAACATTATTTCATTTGTTCTATATTCTTAAATGTTGAAATACAGGTCACTATTCTCTACTCTAACTTGTTTGTAAAGGAGGGCAGTGTTCAAATAGCAAATCATGTAAAATTCTACTGTATCACGGCATCGGCACTTGTTAGTTTAACACATTTTTAATGCAGGTAAATCTCACATGCTTGTTTGATTGGCACTGCAGTTAACTATTATGATAAGTCTGTTTCAAGAGGAAAGAAAAAAAAAAAGATTTCCCACCACTTTAAACTTATATTTTTATTGCTTTATTGCGTAATAAAAATAATAATTGTTAACTCTGTCTTAAGGAGATACTTTTCAGGATTTTCTAGGCAAAGAATACTCAGCAAGGGCTTACTCTTCCTTTCTTGGGAATGCCTTGGGACTGTACAGCTTGCCCAAGGCTACACAGCCCACCTCTTTTCCTGGAGTCATAGGAGAAATCCAGCTCCCATGCCATTTTGTCTGAAGTTCTTTGACCATAAGATTTGGGATTTTGATGGCCCACAGACTCCAAAAGGATGTATTTAAAAAGACTCCTCTATCTTTCATATTTTATCAGTCTGGAGATAGATCCTGTTTCATTTAAAGTTCAATGCTACAGGCTACTTTCAAACAAGAACAATGATGCCTATTTGTTTGCTTACTACTACATTTATATATTACACTCCACAATGTTTAAAACTTAATTGCATAGAATGAAACAGATATATTCAAAAGAGAAAAGAGATGATGAAAGGAGAGGGGAGAAAATCAAATTCAAGTTTTTTAATGAATTGGATTCAGAGTAGCCAAGGGCAAAACTCTGACCCCAGAACACTTTCGTTTCAGAGGAGGGGGAAAGGCAATCCCCAGTAATTTCCTCTTCCTTCTGTCATGCATCTTAAAGGCCTTTAGAAGGCCAGGAAAAGGTCTAGAACAGCATGGGAAATGGGACTGGAGCTAAAGGGAGAAAGGGAAATTAACCCCAAATGCTAGTTCCTTCTTCTTTCAGGACTTTGTCCTAGATCTCTGTTCCTTCTAAAAATGGAGAAATACAATGGTTTTCCTCCATTCAATGAAACACAAGCCTGGATTCAACCATGAAAGTGGCATATAAAGGATAGAGACTGAGGACAGAATTGGGACTTTTGGAAAATATGGGCCAGTTCTTTCCAATTTCATTCCACAAACACACTGATTAACTTAACTAAGTCAGTTATCACCACTCATTCCCTCCTGGTGATTCTTCTGTTGAGAACTTGTGTAGTATGAGCTTAGATGGATCTGGATTTATTCTGAACATTTCTGCTTTCAAGAATGACTGATGACAAAGGAAACATTTTGCTTTTAAATGATTTTTGGGGGCTTTCTGTTTCATCACCCACTTCTTTTTTTGGAAATGCATCATATAAGATTTTAAGGAGGACTAAATAGTCATGGTAATAAGATGGGGGAATAAGCATGGAAGTTCGCTATGTAACTTCCAGGAATTATTATATTTGACAAGATACACCTGCATTTAAGAAATCATGTAGTGTCATCTGAAGCAAAGTTGCTATGGCGACAACCTTATTAAAACCCTACAATTGGGGAAGCTAACCCACACTCAGAATGTTAGAAAGATGTCATATATAATAATGTTTAATGTGGTAAAAAGTCAAAGTACAGTCGTGAAAGAGAGTCTGCTAATTTGAATTATGAAAATACATGAAAGATATATCTGTAAACTGTTGCATTAATCGGCTGTAGGAAACCTAAGCCAACCAATAATGGTCATCACACATTTCCTTGAATTTCTGAATTCTGTCTGATATTTGATCCACAAAAGATAATATTTTCCTTATTTGGGATCGTGCTAACTTTTCTAACAAAACTAGCTAATGCTTTCATCTTTCATTTTTATTCCATGACCTTCCAAAGCTTAAGCATTAAAGTTTCATTCAATTATGCATGGTTAAAACATCTGAATGCTCACTTTAATAGAGAAGTTAGACCTTGTATGATCTTTTGTAGCTTACAGTGTTAGAGAAGCAATAAAAATAATGCTTCCTTGCAATATAGCATGTGGCAGTGTACAAGGGTGGCTTCTTTCCAGTCGCATATACTGCAGCAAATTAATTTTACATCAGGCAAATATTTTATACAGTATTTGTAGATATGCAAGCAATTTCAAGCTACCTGGAACCTGATTATGGGTGTGTTTAGAGCCCATGGGCTCTCACTGTGATTAAGAGAGTCACATCTCAAGGTTGGAAGTATAAATATCATTCAGTGGTCTTAAGATCTTAGTTAAGGATGCAATATATACCCAGGTTCTTGTCCTCATCTGTCTCAACTTAAAAACAAACTCTACCAAGAAGCTTATCTGCTGGAAGATTTTTTTTACTCCTGCATAAAAGCAAAAAGTCTGGTGCCTTTTTCCTAAAAGCAGTAGCATTTTAAAAAAAGCAGGTCATATTTTGTGCAAAATAAACCCCACCACAATATTGACCCACTTATTGCTTTGGAATTACTGGAATCATATAATTCTAGCAACAAACTGAAGCTAATAAATGAAGTGCTGGATCCACATCTGGTAACATCCTAACCATGTATGTGACCAGTACCTTGCAGTTAGCTGCAATTCACTACTGCGGATCATCCAATATTAATTACTCTAGAATACCGTAAAATCCCAATAAGATTCTGGCTGTTCTATGTAGAGGGGGGAAAAAAAACATATTTTGTGTAAAATAAAATTTCACCCAAAATGCAATTGCTACAGGTTTCTTGTGACAAAAGTGTTTTTTTTCTACAAAAAAAAAATCTTCATGCATGTAGAACCAAAAAAGTTCTGAAATGTGAAAAATGCACCCTAAAGATTTCATATTCTCATTCAGCAGAGAGAATGAGAGGCAAAGTGAGCAGGTAACCTCATGTACATGGGAATTAGAAAAGATGTGGGACAGAGCAGTAAGTTTTTAATTACTGACACCACCCTTCCACAGATATAAATTATACAACAGGACTTTAGCCAAAGAGAACGGCTGATGAGATATTTCGGCCCCAGATTGTGTCTCAACTTTTCCAGCCTTGAATATTATGCATTTTTATCTCAGGAAACTGCTTCATTCCCTGTTTTGCCTCTGGGAACAAAAAGTTATATCCCCAATATAGATGCAACTGCAGCCTCAAATTTTACATCTACATGAGTTTTACTCTACGTATTTACTAAGCATTGGTAACTAATAGCAGAAATGATTAAAGAGCCCACTTGTGTGCCTTGTACATTACTTCTGAAATCATTATTACATAACCATCCATTGTACAGGATACTGTACTAGAAATCTTTCACTAAAGCGATTCCTGTAAAATCTCTTGCTACAGCAGAGAATTTAATTTTCTTATTCCATCTGTGATCTCTTTTCTTGCCCTATCAAAAATCCAGCAAATGTAAGATGCCAATCAAACATCTCCATCTCCCCATAGAAACAGCTGCTGGATTGCAGTCAGCCAAGGAAAAGTTCAGCTGACAATGAAATCATATTGGTCACATTCATAATTCTGAACAGTGAGCATTCACTGACTGAAGCATACTAGCCTATGTTTGGATTTCACACCTAAGAATCTGTGATTTAATAACTTTAATTGACAGATATACTATAATGTATGAGTACAATACTTCCTGCAAGTAGCTTTAGGATTTATAATAAGTAGAAATAACTGTAAATGAAAAATGAAGGAAAACTGCATGGCTTCGTAAATGAGTAATTAACCTTTCCTACAACTACAGATGGAATCCTGACCAGAGTGACTGAAACAGCTCTAATGGTTGTTAAGGAGTGCAATAAAATTAATTTCACAGTTTGGGACTGATTTCTTTTCCTTTTCTTTCAAACCCCTTTCCAAAGAGTCCATCTTACAAGGACATTCACACCTTCCTTATCAACCCATTTTGAATTATGCATCATCTAAAAGGATTCATCATTTCCCCCTCCCCTTCTCTCTCTTAATGACTATAACTGGCGTCTCAATGACTCTTAGTAGACTAAAGAATCATGATTTTAAGTGGCATGCCCCATAGCCATTATCACTCTATCAATGAGAACAGGAGGTATGCATTTTTATTATTCTCATTTTGTACCAATGCTTCAATCTGTCCAAAGCATCTGAAAAAACAAGGCTGCTTCTAGATGGATGGTTCTTAGCATCACCAGTCAAGAAACTGTGCATCTATTCTACCTTTCCCTCCTTAATGGATGTTTTCTGGTACGATATAAGACAGAAGACAGCGGAGAAGCACAGGAGGGTAACAAATGGAGGACAACATCATCTGGATCATTCATACAATTCCACCTTCAGGGAACAGACTGTGGTTGCGAAATGCAATTGCTATCTCAAAGCACCTAAAACCTATTAAAAACCTGACCAGATAAAACAAAAATAACTTACTAAACTTTTCAGTATGTTTTACTAAAATGCTTCCTATATCAGGATGCATCCTGGGAAAAATAAACACCAAGTGTATTTTTGGGCTGGCAATGACGAACATGAATGAAGGTAGTTTGACTTTACCAGAAGCTACTCTATTATGTCATGCTTTCCTTTATGCACAAGGGTCCTGCTGCATGGAGGAGTGAATAACATGTTGCTCTGCAACAACTCCCTAATTTGATTTTGAGATTAATATTCTGGCACAATAAAGATCAGAATAATATAGATCTAACACGATTTGGATCCAAATCTGAACTGAAATTCACGATTTGGATCCAAATCTGAACTGAAATTTGGGGATCCAACAGTTCTCACTGCCAACTGGTTTGTATTTGTAAATGTAATTGGTTACATTTTGTTCCTTTATGTTTAGTTCAAGTTTATTGTATTAGCTAAAAGCCGTCACAATTCTTTAAAATACAGATATAGTCAAATAAAATCATGATAGAATCAAGGACAAATAAAATAATAAGAGAACCTTCATATCTGAGAATCTCCCACACAATTGATT
This sequence comes from Pogona vitticeps, assembly GCF_051106095.1. Taxonomy (NCBI): domain Eukaryota; kingdom Metazoa; phylum Chordata; class Lepidosauria; order Squamata; family Agamidae; genus Pogona; species Pogona vitticeps. Next base: position 221,365,478 of record NC_135783.1, on the reverse strand, counting down.
GCAATGGCTTTTAGAAAATTAGCTCGAATATTTCTGGCCGCTTTTGCAAACAGCGCTGTTCTATGTGTAACATAAGGGTCACAGTCCAAGAGTAACCTGACCACCTTTATCTGAGGGCTTTCCTCCTGCAGAGCAGCCAAAATACTACCCAAGAGCTTTTCTCGGGGGTTCTGATATAGCTGACAGTAAAGTAGATAATGAAAAACATTCTCAATCTCACCTGCTCCGCAGATACACAGCTTTAGATATTTAGAGACACTCATATACTGCCATCTAAGACAGCGGTTGGCATGGTTTGGAAGCGGAGTTCTGTGAAAGCAGTTCTCAAGGAGGCAAAAGTAAGTGTGTGTAAGTATAGCGCTCTTGAGTGGTTTGTTTTCAACAGATGGTACCAGTGAGAGAAACCTGAAGAGTGGATTATGGCCAGGTCACATTTTGTTCCTTTATGCAATCTGGAAGCACTGGAGTCTAAGCAAGTAGAGGTCTATTCCTGCCGGATTCCAGACTTATGGGTGCTTCTTCGGCTCACTTTCTCAAGACAGAAGAAACCAATTAAGCAACACAGACTGCAATCAAAATCAAACACCACATTAAATATTAGCACTAATTAAGAGGGTGGGTTGTATAAAGGAATAAGAATTGGCAATGCCAAGTAAAAGTACTTGTAAAACACTGGCAACAACAGAGACTCACTCAAATAAGCATTAAATACAGAAATTAAGCGAGGGTTGGTACTACACTCGGAAAGAATTAGGAAAGAGGATTGTCATCAGAGGCAGCAGGTGAGATTCTTGCCCTGCCCAAATATGAAACTAGGAGTGAGGAAGATGTGTCACTATCAAGACATTAAAATTCACATACAAAATCTTCGACAAGAAGTCGGCAGTGGTACCATCTCTTTGGAATCACCTTCTGGTGGAGCCACACCTGTCCGTCTCTCTCCCTCCCTTCCCTCCCTGGTTTTAAGAGGCTGCTGAGAGGCCTTCAAAGGCAACCTCTCCCGAATTTATTCACTCCTGGACTGCTGTTTTGATATAGTGAGCCAGCTGGTTAATTTCTGTTGGCTGCTCATCTTGATTTTTATATTTTCGTTATTGTTTTGTGGCATTTTGTTGTTTTTATATGTACACCAACCAGAATAGTACTGTGCACTAATGGAATGGTATATAATTGAAATAAATATTTGTTTGTTTGTTTGTTTGTTTGATTTCTATACCACCCATCTGGCAGCCAAGGCCACTTTGGGCAGTTATAAGAATTCAGATCATTCCGATTCAAATTCAGATACAAGCAGTATTGTAAACTATTAAATCAAGGTGGATCTAACTTCTTTTCCATTTAGCAGGAGCATTCACCCAACTGAGTTTCACTCAGAACATTCCTCGCTGCAAGAGGTGGGCAAATGTTGTCAATCCCATGTCCCTCTGCTTCCCCCATCACCAGCTTCCTCACTATTCTGGAGGACCCTCTATGTCTCCATAGCACAGACAGCTGCCATAAGAAACTGGAGAGTCAGGGAAGGCTTCAAGAAAAAATATGACCTCTCCATTCCACTACCAGCATTTTCCTGTGAGAAAGCTGTCACAGATGAAAGGAATGGACCCATGGTATATAACAAGATTCACAGAATCTCTTTCAAATTTTTGCAAATTGTTCAAATACAATAACTCATTGCAGCTACAGTGTGAAGTAAGGAAAAATACCATAGGACATGCTTTGCCTTTTTAGGTTCTTTGAACTGTTGTAATTAGATTATTTTTTTCTGGTATTACATTCTGATTTATTTAGCTCGGGTATGCATGGTGATTCTATTTTATTCATTTTATGCATTATATTTCATTTTTTTCAATATTTCAATTTTATATTCGCCATACATAAATAAATACATAGATAATTTGAATAAATTCCAATTTTTGGTCCCAATTAAACCAGACCCACTGAATCAATAGAAATTTGGCAAGTGTGACTGGGTTCTGCTTCAGCAGCAGGCGACCCCTGAGTTTGCGTGGGAGAAATGGCCGGAGGCATCTCTGTATTTTGAACATTCTTCTTTTTATTATTAAACAAATTCAACTCAACTGTCTCAAATGGATCCATCAAACTCAACTCTGGTAATATTCTGTAACTTTTAACTTTAACATCCAGAGTTATCAAGTTACTCCTCACAGAGGGGCTGGACCAAACTGTCTGTCATCGGCCTCAGCGGGGTGCTCCTCACGGCACAAGCTGTCCCACAACAGGGGTGTCTCTCCCAGTCGCCCTCACGCAGTTGATGGGACGGATCACCCTCCTCCCCCCCACACTCATTGCGTGGGTACACAACCACGGTCCATTCTAGGGGCTCCAGGTCATCACCCCTCGCGCAGTAATCCTTAGGGTTGGGCAACAACCCACCTCCAAGCTGAAGATTTGGAAAGTCCTTTAAGAGTCCATGCCACTCTCCAAGTCCGCGGCTCAGCTCGGTCTGCACCACCTGGTCCTTTTTCTCTGGTTGTTCCCCACCAGTTACAATTCTAAACTCATGCATGTTTTTCCCTTCATTTATAACCTCCTCCCAGACAATTAACTCCAGCTCCTCCCCTTTCTCGTCAGCTAGACACACCTCCAGCGACCCCTTCCATCCCTCGCTTCCCTGCTCTATTTCTACTAACACTCCCTCCACGCAGCCTTGGCTTTCCTCCGGCTTCTGCTCTATGGAGGACAGCACACTGGCCTTCTCTCCTTCACAGTAAGTCAACACTTATAACTTTTGCTCTAGCTAGGACTAGCAATTTATTTTAACTCCCAATCCAGATCACATGATTTATGGAGAAAAAAGGCTTGTAAACATTTAATGAACAGAATTTTTCCTAAAATGAGTTTTGCCTATGACTTTTCAGAAGACATGCTTTCTATTAGTGCAGGGGGGGCAGTATAACATGAATTATTGTAACAACTGATTATAGACAGTTCATATACTTCTTTGTTGACACAGCCATGGAGGAGTACTTAGATCTATTTGTAACTTACAGATTTTGCAATTAAAGGAGGCAACATTGGCCAGCTGGCTAATTAAATCATATATGGATATTACTTTGGCTTTAACAAATTAAAATTTGTATTCTGGTACTATATTATGAGCCTCAATACCAAAAACAGCTAAATCTAAATTTATTGCTGTTAGGTTTTGAATTATCAAGCTTTAAACACTGTGATTAATACTCTAACTTCAAAGTTAATATGGGGCCTAGTTCAAATTATATTCGATGTAAAATTGTTTGGGAGTGATGACATATATCCAATTTACCTCTCTCCAGCTGGGCACTATTTTGAAGTACTTGTTATATTTTTACATATTCTGTTCTTGTGCGTTGTGTCAGCAATTAATACAAGTACACAAATAAGCAGCCACAGGCCTAAATCCCATTTTAGTCCAAAGTAGAACAGACACAATGAAACAAATGGAACTTGTTGGTCACAAGTGATGCAAGTTCAATTCATTTCAGTGGACCTACTCTAATTGGGATTTTTGTTGTTTAGTCGTTAAGTCTGTCCGACTCTTCGTGACCCCATGGACCAGAGCATGCCAGGCCCTCCTGTCTTCCACTGCCTCCCAGAGTTTGGTCAAATTCATGTTGGTAATTGGGACTAGCATTGGATATAGCCCATATTCAGTAAATAGGTCAAAATTGTCTTCTAGTCTAACAGCAAGAGGGTTTGATGGTTATGGCTACAGATGAACACTGTCTTTGGACAAATGCATGAAAATGGATCAGATTATTTATGTGGTTCTGGTGATGCAACCATAGTTACCCATAGGGTGGATCACTTCCCTGTTCAATCCAGTATTCTTTTTTTAAAGATGTGCTGCAGTTTTGTTTTGTTTTTAAAAGGAAGGGAAAATCAAAAGTAACATACAGCACTGGGGAGGCTCAGACTGAGGCCAACAGGTTCTATGTATCTCCTCAAAACCACTTGGCCAGCCATTTCATGTAGCTGTAGGGTGAAAAAAATAGACTTGCATCAACACTGCTAGCTAAGACTCATATTCTAGAGTTTCTTTTTTTTTCTTTCTTATCCATCTTTGTTTACTGAATGTTAGTGTATATGCATTACTGTGAATTAATGTCTGACCATTAAGTGGTTAGGTCTAAATTAGCACATTAAGGCCTTTCTCTCTCTGCTTCTGTCTTTATTTTCTACTTGATGTTACTTGTTTGTGCAGTGAAAATATCACTGTCTGTTGGCCTTTAAGTATTCTTTAAGCAAAGTTTGCCCCCTCAAACTGCCAGAATGAAAGATTGTGGGATGGGAAGAGAAGGAGCAGCACATGCCAGCAGGTCAGTGGGGGCTGTCATCCAGGGGAGGTAGGGAAAGTGAACATGACTGAGATGATATGGCACAAAGTGTTTTGTGCCCATCTCTAGTTTGCTCCAGTTGGAAATGCCACATGAACTCAGATCTTTATTATCACATGAATTCCTTGTATTTATCCTTCTAACATATGTTTCTTCAAAGGAGTAAAATCACAATCTCCTTCTTTTGTTTAAACTGTAAATTTGTTTTAGTTTTACCTATATCTCATATAGGTCCATAATTTTAAATGGTCCAAAAGCTACGGTGCAAATAAAAAAGAAAAAATAATTTTGTTTTCTTCTCTATACGTGGTACATATAATTTTATGTATAATGACAATGCCCTTTCAAAAACTAGCTTTCTTGACCTAGATGAACTGCTTGGTTTTGCTGTCATCTTTAATTTAAAGTTTCAATGGCACGAAATTTATCCAGGAAAAGGTTTATTCAGAAATTATTGGTGTGTTTGAAGATAAAAGAAAGATTTACTTAAAGTGACTCTGAAGGAAAAATTACCATGGAGAATTAATATATTGTACGACATTTCCTAACTTCATGGGTCCTTATTCCATTGGGTCTGTCCTTAAGAAATGCTTCTTCTACTGCGTTGTTGAGAAGGAAAGGAGAAATTGGTGAAATGCTACTTAGACCAATATGTTAGCTATGCAGCATATGTAATACAATTTTGACTTTCCCATTGTTTTGTAGTTTAAGAGAGACAAGCCAGAATCATTCAGAACTGAACTCATGGATTGCATACGATTAATCATTTCAAGTAATCATAAGGAGTTTTTAAGAGGTAATTTGATTAGATTTTTCAAGTATATTCTTAGGGAGAAAATTCTGGGCACTATGTTATCATTAAATTTAGAAAAAAGAAAATGTGCAGCAATGGAAAGACGGGAGGAACAATCTGTATCAGACATGTCTCACGACAATGGCTCGAAATAGCCAGTGGTATATACTCTCCGGAAGCAGACCTCCCTGTCTGTTAGAACTACTACTGCACTGTGACTACATACCCCTTTGTGGGGAAGCTAATCCAGATTGGGCTGCTTAGACAGTTGCAGATCTTCTTGGAGGAAACGTATTACTGAGAGCTCATCTAGAGAAATTACCTGGTGTCAGGCCAGGGTTTGGAGTCGTACTGAACTGTTTAAAACTGCTTTAAAATCATTTCAGAACCTGATCTGTGACTGTACACCACTCAGAGATCTTCAGAGACTGAGCATGAATTGAATTTTCAAATGAATGAATACAAAAAACAATTTTGAAAGGTGAAAAAGAAATGAAAATAAGGCCCGGGTTTCTAATCAGAAAGGAACAGAGATTAATTGATTTTTCATCCCTTCTGACTTACATTTCTTAATGGTAAATATATTCAATTTAAATCAGTCTGAGTCCAGTAATTAAAGAAATCATTATCTGTCTTTGCAGCAAATCCAGCAAACCTGAGGGCCTGGCCCAGGTGTAGCCTGAAGTGAGCGAGCACAGTGCTTCTATGCGAAAGTTGCTTCATTACTATATGCATTTATCTAAAAGTGAATTTTCAAACTTATGGGTTCAGACAAAATTGCCCACACAGCTTTGAAGGAGCCAGTAAATAAAGGATGCTGCCTATGCCAAAGTTACGAAACTCTCGTGCATTTCAGCATTTCAAAGTATCAGAAGGCATTAGAAGGGATTCAGCCATCAACACATCATTGTTCCATGTAACCCATCTGCAGGGTATTTAGCCTGGATCAGTTAGGCTTAACATGCAAGTGTGGCATCCATATGGTGCCCCCCGACATGCTTTTGGGTGCACTGCCCTGCCAATTCAGACATTTCCACTTTCAGTAGCAAATTCTAGAAAGGAGTACTATTCTGTTTGTTTGAAGACTGTTATAGCTCTCCATGTGACTGGGGACCCTCTTCACACTGAGTAAAATGTATTTTCAAATTTTATTCTGATGTCTAACCAGAGCAGCTGGGATCGGCATACATAGGAACACAGAGGACGGAGCCAGTGGGCAGGGCCCTATGCCCTTTTAATGTGTCCAACATGCTATTCATACCTAATGCTCTAATCGACTGTCAGTGTAATTCTAAGGTCACATTTAAGGCCTATGTTAGGATAAGAACAATAGTCCATTATAACTAGAAATCGGGACAAAAAGTAATGCTACAGTATGACCTATATTTAGAAAATGTGTCAATAAATTATTTTTAACTTGGCAGTGAGTTGAAGAACTACTTTTGGTTTTACAGTTAGAAGGATGAAGGCATTCAAAATTGGATTATTTCTTCCCAGCAATCTGACAGTTTTGCTTTGGTTTGGTTTGGCCTTCCTTTCTTGCTTTTTGTCAGCTTCCTCCAACAGGATTTATCCTCTTTCTGCACAAAAAAGTGATATTTAACACGTTTAATGCGACACAGTAGCTTCACTTTCCAGACCTTTATGTTTGTATTCTAGTGTACAAATTAGGAGCTTGCATCCACTATCCTACCACTGACAACCATCCAGCCATTTCATGTCATGGTGAGCATGAAAACTGGAACCAATCACAGCATTGGAAGCTGTACAATAACTTCATTGCCTTAATAATGCCTATGTATTTCTCAGCACTGGTGCCTTCCTTATGGAACGCTCTCCTGCAGATGATATGCCAGGCACGCTCCCTTCACATCTTGAAAAAACTCTTGAAAACAAGCTTTTTAGGAAGGTTTTTGGGAGCCTCTCTCAATTGAGACAGAGGGGAAAGGAGAGGAATATTGTATACTGTAATGTGAAACTGTTATTTTGCCAACTGTCCTGTTTGGAAAGTATAGCATCTGGACCCCAATAAGACATGGAAACGGCTTAATGCAATGTGTTAAAACAAAAGACTGTTAATGTACTGTTATTGTGTTGGTCCATGGACTTGAAAAGGAATATATACAGTTCATCATTACTAGATTATCATTAAATGGGTTGCTCTTACTGTTGAGCTTAAAAATCACCACATTCTAACCAGTGGAAACAGGCACTCCATCCTAATTTATTTTGCACTATTTACCATAATTATAATCTGTTAGTGGATTTTATTAAAATCAAATTCATTTTTAATAAGAGAAGCAGATGGTGGTGGTTGGTTTTTTGTTTTTGAAGATGGTGAAGTTTGTAGCAAGAAATGAACACTGAAGAGATTTCAGAAGAACATCTTGTCAAGAGGAGGCAGAAGCCTTGACCTTATGAATGATGTGAACCCCAAAGGATTTTTAAAGTAAATGTTTTACGTGGTACTTGAAGAAAAATATATGCATGTTTCTTGTTACCAGAAATAAGATCCGCAATGACATCCATGTGCTGCTTGCAAAATGAACCATTCTGAATGTGTCAGCTGTTTATCAGTGTCTGTGAGTGCCTCTGTGGATTATGACCTCTCACATCCATCTTTCTTATAAATACTTAAAGATTTAACTACCAATAAAATATAAATGTGTGTTGCAAAGCATGCAAAACAAGAGAGAGTATCACATATTTGAATATAATGGCCAGCATCCAATTTTTAAATGAAATTATAGGAATGCAGGTGCAGAGTTTGCTATGAGATGGTATTCAGTCTTCCTTTGGCACAACTGGCACCAAATCATTCTCAGCCCACCTGCATATGGATAGACTACTTAGAAGGAAAGTTTCCACCCAGTCACTGCAGTAGTATTTGGAATATCACTGGACATGATATGGACCTTACGGTAATTGATCACATTAACTAAAATTTACATCTGAAACTGCAATCAGACAGATTTTTCAGGTCTTGTCATCTGGATTTTGGTACTTATAATTTTATCACAACATTATAACTGTGAATTTCAGAATTAAAATTTGCCTGGTTTAATAGATTAATACAGCAATCTTATACAAATCTACTTTGACATCCTTTCTACTAAACAGATAGTAAGTATTTTAGCCACGTCTTCTGACATAAATTGTGTGAAACAGTCCACAAAAACTCACCTACTCCAAATTGTATCATACCTTCTAAGACCTTCCTTCAGAACGAAGGTATAAAAGACAGGAGTACGAGAATGCATAGAATTCTACTGGAAATATCCTTAGTTGGTTAAATATCAGAAAAAGAATATACTGTACCTACATCCAGAGAATTTGAGCAAGCATTTACTGCCAGTTTTCACGAAAGCCTTTTCACTAGAATACCAAGCAAATTCGGTTTAGAATATTCCTAGGCAATTTATCAATCCAACTTTTCAGTTCAAAGAGCTCAGACTGAAAAGCACACCATTATTGTTCTTGAATGTCAACATTCCACAAATATCTAGATATGTAAATTCAGCTTAATGTCTTATAGTTACATCACTGAAGCAAATCAAGCAAAAAATAATAATTTAGTATTATTAGTTCTTAAACTGATATGAACTATAACAGCTAAGAAAGACCATGCAATTTTACAGTTATTGCACCTAATTTCTCTGGTGTTTTAAACTGTAAGTCCCCTCATCTTTGACCACGAGTGAATCTGGTTTTGGCTGACAGAAACATCACCCAAAATATCTGGAGGAGACCTTACAATAATTTAACAGCTGGAAGGGTCCCTATGGATCATCAAATCCAGCCCATGTCAAGAGGCACAGTGCAGAATCAAACTCCCAACCTCTAGCTTCACAGCCCGATGTCTAAATTCATTTGTTTTATTTAAAATATTTTAAACCCCCCCCCCCTTTTCTTCTTAAAAGAACCATTCAGCTATCCAGCACTTCCAGATATATGGGTGAAGACGAATCTAGAATCATTTCAGCATTTGGCTCTTTCCATTCAATCCTAGTAAAATACTTCCAAAATGATGAAAAGAAGAACTTTGTTACTAAAATGAAAGTTCTCATGAGTCATTATGCTCTATATAAAATGGCAGGTTACTTGAGAGATGAAGCATATTCAAAAGTTAGTAATCACATAGGAAGAATAAGATTAAATAGAACCAAAACTCTGCCAGTTCTTAAAGACATATAATTGGAAAGCTAAAACCATTGAATAATATTGTACAGCAATCCGCATACAGTAGTGAATATGGGTTAAAGCTACAATAAGGTCCAGATTTGACAAGCTGATTGTCCCCCATATGTGACATAAAAAGACAATAACTACAGTTGACTGTAACTACACTATTCATATGATTTGTATTATTTTGCTTCAGGACAAAATAGCACGTTCCTTCATCATCTTAAAAAAATGCAGTGGTGTGAAACCAAGTCCTTGACTTTCTAAAACATAATGGTGTATAGAGGAAAAATAATATGTCTGCAGTTTAATTCCACACAAGACTTTCCCCCATTTTTCCTGCACACACAACTCATACATCTTCTACTCTGACATCAATAGTGTGCAACAATCCAGAACTACTCAACTACTCCATATTGTATCATATCTTTGGAGACTTTATCTGTATAATGAGGTTCCCTTGATGTTCTTTGGGGAATAATTCAATAACAAATTGACCTGATATGGTCCTACGGAAAACCCATTAGTTTTGATGGGACTATACAAATGCATTAGTGTCACCCAACTGATGGAAGGATCAAAATTGTTAACACACATCCATAAAATGTAAAAAAATAAAATCTAGCACATGTACTGTTAAAAAGCCTCATACAGTAATTAAAACTCATGAAGAAAGAGGGAATGCATTTTGATCTTCTCCAAGGAAAAGGTTCTTAGGAATAAACATATTTTAATCGGTTCTTAGGCAGCAATTCTTGTGGAATAGGACAAGCAAGACACATGTAGGCTGCAAAGCTGGGCTATAGAAGCCTCAGTATGTACTAATGCCATACCAAAAATGTCAACCCATGAGAACTTTGACCATTTTAATTCAACTTTATAAAAAAAGAAATCCCTTCAGAAAAAAAACATTGAAGGAAGAAAAGTTTCAGATAACTTCTGGTTGGTGAAATTCAGGACTTTTGTGCTTATAAGGTAACTGAGACGTGCATTTATATCTCTTGCCTTCCACTGTTAAATAATCTCTGTTGCAAACATAATGTCCATCTGCTTCCCAAATGTCAGTGAAAGCCTAAGGTTTTATGGACACCGTAAAATAACTCTCAGATCAGGCAAACTAAAAATGCAATTGAAAGACATTTAAAAGAGCCCTGAAAACAAGATAGACAAATTGAAACTTCCTTCACGGTGAAATATAATTTGGAAAATTATATTGGAGGGTAAGTGATGGTGTACAGCAGTAGCTTTACCTTTTCCCTGGAGATGGACACACCATCTCTTTGCTGCTTCCAAAGAAGAAGCTGAATTATGAGTATCTGCCACAGACACAAAAATGTATTTAGAATCAGTCCCCCCAAATACATCATCTGGAAGTCTTCAGATAGGTATGGAATCCCAAAGACAAGTACTGAGCTAAAACTTTACTTCTTTTTTCATCAGTCCTGGTATCTAGTTCACCATAAGAACAATATCCTAAAACAACACTAGGTAGAAAAAAAACAAAATGATGGTCAAGATGCCAGCGCGACTGCTGTTGTTGCCACTTGAAGTGTCAGTGCAAAAAATCCAAAATGGAAACCACAGGTTTATTTGGGGAGAAAGAATATGGCTATGCTGATGGTAAGGTCCACTTCTCGGCAATCATTGAGAATTTTTCATGGAGTAACTGGCCAAGTTTCTGGGCTCAGTTTCTCTGTTTGGAAGCAGGGTAGAAAATTTTTGAAAGACCAGTGTGCACAGCTATAGTTCATACAACTCATGGGAACCCATCTCCCATTGGCTAGTGGAGCATGCATACAGTCATCCAGGAATATAAATCTGAAATAGAGATTTCCTTTTAGTTGCTTAACACTGTTTAGGAGGAGGAATTCCGGTGGTAGAGATTTGACATAAATTGATAATGTCATATGAATTCTCTACAAATAAAATATTCGGCTCTCTCTTCCTCTTTCAATTCACACACATTTTCAACTACAGTGGTGCCCTGCATGACAACGATAATTCGTTCCGTGAAAATCGCTGTTTAGCGAAATCGTCGTCATGCGAAAACTGTTTCCCCATTGGAATGCACTGAAACCCTGTTTAATGCATTCCAATGGGTAAAATACCTCATCGTCCAGCAAAGATCGCCCATAGGGAAGCCATTTTGCGAGAGCCGACCAGCTGTAAAAATGGCTGCCCTGCGAAGCATGGGTCCGGAAAACACAGGGCAGCCATTTTGCGAAGCTGACGATCAGCTGGAGAAATTGTCGTCTTGCGAACAAACGGTTCACGAAGCACGGACCTAATTGACATCCAGCGAAAATCCCCCATAGGAATGACTGTTTTGCGAATCGCTATAGCGATCTCAAAAAGTCATCGTCCTGCAGATTCATCGTTCAACGGGGTCGTCATCTTACGAGGTACCACTGTATATTTTCAAACTTTCTTCATGACAAACATATATAAGCTAATACAGTGTTTGCTAACAGCACAGGGTTTATATTTTTTATCTATATAACAAGTGTACACAAGAGAGAGAATTAAAAGAAGATGAAAGGTAAAGAATAAATCTATGATAGTTTAATAATGAAAAGATTCTAAACTATTCCTGTTGGGGGGGGAAATCAAGTTTGAGATAATATGCAAGAAATATGACTGGAACTCTGTTAACGCAACAGTGTTTCACTGCTTTCTTACTGCAGCTCTCCTGCACCTTTGATGTTGGAAGCACTGTAGATTACAGGGAAATGCAGCGGAAATGGAGCTGGCAAGAAGAAGAAGAAGAAGAAGAAGAAGAAGAAGAAGAAGAAGAAGAAGAAGAAGAAGAAGAAGAAGAAGCCATATATGAAGGCAACAATCTGCAGGAATGGAAATGTCTTCAACTTAACTCAAGAAAGGTAACTGCTGTTCTACAGCTTTGGATCCAATCATATGTGAGAACAGATCTCTTCATGTGCCATCAATTAACCTATGATGTACTTAATTCTAAATGGTTTCGGCTACTACTGTTTTCAAGGCACTCAAGTGGTGTTACTTCACAACCTATTTTTTTTATTAGTGACATGATCTTTTGATCCAGATAATCATGTACTTCCTTAACCTCAGAGAGTGATGAGAAGAGCTGAAATTCTGTTGCTGTAGATTTATTAGCTTGGGGAAGGAGAGCATGACAAAATAGGGAAATATCTTTAGTCTAGAAACTTACCATTATGGATGGCCACATATAAAGCTATCCCATGCCACAGAAAATAGGCACATCCATAAGTCTTGAGCCTAAAGAACTTTGGATAACCACTGAGTTATCTGGTAAGACAAACTAGAGGTAGTCCAGCAGGGAAGAAATATGCTCCTTAACTGTCCCATAAATGCTTACATTCTAATAATAATGACCATGTATCATCAGATCAATTTCAAATTATGGCAACTCTTCCCAGGGTCTTCTAGATACAGAATATTCAGCAACAGTTTTCTATTCTCTTATTCTGTGAGTGTTTTGGGTCCGTGCAGTTTTCCCAGGGCTACACAGGATGGCTCTTCTCTTAGGAAGCACAGTGATGGATTCAACTCTTAAATCCTTGCTCTGTGGTCAGGTACCCCAATAAGTTTTTCCACAAGCAAACAATATTACTCTATTATCACAAAATTATCTTACAACTGTTGTAATCAAAGAATAAATTAGAAATATTAGACTGCCCAAACCTAATTTTATCTGAAGTAAACACTAATTTAAATACAGTGGGGTCTTGACTTGAGAACTTAATCCGTATTGGAAGGCGGTTCTCAAGTCAAAAAGTCTGTAAGTCAAGTCTCCATTGACCTACAGTGCATTGAAAACCGATTAATCCTGTAACAGGCCGTTTTTGTTCCATTTTGGTTTTTTTCTGGTCTGTAAGTCAAATCTCAGTCTGCAAGTCAAACCTAAATTTTGCGGCCAGAGAAGTCTGTAACTCAAAAAGTCTGTAAGTCAAGCCGTCTGTAAGTCAAGGGTCCACTGTACAACATAATGGCTGAAATCCAGTACAGGAATTTATGCTGCACGTGGCTAATGACATCATCGTCTGAAGTGTTTTTTTGTAAATTAAAAAAATTCTAAAAGCCCTCCTTAAAGATCCCAAGGCTCTTTTAGGATTCCTTTCATCAAAAGGAAGCCATTAGGGGTTATAGGATGGGGGAGGGGAGAGAGGCTTCATTTTCAAAAACTGCCAGCATCTACTTGAAATTTTCTATATGACTACAGTTTACAATAAAATACCTGTAGCTCCAGCATGATAAATTGATCTAGTAAGATTACTATTCAAGAGAGAATATAATACTAGTTAGCCTGGTGCTATCTGTTATTTTAGTATCATGTTCAACACTAGTTTATCATACATGCCAACAAAAATGTTTGATCTTCTCCAGACTGTTAAATGCTTTCAGAAACAACTTTTCAAGATTGAATTTATTAGGTTTGTAGACTGGAGGCAGACAATTTTATTATTATTTATTAGGCTTATAGACTTGTAAACAGTCAATTCTGAGACTGTTGAAGACTGTATAATGGAAGGAGAGTTAGTATGATATGTACACATACATATCTTCTGTCCTATGGCTCTTTTGGACAAAGAAGTTTTGATACACTATAAAGCCTTTCAGAAGAGACAATAATAAGATGAATATGAACAACTTCCAAATTAGCCTGCACAAGATAACATGTTGCACAGTAATGTGCAATAGCAATATCCATGCTTCTCAAAAAGGGGGGGGCAGAAAGAAAAAAGTGCACACTCCTGTAGAAACAGAAGCACATAGACCTGTGTAGTGAAGATACACCCTATTACTTTTTTACCACTTTAACTGTTATGACTTGGTCCTCATAAATCCTGGAATATAGAATTTGGGGATATCCTTGGAATTTTTTGCTAGAACACTAGTCTACTCTCCAGAACTAAAACGTTCAAGTTAGCCAGCACAGAATTGTATTTCACTGAAGTATAAATCCCAGAATTCCTGAGAATGTACTGATGACGCAACAGTCTCTCAATAAAGGTTTCAGTACATCCGTTAATTGTAACTTGGTACTGAAATTCCTCCCATGCATCTTTTAAACATATGATTTGGCTCTGTCCAGTGACAGTTTTCCTCTTGAGGAAAGGTCACATTAAATCAATTTTGTTTGGGAACAATCTCTGAATTTTACTGGTGTGCTTTTACATTGTTTGCCCCATCTTAAAAAATTAATTCACTGATCAACAGCAATATATTCTCTGAACCCTAGCAGTGGCTATAAGACTTGCATAGTAGCACTGGAAAGGCAACTGCCCATTCTGAATTGCTCAATGGATTGAGACTCTCATAATCCTTTCAATATCTGAACACAACAGTTATCTTTTCTTTAAGTTTACGTACAAACAGCTTCTCATTACTGCATTATGAGCTTATTACTTCTTGATAAAAATATCTTTGTAAGTGTCCCTTCCTTCCTCCCTGTGATTCCTCTGCACAATCAAAAGGTTGGTAAACAATGGAGCCATGCCCGTTAGTGGCATCAAACCTATGTAACTGTTTAGTTCAGATATGCCTACGGATGAATGCAGTTTCATTTCTCATGGATAGCACATTGATACCACATATAAAACAGTCCCTTAGAGAACAATTTCCACATGTGGAAAATGTAACACTTTTATTATCTTTTTAAAAAGGTAGTACAGAAATGTTTTTTTAAGATAACAAAAATGATCATCTTCATAAAACATATTCTGTCACCTACCTGAGATTTCTCTTTTTGAGATGGGATTTTAATTGTGCATTACCTTTGTTCTATGTCTTCTATGTGTGTGCGTGCAGGTGTCTGTATCCACACACACTCTGGCATGTTTCTTCTTATCTTCTCCAACCTGTATCAGAAAATTACTCAAAGCAACAAAATATGAGTTCCCTAGACCCTTATCTTCTTTTTTTTCCCGTTTCAAGGAAAAAGCTGAAGCTTCTGAACTGTCCTTAGATAAAAACTCAGTGGTAGTAAAATCCTTATGGGATTGCACATATTCTTATTTCAAAAAGTTTTATTTCAATAGGACCCATCATGTTCAACTTGAAGAACAAAGTCAATTCAAGCCATGGACATGTGCAAAAAGTTAAGAAGGAATGTTCCATTGATAACAAGAATAAAACAAGAGAAAGTCCTTGGTGCTTTCATCTTAGCAGAAGGAGGAGGGCAGTATATATGTTCTTATTTCTGATTTGAAGCTACATCTCAACAATGTGTGGTTCTGTCAGAACATCAAGTCATTCAAGATGAAGCATAATGTGAAACGTTATTTAGGGACACCCCGCAGATAATAAGAATACATTTTGGGACAATGCATGCTGTAGCGGTAACTTTTCAAAAACATATCGTAAGATACAATTCTTTTATTGTCAAAGAGTTCTGATATAGTTTTTATCTAAATAAGAATAGCACCTTTTTTTCCTTTCTCCAAAGCATGCCATCTGCTTATTAAATTCGGCATTTGGTGACACAGATATCACCAGGTTTCTTCATTTATGCACAAAAAGCTATTTAATGGGAAACAATCTAAATAAGCTTTGAACCACTGTGGAATGTAGACAGTAAAATATTCTATACACACTAAAATTAGACACAAAATGGAGGTTGCCTTCTAAAATCTCACAAAATAATGAGTAAACTTTTCCTATCACAAAGTTATTCATTCATTCTATTAGCTTATTTA